>NC_143021.1:185632189-186242189 GCF_055824585.1 Amblyomma mixtum
TGTTTGGCTGGCGGTGGCCGGTGGTTGTTTTGTGGTCCACGCCGGCGTACGCCAGCCATTGCGCCACTTTCGTCGTTCCAGTCTTCGTTCCACGCGCAACCAGAGTAACCCTCAACTGTTTTTGCGCGCGTCTTACGCCGACAACGTTTCACCGCAGCTCCTGTAGTGGCCCGAGTGGTTCTTCTTCCTGCCGGGTGTCCGGCTGCCCGACACAACGTCGGCCATGGCGGTAGGTCTCTCGAAGCGCTCGCCTCCCTCCCCATGCCTCTGCCGCGGTTCTTCTTCTTCTTCTCTTCTCGACATGTTCTCAGCGCACTCTTCTGCGTCGTCGGATTTTGTCCGTGCTGTGCTCCGCGCGCACCTTCAGCCTGCTTCAGCTATCGTCGCCTGGATTATCGCCGTGCTGTATTGTTTTCAAGAGGGACCTTCGGCGTGCGCGCCTGTCGCGCTCCTTTCCATTTCACGCGCGCCTTAGTGCGCCCGTGTTCATAATCTAGGTTGCTCATCGGCTGCTGCATGTGCTTGGCTACATCTGCTTTGCGCACACTTGGATACACTGCTTGCTCGTGTTTTTTGGTAGCGTCGCACACTCGGTGCAAACTATCATGTACATACCGCATCAAGGCAGTACGTGATCAAAGAATTGGCGTTGACTGGCGGCCTGGTGCAGAGCGCGTGTGAATCGTTTACGTTATAATGACGACGTGGTAAATTAACTCTTATATCGTTGGCATTCGAACCTCCGTGTATTTGTGTCGCTGCACTGGCGGGGAGGCTTGCATTCCAAATGCATTAAAGGCTGTCTTCGTAAAAGGAATGACTAGAGGCTGCATGACTGGCATTGCTTATTTCATTGTTTGCTCAGAGAAAGCGTTTGTTGTAAGTGAGCAGTAGCCGCTATTTTTCATTGTTAAAGTAGCAACATCAGCCAGCATGCATTATCATTTTTACACTTGAATGACTGAAAAAGCATCACAGCATTGCCTTCATTTTTTTTTCTTGTTGCTTGCACAGCATGAATTGTGCCTACAGATTGCACTTTTGCATGCGTTTTGCATTTTCGTGAGCAAATGTTAGGCAAGAAGTTTCAAAGGCACCGTGTATTGACCTGGAGTGCTCGCTATTAATGTAGCAGTATTTGCCATGCTGAATATCAAATCTACATACTTCAAAGCGTGTTTAGCACCTTGTCTGCATAGACTCTTGCCTTCAAGGAGGGCTTGGAGGTTTCACTTATATGCTTAGTGTTAGAAGTAACAGCCATCACTGATGATAATACTTATTACAGACATGTTCTGCATGTACAGTCAGGGCGGAATGAAATGCAAACACACATATGTCGTACTTTTCTACTTTACAGCGAGATATTCATTTAGAAAAGGCTTGTAAATGAGTACTTCAGTAGATTCTTTACCCTGAAACATGAATTAGGCTAGCTGTATACTGCAGTTGAAAGCACACAGGCAAAATAATTTGTCTTGTTCATCCACGTGGCTCATATTTCATTCCAGCCTGACTGTACACTACTCTCCCAGCAGGTACCCCAACTGAAGCATGCACTGTCTTGTGAAAAATGCTGCACATATGTTTTAGAAGGGTGCGTGAAACAATGTGCAGCTGCTAATATTGAACTATTAGTATCTGAGACCTGATATTCAACTGAATCATCAATCTGTCTCCTGCTAGGAAGGCACAAGCATCACGCCCATGGCTAATTCACTGCCCTTCACCCCTGTATTGGTTTCACTCCTTGAGTTATGGTATTAATAATTACCAATTTTACGACAAGGATATATGAGAGCACATTGTGAGCTAAATATGGTTAATGAAAGTCTTCCACTCTGTACAGTGATGTGGTTGGTCTTGTACATCTTTACTAATGTCTTAATTTTGCTTTATGCAAGCCTTGCCTTCCTGTTGTATCCTATGTCCTCCATGTCCTCCTATGCTATCTGCCTTCCTCCTGGTCCTCTCTTCGGCCATTTCTCCTGTTTCCTTTGCACTAACTATTGGTCCGGTGCCTGCTGGGAAAATGACAGCCAACACTAAGTCCCTTCCTTTATTTCCATGAAATCTTCACTGCTACTACTAATGCTGATAGTACTATATCAGTATTTTTGTGATAATAATGTACAAGATAGTAGCTAAGCCAATGGTAGCTGAGTTGAATATCATGCATGTCTTGCATGCGATATATTAACATATTCACTATTACAATACCCTCGATTTCTTTCAGTTCAGACATTTGGCCATAGATATTTTATGCTTTTTTTCTAGTTTAGTCCACTCAAACAAACTTTGCTTTTTGCATTGCAGGTAGAATCTACAATGAGTGCCGCTCTGTCTTATGAGCAGGAAGCAGTATTTATGGATCCTTTTGACAAACCTTCTGTCGCCTTATTATGTGCTGAGCCTTCATCATGGGGGAAGCAAATGTCATGACTTGGATTTCTACAGAGGTGAGACATCACACCCAGCCTCATTTTTTCTGCGACGTGCTTAGGGGATTAGCAAACCTTCGTTTAGTACTTCTTTCACCTTTTTTCAGTGCTCCGGCATGGTGAATAGATATGGTTCTCTGGCTATAACATAATGATATATGGCCACATTATAAAGGCGTATGAATTGCTACACTTATACTATTTTGCATGGCCCTCTTTTAATGCTTTTTCAGCCTTGGTTTGTTGAAACGAGTAGCAAAAATGAACACAAGAACGAGAAAGAACTAGGACGTTCTATATTTTACACACATTTTCTGGCTTCAGCGAATTAATGCCAAATAGCCCAGTTCTGCACAATAGTTCTTTCAGTTAAGCACAGCTGTATCTGTATTAACAATTTTATGCAGGGACAAAAGGCATTTTGCATTTATATTCTGTACCTCCTCAGTAGCTCAGGCAATATGAAAAATTAATTTCATTTTTTTTTCTTTTATAGTACAAGATGTCATATAGAGATCAAAGCTATCAAAACTGAATGCTAAACGTGCACAGTTCGCGTGTACTTGCAGAGGCTTGTGAACAGAGCCCATAGGATTTTTTCCTTTATGCAGAATGGAAGATTGAATTTTTTTTTTGCATAATTAGATCGTGATTGGAGCATGAAGTTACATGTTAGAAGATGAAACCTGCCATATTGTACAGGGTCATCCACTCTTAGTGCGAACACGCGAGCGCATGGCTGTGCTCTTTGAAAGGCTCATTGGAAGGCCATCGAAACGAAGTGGCAGATGAGGCGAAACACCACATTCAGCTTCTTCTCCAGCGCCACACTGCTGCGATGAGCGGCTGTGTCACTTGCAGTAGCTGTCTGAAAAGAGCGGCCATGTGTTCGCAGTAAGAGTGGATGACCCTTTACATTTTGTATGCTAGAGTGCCGACTCTTGCATCCATCTAAAAACATTCATACAGGTTATCTGGTTAGCCTCCTTCCTTGATACCACATTTCTAGAAATGATACTTAACTATGTCAGCTTTATTTTGATCAGAATTTATAAGAATGTATCGCATACACCAAATTTTGTGATCATATATGACAAAATTCAAAAGGAGATTCATGATTGGTATTGTTTAGTCTAGGGCAGTAAAATGCCATGTACCTAGTGCAAAGTAAAATTAAATATGACCAGTCTAACAAAACAAACTCCTTTTTTTAGAGGGAAATCTTTCGACCGAAATGCTGGAGTGGCTTGACGTGATGAAGACATTGACAGGAGTGCACTCAAAAGTACCCATATTTGGGATGTTACGAGAACTGGCAGACAGCTCTTCAAGCAATTGGTGAGTACCTTGGTGCTCTGCTTCTGCTGTTTCGTATGTGACCAGCTTTTGTTTTTACCTAATAAGGGTGCGTATCCTTAAAAATATCAGCACAAATTGAAGAGAATTTCGATATTCTTGCATGAGATGCCACTGCGAGAACTTGAAAATGATATCTCGCATGTACACTTCACTGCTGAATACAGTAAGCACTGCTTGATAGCTAAGTGCCTCTGACGTATGAGAAAATAGATAGGTTGCTGCACATCATGTGGAACTGCCCTGTCGAGCACTTTGTCTTCGGGAAGTGGATGATTAAGTAGTAATTTCTTAAATAATGTCTAGAAAATAACACAAACCACACGACTGGGAAGAAATAGCTGATGCAACATACTGACTCGAATGACACCATGTGCATGAAGGACCTTATGGAGTTGCCTGCTATGTTGCACGAGAAGAAGGTCACGCAGGATGGGTGTCAAAGACGAGCTGATTCAGGTGCCTTGTTTCTGTCCCTAGTACTCACTGCAGAACTCAATGAACAAGCAGCAAAGGTTACAGCTGAGCATGGCCAGACTCTTGCGCTTCCCTCCACAAGCAAGCTGGAAGCACAGTCCTTCGATACCTTTAATGCTTTTGCTCACAACATACATTGTTGCAGCACGTGGCGAGGAAAGGTACACATCCTTGATTTTAGTGCCAGTGCACTCACAGGCCCCAGTAACAGATCATTGAGGTATCCTGTCGTATCAACAGGCATCTCATGAGGAATGAATTCTCAGGCTTCAGAACTTATAGTGCTCTTTGCAGAAAATGTCCCAAAGGTTGTTGCCACATGGACCTTTTCGAAATAATGGCCCAGAAAGACGAGCCTTCCTTATGTATTTTGTGAAAAAATGCCTAAGACGTGGGTATTTCTGCTTCTTCATGGGTGCTGAAATGTTTGTGAGGGAGATGTTTTGCTGATATAGAACGGTTTTGCAAAAAGACAAAAAGAGACTTTGAGGCTGTGCGAAGCAGCAGGAATAAAGAACATTTCACAGCTGATGAAGAAGCAGAAAGACTCACGTTTTAGCCCTTTTTTGCACCAGACACATGAGGACACTTCATCTTTTTGGTTCATTTCGATCCTGGCGCTATGTGATTCATTTGCCGGACTTGGGCAAACAAAACGTTAACAAGTACAAATTAAGATCCACATGGCAACAGAATTTGGTTAGATTCCTGTAAAGAGCCCATTCTGAAAGCATGAGGATACGCTCCTTGTAAGGCGTACTGCAGACTTATTGGAATACCTCAGTGGGCAGTGACCGGTATCTATGACTGCATTTTCATTCGAAATCGGAGATCTGTACATTTTCTTGCCCGTGCTGAGATAATGGAAGCTGTGAGCGAGCATGAGACTTGGGGAAGTGCACTTGCACATTGCTTGTGGGCAAGTTTTCGGCCATACTAAGATGTTGCCATTGTTCCTTGCTCACTAAGATTTGCAGTGAGTACTATGGACAGCAAGAAGGTATCTGCATTGAATTGTTTTTGGCACCCATCCTGAGCTACCTTCTTTTCGGCAGCTCAGGGCATTCATGCACACAGTGTTGTCCAGGTAAGCACATTGTGTGTTTTTTCCTGGTCCTGTGGATTTTACTTTCTTTCCTATAAAGAAAAAGTGTATTTGGTCAATGAAACGTAATGGTTTGGGTCTCATTAAATATTTTTGCAAGGCCCTACAAAAGCCAGTTGGTCAATAGTGAATAGTTTGATTGTGTTTGCTAAGTGAGGTCTTTCTTATGCTTTTCAGATGAATCTGACATCAATATGCAGACGTACAATGTATGCAATTTGTCATGAAAATAAAACGTATGTGCCTTTACTCACCCAAACACTCTTCTTTCATTCTAAGCCACATGCTTTGTATGTACGCAATGCACAACGTGCATAAAGGAAGAGCTTGTGTAATAGTACTTCATTTCTTCTCCACCTGGACTGCTATTGTACATGATTGAACGTGAGTCAAGACAAGTTGATCAGTTACACAAATTAAGAATCTGTATGCGGTTGACAGCTTATATTCAACCTAACACTCCATGCCATCATTCTGGCCGCACCATGCACAAGCAGTGCAAGTATGACTTCAGAGGGCTTGCCAGTATGGTCGTCTGGCTTTAAAGTTTTGTTCAAGCCATTGGCGACAAGCCGCATCACTTGAGTACACGGAAAAAAGGTCCAAGAGAGGTTAAACGTAAGAATACGTAAACAAATTTTTTACGGTTGGCTTACGTATGAGTACACAGAGAAGGGTCCGAAAGAGTTAAACGTAGGAATACGTAAACTAATTTCTTTTTACGGTTGATGTACGCACTGAGTCCTTCATAAGGACTTGCCGTGTTTCTCAAAGTGACCGTTTATGAATTGCGGAAAGTGCTCGGCAACGCATTGCCTCCAGGTTTCTACGTAAACTTGAGCAAATTTTTTTACAGTGTACCCTACCGGCCCGATCATTCTTAATACACGACTATCACGGACATTGCCCGCAAGGCTGAAGAGTGCCGTCAGCTGGCCCGCACCTTGACTTCCGACACCCAAGGATACCGCAAAGACCTGCACGACAAGGCCAGGCCTGCTGTGACCTTCTAGAACCGACTCCCTCGTTTGGCTTTGGGTTCCTGCCGACAGCAAGTTCTGCATCAAGTACCATGGCCCTTATCGCGTCATCCAACGTTCGTGTCTTGTCAAATACCTCATTGAGCCAGTTACACCTTCCTAGGACCACCGCCGTCGCGGTCGCGAGGTTGTCCACGTAAGCCGCCTCAAACTGTACTACAACCCGCTTGTCGTCTCTGCGCCGTTAGTCGCCAGGATGGCTATTCCTTCTCGCCGGGGCCATTGTATGAATAAGAAGAGGACGACTCCGCAGTGGCGCACTTCGTCGTCATCGCTGGTGGTTCGGGCGCGAGTCTCGTGCTAGAGCTGCTTCCTTCGGCTGGTTCTGCCGTCCTGCTGCGACCTGACCGCTGCGTACGTTGGTCTCCGTGACCCCTTAATAAATCCACTGTTCAGAAGAAACTTTTTGAATTAGAAGACCGCTGTATGGCACACAATTGTCAACAGGGTTGCGCATCAGAATACAGCTATGATGTGAAAACTAGTAGGATGGTTGGCTAGTTATGAGTGGTAACTTTTTAACAGTAAATAGGTTACCTTTTCGGTTACCTGTCACTGTAAACTAAAACAAAAACAGGTGAAGTAAGCCAAATTTAGTTTTTGAAAATCTTGGCACGAAAGGCAATGCTAGCTGGCTTTTGAGTAAAAGTAATACTCAAATTTGAAATTTACAATGCATAAGTGAAGGGCGTGCTGAGGTGGTGGTATTGTTGCATATGCTCCACAGTTTTGTGATTTGATGCATTTCCGGTTGTTTACATGCTAGTGCAGACCGGGAAGTACCGCATAGTGTTTTTTTTTTTTTTTTTTTATGGCGCTCTAATGTACCAATTCGACTGATGCTATGAGGGACGCTGTAATGAAGGGCTCCAGAAATTTCGACCATCTGGGCTTCTTTAACGTGAGCTGGCATCGCACAGTACACGGGCCTCTAAAATTTCGCCCGCATCGAAATTCCCCCGCTGCTGCCGCGGCCGAACCCGCGTCTTTCGAGTCAGCAGCCGAGTGGCATAGCCACTGATCCACCGCGGAGGTGCACCACATCATTTCCGCCTACTAGCTAAACACTGCTCCTTCACTATCATCACCCGCTTAGAGCAGTTAATCAGATAAATAGTTTGATAAATTGCATCTAGGGCACTGAGAGGAAACCATGCGTGGTCGTCATGAAAATATTGTGTTTCTGTTACCGGGACAGTTCAGTCGCAGTTCCATCGCTGCCATCAACGCGCAGTCCACGTGATGCCCCGCCCTCTCTTTCAACCCAACACGAGAACCCAAAGAAAACTGGCCTAGCACGTTCTTAGAAGTAAACTGTCCCTTGTGTTCTAGTCTGAGGGATGTCTAATTAAACTTACGTTACATTTTTGGGACGAAAGCAATTGCTTTTGCAAGCGCAATGAAAGTGAGAAATTGCTGAAAAATATAATAATTACTACAAAATGCAACCGTTTAAGCTGAAAAAAATGCCCCGATTCACTCTTAGGTCCTTTTAACCACACAAAATTGCCATACTAAGTCACTGACGAAAGTCCGTAGTTAATTAGTAGAAAAGAATATTGTTGGAGAAAAAAAACTAATTTTGCAATCAGAAATATAAATCGAAAACAGTCCGCCAAACTTCCGAAAAATAAAAATCTCTAGCTATAACTATTGCTGTTTAGTCTCCTTATTTACTGAAAGGTGTGCAGTACACCGTAAGTAATATCCATGTCAGTTTTTACATTTTAGAAAGCGCAGTTGCTCATAGCCCTGTGCCCCACTGGTTATTGGCTATTTCGATGAGTTACATGCACTAGAGGGTTTGCTTTGCCAGCAATGCCTTTAAAAACAAGAATTTTGGCGCCATACGGACGAAATTTGTTGAGCCACAGCGCACAGGGTAATTGCTGTTTCAAATTGCTAAAACTGATATGTGTACTATTTTATCATGGGATACGCGCCTCTGAGTAATAAGAATACATACAGTAACAAAGTATAGATCGAGACAGTTAAAAGCTAACGAGCCAAATTGTTAATCAGACTACTAATTAGCATGTCTTAGCGGCACTATGATGGGCTACATCGGTAGCGGCGCCGTGTGAAAAAAACGCTTTAATAACGCTAAATGTCCAGTTTTAAAAATTGGAGATTATTTTATGTCTAACACCCTGTATAAGCAGCACCACACTCAGCATACCGCTTTAAATACTGGTCTAGTAACGCTATAAAGTAAAATATTTCTAAATAAATGCAATTCCCTCCACAAAAGAGACTGCAAACAGCAGGCATCTGTGTCGGATACCCCTCCCATGCTTGAATGCATAATGACAATGAATACTACAGCTACATTATCAAGTGGCAGGTGACTTGAATTACACAGAACAATATGTATTTGCATTATATATAAGTTACATTTCTAATCGCTTCTTTTTAAAGAACTCATTTAGATTAGTTGAGGGTTGTATCAGAGAATTCTTAATTGGAGGAAAATATTAAGGTCGATGGAAGGTACAAAAAAAGAGATACCACTAAATTTCAGTACACACGAAGTACGAAAGTGCCGAGAAGCCTACATGGGCTTAAAATCGCTTGTCACCACGCACATTCCGTTTCTGGAAGTTATGTTATTCCTGCCGAAGATAATAAACAGTTTATGCCCACCAAGGGAGGTGTTTTCCGGCAGTAATGGGAGTATTTATTCTTCTAGGAACTGGTCATGTGTGCTGAGAGAATGTTTTGGATGCCTACAGCGAGGTTTTGAAATATAGCCTCTAGAAATAATTTTTACACCCATTTAGGACATATCGAGGAAATGACCAAAAGTATACCTACTTAGGGACGTATGTTTTTGTGTACTCTGCTCTCAGAGTTTTCTTGAACCTTCTGATGTCTGGGAGCGTGTGAGCAAGCGCCGGAGTAATAATTTCACATGATGAATTCTACAGCTACAGTAGGCATAACAGTAACACAGTATAGCAACAAATTGCCCGCGTTCCTGGGGGTCGAGGAAGAATTATACCAGGGTCGAGATTTCACCTGAGGTGTTACGCGGCATAATCCAGGGAGGTAAGTTCGCACAAGACGGGGACGCTGTATGCTATGTCCAGAGCCACCCTGCGACGATAAGCCGCGGCACAAGTATTATCCATTACGGCTTAGCGGTTGCAATGGCAGCTTGGAGCATCCACGGCGCCAAGCCGGTGGACACGTCTGCACACACCACCGTCTCGGCACGCACAGGAATCACTTCTGACCACACAGCTCACGAGCGTCACTGCACCTATACCGGAAAGCACCCAGCACCTCAAGCACCGAATTCCGTCTGAACGCTCCGAGGAGCTGTTTGGGGCAGTCCGGAAATCCACAAAATGAACGCCCCTAGCTGCCTGGGAAAGGAGCAGGGCGTACACAGCCGGCCCTCCTTCGCAGGACTAAATAGCACGGCAGGACGAGCGATGCAGGTTGCAGCCCAGCGAGCACGTAGAGGCGCGTGAAGCAAGCCGAAGACGAGGCACTCGTCGTGGCAGTCGCAGATGTAGGGAGCAGAGGGGAGGTAGGGAAATGGGACCCCTAAGAAGCCGCTGAGAGGGCTGCGGTGAAGCATGGCCAAGAGGGTCCCACGATGGGGTCCCACGAGACCGGGCGTCGTTGGTGGCACGAGCAAGGAAGAAGGCGGGGAGGCCAAGATGGGAGATGCCGCCGTCGGCCGAACGGCTGGAAAACGATGGGCCCGTGGGGAGAAACGGCGGCCGACGCGATGTGCACCACACGACTGTCGAAAGAGACATATTAGCATTCATTAAGCTTCACAAATTGACTTTCTTATCACTATAGTACATTGCTCATCGTCTGGCAACAGTCTTTAAATCTATTTTTATCCATATTATGCACCGAACCATTCTATGGATGGGGAACATGATATGTTTCTGTTCTACTATATGCGCTGCCGGCCCACTTTGTTTCTGTCACTTTTAGGAGTGACTCTTGGAATTGGAAATCGGAATTCACTGCTGGCACTTCAACCATCGTGAAAACAAATTGTGAGCCTAATACCCCTTTTACAAAGTCATCTCGGAGTCTCTCGAACCGATAGTATATCGGTTCAAAGGCCAGCTGAGCTGTGCTACACGGGCATCTCTCATGCTTTTCGAGTCAGTTGTCTATCAAGCCAAGGGAGCAGCGCGGAACTCTATGGAAATTGTCAGGTCCGTCTATCTGCGGCTGCGCGCACTCTCTAACGAGGGAGCGCTCGCAGCAACTTGTTGCTGAATAAAATCAGAGCAGTATCATCTATGAAAAATATGTAGCTTGAAAATTAAAATTCTAATTTCCCGAGAAAAGTGCACGCCGTATGGCAAAACACTGCACTACGGATATTTCCAAAGCTGCCAGCGATAGAAAAATATCCAATACTAGCTTCCTGAGAAGCGCATGAATGCCACTACAGGTTTTCCAAGACAAAGAGGTACATTTCAAGTTTTGTTGTGATAATAAACAGATTTTTCTTAATCGCTTCATTTTACACTTGATTGTTAGCTGCTAGCATGGCCTATATGTAATTAGCGGCGGTGGTGGCGAAACATCAACCTCCTAGAAGATGATGGATCCTCTGGAAGCCGATCGAGTTTGCACTGTAACAGCGGCATACCTCCTTTGAGTTCGACAGCTATCGAGAATATCGAAGGGTTTGGACACTATAGTGTTTCAAAATGCCCCTGTGACAGGAGTATTAGTAAAACACGTTGCGGGGCTAGTTGGTACGCATTTTCTTTTCTTCAAATTTAAGCAGCGCTAACGTTTAAGACGAACACAGAGGACATGACAGGACGGGCTGCTATACAGGACGGGCGCTGACTCCAACTGTTTATTGAACACGTTTTTCGCAGAACATATAAGAAAATACGACATATAAGAAAATACGAACGAAGTTTGGGAAACGCATCAGACTCATGCCTGAATCTAATCACCTTATGCCGTTCCTGCAAGGACCTAAACGATCAGAACTATGAGCAACGGTTTGACAAGATCAAAGTTCTAACCAGGGGCAAATATAGATTACCTCGGGAATTATCCGAAGGATTTTTTATCAAGTCAAGAGGCGACATGTGTGACAGAACCACCTCTGTCTCTCTGCATGCCAGCGAATTCAGATTGCTTGAAAATAAGGGACGAAATGCGTTCTGCTCACCTTAATCTTCTTTTGCTGTCATCTTTCAGAAGAAAGAAACCGACCTCACTCTAGTCTTGCCCCCCATGCCGTTTCTTGGCCTTTCCTTCTGTGGTCAGTAGTAGATGCGCATGCGCTCACAGTCGTATTTTCTTATATGTTCTACAAAAACGTGCGCCCGTCCTGTCATGTCCTCTGTGTATAAGTCTTAAAAGTTAGCGCTGCTTAAATTTGAAGACAGGAGTCTTATTTGGCATTCCGGGTTGCGAACTCAAATATTTCATTGTTTGCCCGCCGTCAGTGCTGTACAACAAGGCATTGCCGACATGACCAGCCTCCCGAATAGATGCTGAGAAGTAAATATGGTGTATATAACAAAAACTAACATTTGCAGATTTTTTCCTCTCCACAATAGGGGACCAAAAGGAATTGTTCGTATGGCCAGCTCCTTAAACGCACGCAACTAAGACATGATGAGACACTTAATATAAAGAGCAGCATTGAACGTAAGGTTCAACAAAAGTTTTGTATGGGCTAGTCGGTGGTTCATGTTAAGGAAGGTAAGAGCAGCGCAAAAAGACGGGGACACAAGAGACACACATCCAACAGGACTGGCGCTGAACAGTTCAATGTAAGGTTGAACATTGAACTGAGATGCCGCCAGTATTCCTCAGCCACCAGTATGCCTCAGAACTTAGCCAGCAGCAGACACGTTCACATGGATTCAGTTTTTAGCTTTGAGGGTTGTACTATGTGAAAGAGGACACAAATAAATTTTTACACCTGCACCAATTTTGCAGTTCCAATAATGTTCGAACAACTTGGAATTAAAAAAAACATTGTCAGGGATCTCCTGAATTAAATTCCAACTTCATTCTAGAAAATAAGGTTTCTTCAACTTCATGAGCCAATTTGACAGCACTCCACTAAGAAAATGTTCTCAAACTACAAAGAGTTCCAGAGTGCTCATGCAGGCTAGCTGTCCCCGGACAGCTTCCAGTGCAGCCTTATACGACCTTTCAGCAGCTGTCTTCGTTTAAAAGCGCTGCTTTACATTGCATTAATTCAGAATAGTTGGCTCAGAAGCATTGTGAAGAGTAAAGCATGACCGAAGATACACAGTTAATAAAACACGAAAGATAAACCACATCGCAGCGTAACAACTGAACTCATGTTAGTGGCACCATGTCCGAAGGTTAATATCCTAAAAAAGACAGAGCCCGAGATACTCCGCTCTGTAACATGTATGCTATTTTGGTTCTGTTTTTTCTGCTATATTTTTGTAGCAGCTTCGTCGTCAGACATTATGTCACCGGTTTAAAATTTCAGTTGAGTGCCTTGGATCGGCCCGTGTTCCTTATTTCTTCAGTGTGAACCTCGTACTCTCTGCTTGCTTCGTAAAATACTTTGAAGTTGTATTTTCTTTGAATGCGCATTAGGATTCTTCGAACACTTCCTGTAAATCTTCTGTTTAGCTCCACTCTTCAGATGATTCAGTTTCCTCGTGAGGAAGGAAATGTGGTTATCACACATTATTGGCATGTGTTTCTGAGACATTACAAATTGTCATCTTTTCGTTAGTGTCATAACTGTTGTGGATACTGCGCGTTAACACTACTTCGTTCTTAGCCACCATGGCAAGAGTGGCTTGTGGCATTACTCGTCTCGTGCACAAAATGGGGAACCAGTGCACAGTAATTACCACTTGGCGTACTCTCTGGTGGCTTTTTATCCTCAAGGAAATTTATGGGTACCAGTGGTAGTGCAATGAAAGACAATTAACGTTAGCCTCCCCACATCTTTGCTTTGGAGCGACGTGACACAGTACCGAGATGATTTTACATTCCTCTGTCAATGTAGTCGCTGGGAAAGAAGTGTAAATTTTAATGCTCAACTATTAGAAGCCCCAACTTCAAGAAAAAGTGCCCGGTGTTGTCTGCCGTAACGTTGTGAACATCACCTGCCATAGTTAGCAGTTTGCAAAGGGGAGAGAGAAAATCCTGTTCTCCACTTTTATCAAAGAGGACGGCGAGGTCGGGATGGCCGCTGCCTCATTTAAGAAACGAAAATCAAAAATGACAAAGAATGACAGGGGAAATGACCTTCCACAGCCACGTTCGGCAGGTGCCAAACTGTTAAGGAGAAATTCGCTATTTTCATTTGTAGCTGTGACGATGGAGAGGATCGAAGGTTGCGGCCACAGGAAGGGCGTAGAGGTTGGCTACAAGGGACGAAGAAGGTTTTGACACAGGCAGATTAATGCACAACTTTAGTTTTGTTGCCACGAGAACAGCCCGGCGCGTGGCTGCTATGCTTTTGCTTTCGCTAATAATGTGCTAATAATAATAAGCTAATAATCAGCTTTTGCTAATAATGTGCTCAGACAGCAATATATGCATTTCAGAAGCATACCGAATGTCGACACACGGTTATCTCTTAGTGCTAATTACGCGCCCCATTATTTTTTTCACACCTTTAAATTTGCTTCTTCAAGCCTGATAACGGAAAACCTTCATCAAGGCTGAGTGTTTGACGTTGTCAAATGCATCTGGGTAATCTGTCAATCCTATTGCAGAGGCTGGTTATTTTTTGAGCAACTTTCTACCACTTAACTGATGGTGTGAACTTATTTTTTCTAGTCGCTCTTACGAAGCCTGCTCGACCCATCAGTTAACATAATCTAACGGTTGCTCATATTCTTATATCGGTGACCGTAATAAATATCTTGTAATCAATGGGCATCCTCTTTCCTTTTACACAAGATTATGTTAACGCTTTTACAAGGTTTAGGTACTCTCGAAGTCATGGGGCACTATATATACGCGATAGCGGTTTCCTAGCAAAATCTCTACATGTCCCTTCAAAAACGTCTGAAGATACTTATTCCTTACGCACCACTTTTCCTCGTTTTACTAAAAGAAAGTGTGTAGGTCAAAGTCACAATTGAAACAAGCGATTTCATTACTGAATTTATGCTCACGAATGCGTTTGTCCCCAACCCTCAGTAAGGCCTCTTTTATTCATCTCGTAACTGATTGTCATGATATCCGCTCTTGAAACTGGCGTGTTAGGTCGAGTTAAATGCCCGATTAAAAACGCATGAAAATCTTGTTTACTAAGGAAATGAAAAGTGGCTTTCTTCAACCAGATATCTTCAGGATGTATGCTAGTGCGTGCTTCGCAACTCGACTTGAGGGTGTAGCAGCTGCGGCGCAAAGCTGAAAAAAAGCAAGAATATAATTTGATATATTAAGCTTCATTTCGCTTACGTTTGGCCCACAGCGCATCTTCTCAAAAATAGTGTTCAACGCTTTCAATGAGTTTGTTGTTACATTCGGCTATTTGAAAAAAATTAAAATGCCTAGGGATCACGGCAAGGGTACATCTTGAGGACAAGTATTGCTGCCAGTTTCTCGTTTTAAGATCAGATAGGTATGTGCTGTACACTTATATATACTATACTTATATGGACTTATACAATACTGAGAGCTTTAGTTGGCTACTACATCACACAGAAAATTCGAGAATGATTTTGGCCTTATTGAAAGATACGCGAAATTACAGCACATAGTAGACATAACTGTGAGAATCAGCGACGAAGAATGTAGAAACCATTGCAAATGAGATAAGCAGACTTTCATGCAGACAAGTAACTTCGGTCTACGCGGTCATCCTTCAGCCACGCGCATAGAGTAAAGTCAAGCTAAGTGCACGTATATTTGAATTGAATCCGGAAAATACCATCCCAGGGAGACGAAACAAGGTATATGTGAATGCATGATATGTGAAATTCTCTCTCTGAGGCCTGAGGCTTCTCTCTTAAGGCCTTTACGTGTGCGGGGGTAAAGGTGACGACTACCTCGATAGTATGTTGTAACATCATTGAAGGTATAAATCGGGTTAAAGTTGGGTTCCTGGTCGGATACATAGGATAAAATAGTCAGGGGAGAGAGCGCACGAGCTACTGCGTCTGCCACCTCGTTTCCTGCCAACCCCTGATCAGTAGATGAGCAAGGGCCCACACAAGGTAAAAGTGTGTGGGGTCCATATCCTTCATGCAATTAAGGTAGTTTCGATAGGCTAAGAAGGGAGTCCATCCTTGTTCGACGCTGGGAGAGGTCCCTCGCTAGTCGGTGGTTATGTATTTTGAATCGGAATGTGAGGCCGCGAGAGCAATCGCGACCTCTACTGCGTGTTGCACAGTGGGCTCTGAAGGTAAGGCCGTTAACTGTGTTGCTCTTATGAACAACCGCGGTGGTGTACCATCCCCCGTGGAGAGGGTCGGAGGCGTCTACGTTGTGTACACTTGTTCTGTTGCACTAATGTCGGGCTAGAGCTTCCACTCGCGCCAGGCGCCACCCATTTGGTCTTTGTGTGACATGTTGGCTGGAAGACGTCGCACATGGAGGGCGCGCCTTCAGAGTTCTGAGATGCGGATCCTGTCATTCATGGGAGTAGTGTCTTGGATATAGGGTCGAGCAAGAAGGCAAGCGATGATGCCTTCATCTCTCTTGGAGCCATAGCAGGCCGGCGTCCTGACGCCAAGTCCCTCGAAGCGCGATTGAGGTCTCCACTGACTCAGGGAGCCAGTTAAGTGTCTTTCCTTTCCTCAAAATCAACGGAGCCTACATGGCACTCACGGACATGCAGTCTCAAAACTGCAAAACATTTATCTGTTAGCTCGTGAGTAAAAAGAAGGCCTTTTCTGTGTCTCTTAGAATCATTTAAAACTTCATTATTCGAATCGTGGTAGAGAGCAGACTGTATAAACACCAAGAAGTCGTCAACGTACCCAAAAACCTTTAAAATCTTTCCCACGTTAAAAACTTGGTCTAAGTACCGGTCAAAACAAGCTAAAAATATATCGCACAGAAAAGGCTCAACGCAGGACATTTCGCTATAAACACAGCTAGTCATTAAAAACGACAGAAGTCACCTTAAGGTAATATTTCAAAAGATTTTAAACATTCGCCACAGAAAGTGTGGCCGGAATCTGGAACGCAATAACAACTTTTTCTTCAATGCATGATTTCACAGCATTCAGATGTTCACACGGCGGCACTGAAAAAAAATAATCTTCTAAAGTTGTTGAAAAAACAATCAATAACTTCATTGCGCAGCCAAAAATACACAACTTCATCCAATTTCTTGGTCTTGAAAGGGTCGTTCAACGCGAAGTCTCAATGTCTTGCTAGCATTGGCTTGCGGTGTGCTGCCAATAACCAGACTTGCTGTAAATGGTTTTGAAACGTATGCCCGGCTTATGCATTTTCAGTGTAAAAATAAATATTGATAACTTTCTACCTCTACTGTTGTCGATATCCTTTCCGAGAGAACACAGTTCCTGTTTTTTGCAGAACTATATACGAGGGTTTCCAGTCCAAACTCCAAGCTTACACTTTTTAAAGTTGTTGCGGAGTGTATTAGATCTACCGATAGTACTTATTGTGGCTTGCAGTGAAAGGAACCACACACCCTTCATCAGCTAGCTGAAGAGAGCCCAGAGATAAGTTTGTCACGTGGACTAATAGATGTTCCGCAATCGCCAAGGGCTACTTGTGACTCTGCTGCTAAGAGTTAATTCATGGTTCGCTGTTACAAAAAACGCGAAAGTATAGGACAACAAGGTGCTCACACAAAATTTCTCCATAATCTTCATCTGGTCAATGGGAATCACATCTGTACCTAGCTGGAAAAAATGTAAAGAGAAATATTCTTTTAATGAGGCGAAAAAATTTTTGAACAAATATTTCTGATGACCGGAAAGTTGTTTTGAACGAAACTGAGCATAAGGCCAGTAGCCAGCCTATTCAGCGTTCATACGTAGGAACTTCAAAGTGGACGGAGGAACGCGGTGGTGGGCAGCGGGAGGGGTCGCACGCCACGTCGGCCCTGCCAGTGATCGCTGTTATTCGCCGTCCTGAACTCTTTTCCCAAGCAAGCTTGGCACCTAAGCGGCATTCGTAGCCACCACAACTGCCAAAGTGCCGTGATTTTTGTTGAATATTCAGTGCATTGAATACTTCGCCACTCCTCTGCCACTCTAAGCCTAACGGTGGCATGGCCTTTGCGGCCCCGTTCGGGGATGCCCCGGCTATAGTGCTATGGTGGTCCAAGGCCAACTCACCGGCTACAATCCCACCTCCCTAACGATCGTTAACATGGAAACTGTGGTAATTGAGGAGCCTCTTCCCAGTGAGGAAGAATATCTTCAATGCATTGTTCGCGTATGGCGCAGACGGAAAAAGGCGAAGGCCTCCCGTGACGCCAACGTGCACGCCGGCCAGAAACGGGTGTGGGACGCGCTGCGCATGCGTAGGGTGAAAACGTGCCACGCGTAGCTGTGCAACAAACCAAACAACCCCGATGGCGACCGCAGCACACGCCCCGCACCGGGAAAGAAGAAATTATCGAGGTGCTCAAGCCAGGAAACCCCATCGACCTGAAGGCTACCTCAGGTCCAAGTCAAGCCGGCGCTGCCGGTCGCAGCATTCTAGAGAACACGGCATGTGTGGGACTTGCAGTGTGGAGAGTGTAGGACCAAAACGTTTTTGTGTGCACATTGAAATCTGTGGAAGCTGCTCAGAAGTTGCTCCAGGACATCATGGTACCGGTCGTAGGCCGCAAGCTACTATTTCAGGGCCGCCCTAAGCTCTCCGGGGACTTCTGCAAGGGTGTCATTACCGTCTCCCTGGACGAGACGTCCGAAAGCGTGAGGACAAAACTCAGCGAGGACCCCAACGTGGTATCTCTGCAGAAACAGAAAAAAAAACCCTACGTTGCTGTGATCACCTTTGTGGGGACAAAAGTGCCGCGGACCGTGCCGTATTGTTGCGAGCGTCTCCCTGTCCGCTTCTACAAGGAGAGCATCCGTGCCTGCCCCGCTGTTACACGGTGGGGCGTCGGACCGACGCCTGCCCGCGACCGCAGTCTGTGCGCTGTGAACGCTGCGGGGCTCAGGTTGCTGCTGCTCCTGACGGCGGCCGAGCTGAGCAACAGTGCTCCCCCTGCTCGCTTATCTGCGGAGACAGCCATCCCACCGGGGCGGCTGGCTGCACGGGCAAGTACCGTACGTTCATCAAGCCGGGGCCTCCACCCACCCCAAAGCAGAAGCAGACGCCGGGATTCAAAAAGGCCCCCACGCCCCAGGCCAGATCCAAGCAGGCTCCGGCACCCAATGCCGAGCCGAAGAAGACCCAGTCCAGGCCGCCCAAATTCGTGAAGTCCTAGAACACGACGAGGCTGCCGGCCTTCAAAGCCGAGGGAACGGCGACGGCAACAGTCCGGGATCAGGTCGGCGAAGCACACACAAGCGTAGCGCTGGACATAAAACTCGCGAGAGCACTGCCACCTCGTCTTCGTCTTCTCAGATCATCGGATGCATTCTTGTTTATCCTTACAATTTATTTATACAAAATATCTACAGCGCCCATACTGGGGCATTGTTGTAGCGGGGAACATCATAAAAGCACCAAGTGAAATACGGTAATTGAGGCAAATGATGCATTATACGCAAAAAACCCATGGACTACGGGAGGAAAGGCAAAAATGAAAAGAGCAGTATAGCCCGTTTCGGGGGCGCCTCTCGACCTGCAACCTGGTGCGCAAATATACACCGCGATTCTGGTCGATCTTAACCTGTAGATTGAGCAGGAATACACAATGATCAGGGTTCTGCCTTTCAGGAGCCGCGTCCCGTCAATACACGTACACAACGTATACTGCCCCCCTATAAGAAGCGAATTACCTTCAGCGAAATTTTTCACCGTGCACTCACATTGGCTGACAAGGAACCCCTGGTGATTGTTGGGGACTTGAACGTCCCAGCCCTCACTGAGGCTATCGCTTCGAGAAAGCCAGGGGACGCAAGCTGGCGGAGCTCATCTCCATCCTTCGTCTTGCGTTGCTCAAGGATCCGGCTTGCCCCACATGTGTGGGCAACTCGGTGACCCGTTACACAGGAACACTAGAGACGCCACCTGGGAGAACCTGGGGGATTCCCTGGGCAACGAACACTGCCTTCTCCGCATCGCTCTTTTGGCGAAGGCAGCCCGCAAGAACTTGGGACAAGCCAAAATAACCAATTGGCAGCGATTTCGAACTCATGACATCCGTCCTGTACTTTTCTCCGACGGCTATGCGGAATGGGCAACGCAAGTCACCAATACACAGAAAAAACACACGCAAACGCTTCACACCACCGTCGAGACCGCAGTGGACAATCACCTCCTGCATCTGTGGGAGGTGCGCCGGAGCTTAGCAAGAGAGTGGAAGAGCCAAAAGAAGAATCGCAAGCTTAGAGCTCGAATTGCACAACTTACGCAGCAGGCTGCGGCATATGCCGCACAGCTCAAAGACTCCGATTGGATAGAACGCTGCAACTCGGCAGCGCGTCAGATGAGCTCGAAGGGTACTTGGCATCACTAACGCAGCCTTATCAACCCTTCTCAAACGAAAAGGGAGGCGCAAAAACAGCTCCGGCGGGCTGTGCACGGGTACCTAGGTACGACTGCGCAACTTGCAGACACTTTGTGTGACAGGTATCTCTGCCGCACAAACGACCTGGTTGGGCCCGAGTGCGCGTACTCCGGCAAGCCTAATAAGGATTTAGATGCCCCTTTTGCATTGCATGACCTTAAGGCGGCCTTGGCTAAAATGCGCCAAGGTGGGGCACCGGGTCGGGATCACATAACATTGAAACTGTTGGCGAACCTCTCAAACTCGGCCAACATTCATTTGCTACAATAGATACTACCGATCTGGGAT
Organism: Amblyomma mixtum; assembly: GCF_055824585.1. NCBI lineage: Eukaryota > Metazoa > Arthropoda > Arachnida > Ixodida > Ixodidae > Amblyomma > Amblyomma mixtum. The sequence continues at coordinate 185,652,524 of NC_143021.1, forward strand.
GCGTGTGCACTTCTTCCCGAATGAAAAATATCGCTTGTGACTTTCATACCCAAAGCAGGTAAAGCCGTGACTATGGACAACTTGAGACCCATATCACTGACCTCGTGTGTGGGAAAGGTCGTGGTACAGGACGATGGTACGATGAGACGATGGTACGGGATCCCCTCTCTCTATACATTGAGGGTAAGCGCCTCTTTGCCGACACTGTTCCGGTTCCACCTGGACATGTCTAAAGAGGATATCGTGCTCCAACTGCAGAGGGACATAACACAACCCACATACATGCAACAAAACGACAAGGCCATTCTCGCCCTCAATCTTAAAGCGGCGTTTGACAATGTTAAACATGGTAGCATACTGCCTAACTTGAACACCACTAACTGCGGGGCGAAGGTTTTCGCCTATATCAGACTTGCAATCTGTGCGGCATGCACTCCTCCGGATAGACGACGATGAATACGACCCGTACGCTATGGGTACACAGGGTACACCACAGGGGGTGGTGTTATCACCACTCCTTTTCATCATCGCCACGGTACACCTCCCCAGCCAACTGCCTCAAGTGGAGGGCATGAAACACGCGCTCTGCGCAGAAATTACAATCAGGACCACCAAGTGGAGGCTTAGGGAGATGGAGGACCGATTCTGCAGGCCGTCTCCACAATTGATGCTTATGCCGACTGTGGTCTCAAATGCACTCCGTGAAATCAGAGCATCTACATTTCAGAGCAAATCACAAGTACAACACGTCTCTAACAATATCTCGGTCGGGCGGCCCATCAGAGAAGTGGCAGAGCTCTGGATCCTTGGTCTGTTCATCAATAACAGGCTTAGGCCGGACTCTACTATAATGAAACTCAAGCGCATAGGCGAACAAGTACGGCGCATGATCCACCGCGTTTCAAACAAGCGGTGTGGTCTGCAGGGCAGGGACGCGCTACGGCTCGCCCATGCCTCTGTGACCAGCCGGATCCTGTACGAAGTGCCGTACCTGCGCACCACCAAAAAAGAAGACGAGCGCATTTACGCCATCACCAGTTAGCCAATAAAGCGAGCACTTGACCTCCCGCTGGCTAGCTTCTACACCAAACTGTAGGCGTTGGCGGTGATGGACTTCTGTCAGGAGTTGTGGGAGGCCCACCTCGCGGACCAATATGCGCGGCTCTCACAGAAGGCTCCTGGGCGCCGCCTGCTAAACCGCTTACACATCCAACACACATGCATACCAGAAGGGACGTCGAACATCCCGCTGCTGTGGCGCTATAGGCACTGTGTCGCTCCGCTCCCGCGTAACGGGGACACTTCACATGAAGGCAGACGAAAAGCGCGGGTTCACACGCTTGAGAGGCAATATGCATCTAAACAGGGCGTCTACTACTTGGACATCACAGGACCGTCACCCGCGGGATTCTACAAGGCTGCCGTAGTCCATCGGGGATTGAATGTCGAAGGGCTATTTTTCCGCCCCCCAAATTTAACGCGAGCGAAGGAAGTTGCAATAGCTCTCGCTGCCGCCGATCCAAATTCGAGAAGGGTTATCAAAGACTCTCGCCGGGGGTATGAAAATTATCTTGCAGGGGAAGTATCACCTCTTGCCTCCCAATTTCTAAGACGGGCTCCCGCCGATCTAACTCGCAAAAACGAAATCTGGGCTCCTGGCCGCCAGGGTCTACGAGGCAATGAGGCCGCTGATGCGGCCGCCCGAGGGCTCACACACCGGGCTCCTCCACGTAGCTCTCCTGGCTCAGAAGCTCATAAACGCTTCTGCGGTTCCGTGAAAGCTTATTTCATTATTGCGACCGCCACCGCCTTTACCCGGCACCTGCCAAGGGGCTGAGCAAGGCATAGGAGAGAACTCTGCGGCGCCTGCAGACAGGAACACTTCTCTTCCCTCACATCGCCAAGCATTTTTATCCGAACATATATGGGCGCTGCCCGCATTGTGGATAGATCTGCGATATCTTTCACATGGTGTGGGCATGTACTCGGGATCCTCACCTCCCCCCCCTCCCCCCCGAGAGGCATGGGAGACGACCCTCCTCAACTGCTCTGCACTGGAGTCCCAAATGGCTCTAGTAAAGCGGGCCTCGAGACGGGGCCGCGTCGTGGTGTGTCCCGGACTAAGGATACCGACTATGTAGCGGTGTCTTCTTACCCCCAAGCTCTCTCTGGGTATTGAAAAAGATTTTCACCACCACCACCACAGTCGTGAAATCTTCAACGTGACAAATTTAGAGCGCAAGTCTCGAGGAAAAGCTGTGCGCGTTGTGGCAGTAATTCAGGACTTGTCAATAGCGTCGGGATTTCACATGTTGAGGTATGGAAAGAAAATGATTAAAACTGAAGTTAAGTAGTGGGTCTTACTACTAGCTTCCGCCCAATGCCGGTGCATTGCACCAATGAGTAGCCCCACGCAAGCCGGCCAATGTGGATTGCTCCCTCACGCTGTCTGTTTTTTTTTTGGGCTCATGCCACCGGCAATGTCTTGTCCGCTTTTCGAAACCATTACGCTTTCTCGTTAAATATAGTACAGAACCACCCATCTGTTCCTAAGCTCTTCATATAGTTTGCTGTGTGCAAATAAATTCCTTAGCAGGCCACCACCGGGTAGAAAAACATGCCTGTGAAATGCTTCAGCGTAATTCATTTTAATATGTAGGATATTAACATTTGAAAACAAGGGCGAATGTGTCTTTATACGTAAATTGGTAAACATCTCTGGTTGCTATATTTTTTGCGCATGATACGGAACGGTAAGTGGCATGGTCTGAACGTACGGAAGAACCAGCTGTCGCACATAATGCCTGCCTTCTCCGATACCCTAACAGGTTTCTTTATAAGTTCAACAAAGCTAATTTTTTCACTAATATCTCGAAAAAGCACAGAGAATAAAATTGCATGTAAAGTGAGAAATGTTGCATAAATAAACATTTCCTCACGTAATTGCCCTATTCCTAAAGAGAGCACTCACCCATCTTGCCCATAGCCATGTCTGCATGCACGGCGTCTTTTTCTGGGTAAAAAAATAAATGTTTTCAATTAGTTTCTTGAAAACGCTATATTTATTTTCGTGTCCAAGCAGTAAGAGGATGGCGCATTTAAACTGACTGAGTTTATTGGAGGCCTTACATCGATGCCACCACGACACTTCTGGGCATCCGCGTCGGTAGAGTGATGAGCACTCCCGCTGCGCACACATCTGGCGCCTTCTGGCAGCCTGGTGCTCATCGCACCCTCCCTTCTTTACGAGAGTTGCTGCGCTACAGGTTCAAGTGACTTGGCGTTGTCACGACGCGTCCGCTTATGGTCATGACTGTCCGGGGTTGCAGAGGCTGGAGGTGACTGCTGATGCGACGAGTTATCCCACTTGCGGTTTGTACCACATAAGAATGCGGAGAGCGAGCCGCTACAATCATAGCCCCCCTTGCAGCCACGCCATAGAGGATGCGGACTGTTGTGCTCGGAAGTAGGCGTTCTCTTCCAGAGACCCTGTGTCGGCGGCCGTAATCGATGCGTTGTTTTTCCCTGTGCACCTGGTTTCTGTTCCGGTAAGAGCAAGTGTTCTAACGCGGTCTGAACTCCGTTGACACGGCTGGCACGTCGGATCTCACGCGGCGTCTCGTGAGAAGCTCAGCCGGAGAGTAACCTTCGCGAGCTGGCGTATCCCGGGGAGCTAGCAGCGCTCTGTTACTGTTGGGCGATTTCCTGATGAGCTGTTTTGCAATCTGTACAGTTCTCTCGGTCGCCTCGTTGCTATTGGGATAGTACGGGCTGCTCGTGTTGTGGTGTATTCCCCATTCTCCTGTAAACTACTTGAATTCAGCTGAGGTAAATTCGGTGAATTTTTCTAAACGCACGAACGCGACCATGCAAGAGGGAGGCAGTTTAACAGACCTCTGAACATGAATCAATATAATAATTTCATTCGTATTAAGAAATGGCCCCAAGGAAATAAATGCAATGAACGCTCCCTTATATGTTCGTATAAATTCCATACACCTTATATTATTGTTATGGTCATATGCTTGAACAAAGAAGATAACGAAGTAAGGTATTTTTGGGTGCTGGGCGAGGAGGACGAAGTCTGTTCGGGCGCGGTATATATCTGCAACCGCCTTTGGCAAATATATATATTACTCGTTACATTATTGGTGGAAGTGCGGGGTTTAGGTTCCCGTTCCTCTTGCTATACATCCACTTTATTTACTGTGCTTGCTCATTGCTCTGACCTCATCCTCGACGAGACTTCCTTTCCGACCATTCCGCCGTCATCGATTGCGCCTCAAAGGTCATCCAGCTCTACCTACCTCTTGTACCGGATCCCGCTGACCCATTGTCCACTGCCTATGTACTGTTGATTTTGTCCGTCTGCCGACTGAAGCCGCGACCAACATTTCCTTGTCCTCTGTCCCGCACGGTGACTACATCGGTTCTCCCATCAATGACGTTCTCTTGGAAAATGATGTTGCTCTTCCGCATACAGTCGTCAGCATTTTCAAGAACCATGCGTACCTTCCAGTTCTGAATTCAGCGGCTTATGTCCAGCCGCTTCCTTAATGTACTGGTCCCAGTACAGGACGTCGCAGTACAGTCAGTGACAACGGGACCTCATTATTTGTAAATTTCTCCACCTTATATTTTTTATTTTTACGGTACAGTGAGTTTGATTGCGACCCTCAGATCAAACTAGGAATGCGACATCTAATCTCTCACCACGTCCGCGCCGTCCTCCTCTGGTAACCTCACCTACTGTAGCCGTGCCAGCCGACAAGTACTCGAAAACGATAGCTCCCGACCTGTCACCTGCCCAAGCTCATACTCATCGACATGTTCTGGAGTGTTTGCTTGCAGTCTTTGGTTTTGACCACCACCCTTTGGGCCGAACGTACGCTGTTAAGCATAGAATAAACATAGACGTCTCCTACCATGTTCATTGGTGGCCTTACAGTCTCCATTGCCAAACGGACCGTAATCCAACAGGAAGTTGATAAGACGCTAGACAAGGGCATTATAGAGCCCTCCTAAAGTCCATGGGCCTCTCCTGTGGACTTAGTAAATAGAAAGATGGTACCGGGCGCGTTTGCGTCCATTTCCGCCACTTCAACCGAATTACCAAAAAAGACGGCCATTCGTTACCACGCATAGACGGTGCCCTTGACTGCGTTTCTCCGTCATCCTTTCTTCGTCGTGACCGACTAGCACACCCTTTGCTGGCTTTCTTCTCTTAAGGACCCCATGGGACATCTTGGTCACTGGGCGTTGAGGCTACAGGAGTACTTCTTCAGCATAGTGCAGAAGTCCGGACGTCTGCACCAAGACGCTGATTGCTTATCTCACCACCCTGTTGATCCGCCTAACTCATATGAAATCGACATGGCACCTTCTCTCTTGACCATTTCCGACTTGCTGAACGTCGCTGTCGAACAGCAACGCGATCCTTGGTTACGCATGATCATTCAAGGTCTCGCCACTGTCCGTCCCGATAGCTCACTGCGGCTCTTCGTGCTTAGGGATGGCATTCTGCACCGGCAATCTCCATCGCGACGGGCCTGACCTGCTGCTTGTCGTTCCGGAGCGCCTGCGCTGAGCTGTCCTGTCCGAACTCCACGACCTGCTAACGACCGGATATCTCGGTGTGTCTCGGACATACGACCGCGTCAGCCGCTCTTTCTTTTGACCAGGATTATACCGTGCCGCCCGTCGCTATGTCGCCACCTGCGACGTGTATCAACGACGGGAAAAAAAACCGCCTGTGCTCCCTTGGTTACCTCTAGCCTATTGACATTCCTCCCGCTCTTTTCTATCGCGTCGGTCTCGACCTTCTTCGCCCTTTCCCACCATCCCATGTCGCCATCCTCACTTGCCTTCAGACGCGCTGTTATCGCCCGCCATTGCTGTGCCCACAGAGTACGCAGAGGATGCCATTACATGCACCACCACGGTGCGTTATGTTGCTCACGCTGCTCGCTCCGCATCTCAACGCAAGCAGAAAGCCATCTACGTCCACCTCCATCGGCCCGTCCACTTCTGAGCGGGGTCCCTCGTCCTCCTTTGATGTCCCTTTCGCCACGTTTGACTGTCTGAAAAACTGCTGCCCCGCTACATCGGCCCTTATCGAGTCCACTGCCAGGTGACCGAAGTCACGTAAGAAATTAGTCCTATCTCTTCTGTGACGTCATCCACCTTCCTTTTGACTGATGTCTTTCATGTGGCTCAGCTTAACCATACCACGCCCCTGATACGTCTTCTCAGCACCAGTACGGTGCTTTCGCCGACGGGGATTATGTTACGGCCATAGGTTGGACATACCGTGATGCATAGGCGAGTGAGCGTAACACCTTCCCCGCTACGAATCCTTTGAAGTCTGGCTGCGTCGATCGAGACCTGGTCTGACCTCGGCCTAATGCGGTATTTACCTGTCAGAAACCTATCGAACCTCATTTAATTTTCCTTTTCATTCTACTGCGCGGATCCCACAGTGGCGCTGCTGGCAAATCCATGCTTTTTTCTCCAATGCGTGGGCGCGATGGAGCCCTGCTCTTTTGCCGGTAGCTACGGCTGCTAAGGTTAGGCATGGCCGGGCGTAACCTACTTTGCCTATCGTGTGAAAGTCGCTGTTGACATCAGCGCCACCGCATCTTCGTGACGTAGCCGCGTGAAGGAGGGGTATAGCGTTTTTTATTTAATCAACATTTGTTTCCTTCCTGACTGTGTGTTGGTATGATTCAGGGTACTTGGCGCTTTGTGTCCCGAATAAGCACATGACCTATGAGAGGTGCTGTAGTGGATGGCTGCGGAACAATTTCTCCACCAGTGGTTCATTCCTCTGCACACGCATCACTCAGCACAAAGAGGTCTTTGCATTCCACATTAGTCGAAATGCGGCCGCCACGGCTGGCAATAGATTCTCTGGCACTGTGGTGAGCAGCCAACTCCATATCCACTCTGCTTACCCCTCTAGACTGAAGCAAGAAATATAACTCTCCGTCCTTAGAAAACAACGGCAACTTTTCACCCGAAGTCACACTTACTTCATTTTACGTTTTCACTGATGTCCAAATGTACGTTAGTACTCCCAAAGTCGAAGAGTGTTCGTGCGTCCCTAAAAAACGTTTCAAAAAGGCCAGTCGCACACAAGGGTATACTTTCCATGCCACTGGGCGTTGCGGTCCAAGACAGGACACAAGGCCGGTAGAATACCGTAGCCGACGATATCAATGATTCTTTTGTCTACTTAAGTACTGCTGGTATTGGAGCATTTTGCTGATGTTTGTAAATTTTTTTCTACGTCACTGCATGGTTCCATTTTCCTTAAATGCTCTCTCCTGCGCTCCAGTATCATCAACGTGACTCAAATCTCCTGCACTATATTTCGCTTCTCCTGTTTTGATGTGCCCTTCAATTTCTTTCTGTCCAAAACTTCATTAGTCACACTTTTGTCCGTATAGTGTGAATATAGCTAGCATAGTGAATAGGTTTATGTCTCTTTTTGTTGTTATAATATTGTGCAGCTTACGTGAATACTTATAGGTCAACTGAAACATAAAATGATTCCAGTCTAACTTATGAAACAGAATGAGTACTCACCTAAGCGGCATAAAAGGCTCCAAGCAAATAACCTATATATTGGACATTTAAGGAGTACTCCACTCGTCTTTGCCTGCCTATTGGCTAGTCTTTTACCAGTAAAATTTGTGAGAAAAAACGACACTGTACACAAGTATAGTTTGTTCAGTGTCCGCGTAATCATTATAAAAAATTCTTTCTTAACATCAAAGACTAGGAAAACCTACGAATGTCTTTTTTGAGCTGTATGGCCACTATTAGCTTGATATTAGATCGCATTATCCTCGCAGTTTTAACTCTTGGAAGTTGAATGTTGTTCTCCTTGATGCTGAATGTCTTGCAATGTTCATGTTGAGATGTACTTCAATTTTCGCGTTTTCGCAGTCTGAAACTACAACGCTTGTCACCAATGTGTTTGGTTCACCTAGAGAAAATAAATTGCGCGTTTGAATACTACCTATAATTTCAAATCACGTTTATTGTGTTTTAACTACACTTAAAGCCTTGAACAAGTTACCAGTAAAAGAGGTCAGTACTTTTTTTTTCAGTTTACATGGTCAGAGTCCTGCATTCGTCATGTGTATCAAGTAATTCTATTGCCAGCAGATCACCAGTAACAGGCAGTTTTATTCCGGGTAGCTGTGTATGTTTTTTCCTACCGCATTTTGCAAGGCACGTTTTATTATTTGCAATGTTGTTTACATGGCGCTGTGATCCTATGCCTCTTTGTTTGCGTTATATTTTGTTGTGTACTAACCTGACAAGTTGGGGAAGTGAAGCTGCTTCTGTTCAAACTAACCGTTATCTATCGCAGATTGTAGTTCAGTCCAGTTAATGTGATGTGGGAAAGAGATAGAATGCGCGATTGACAGAACACAGTTACAGACACGCACGAACACTCCTCCGTGTCTCTCAAAGTTTTTTTCAGTACCGTGCTATGTTCAATGCGGTGTTCGGTGTTCTGCCACCGTCAGACGGAGTCGTTCCGATACGAGGGAAATGATTTCATAGTTTGGCCTCGATAGGCACACAGGAACACTAGCTTGCACTTTTCGGCCAAGAAAGCGCTAGACCGTAAGCCTGCACTACCACTTCAGTGAACTACTCAACAGAACATTTTGCGCCTCCAATTGCAGCATCAACAATGCCACTCCGTAAATAATGAGCGTTGCGTATAATAAGCCTTGTAAGCTATCTTCAGTGTCCAGGCGGCCCGGAAATTGATCATTTGTATGGCTTTAAATACGCTACCGTAAGGTGCTTGGTGCGCTACAGACTCGAAATCGCATTCGGAATCAAAAGAGGCGCGCATTTTGCTGATAGCATTCCTTCCTAATCATGCCTGCAAGTAGCCCAGAGTGGGGACGCACGCCACGTGTGGGTACGATAATAGCGGGTACGAATGTCGGTACGAGAAAAGGGTTACTGCTCCGCCAAAAACTGCTCTCTCGTCTCGCTAGGCCGCGTGCACGGCGCTGCATTCAATACAACGAACATCGGCGCAGGCTCCCTGTAACAAATGGAGCTAAACATAGTTGAGGCATAGTCTGGCCATGCAGTTAATATTAGAATGGGCGTGCGGCTAGGTTGGCCAAAGCGTGTTAGGAGCTGTGTGTAAATGGACGTTAACCCTTTGACACATCATATTTCGTTTCTATGTAAACGAAAATTTTTCCCGGATTATTACTATATTCAGGCCTTGAGAATGAGAATTTCCATCTCTTCAAGCTCCTAAGTGCGAGCGGTTTATTTCTTTCACGTATGTGAATAATGTTGTACAATGTGTCGTAAAAGCAACATGGAAACTCCGCTTCTTAAGAAATTAGCACCCGAAGGATCGTGCAGAATGTCTATTCAAAACGACGGCATACGCTTCAACATGCAACAAGGATTTTTTTTTATTCGTGATATGTCTGCGACATTCCACCCAGCTCGCTGATTCTCAAAATATTAATTACTGCCTTCGTTATATAACAAAAATATCGGCTTGCTTGCGAAATTGATGATGGGAAATTCACCTCAAACGAAAAAATCGCTGCTAGGTGCACTCCACTTTGAGAAAAAACGTGTGAGTTTAGTTTGAACACATTGTGCACTTAACGCGTTATAGTTAAAGACGACTAGACTGATTGTGCTACGAACAACATGCCGACGAAGCGGGCAGTTGCTCAGGGCGGATACCTTGCGCTGGTACTTGCCGATATTAAAGCGCATAGCATCCTTTCATGAGGTCATCTCGTTCTCTGTCTTACCACGGCGTACCAACGTCCATCCTCATCCTGACCTTGGATCATTACCGCCTTTCGATCATATTGGTCGACGGACAAGCGTCCATGGGCCCGTGGCCCGGCTCAGCCGAAGCGCGCCATAAATAGACCAGACCAGCTGCTCTACGCAACTCCGCCCCTAGCCTTGACCACAATACATGATGCCCATACCTAGACCTCATTAGCTTACAACTGTACGACAGCACCCTGATCAGATGACGTCTCCGCCCGGCCGTCTGGCGCATTCATGGGCGCATTCCTTTGGATCTTGGCGACCGCTGGACATGTAGCGCCTGGGCAAACGTGTTCACGAGGTCATCTCATTCGCTGCGGTTGCAAGCCATCTCCTCTCATCAGTGCAATAATGTGTATTTATCCACGCAGAGATGAAAGGGTTCAGCTATATTCCACAAAGAACCTACACATTGCACAACGGACGTTCCTTGATGTAACCATCAGCTATGCAAACGTGGTCCTAGCGGCGGCGAAGATTTGCGCACAACTGCTGGAAGAGATCAATACTTCCAGATGTGCGACGCCGCCAGCACGAGGAGTGAGCTTGAAGAACTCATTTGGCTTCAGTTGTTTTTCATAGCGACATTATTAAATTGGAATGGGGATAAACGAGTTATCATAAATGAGAAACTATCTCAAGCGCATCGCGAAAACCCGATAAGAAGTGACTTTCTAAAGAAACAAAAACATTAAAAATCATTTCTCCGGTGTCAGTAAAACAAGTGCCTTAGCCGCACTTTCGCCTTCAGCAACTGGCTGCGAACTGTTGTATGCGCACATACCGCAGGCGTACCAAAATGACCTCCTAATTTTCAAGTAGAATAGACGAACTATTCAGTCGGCGCATACTACGTCCCTGCCATAAGCGTCCTGTATAAAGATGCTCGAGCAGTGAAATAGAGGCATAAATATAAAACCAATCGGACGCTTAAAAATCGTGCGCCACAGTTCTGCAGTAGTAAATTAAAAGCGCCAATATGATGTTGGCAGTTAAATTCTCTGCAGTTGCCTCACCTGGAAGCTGTCGATGTGCATCAGCTGGTCACATATATCGATTGCTTCACAGGCGCTCCTTGTAAACTGCAAGAAAAACAGAATGACAATTCAAATTAAGAGCCAACAGATGTTGTGATTCAGGTAAGTGAATTAACTGTGAATTTTGCAACACATATGCATACACCTCTTTTAGGGTGGGCTTTGCAACGCATTTAGGCCTGCTAAATATTTTTTCCCTCCAAATGCTATCGCGTAATTAATGTAGGATTCATGCATTCGTTCATATCCCCCGGGTATTTGATTTTAACCTTTATAAAGGCATGACAACTGTGCACTGATGACAACACTAAAAAACAACTCTGCTGATTCGCCCGATTAATGTTTAAAAAAGCATGTCCATCAGTGAGGGGCTAAAAAAAATACCTGGTAGCATACGCTAAGCCAAATCAGCAGAAATCTTGGAAACTAATCAGTGAATATTTGTACTTATTTCGAAGTTACAGCTCTAGGAAACAGATTTTGCATAATTACACAAGCCTGGTTTTCTAAATTTCTTAAAGTATATACATGTCTGCTCACTTTACTCTGCAAATTGCTCTCCCTTAACTGCAATTATTCGCAACTACTGAGTGCTCACCTAAAGACTGAGCTCTTTTTATTCCTTGTAGCGAGCCTACTAACTTTACTTCAAACTTAGACAGCAAATTCTATTACCATCCTGATAGCATTTGTTTCACAGCAGGCTTTTAATTTATCGCATTTCAGAACCTTTTTCCTGCATTTCTGTACTAGCATTAATATCTCAGCTCTTTTTTTTTGTTACGCGGTCGAACATGTTTGTGCGAGCCTATGGTTTATTTCACGGTATAGTGTTCTTTGTGCTGCATGTAGATTTCATTGTTTTTTAAAAGCTACATTATGTGTTACTTTAGCACACACAATAATCACCCATGTTCACTTTTTATTTTCTCAGCTCCGTTCCACAGAATCATGCTGTTGCGTTTCACAGTATGAGCCTTCCTTTCTTATATTGCTGAAATTATTAGATATGGAACGAGTGTGTAAAATGCGGCGGCCTAATTTTGCCAACGCAACTGGGATAACTGACTGTCATATACTGATCAGGTGGCCGTTGTAATAATATTACATGTTGGTCTTTGGGCACGAATACCCAACTACGTGGCCATTGCCGTAGGGATCATTTCAATTCTGCTATCTTGCCGAAACTACCGCCATTATCTTTAAGAAAGTTGGGCAGGGTTTAACCACGGTTATACTCAAGTTCGAGTGATAGCTCTTGCATGCATGGGTAGACGGAAGTCCCGATTTTTCTTCCATACCAAACGAGGCAAGCACGGCTACACGGAATTTATACATACAAGATACGTTGATGTCACGTCATGCGAACTGACATTAGCGCCAGCTCATTTGCGATGAAACTCATTTAAGATAAAATGCCAAAGGTGAAATATGTAGTTCTAAGGTCAAGGATCATAGGGCTGCTGTTGCTGTTGCTCAAAGGCTTATCATGGCCAGTCGAGATCAAAGATCGCAATGATACGGAGATCGACTTTTGCATCCCGTAGATCAGTCGCTCCAAAAATGGGTTTCTACAACTTAACTGTGTTCCTCTCTGGAATTAGTCCAGGCTCCGTTTAAAATGAATTCGCTATTATGGTTCACGTTCGGCAGATTTCCATGCTTGAAAAAGAGTGAACTAGTTTGAACATATTTCGAGCTAACTTTAACGTCATTAAAATAATAATGAGAAACTTCAAGTTTTTTTAACTAAATGAAACCTTTTTTCTAATAACTTTGCTTAAGATTATCAGAAGCATTATCTTCTAGTCATTCAGTATTTCAAGTGCGAGTTGATACGCACTGAAGTTCACTAGTCAATGTCCGCGTGCTTCCATCTTCAACTTCTCTTTTTCATTAGGGAATAATAATAATAATAATAATAATAATAATAATAATAATAATAATAATAATAAATGTTTTATTGCACATAATGATACATAGATCAAGGAGCGCGCCTGTCAAAGCTAGCAGTGGCTTGAGGGACTAGGCCCGGCTAAGTCAGCGGACGAGGGTGCAATAATTCAAATCAGCAAACAAAAAAAAAGTGTTGAATGATGGTTAACAGTTGGGACGATTAATATCAACATGTGGTGAACCGCACACACATATACAAAAAAACAACAACAACATCAAAACAGACAACGCGTACAGATTACAGAAATGAGAACATACACTTTACAAAGAACCAACCATGCTTTTTGATGCATTTTTTGATGATACCGAAAATACATCATCTGGCAAATCATTCAAAATTTTCGGCACATAAGCACAACGCCTAGCTTCGCCGAATCTTGTTGAAGATCGCGGAACAACAAAGCGAACACTGTTACGAAGGCTTCGGGGGGCAGTGTAACTTATTTTAAAGTCACTAAACCAGATATGCCGTAAAACCACAGTTTGGACGAACAGATTCCAGAAGCATGGAAGACGAAGTGCAGAAAAGATGTTAGGATAATAATAATAATAATAATAATAATAATAATAATAATAATAATAATAATAATAATAATAATAATAATTTTATTGCCACAACACATGGTGGTACATACAAACTCGGGCCTGTCAAAGCCAAGGGAGGCTTGCAGGACTAGGCCCGGCAAAATCGGCGAGCGAAAAGTAAAGGCAATAAAATATCCGGGTAAGTGCACAAACACTGAAATACAAATAGTAAGGAAGATACATTGTATAAAAGAGATGAAAAAAAAATCACATTGGAATTTACAAGTTTCTTGCATCAATTTAGAATTAAACCTTCACAGATTTGAGCATTTGTTTTACGGTGGCTTTAGATGTAGCGGTCAACACCTGATCAGGAAGCGTATTGAAGATTGTAGGGACATAAACACATCGTCCTGCTTTGCCATATCTGGTTGCGTATCTGGCGACCGTGTAGCGTTGACAATTCCGTAATGCTCTAGCAGAAACTGCTCTCGTCTTGAAAGCAGGATTCCAAAAGTGCCGAAGAATAACAGTGTGCCTATATAAAGTTTCAAAGGACGGAAGACCAAGAAAATTAAACAAGTTTACATGAGGGGGAAAGGAATGTTCACAGGCGGTACTTTTCAACATATATTTTAGAAGAGCGTCTACCCGATCATGCCACCTGTGCGAAGAGTGTGCAAACAGTGTGATGCCATATCTAATAACACTGTATGCAAGTGCATGCATGATTGTCTTTTTTACCGATAAAGGAAGGAAAGATTTAACTGTGAACAGTAGCCATGCCGTTCTACGCAATCTGCCACAAACGTAAGCCATGTGACTATGCCATGAGAGGTCGCTATCAAAGTAAATCGCCAGATATTTTATGCAATCAGCCTTTTCAACAGGAGTACAATGGCAGTCTTTATCATTATGGGAGTGCAAAAAAACCGATTCACTCAGTACTGTTGTCTTCAATGGGTTTCTAAAACAAACCAGTTTTGTTTTTTGTTGGTTTACCAAAACAAAAAACAAAACTGGTTTGTTTTAGAAACCCATTGAAGACAACAGTACTAATAATAAAAATAATAATAATGTTTATTTGATCACCACGTTGTACATGATGATGCAGGGGACCGAAGTAAAAGCTGTCTTTCAACAGCTTCACAGAGCAACGGCCCCCCATAGGTCGCATTACCTCTATAGCGAAGGAACCAGGCGGAAAGGGCTTCATAGTCAGCAGTATTGGAAGGCATTCCCTCCTGACGTAGGCTATCAGGCGTCCAAGCAGCGTTGAAACAAAGAGTGCTGCGAGAAACGAAGGCAGAGTTCCTTGCCACTTGACAATATCTCGGAAATACATAAGAAGAGCGGCAAGTCAAGAAAACAATATATTACAGCACGCATGAATGGCTGCAGTCTTGTACTGCAGGCTTCAGGACGATTTCACTGCAGCATTTCATATCTCTCGCGAGTAAGATAAATTGGCACAGTTAAAATGACACTGAATTCCACATAGGAATTCTGGGAAAGCAATGGGGAGGTAGCTATTCTCCGACCCTAAGTGGGTATTGACATGTGAGTCTGAATCACAGACGTAGTATTCATATGAATACTTCGCTACCAATGTCAAGCCGTACAGCAGTTTTATGAGCGACTTTGCCCGCGTAGAAGCTGCGTAGTTGAGAGATCTCTCGCTGCTAACGAGTGTGGTGTCGGCAATAGAAGTATTTCTTTCACATGTTTGTTTAAAAAGAAACTCTATCAAAATCTAGTTCTAAGAGAGTCCCCCCCCCCCCCCCCAGGAATCCTCTTCGTTGTGACTGACTACAGCGTGTGCTGTAAGAACAGCGTTTCATAACTTTTTATGAGGCTTGCAAATAGCTGCGAATTTCATTGAAAATTTTCCTAACACGAGTGGCCCAATAAGTTCAGTCAGGGACAAAAGTCTCCGGACCACGTGTTCCTCAAACGAAGCTTATAGCTCTAGTATCAGACAGCGGCTGGAAGCCGCACTTGTGGAGATGAAAGAACAAAAATTTAACATTTACCTCCACGAGTGTGGTCTCCAGCCGCCGACTAATAGCAGAGCTATCGGCTTCGTTAGAGGAACACGTGGTCCGGAGAGTTTTGTCCCCGACTATTCATGCTCTAGAGTTAAAGGAAGTTACACACCTCTCTTCCGCCCATCTAACGTGTTGTACTCAAGCAGAAAAAAGGGTTATAATATAAACACAAGGCGCCGAAGGACAAGGAATCTCTTATTTCCGTCCTGATGTATAGTGCTCCTCATGAATACGTGTTTTCAACCACAAAAAAAAAACAACCGTGAACTGATGATTTTTATTGCACCAAACCGAAGGGAATACGTTTCCAATAAAGGACAGAAACACAACTATTCTAAGCTAATGATAAGTCCAGGAAAACAACATTCCGTGCGTTAGAAGGGCGTCGCGCATTCTTTCTGTGTTGACGTGTATGCATTTGATGCGTTAGATATCGAGAAGATAAAGTAAAGTGATACAACGTGAAAGATAAGAGTGCCAGCACAGTCAAGCTGCAACCTCCATTTAACTCATATATCACTCCTGAACAGCTTACCATCCCTTGGGTCTGAAGGGCAGGATGTTGTAGTAGTTACGGTCGTAGATAGCAATAACAACGCCCACCAGGTACGCGCTTGCTCCATGCCTTCGGGAAGTCCTGAAACTCTCTGGATATTCAAGGCCTAACATGTATCTCAGTATTTAAGCAAAAGCACGTGCGCCGCAGCTGTTCTCATTCTGGCGAATGTCCGTACATCAGTGCTCGGTGGAGATTAACCTTGGTGTAGTGTCTTGTTTTTCACCCTTTGAAGGCAGAAATGAATAATGACCCGCGCTGCTTCCAGCTGGCTTGAACAAAGAAGTGTCTGCGCTTCTTTTTTTTTTCATTCTATTCGTAATTATATTTCATCACTATGAGTTCGTTAACCTTCGGTGTGGCGCACTATGAATACGAAGAAAAGTAAAGGAAAAGCCAGTAATAAACAACTGCATCAGGATGCGCAGAGCACCTAGCGTCCCGCAGAAAGATATGACGGTCTGCGAGCCATTGCCCTCTGCGACTGGCTGCGTATCACAGCCAATGGCAACCAGTGGTCAGCTCCGGTCCCGTGCTGTTTAGAGAGCGCTGCGATGCACCTCACCGTTGGCAGCACATTGCATTCACTCTCAGCCAGTGGCAATGTCCGGCCGCCAACCACCCAGGAGTCAGGTCGCTTGCCCCAGACGCTTGGAAGCCGCGGGTATATGTGAGTGGCCACCGCCAGAATACCGAATTTACGCGAAAGGCACAACGGAAAATGGCGCTCTTGTAATATACGGTCGCAGAAGTGCAGGCATATCACCCTAAAGTACACTCCTGGAGTTTCAGAGAAGTGAGTCCTGGAAGGCGTCAATCTCCACAAGACGTGTTCACGATTGCAAATATCAACTGTTCCAGGCAATGAAAGCTAAATGCAACGCCTAATAACTTGATTTTAAGCACAAGCTCATTTCGCGGTAGTCCTCAAAAGCTTTAGCAAAATCGAGGAATAGCCCATCTCTCTGTCAAGAGAGAGAGACTAATTTATAAAGGAGAGGTCTGCCTGGTTATGAGACTAGAATGCTCCTCCAAATTCTCTACATTTGTCCTGATTCTTATAATTATATCATTACCAAACTGGGAGATTTCGAGAACCAGTTTGGTAGCTGCATAGAATATGAAATAAAGCCTTGCTGCGTGAATAGTGATTGTGGAATAACAGCCTAAGGAATTTAGAAGGCTTGTTGCGTTCCTAGTTACAGGATGTAAGCTAAAGCACAGCGTAGGCTCGAGTGGTGGTGGTGGTGGTGAAAATATTTTAACGAAATAGTTCAGGAGGTTGTAGCGGCGGTTGGAGCTATCAGTCTGGAACCCCATTGGCGTAGGCTGCTGTCCGGGCTCTTTCGATGAGTTGCTTTTGACTCTATTCGTCCGAGCTGGTCAGGGCTGTCTCCCACCCCTCCTGCGTTCGCTGTTTATTAACAGTGATCGCCTGATTTCGTTGGCAGGCCCATACCATATGGTACAGGTCCGCCTTCTCCCCGCAGAATTTGCATTGTGAGTCAAACGACACCGGGTGTATGGCATGTAGTCTTCGTGGGTTGTTGTAAGTGTTGGTCTGTAGCTTTCGGCGGTGTTGTTCCTCCCCTTTATCTAGTGTCTTAGCCGGCGGAGGGTAGACCCGACGGAATAATCTTAAGTGCTGAAGTATGTCATTGTAAGTTAGTAGTGGGGTAGGAGGTTCCACGGCATCCGCACTGGGTGCCCGGGGTAGAAATGGTCGGGCTGAGGCATGTGCGCTCTCGTTCCCTGGGATGCCCTGGTACCTGGCACCCATATTAAGTGCTTGTGTGAGTTGGTAGCAACGGGTGTAGCTATTTTGCAGGATTTTAGCTGCTAGCGATGCGACCCTGCCCCTGAGGTAATTGCGTTACGCTGTCTGTGAATCGGTGAGAATGTATTCTGAGCTAGTGTGTGTTTCTGATCTACAACAAAGGTTTGCGATTCGGAAAAGCCCGTGCTCTCATTTCACATACGTGAAATGTGCTGTTACTAATTTATGTGCGTGATTGGAGTGTTAAAGCACGTTTATTTTTCTAAAAGCACAGTCGTGAAACTTTGGTGACGCTGGAAGCCATGAAAGTTTACAACGATGAAGGAGTGAAGTTGTGTGCAGTTGGGCTTCCAGAAAATTAAGTTTCCCGGTCGAGTGTAATGACAAGGATAAGAGCAATGTGGTTTTTGTTTAACTGATTTATGCAAGTAAATCTCGTCGGAAGTGCTGAGATTCCAGACGGGTCCCGCGTGCTTATCTTTGGAAAGTAGTGAGTTGTACAGCCATATTAGTATATAGACATGGGCCGTGGAATTGTTATCATGCAGATAGCCATTAGATGAGATACTGTTTGCCCTGTTATTTTTTCTTACGGATTTGCCAACTAAGAGAACAACCGATATGACCGCTTAGGCAGCAATATCAAGAAAGATTCTTGCGTACAGCTGCAGAGTGAATACTATATACACTGTATGAGGTGCGAGAAACGCGTAATTATTTTCACTTAAAAATATTCAGTTCCTTCTTGAAAAGAATACGTCAACAGTAACAAGCGACTTGAACATTTCAGAGCACTTTCAGGTCGCGGAAATTGGTAATTTCACTGAATACCTAGCACTCATTAGCATGAGGGTTAATGCTACAGAACACGCATTCAGTTATATCCGTTTGGTAAATGTTGAAAAAATGGTGCTTAGTACAGACGCTTGTGGTATTTCGGAATACAGGGGACGTGTAGGAGTGTTAAAATTTTTAGCAAAGAGGAAGTATTTGTTATTACGTGGGAAATATTCGAGTCCTATTCCATCATTCCTATCAAAATTTATTCACCTAAATCGAAAAAGAGTAGGACAGTCAAAAGTGCAGGAAATTTTTCTGCAAAGTTGAGAAAAGAAATCTCTGCCTGTCCCGTAACCGAGAGTAGAGCAAGCATGAAATGTTTACGGGCATAACACAAAGCGTACGCGGACACGACGAGACGCAGGCCTGACAAGAATGCATACGCAGCGCGTTCGAAGCTGTCTAAAATGCGAGGAGGCGAAAGCGTTTTCCGCACCACTTTGCCTATGTGACACTGGTGACGCCACCACTGGATTACGTCACACATAATTGATGACGAAGTAATGACAAATTACTAATTAATAATTAATTACTGATTAATGACTAAATACTAATTAACTGCTAATTAATGGCGCTTAAGCTTCGCCTTTAGGAGTGGAACGCGACAGCGTGTTGTGGTGGTGGTGGTGGAAAACTTTAATATGCAAAGAGAGTTTGAGGGTCAAAAAACCCTGCTACATGGTCGGTATCCTTAGTCCGGGACACCGCACGACGAGGCCACGTCTCGCGCCCGCTTTACTAGAGCCCTTTGAGACTCTAGTGTGGAGCAGTTGAGGAGGGCAGTCTCCCATGCCTCTCGGGTGGGGGAAGGGGGAAGGTGAGGATTCTGAGTACATGCCCACACCATGTGAAAGATATCGCAGATCTCTCCACAGTGCGGGCAGCGCCCATCTGTGTTCGGATCGAAGTGTTTTGCTATGGCAGGACAGAGAAGAGTTCCTGTCTGCAGGCGCCGCAGAGTTCGCTCCTCCGCCTTACTCAGTCCCTTGGCAGGTACTGGGTAGAGACGGTGGCTGTCGCAATAATGAATTAGGATTTCGCGGAACCGCAGAAGCGGTTTATGAGCTTCTGAGCCAGGAGAGCTAGGATGAGGAGCCCGGTGTGTGAGCGTTCGGGCGGCCGCATCAGCGGCCTCATTGTCTCGTAGACCCTGGTGGCCAGGAGCCCAGATCACTTTTGTGCGAGTTGGATCGGCGGGAGCGCGTCTGAGAATTTGGGAGGCAAGAGGGGATATTTCGCCTGCAAGATAATGTTCACAGGCCCGGCGAGAGTCTGTGATAACTGTTCCCGATTTTGGATCGGCGGCAGCGAGAGCTATTGCGACTTCCTCCGCTCGTGTTGAATTTGGGGCCCGAAAAGATAGCCCATCGACATTCATTCCCCGTGTGACTACGGCAGCCGTGAAGAATCCCGTGGGCGACGGCCCTGTGATGTCCACGTAGTAGACGCCCTCTTTATATACATACTGCCTCTCAAGCGTGCGAACCCGCGCTTGTCGTCTGCCTTCATGTGAAGCCATGTCCATGTTACGAGGGAGCGGAGCGACCAAGAGCATGTGGTGGTGGTGGTGAAAACATTTCATTGTTGAAATAGAGTTTGGGAGCCACAGAGTGTCCGCGCTACATGGTCGGCGTCCCTAGTCCGGGACACTGCATGACAATGCCCCGTCTCTCGCCCGTTTCACCGGAGCCCTTGGGACTCAAGCGAGGAGCAGTTGAGGAGGGCAGTCTCCCATGCCTCTCTGGAAGGGGTAGGGGAAGGGGGGAGGTGGGGATTTTGAGTACATGCCCAAACCATGTGGAAGATATCACAGGTCTCCCCACAGGGCGGGCAGCGCCCATCCGTGTTAGGATCGTAATGCTTTAAGATTGCAGGACACAGTAGAGTACTTGTCTGCAGGCGCCATAAAGTTCGCTCCTCCGTCTTACTCAGCCCCTTTGCAGGGGCCGGGAAAAGACGGTGGATGTCGCTATAATGCGTTATAATTTCCCTGAATCGCATCAGCGGCTGGTTAGTCTCCGAGGCAGAAGAGCTGGGATGAGGAGCCCGGGGAATAAGCGCTCGGGCAGCCGCGTCAGCGGCCTCATTACCTCGTAAGCCCTGGTGGCCAGGAGCCCAAATGATTCCTTTGGGTGTTGGATCAGTGGCAGTCCGTCTTAGAATACAAGCAGCTAAGGGGGAGATCTCCCCTGCCATGTAATGATCACATGCTTTTCGGGAGTCCGTAATGATGACTCTCGAATTGGCGTGGGCGGCAGCAAGCGCTATCGCTACTTCCTCGGCTCGCATTGAATTCGGGGCTCGAAAAGAGAGTCCATCAACGTGCATTTCCTGGTGAACGACAGCGGCCGTGTAAAATCCGGTGGGTGATGGCCCTGCTACGGCTACATAATATAAACCGGGTCGGGAGCCGTGTTGTTTCTCAAGAGCCCGAGCCCGCGCTTGTCGCCTGTTTTCGTGCATGTCGGTGTCCATGTTACGGGGGAGCGGGGAGACCCAGAGCATATGGCGCCACAGTACTGGGATATGCTCCGCCTCCTCTGGAGTGCAGTAGTGTTGGATGTGTAAGCGGTTTAGCAGGCGGCGCCCAGGGGCCGTCTGCATGAGCCGCGTGTATTGGTTCACGAGGTGGGCCTCCCGCCGCTCCTGGTAGGAGTTTAGCACCCCCAGTGTCTTGAGTTTGGCATTAGAGGTAGCCACCGGGAGATCCAGGGCTCGCTTAGTTGCCTTGCGGATGATGGCGTCTATTCGCGCCTCGTCTTGCTTAGTAGTGCGGAGATATGGCACGGCGTAGAGGATCCGGCTAGTCACGAAGGCACAGACGAGCCGAAGCGCGTCCCTGCCCCGCAGACCGCCCCGCTTGTTGGAAACGCGGCGGATCATGAGCCCTACCTGTTCGCCTACTCTCTTGAGTTTCACAATGGTGGAATCCGGTCTGAGTCTGTGGTGAATGAAAAGGCCCAGAATACGGAGCTCCTCCACCTCTCTAATAGGACCACCGGGATGTTCTCCGTCCCCTCTGGTATGCATGTGTGTTGGATGTGTAAGCGGTTTAGCAGGCGGCGCCCAGGAACCATCTGCGATAGCCGCGTATATTGGTTCACGAGGTGGGCCTCCCGCAACTCCTGATAGGAGTTTACCACTCCCAACGCCTTCAGTTTGGCGTTGGAGGTAGCCACCGGGAAATCCAATGCTCGCTTTGTTGCCTTCCTCAGGATGGCGTCAATGCGCTCGTCTTGTTGTTTGGTGGTGCGTAGGTACGGCACGGCGTAGAGGATCCGGCTGGTCACGAAGGCATGTGAGAGCTGTAGTGCATCGCGGCCCCGCAGACCACCCCGCTTGTTGGAAACACGGTGGATCATGCGCCCTACCTGTTCACCTATGCTCTTGAGTTTCGCTATAGTAGAGTGCGGCCTAAGTTTGTTATTGATGAACAGACCCAGGATCCGGAGCTCTGCCACTTCTCTGATGGGACCGCCCGACAGAGATACGTGTAGAGACGTGTTGTCCTTGTGGTTTGTCTGACGTGTAGAAGCTCTGATTTGGCGGGAGCACATTGGAGAACACAGTCGGCAGCATATGCATGGACTATGGAGGCGGCCTGCTGAAGGCGGTCCTCCATCTCCCCAAAGCTCCCCTCGGTGGTCCAGATTGTAATATCGTCTGCATAGAGTGCTTCATGGCGATGTTGAAAAGGAGCGGTGATAACACCGCCCCCTGTGGTGTACCTCGTGTACCCATACATTACGGGCCGTATTCCTCGTCCTCGATCCGGAGGAGTGCCTGACGCGCAGAGAGGAAGTCTCTGACATAGGCGAAAACCTTCGCTCCGAAGTTAGTGGTGTTCAAGTTTCGAGAGAGTATGGTGCCATGTTTAACATTGCCAAACGCCCCCTTAAGATCGAGGGCGAGAATGGCCTTGTCGGTTTGTTGCATGGCTGTGGGCCGTATTATGTCCCTGTGTAGTTGGAGTAGGACATCCTGTGCAGACATGTGCGGGCGGAACCCGTACATAGTGTCTGCAAAGAGGCCCTTACCCTCCATTTATGGAGAGAGGCGATCCCGAACCATCGTCTCCATGAGTTTTCCCACACACGAGGTCAATGAGATGGGTCTCAAGTTGTCCGTAGTCACGGCTTTACCTGCTTTGGGGATGAACGTTACAAGCGATGTTTTCCATTCGAGTGGGAGTGGACACCCATCCGAGATCTGATTTATGTATTGTAGCAAGTGGAGGTATGCAGAGTCGGAGAGGTTCGCCAACAGTTTCAGTGTTATGCGATCCCGACCCGGTGCCCCACCTCGACGCATTTTAGCCAGGGCCGCCTTAAGGTCATGCAACACAAAAGGGGCGTCTAAATCCTGATTTGGCTTGCCGGAGTACGTGTACTCGGGCCCAACCGGGTCATTTATGCGGCAGAGATACCTGTCGCACAAAGTGTCCGCATGTTGCGCCGTCGTACCTTGGTACCCGTGCAGAGCCCTCCGGAGCTGTTTTTGCGTCTGCCCTTTCGTTTGAGAAGGGTCGATGAGGCTGCGAAAGACGCCAAGTCCCCTTCGAGCTCATCTGACGCGCTGCCGAGTTGCAGTGTTCTATCCAATTGGTGTCTGCGAGCTGGGCGGCATATGCCGCAGCCTGCTCCGTAAGTTGTGCAATGCGAGCTCTAAGCTTGCGATTCGTCTTGTGTTTCTTCCATCGTTTTGTTAAGCTCCGGCGCGCCTCCCACAGATGCAGGAGGTGATTGTCCACTGCGGGGATCTCGTCGGTGGTGTGAAGTGTTTGCGTGTGTAATTGTTTCTGTATGTTGGTGACCTGCGTTGCCCACTCCGCATAGCCGTCGGAGAATAGTACGGGAGGAATGTCCTGAGTTCGAAATTGCTGCCATTTTGGTTATTTTCGCCTGTCCCCATTTTTTACGGGCTGCCTTCGCCACAAGCGTGAGGCGGAGAAGGCAGTGGTCGCTGCCTAGGGTATCCCCCAGGTTCTCCCATGTGGCGTTTGTAGTGTTCCTAACCAGAGATAAGTCAGGACACGTGTCACGGGTGACCGAGGTGCCCACACGTGTGGGGCAAGACGGATCCGTGAGCAACGTGAGACGAAGGGTGGAGATGAGCTCTGCCAGCTTGCGTCCCCTGGCTTTCTCGATGTGATAGCCCCAGTGTAGAGTCTGTGCGTTGAAATCCCCAATGATCACCAGGGGTTCATTGTCAGCCAATTTGAGAGCACGATAGTAAATTTCGCTAAAAGTAACACGTGGCTTATGCGGGGGGCAATACACATTAAGTACATGTATTGACGGGTCGCGACGCCTGAGAGGCAGAACCCTCACCATTGTGTATTCCTGCTCAGTCTCGAGATAAAGATCGACCTGAATCGCGGTGTATGCTTTATGCACCAGGATGTAGGTCGAGGGCCCCCCCTGAAACGAACTATACCAAGAGAATTTAGCATCATTGCCGGGCTCTTGCAAAGCAAGAAGCGCCGGCATGCCACCGAGGCACTGCAGGTAGAGCTCGAGATGTGACCTCTTTCTGCAGGCTCTGAAACACCTGCAGTTCCATTGAATGATTTCGAATTGGTCTAATTTTTTAGCTTTCTGAGAAGGTTTGCCAGCCACATTGATGTTTTTATTTTACGGTGCTGGGTAGCCACTCGGTTCGGGGGCCGGCGCAGCCCCAGGTAGGGGCTGCATCAACGCCGCGGCTATCGGGTCGGAACCGCTTTCTTCCGCTGCCTGTCGAGGAGCTATTTTACGTTTTAGCTGCGGAGAGTCGCAGGAGAGATTATTTTTTATTTGGGAGCTGACCCAGGGCTGCACCGCCTTAAGGACAGAGTCAGTCACCTGGGCCACAATGTCGGGCAGCATTGCAGCAAATGCGGACCTGAACATGTCCTGAAAGGACTCGCGGACCGCAATCATAATTTGGTTCGGGAGCGCTGCCACCCGCTACTCCAACTGCTCGGCTCTACGCTCCAGGGCCTCGAAGCGGCCAGCGTCCGCGGGGGCCGAATCGACCACCGTGTCCGCGGTTTGCCGCGAGACGCTAGTCAGGCAAGATGATACTGAGGATCCGTCACCGTTATCCTCGGACTCAGCGTTCTGCATGGGCTCGGACTGCCCGGCCTGCTTAGCTTCTAATTCTTGAATGTTAAGGGCGAGAATTTGATTTTGGCGCCTGAGCTCCTCTACCTGCCGCTGTAGGGCGGATTCGGTGGGGGAGGGAGGGGGGGGCCCAGAGACTAACCCACTCCAACTGCTCACCTGATTTTGGCGCGGTACCAGAGGCGGTAAATCCTCGGCTTTCAGGACCGGTGGCCTCGTCGGGTTCCCAGACTTCACAAATTTTGGCGGCCCAGACTGGGCCTTCTTGGGTTCGGGCTTGGGTCCCGGAGCCTGCTTGGGTCCGGCCTTGGGCGTCTTGGTCTTTTTGGGTCCCGGCGTCTGCTTCTGCTTTGGGGCGGGTGGGGGTCCCGGCTTGATGACCTTGCGGTACTTGCCTGCGCAGCCAGGCGCCCCGGTGTGATGGCTGCCTCCGCAGATGAGGCAGCACGGGGAGCACTGATGTTCTGCTGGGCCGCCGTCAGGAGCAGCAGGAACCTTAGCCTCGCAGCGTTCACAGCGCCCAGGCTGCGGCCGTGGGCAGGCGTCGGCCCGATGCCCCACTGTGCCACAGCGTGGGCAGGCAGGGATTGTTTTCTTATAGACGCGGACGGGGAGACGCTCGCAACTATAGAGCACGGTCCGCGGCACCCTTGTCCCCACAAAAGGTTATCACAGCAGTCTGTGTTTTACCCAGTTTCCGCACAGATATCACATTGGGGTCCTCACTCAGTTTCTTCCTCGCGGTTTCGGACGTCTCGTCCGGGGAGACTGTAACGACGCCCTTGCAGAAGTCCCCGGAAAGCTTGGGGTGGCCCCGGAACAGTATCTTGCGGCCTCCTACTGGCAGCATGATGTCCCGGAGCAGCTTCTCCGCTGCTTCGATACATTGCGGACGCCGCGTTTGAGCGCGGAGTGATCGGACGCATGGTGCATCGGCTCCGTCGATTTCTCGGCTGGAACCACGGCAACCAGATGTAACGCCTATCAAACCTGTGCGACTGCAACCGTGAAGTCAGCAGGATCCTGGAGAACCCGATCACACCCAGGTACGCCGAATTTTCGGCCATTTCGAGCAACCCTCCGCATCACCACGTAGCGGTCGAGCCAAGCCTAACGGCTCCGGCTCCTCCGCCGCTGGCTGCAGAGACGCCTGCCGGCCAACCTCTCAACATGGCTCTGCCCCAACAACGCGGATACGACCCCACGACTCTGTCGTGGTCATCTGTCCCTGTAAGCCAGCCAGAGGACGGCCCATCCACCATTTCGGCGCAGCAAGCTGCCCTTTTCCAAGTCGTTGAGAGCCGGCGCCGCCGACGGTAGAACGCACGAGGAGCGGCAATGCCCAAGACTCCTCTCAACAATTAAACAACGGGAGACGCTCGCGCTCCGTCTTCTACATCTCCACAGAAGACTTCTTCACCAGTCTCGAAGTGGACTCCCAAGCCAACGGTCAGAATGAACCCTGACGACTACGTGGTCGGGCTGCGGCCACGCAGTACGGTCTCCCTCAAGACGGCCTTCCAGCAAGGTGAGCTCGGCGCTGCCATTTCGCAACTCATCGGTAGGCAGCACATGAACACCATCACCATTTCACCAAATTGGGAACAGAACATCATCGTTCATGGCACGCACAATCCAGAGGTGGTTAAAAGCTGCTCACGGACCTTCAACTAAACACCAGCCGAGGATCGCTCACATTTCACGGCCACCTCAAGCTCACCGGTGATGTGTGTCGCGGTGTGATATCTGTTCACAACTTAGAAACCAGTGAGTCACTAAAACATAATGTGCAGTGGCGCGGTGGTGAACTAGTTCATGTGCGCAAGCTGGGACCATCAAACGTAGCTGTGCTGACTTTCGAGGGACGCACCGTTCCGCGTTACGGCCACTATAACGCGGAACTGACTCCCGTCAAGGAGTACAAAAAAAACAGTGCCAGCGTGCTACCGTTGCGGCACACTGGGGCACCGGGTGGACAACTGTCCCACCCCGGTCAAGGAAAGATGCGGCATTTGTGGCCAAAACGTAGGGCTTGGTACTGAGGGGATGGCCCCCCACGTCTGCAATCCTATGTGCTTAATCTGCGGGGGCCCGCACCTCACCAGCTCCCGCGAATGCACCGCCAAATTCATTAAGTTGCCGCAGCCAGGGCCCAGGACGCCATCCAAGGGAGCCAATGCCGGCGCTACACGGGGAGGGCGGCAGAAAAACAACCAGAAGACGCCACGGCGTGGCGTGATGCCTCCCCCTGCCAAGATAGCAACAGTAACGCCACCACCCGGAGCAGCGGAGTTCCCAGCTCTCAGCGCTTCATCTGGCGGCGCCGCCTGCAACCAACCCAAGGTAGGCAGCTGGGCGAGGGTCGCCTCCTCTCCTTCCCCTCCTCCCTCCTCCCCCACCAGCACCGCCGAGACGCAGGAACTCAAGCGCGAGCTCGCCCTCTTGCGAGCTCAAAACGAAAAACTAACCAGCGAGCTTAACTCGCTCAAATCCCAATTCCATACTCCGCCCGCGTCGAGCGACGAGGCAGAAAACATGACAGGGAGATCCCTCCTCCTATGGAGAGTCGCGCCGCGGCCATGGAGACCCGGGTGACCGCAATTAAAACACAATTGGCTGACCTCCCCAAAATTATCCATGATACCATCGCGCGTCAGGTGGAGAGTGTCATCGCACAGCTGACACAAGCCGTAAGGCACATTATCCAAAAATGGATAAAAGACAATCCGCGCGTCCTCAAACGCGTAGGACCTATCAGGGACGCTAACCGCCCCTCAAAATTCAATAGAGCTATTCCCGATGAGTTTGACTTTTCGGAAGACTCCAGCACGTCTGCGCCGGGCACTAGCGGACTGGGGAGTCTTAACAACGTGACCCCACCCTCCGCCTCCAACCATGGCCCCTAACCCTAAGTCGCGAGCAAGAACAGCTCAGCCGCTTACACTAACGCAGTGGAACTGCCGGGGTCTCAAGAACCACAAGAAGCGGACTCATCTCCGCCTCTTTCTTGAGAACCTTGACTTCCTCGTCACCGTGGTTGCCCTTCAGGAACCCGGCGCCGGTACCGAACTCACAAACTACACTACATTTCAACACAACCCGCAGACATGTATACTTGTTCACAAGCGATACACTGCGCAGGAGGTCACACTTCCCACAACACCGTCTTTCCCATACACGATGGTTTCAGTGCTGCCCCTAAAGCGGTCTGACCCACCTGTACACATTCTAAATATTTACTGCCCACCGAAACTTAAGAACCTCACGTTCAATGAACTTTTCACTCAAGCTATGCAGGTGGCGGGTAGGGATCCCCTCCTAATCGTCGGCGATTTCAACGCCCCGAGCAGGCTATGGGGATACCCCCGGGAGGACAGGCGTGGGAGGAAGCTTGCGGAACTTCTTTCCACACTTGGACTCGACCTGCACACTGACCCCGCCAACCCAACACGTGTCGGCAATTCCATTCAACGAGATACTTGCCCGGACCTCACATTTACACGCAACATATGCCATGCCGACTGGCTGAATACAGAGGACACTCTAGGTAGTGATCACTGTACAATCAACACAACCATTTACATGCGTCCCCTGAAACGCCCCCTAAAACAAGCTCGTATCCCTGACTGGACGACTTTCTGCACCTCTACCTATCGCAGACCCCCTTCAGTCGGGATACGACGCCTGGTCCAGATCGCTCACGTCTACACTCACACAACACGATAAGCAGATACAGCTCACAGAAACACAAACAGACGTGGACTGTCTTCTGCACCTTTGGGAGGCCCGTCGCAGCCTCACGAAGCGATGGAAGAAACAGAAACATAACAGACGCCTAAAGAACCGCATCCTCGAACTCACACAACAGGCAGCGGAATATGCTACTCAGCTAGCTGACACTAACTGGGTGGACCGGTGCAACGCGGCTGCTCGCCAGATGTCTGGCCGCAACACGTGGCGCCTGTTCCGCGCTCTCATCGATCCAATACAAACACGCAAGGAAATCCAACGCCAATTACATAGGGCCTTGCACAACTTTACAGGAACGACTAAACAGCTAGAGCACACGCTCAGGGATCGATACCTGTGCACCACTAAGGACCCCCGGCAGGCGGTGTTCTCGTATGCAGGCGAAGAGAACACGGAGCTGGACAAGCCTTTCCAACTCCACGAACTCCGGGCAGCCTTAAGCAAAATGAAGCGGGGCTCTGCACCCGGGCGCGACAAGGTTACGGTCAAGCTCTTGGCCAACCTTCCCGACGCAGCCTACGCCGCGCTCCTCAAATATATCAATAGCATTTGGGACGGAGAGACTCCTCTCCCTCTCGATTGGAAATCGGCTCTCGTGACCTTTATTCTGAAGGCCGGAAAACCTATTGATGTGGAGAACCTTCGCCCCATCTCCCTCACGTCTTGTGTCGGCAAGCTGATGGAGACGATGGTGCGCGACAGACTCTCCGATTTTCTCGAAACACAGCACACTTTCGCGGACACCATGTTCGGTTTTCGCCCTCACAAGTCAGCACAGGATATATTTCTGCAACTTCACCACGACATCTTAGATCCTGTCGAATGTCCCCACAACGACAAGGTGGTCCTGGCCTTGGATCTTAAAGGCGCATTCGACAACGTCAAACACGAAGTAATCCTGGACCACCTCAGTAACACCAACTGTGGCCACAAAACATTCAACTACATAAAACAATTTCTTACAGACCGTCAAGCCTACATACGCATACAAGATGCGGAACACGGGCCATACACCATCGGCTCGAGGGGAACACCTCAAGGCGCGGTACTGTCTCCCCTCCTCTTCAATTTGGCAATGCTTCATCTTCCCTCCAAATTGTCTTCTCTGCCCGGGATACATCACGCTCTTTATGAGGATGACATTACAATCTGGGCCACGCAAGGTAACCTGGGCCACATGGAGTCCTGCCTGCAAGCAGCGGCGACCCTAGTCGACGACTACGCGGCCTACTGCGGACTCCAGTGCGCCCCAGCTAAATCAGAATTTATGCACTTACGTCCCTCCCCTCGGGACACAACTCCGCTTCGCATCAGTCTCCCCTCGAGACCGATCCGGGAGGCCAAGGAGTTCCGCGTCCTTGGCCTCTTCATACACCACCAACGCAAAGTCGACACCACCTTAGCCAAACTTCGCACGGTGGGAGACCAGGTGGGCCGAATGGTCCGCCGGGTCTCCAACAAGCGGGGCGGATTACGAAGCAAGGATGCACTGCGGCTTGCCCATGCTTTCGTAACGAGTAGAATCCTCTACTCAACTCCCTACTTGCACCTGCGCAAACACGATGATGACCAACTGGAGGTCATCCTGCGGAAAGTCATCAAGCGGGCTCTCGATCTCCCGGTCACCAGCCAGAGACTTCTGGCCTTGGGCGTGGTGAACACATTCCGGGAGCTTCGAGAAGCCCACTTAGTCAACCAATACACGCGTCCTGCACAGACCACGTTCGGTCGCCGCCTCTTGGACCGGCTACACATCAAACACGACTACCACA
Source organism: Amblyomma mixtum (assembly GCF_055824585.1). Lineage (NCBI taxonomy): Eukaryota > Metazoa > Arthropoda > Arachnida > Ixodida > Ixodidae > Amblyomma > Amblyomma mixtum. The sequence goes on from NC_143021.1 coordinate 185,682,735, forward strand.
TTGAGGAAAGGGAGAGAGTGCCAGAACCCTGGAGACGCGCCCTCCGGGTCCGACCCCTTCCCCGCAACATGTCCAGAGAAGACCATAGCGGTCGTCACCAGGCGCGCGCGGAAGCATTGGCGCGATACTATGGTAACCAAGAACATGTGTATTACGTAGACGTTGCCGGCCCACACCACGGGGGGTGGTACACGGCCGCAGTCGTACACAACACAAACACAGTTAACGGGCTCTCTTTCAAAGCCTACAGCGCAACACACGCGGAAGAGATTGCCATTGCTCTGGCTCTCACGAATCCCAAGTCAAAACACATCATCACCGACTCGCGAGGGGCCTGTCGAAACTACGAGTTGGGCTGGGCTCCCCCGCTTGCCTGGCGCATACTGGAATATAGCTGTCGATCTGAAGATCCAACTCCACGCAACCTGATTTGGGCCCCCGGTCACCAGGGACTCCAGGGAAACGAACAGGCCGATCAGGCCGCCCGCGCACTCTCTCCCCGGGCTATCTCCCTGTCCTTGGAAGGGCACTCCCAAGCAGAAAATCTGGTCATTACATTCAAACAAATCACCGATTACTACAAGGAGGAGCACCGGCGCTACCCGGCCCCTTGTAAGGGTCTGATCGCGCTGACAAGCGCCTCCTCATCAAAATTCTCACTAACACTGTACTGTGCCCGGCGGTGCTTAAACATTTCAATACATCATTTGATGGCACGTGCCAGTTCTGTGGGGAGGTGTCTGACACCTTCCACATGGTTTGGGCGGGTCAATCTAACCCATCTATCCCCCCAACCCCACCAGAGAGGACTGGGAGGCGGCCCTGCTCGGCTGTCAAGACCTAAAGAGCCAAAAGGCCTTGGTTCAACGGACGCGGGCGGCGTTGCTTGCCAATGGGGCCCCGGAATAGGGGCTCCACCTAGTACTGTGAGGGGAAAGGGGCAATAGGGTCCTACCCCAATCACCTTTCTGTAAAAAATTTAATTGCCCATAAATGTTTTTCACCACCACCACCACACATTGCAGAGTGCACACGAGAAGGTTCTGGTCCCACACGGGCCACACAGCAAGTCCCACACTTGCCGCGTCCTCGAGGATGCTGCGAACGGCAGCGCCGGCTTCGCCAGGACCTAAGGTAGCCTTTAGGTCGATGGTGTCGCGTGGCTTGAGCACCACGATAATTTCTTCTTTGCTGATGCGGGGCGTGTACTGTGGCCTCCATCGGGGCTGTTTGGCTTGTTGCGCATCAGCGCGCGACGCGTTCTCACCCTGTATATGCGCACAGCACCCCGCCACCCTTTGCTGGCCGGCGTTCGCGTTGGCGTTCCTGGGGGTCTTCGTCTTCTTTCGTCCGCGCCATACGCGAACCATATCTTGAAGATATTCCTCTTCGCTGGGAAGAGGCTCCTCAAATTGCACCGTTTCCATATTGACGATCCTTAGGGAGGTTGGATCGTAGCCGGTGACTTGGTCTGGGACCGCCATAGCCGAGGAATCCGCCAACGCGGCCGGTGCAGGCCTTGCCACCGTTAGGCTTAGCGCCGCAGAGGCGTGACGGTCTTCAAGGCTCTGAAAATTCAACAAAATTGAGCGCACCTTGGCAAATGTGGTATCCAAGGATGCCACCTAGCTTGCCGGAAACGATGATTCCAAGCTTGCTTGTGAATAATTTGAGGATCGCAAATAGCAGCGATCATTGGCAGAGCCGACGTGGCGTGCGACCGCTCCCGCTGCCAACCACCGCGTTCCCCCCAGCGTGTTGTAGCGCTGTCAGGCAGTCCACGGAACGCCGCCACCCGTTCGGCGCGATGCCTTGCCCTTTGAAAGCAACGCTTTTTGAGGAAAGGAAATGGAGCAGTAATTCTCTGTCATCTCGGTCGACACCCGAACCGCACCGTACACGAAGAGAGGAACGCCACCACCCGTTCGGCGCGATGATGATGATGAAAACTTTTTTTGAAACAAGGGAGTTTTGGACACGTCGCTCCTTGGGCCTCCGCAGGGTCCACTGCACTCAAACGTTCATGTCCCGGAGGCTCATGACACTGGCAGCCCGGCCTACGGCGATGGCTTGCTTGGCCGGGTCCTCGGAGCGCAGTAGGGTGTCCCATGCCTCCCAAGTGGTAAGGTGCTCCAGGCCCCGCGGGGGAGGATCCACGGGGCTGAGGAAAAGGATATGGCCGCGAAGCGTCCGGCGCTTCTATGCCGGTCCTGTAGGAGGGCTTAGAGAGTCTCGTTAAATCTCGTTAAATCTCGTACGGTGCCCGGATGTTGTCGTTTAAGTGCCCGGATGAGTGGAATTCAGTGCCCGGATGTTGGCTCTCGGTCTCGGCGTGACGTCACCACACTGCCGACAACGGGAGCTAAAACCATTTCCTGCTTAACAAAATCGGCTTTGGAAACGTGGACAAGAATCAAGCAAAGCTTCCGCGTGAACGCCGCTTGCTGAGTCTCGAAAGATAGGTTATTGCGGAAACCCTATTACATGGGCGTAAAAATGGATTGAGGTAAAGGAAGTTTTGCGTCATTCAAATAGAGTCTTTATGCACTTAGTTTTGAGTTAGTAACAAAGGGCGATAATTGCGGGATAAGCCTCTGTTTTGTGGTTTGTAAACTTGAGCAAACTTTCCAGTTAAGAAGCGAAAGTGGCGAAAGGGGAGAGGGGCCTCTCATCAAGCCATTTCTGGATATCATACCCCTATGTGATAGAAACACACATGCGTAATCAATCATTTTTGGCATACTAATATCTTCAATGAATGATAGATCCATGGGTGAAAATTCATGAAAAGATGTGTTCAAAATTGTTAAATTCTGTAAAATCATGAAGATACCAAAAAATCATTTCTGCTCCACAGCATTCAACATTTGCTGTATTTTAGCCGCGTTCAAGCAATGCTTGGTATCATTTGCTTTACGATTTATATCGTGCCTGAACTTCCTTCAGAACACACGCACACAGGAGCGCTCGCGCTTCTTAATGCGGATACACATGCAGGAGAATGGCGATTTGGGCTACTTGGGTATAGTTCATCTTGAGAATAGCGCTTGCAATGTCTACCCTTTTCCCTTGTCTCGGTGTGTGCTGATTTTTTTTCTTGTAAGGTAGGATACACATTCGAATTTTCCAACCTTATTGGCTGTCTGTTGCTAATTGCTGTATTTCAGCTTCACCGTTCCCCACTATTTACAGTTAAATGTTTTCCTTTTGATTATTCGTATTATTTCTGGTGCGTACTCATGTGCTACACTGTAAAAAAATTCCGTGACTTTACGGAGACTTACTACGTGGAAAAAAGGACCATTTGCATTTTTAGGAAACACGGAGGAGGAGACCGTACTTCAGTTCAATAACGGACGAATCGTCATTATTCACCCGTAGACGTTGCAGGGAAGAAAACTTGAACATTCTGTTAGGCAGCAAAGCTTAACACCACACAGCGGTTGAGTCCTTTGGCATTGTGTTACCGCCAAACGCATTAATAGCTTAATTAACGACAACAGAAACAGATCAAAGGTTGTCATGATTTGACGCCGCTGCTTTCTTTCATGCCTGCATGATCAATAATAATTTGTTATTGGAAAGGGGGCAATATCTGTCTCACTGTTTCGGTGGGCCCCTGAGCCGTCCCAGCTAATACGGGAACCATCACAGCAGCGTTACGTTTTTGTTTTGGTAAAACGTTAATGACATTGCTGTTAAATTTATAGCATTTGCCAAACGCTGCAAATGAGCGGAGAGAAGTCACTGGCGCGCTTTTTTAATATTCGATTCGGTTCAGGGCTGCCCACAGAGCCGAAATACTCCAGGCCGTAGCATCTACTAAGACTTTTGAAAAGTGGTGTTTGGGTTACAACACATTCAATTCAATTTCAATTCTATTTTGCAAATGCAATATTGCCTCTGAAATCGATAATTATAACTTGAAGCATTTTTGTTAACTGACAGCCTTTTTTTGCACGGTGCCACATTTCCAGGGGGTGCCAAGCGTTACGGTCTGACAGCAGATGTGAAAATGAGCTTACGCAGCACCCTTTCTGTGCAAAATTGGTGCTGAAAAAAATTGCATGTCTGCTACATTTGCGATCTCTGGGAACGAAATGGGGGAGGCCAGGGGCATGTGCGCAGCCAAGCAAGTTGTGCTGGTGCTCATACACCTTTCATCCCGCTCCCTCCTCCTCCCCCGAAATTTTAGAGATACTCGCTTTGAACTCGGTAGGTGCCTTGGGGTCACCTTTATACCCCTACGCCACTGAGTGCGCTGCTGTGGTGGCGGCTCCACTTAGCTTTTCTTTTCAACGACAATTTGCGTTCTTCTAGACGCAGTGGCGCAAGTACGCTTTGACGCACGGAAGACCGATGTGTGAAAGGTAAGTGTAATTTCACTGCTCTGCATCAAACGATTTGTCGTGCCGGAGTCGTATTTTACCTTTCGCTGCGAAGAGAGGTGCTGTCTCAAGCGCGCACAGCTCGGTATGCAAAAGCGTTGTCACTAGCCCACAAGAATCTCGCGTTCACTTAGTGCTTACTACGGAATGCCCTAATGCGTGGCGTAGATTACCGAGCAGAGTGCAGCAGCTTCCAGAGAGAGAGAAACAACTTTATTTTGCAGCCGCTTCCAGCAACCTTCGAAAAACTACCTTTCTTTTCGTAACGCAAAGATGTTTCGTTCGCTTTATGTCAATTATAAATACGACTAAACTTTAACAAACTGATTTAATTAACGCATTGGAAAACAAGAAAGCAGTACGCAGAGAATTGCTCACTACAACTGCTCTTTGAGGCGTCTCGCAGTAGTACACTATACTACTGCTTTGGAGGGTGCGCGTCCAGTTCCGTTCTGCTTCTCCTTGGGTAAAGCTTTCTTTTTTCGCAGGGGTAGAGGCAGCAGAAAGGGAGGAATGAGCCCATTGTGAAAAGGAACCTTTCCTACCAGAGAGCCGGAAGCACGCCGTGCCGTTCGGGAGAGGGCATCCTCCTCTCAACCTCGGCGTGAATGTCCGCGGTCTGTTTTTTTTCCCCTGCATTCCAAGGTTGACCGTACCATGCGACTTCTTCTATTGTCGACTGCCGCGTTCGTTGAACAAGCCAAGCTAAGCCAAGCATTTCGGGCGTTGTGTTCCACGCCGGTTAACGCCGGTGTACGCTAGCCATTGCGCCACTTTCGTCGTTCCAGTCTTCGTTCTACGCGCAACCAGAGTAACCCTCAACTGTTTTTGCGCGCGTCTTACGCCGACAACGTTTCGCCGCAGCTCCTGTAGTGGCCCGAGTGGCTCTTCCTGCCGGGTGAGCGGCTGCCTGACACAACGTAGGCCATGGCGGTACGTCTCTCGAAGCGCTCGCCTCCCTCCCCATGCCTCTGCCGCGGTTCTTTTTATTCTCTCTTCTCGACATGTTCTCGGCGCACTCTTCTGCGTCTTCGGATTTTGTCCGTGCTGTGCTCCGCGCGCACCTTAGCGTGCCAGCTCGAGATTCTGCCTGCTTCAGCCATCGTCGCCTGGATTATCGCCGTGCTGTATTCTTTTCAGGAGGGGCATTTGGCGTGCGCGCCTTTCGCGCTCCTTTCCATTTCACGCGCGCCTTAGTGCGCCCGTTTTCATAATCTAGGTTGCTCATCGGCTGCTGCATGTGCTTGGCTACATCTGCTTTGCGCTCACTTGGATACACTGCTTGCTCGTGTTTTTGGGTAGCGTCGAACACTCGGTGCAACCTATCATGTACCGCATCAAGGCAGTACGTGATCAAAGAGTTGGCTTTGCCTGGCGGCCTGGTGCAGAGCGCGTGTGAATCGTTTACGTTATAATGACGACGTGGTAAATTAACTCTTATATCGTTGGCATTCGAAGCTCCGTGTATTTGTGTCGCTGCACTGGCGGGGAGGCTTGCATTCCAAATACATTAAAGGCTGTGTTCGTAAAAGGAATGACGAGAGGCTGCATGACTGGCATTGCTTATTTCGTTGTTTGCTGAGAGAAAGCGTTTGTTGTAAGTGAGTAGTAGCCGCTATTTTTCATTGTTAAAGTAGCAACATCAGCCAGCATTATCACAGCATGAATTGTTGTGCCTACAGATTGCACTTTTGCATGCGTTTTGCATTTTCGCGAGCAAATTTTAGGCAAGAAGTTTCAAAGGCACCATGTATTGACCTGAAGTGCTCGCTATTAATGTAGCAGTATTTGCCGTGCTGAATATCAAATCTACATACTTCAAAGTGCGTTTAGCATCTTGTCTGCATAGACTCTTGCCTTCAAGGAGGGCTTGGAGGTTTCACTTATCTGCTTAGTGTTGGAAGTAACAGCCATCACTGATAATAATACTTATTACAGACATGTTCTGCATGTACAGTCAGGGCGGAATGAAATGCAAACACACATATGTCGTACGTTTCTACTTTACAGCGAGATATTCATTTAGAAAAGGCTTGTAAATGAGTACTTCAGTAGATTCTTTACCCTGAAACATGAATTAGGCTAGCTGTATACTACAGTTGAAAGCACACAGGCAAAATAATTTGTCTTGTTCATCCGCGTGGCTCATATTTCATTCCAGCCTGACTGTACACTACTCTCCAAGCAGGTACCCCAACTGAAGCATGCACTGTCTTGTGAAAAATGCTGCACATATGTTTTAGAAGGGTGCGTGAAACAATGTGCAGCTGCTAATATTGAACTATTAGTATCTGAGACCTGATATTCAACTGAATCATTAATCTGTCTCCTACTAGGAAGGCACAAGCATCACGCCCATGGCTAATTCACTGCCCTTCACCCCTGTATTCGTTTCACTCCTTGAGTTATGGTATTAATAATTACAAATTTTACTACAAGGATATATGAGAGCACATTGTGAGCTAAATGTGGTTAATGAAAGTCTTCCACTCTGTACAGTGATGTGGTTGGTTTTGTACATCTTTACTAATGTCTTAATTTTGCTTTATGCAAGTCTTGCCTTCCTATTGTATCCTATGTCCTCCATGTCCTCCTATGCTATCTGCCTTCCTCCTGGTCTTCGGCCATTTCTCCTGTTTCCTTTGCACTAGCGATTGGTCCGGTGCCTGCTGTGAAAATGACAGCCAACACTAAGTCCCTTCCTTTATTTCCATGAAATCTTCGCTGCTACTACTAATGCTGATAGTACTATATCAGTATTTTTGTGATAATAATGTACAAGATAGTAGCTAAGCCAATGGTAGCTGAGTTGAATATCATGCATATCTTACATGCGATATATTAACATATTCACTATTACAATACCCTCAATTTCTTTCAGTTCAGACATTTGGCCATATATATTTTATGCTTTTTTTTCTAGTTTAGTCCACTCAAACAAACTTTGCTTTTTGCATTGCAGGTAGAATCTACAATGAGTGCCGCTCTGTCTTATGAGCAGGAAGCAGTATTTATGGATCCTCTTCTTGGAAATGACAAACCTTCTGTCGCCTTATTATGTGCTGAGCCTTCATCATGGGGGAAGCAAATGTCATGACTTGGATTTCTACAGAGGTGAGACATCACACCCAGCCTCATTTTTTCTGCGACGTGCTTAGGGGATTAGCAAACCTTCGTTTAGTACTTCTTTCACCTTTTTTCAGTGCTCCGGCATGGTGAATAGATATGGTACTCTGGCTATAACATAATGATATATGGCCACATTATAAAGGCGTATGAATTGCTGCACTTATACTATTTTGAATGGCCCTCTTTTAATGTTTTTTCAGCCTTGGTTTGTTGAAATGAGTAGCAAAAATGAACACAAGACCGAGAAAGAACTAGGACTTTCTATATTTTACACGCATTTTCTGGCTTCAGCGAATTAATTCCAAATAGCCCAGTTCTGCACAATAGTTCTTTCAGTTAAGCACAGCTGTATCTGTATTAACAATTTTATGCAGGGACAAAAGGCATTTTGCATTTATATTCTGTACCTCGTCAGTAGCTCAGGCAATATGAAAAATTTTCATTTTTTTTGTTTTATACTACAAGACGTCATATATAGAGCAAAGCTATCAAAACTGAATGCAAAACGTGCACAGTTCGCGTGTACTTGCAGAGGCTTGTGAACAGAGCCCATAGGATGTTTTCCTTTATGCAGAATGGAAGGTTGAAAATTTTTTTGCATAATTAGATCGTGATTGGAGCATGAAGTTACATGTTAGAAGATGAAACCTGCCATATTGTACAGGGTCGTCCACTCTTAGTGCGAACACGCGAGCGCATGGCTGTGCTCTTTGAAAGGCTCATTGGAAGGCCATCGAAACGAAGTGGCAGATGAGGCGAAACACCACATTCAGCTCCTTCTCCAGCGCCACACTGCTGCGATGAGCGGCTGTGTCACTTGCAGTGGCTGTCTGAAAAGAGCGGCCATGTGTTCGCAGTAACACATTTACATTTTGTATGCTAGAGTGCCGACTCTTGCATCCATCTAAAAACATTCATGCAGGTTATCTGGTTAGCCTCCTTCCTTGATAACACATTTCTAGAAATTATACTTAACTATGTCAGCTTTATTTTGATCAGAGTTTATAAGACTGTATCGCGTACACCAAATTTTGTGATCATATATGACAAAATTCAAAAGGTGATTCATGATTGGTATTGTTTAGTCTAGGGCAGTAAAATGCCATGTACCTAGTGCAAAGTAAAATTAAATATGACCAGTCTAACAAAACAAACTACTTTTTTTTAGAGGGAAATCTTTCGACCGAAATGCTGGAGTGGCTTGACGTGATGAAGACATTGACAGGAGTGCACTCAAAAGTACCCATATTTGGGATGGCACGAGAACTGGCAGACAGCTCTTCAAGCATTTGGTGAGTACCTTGGTGCTCTGCTTCTGCTGTTTCGTATGTGACCAGCTTTTGTTTTTCACCTAATAAGAGTGCGTATCCTTAAAAATATCAGCACAAATTGAAGAGAATTTCGATATTCTTGCATGAGATGCCACTGCGAGAACTTGAAAATAATGATATCTCGCACGTACACTTCACTGCTGAATACAGTAAGCACTGCTTGATAGCTAAGTGCCTCTCTGACGTATGAGAAAAAAGATAGGTTGCTGCACAACATGTGGAACTGCCCTGTCGAGCACAATGTCTTCAGGAAGTGGAGGATTAAGTAGTCATTTCTTAAAGAATTTCTAGAAAATAGCACAAACCATACGACCGGGAAGAAATAGCTGATGCAACACACTGACTCGAATGACACCATGTGCATGAAGGACCTTATGGAGTTGCCTGCTATGTTGCACGAGAAGAAGGTCATGCAGGATAGGTGTCAAAGACGAGCTGATTCAGGTGCCTTCTTTCTGTCCCTAGTACTCACTGCAGAACTCAATGAACAAGTAGCAAAGGTTACAGCTGAGCATGGCCAGACTCTTGCGCTTCCCTCCACAAGCAAGCTGGAAGCACAGTCCTTCGATACCTTTAATGCTTTTGCTCACAACATACATTGTTGCAGCACGTGGCGAGGAAAGGTACACATCCTTGATTTTAGTGCCAGTGCACTCACAGGCCCCAGTAACAGATCATTGAGGTATCCTGTCATATCAACAGGCATCTCATGAGGAATGAATTCTCAGGCTTCAGAACTTATAGTGCTCTTTGCAGAAAATGTCCCAAAGTTTGTTGCCGCATGGACCTTTTCGAAATAATGGCCCAGAAAGGCGAGCCTTCCTTATGTATTTTGTGAAAAAATGCCTAAGACGAGGGTATTTCTGCTTCTTCATGGGTGCTGAAATGTTTGTGAGGGAGATTTTGTGCTGATATAGAACAGTTTTGCAAAAAGACAAAAAGAGACTTTGAGGCTGTGCGAAGCAGCAGGATAAAGAACATTTCACAGCTGATAAAGAAGCAGAAAGACTCACGTTTTAGCCCTTTTTTGCGCCAGACACATGAGGACACTTCATCGTTTTGGGTCATTTCGATAAGATCCACATGGCAACAGCATTTGGTTAGATTCCTGCAAAGAGCCCATTCTGAAAGCATGAGGATACGCTCCTTGTAAGGCGTACTGCAGACTTATTGGAATACCTCAATGGGCAGTGACCGGTATCTATGACTGCATTTTCATTCGAAATCGGAGATCTGTACATTTTCTTGCCCGTGCTGAGATAATGGAAGCTGTGAGCGAGCATATGACTTGGGGAAGTGCACTTGCACATTGCTTGTGGGCAAGTTTTCGGCCGTACTAAGATGTTGCCATTGTTCCTTGCTCACTAAGATTTGGAGTGAGTACTATGGACAGCTAGAAGGTATCTGCATTGAATTGTTTTTGGCACCCATCCTGAGCTACCTTCTTTTCGGCAGCTCAGGGCATTCATGCACACAGTGTTGTGCAGGTAAGCACATTGTGTGTTTTTTCCTGGTCCTGTGCATTTTACTTTCTTTCCTATAAAGAAAATGTGTATTTGGTGAATGAAACGTAATGGTTTGGTTCTCATTAAATATTTTTGCAAGACCCTACAAAGCCAGTTGGTCAGTGGTGAATAGTTTGATTGTGTTTGCTAAGTGAGGTCTTTCTTATGCTTTTCAGATGAATCTGACAGCAATATGCAGACGTACAATGTATGCAATTTGTCATGAAAATAAAACGTATGTGCCTTTACTCACCCAAACACTCTTCTTTCATTCTAAGCCACATGCTTTGTATGTACGCAATGCACAACATGCATAAAGGAAGAGCTTGTGTGTAATAGTACTTCATTTCTTCTCCACCTGGACTGCTATTGTACATGATTGAACGTGAGTCAAGACCCGTTGATCATTTACACAAATTAGAATCTGGATGCGGTTGACAGCTTATATTCAACTTAACACTCCATGCCATCATGCTGGCCGCACCATGCATCAGCAGTGTCAGTATGACTTCAGACGGCTTGCCAGTATGGTCGTCTGGCTTTAAAGTTTTGTTCAAGCCATTGGCGACAAGCCGCATCACTTGAGTACACGGAAAAAGGTCCAAGAGAGGTTAAACGTAAGAATACGTAAACAAATTTTTTACGGTTGGCTTACGTATGACTACACAGAGAAGGGTCCGAAAGAGTTAAACGTAGGAATACGTAAGCTAATTTCTTTTTACGGTTGATGTACGTACTGAGTCCTTAAGGACTTGCCGTGTTTCTCAAAGTGTCCGTTTATGAATTGCGGAAAGTGCTCGGCAACGCATTGCCTCCAGGTTTCTACGTAAACTTGAGCAAATTTTTTTACAGTGTAGCTAGTGAAAATAAAGAGTGCGCAATGAGAGATGCCCGTGATATAACGCGTGAACCTCCTCGACGGAAGCCTTTAAAAAATTTTCATGCGTTTTGCTATCGGTTTGTAAAAAAACAGCCAAAGTATAAAGTTCACTTTTATCTGCTTCGCCGTTACCATGCAAAGAAGGCTTAAAATGCATGCGCGTCTTATTATTTCATTTCTAAGACTGCGGATGAGGAAGGCTCGGGAGCAGCGCTATACCGAGCTCTGCTTCAAACGTTGCGCTTGCAGCACACGGTCCCGCCGACCAAGGAAACTGGCCTACAATGCTTAAGCATAGTTATCCCCATCACAGGTGGCAGTCTTAGCACCAGCGCCAGTATTCTCAGCGATTTGAAGTTTGAATTCAGCCCTGCCTTCTTACACAATGCCAGCTTTCAGGGTTAAGCGCATACCCGGCAGCAGAATGCGAGAAATCTCCAATAAATGCCGAGCGAATGTTTCTAGTGGCTTCGTATGTGAGCTGTCTAGATTGCGGCTAAACAACGAAAAGAAGCGGAGCGTCCACAAAAGAGGAGTGATAGCAGAGGAAGAGATAAAGTCCTGGGCGCGCGCTAAGGCGCCAAAATGGCGCTGCGTAAGTTGTGGTTGTGCATCAGTATCACCAAGTCGATAGCCCCACCTTCCGTAATAATTCGCAGTGTGCTACGTTCATAATGCGCGCTATAGAGCGCCAGCGTCCCCAAATATGATATAGATAGGTCTGCCAGCGGCGGGACCTTGAAAAAATGTTGAGTTAATTGACTAGCTCCCTCAACACAAGTGCCGTGTTTATCGCCAATAGGCGATTCATAAATAAAGCAAGTAAGCATGTCACAATACGCGTGGCAATGAAATCAATGATAACTACGGCGCAAGACGGTTGGAAACCGCTAACAGCAGCGCTGACAGAACGCAAGTGATTGCCCATATATTACCGTCATTGGGGACTATAGTGCCATTAATATGGAGCAGTCCAGAGTGTAGGAACGATGTGATTTGGCTTCATATCACCTCCATCAGATCCTGTTAAAGAAAGCAATTGATTTCAGTAGTTATAACCTAGAGAGCATTTTAAGCTTAACATGATATTTATTACTGAAGGGGATGCTTTTATTTGCTCTGAATACACGCGGATGGTGTCGCATTGCCGATCTAACTGTTGGAGCGACCTGTCTGGTTAGTTCTTATAGGGAAGTAACAGCTATCTATTCAAAAAGGTGGTGGGTGCCCAGCGCCTTACAGCCTTCTTAGAACGACAATAAGCTCGTAACTGCACGAAACAGAGCAACAACAGTTCAGCGGTGCCTTTAGAAGTTTCGGCCGCACGCGCGTTGCACTAGCACAGATTATTGCGCTTTTTGATTCAGGCTGAGTAGAAAAGTGGGAATTTTTATGGGAACTAGCTGCTAACCGAATCTCACATGTGCTTATCGGCGGCAGCAACGAGTACAGAAACTCCGTATTGCGCTGTCAGATCTGGATGGTACGTTATAGTTTTCTCTCTCTGGCAAATGACTTCTCATTTTAAAAGAAGCGTAGTCTCCATCATAACTACCTGGTGAGCCAGGCGTGAATCAAGAATTGACGAAAAAACCTCCTGTTTTTACATAATACTCGAGAGGTTTGTGAACCGCAAGAATAAATTCGAGCGCACACTCCTAGCGACCGCCTTTTTGGCTAAGATTACGGTGCGCAGAGCCCAGAGAGTGTAGGGCAGGGCGAAACCCGGCTGCACTAGTTGCATTGCATGACCATAAGTAGTAAGTGGTGTTTGTATCCAGTGACTAAATGTTACATTTCTTGTCAATATAAACTGGCTATAGCGTGCTGAGAACTTCCTCCACGTTGCATGAAAAAAGTTAAAAATCTTCACTCACGAACAAATTGGAAAATTTTGTCTTTCTTCTTCAGGCAAGAATACGTTCTTTCAGTTTAAAAATCAGATATTTTACAGCATTAAGTTTCAGTTTCTCAAATATTCGAATATGCATTCGAGTATTCAATGTGCGTTCATCGCTACCGCCCAGAGAATCTTAAATGCAGCATCAGTGACCAGGTTGATTTATTCCTGAGGTTCGAACCACATCTCTGTGGAACTAGAGGCGATTCCGTGAAACAAATTAGTGTCTCAGATCCGGCGACCACAAAATGTCGCTAAATGGGCTACCTGCACGACGACAAAATTTCCAGCCTATAGGGTCTCACACTAGCAAGTGCTATTTTTTATGTTAAGATTTTATAAGAGGGTCTATTTGATTGTACTGCTTGCAGATTGCTTCTTAGAGGGCCCCGTATACAGTTCAGTGCCTCAGGACACCAACAACTGCGCAACGCGAACGCATTCACAGACCAACGGACAAAACCTGAAGGCATGGAACTCGTACTAAACGAATAATGTCTGAATTCCTGGAAAAACGAGCTGAATACACTGTTACGTTTCGCCATCGTCGTGTGGGAAAACCGACACGGCTGCAGCGGGCTGTCGATGAGTCACTAAAGGCGACGCGGGGTCATCACCCGGATTGGCCACGGAATAGGCGACAGCAATCATCCCCTGAAAGTAGCCAGCGAAGCTCTGCAGTGCAACCTCATCTACACGACGAAGATAGCTGCCAATGTCAGCAGTACTTGACCTTCCCGAGGCGACTCGGGGGTCAGCTGGGTCCAGTCATCAAGTTTCACTGCGGCATCGATCTTCCAATGAGATTGGCGGCGAGCGTCTTCCCTACACCGCGTGGCCTTGCGCTTAGCCTGGTCCCTGCACTGATAAGGAGCACGTGCGATCACATCAAGAGCGTGGGAACGCCGCTCCCGGACATTCCGGCGTCTGCGCGAAGTAAATGGCATCCTTCTCTCAATCTCAACACGTGACAGGGACCTGTTCCCTAAGGAGAGAATGTGTGATGAGTGTCACATGGAACTTTTCAAGACACGCCTTCCTCGGCAGGCCCGGCCTTCATCTATGGATTTCAGAGAAAGAAAAACCTATAAAACTCGACACCGAGTACGTTCGAGTAGCTCCCTGTCAACGAGACTCTTTTACTGAGACACACTCACAGTTGCTGTTTGTACATAATGTATTCACTTGTACGAAGTTCTCCTTGTTTTCCTCATATACTCATCTCCGACCTGCCTCTTCCTCTCTCCGGCCAGACCATGCTACCCTAAGTCGCAACAATACCTGCAAATACAATTGAATTGGTCTAATGCATGTTGAAATTTTCTGTGCTTCCATACTCACTGATAGGAAGCCAAGCTCGGAGCTTTCTAAGCAATGGGCCGAAGATCATGAATCAGAGTGGCGCTTATATAACCTACAAGATCTACGGCATGTAGTCTTCAAATAAAGAGACTTTCCAAGCACTCAAGCTGTCCGGTTGACAGGAAATACTGAAAATGCATTCTGTCCCCTCGCGTGTCAGCATCACTTTCGTGAAAGACGCAGTAATTTTTTGCTGAAAAAAAATTTTACAACGTCCTCCTCACTCTTCTTTTAAGCCATAGGGCTGAAAAATGCAATCTCTAAGCATAAGTCATGGTAATAACTAGCAACAATTAGAGATAATTTTTTTTTCATATACCCGCCTCTGTTCCAAGTTGGTTTCGGTTTCTGCTGCGAATTCAAAAGTCGTAGGCTCCGTCCTTGTCACAGTGGAAAAACACAAACACAAAAACTCCTGTGTGCTTTGGTGCGTCATAATCCATTAAAGAATTCTAGGTGGCCACAGCTTTTTTAGCTCTCAACTACGATGTCTTTCGTAACCTATGTGTGGCTACCGTACATTAAAAAAGGCAAGTTGAAATTCGTAATTTTTTTATTGGATATCTCCGCATTGGCGCTTAATCCTTCTGGGCACCTTCACACCAGATTAATCATCCTCATTTTGCAGATCATGTTCAAGACTGCATTGACTGTATTAAATGAAGTAAAAAGCTCAGGTAGAAATTGATGCAAACTGGGTTTCCTTTCCAGGCAAATAAAAGATCCGTCAACCCCACATCGTCAGGAGATATGCTAGTGCGTGTTTCCCAACTCGACTGGAGGGCGTGACTGCCGCGGCGCAAAGCTGAAAAATAAAGCAGGAATGAGAATCTGAAACATTTTCACAGCTACATTTGAAAGACTGCGCATTTAATCGATGATATATTTAGCTCTTTCAGTGAGCAGGATGTCTTGTCATGTTCTTTTAACAATTAAAATTTATGGGAATGGTAGCATGTTAAAATTCTTAGTGGTCAATGTAGATTAGATGAGTGGTTTGGCACGAAGAAACAATAAATTTCTGCTGACGTTTTATTTCATGACCATGGGCATATGTACAGATGCGTGACGTCTGCAAAAGAAAAAAAATGAAATGAAAGCGTCATGGAACAGCGAAACGAATTCTGTCGCCCGCCGATGACACTAAAAACTCGTTGTTTGTAAAATAATGCTACATACGGGTCACTTAAGGACAGTAAAAGAACTGCAGATTGGGCTAGTTTAGTTTGTGTAGGTTCATAATGGTGGCCCAACAGCGCAAACACACACAGATCAAGAACTCGGACCAAGTATTCAGTCGTACTGCAGTACTCACACGCCTCCTCGATTTCTCTCAATAGAGTGTCGCCAGGTGGACGGCAAGGTGGATGGCCGGGTGTGTTATCGCCAAACGCCCATCTGCGCCCTAGAGAACTTTCTATTTCTACTCGTGTAGGCGCACATTAATAGTCTGTTCGTTTGACAATACTATCCACGAGATAGTGCAGTGCTGTACACAAACCCATGCCAAAAGGAAATATACCCAGAGAACTTATGTCATGGGCCCGATGTTAGAAATTGGAAAGGCGTTGACGATCCCTGGTCCCGCGTTGGCCCTCTCTTGTCAATGCATTATCAATAATGGTGATGTCATTGGAAAACACGCCCAGCACTCACCTGTTATTATCCTTGGTCTCCCAACATTAGCAACACACCGTAGCACAGGCGTCAACTGTGGTCAGCTATCATTAGGTACAACCTGGCATAGGATGGCCTGGCATAAGATGGCCGGATGGCCAGATGTGCGTGAAGATGCGATGGCTAGCCAGCATCGCGGAAATAATGGCATACGTTGCTCAATATTGTGCCATTCTCGATCAGATGCAAACATCAGATATATCTTAGTGCAAGGTGCTCAATATTTCATCTGGAATTTTGGATGGCTTTCCAATAATATACACAGCCAGCTGCGCTGCTAAATTCTTCCCACCAGTAAGGACGGGTAGCCAATGTAGCACACATTGTGGCATACGTTAATATTGTTCCACCGGCATTGATCGCTTATCAGAAATGCATGTATGCTGGCATGTGCTGTTCAACCTCGTCCTGTCTGTTGGAGATAGGCAGCTAAAACTCCATATACCCCGACATACGTTGGTCACTATTTTCACGCCAATTTTGATAGCTTGTCGGCATTGAACATGTAGTGGCTTACTTTGGCCAATGTTGGCCAGACGTCTCTATGGCATATCGAGAAGGTATATACATGTTAATACCTTTCCACTGCATGCTCGTAGTATTTATTTTATGCTTGTCGCCTGCATATTCTAGTAAGTAGCAGTATTTTCCGCATTTTGTTATTCTTTGTGTAATGATGCCGACGACAGTCTCATTTCATGCACTGTTTCACTGTTTACGTCAAAGCTTAGTTGTATTTGCGCTTTAGCATTTCTTGTGTCTTCTTAATAGTGTCAAGCGCTAAGCATGGGCCCTGTGGAGCCACAAAGAAGTGCGCAAGCAGAAAAAAACGCGGAAGTTCGGTATCTGGCCGCTGACGCGCCAGGCTCGGGTCGACCTGCCTACGTAGATAGCCTTCGTAGATAGAACCTGGTAACAGTGTGGTGCAGGTACCGGGTCGATCACCACGGACCCCTCTCGAAATCGCTGCAGCCGAACGATTGCCGGATTGCCACGGTTGCCTGTGCAAATCACCAAGGAAGCCGCCACACGTCCAACCGGAGCAGCAGCGCTCGCTATTTCCTACTAAACCCCTACTTTAAACGTGCTGTTTTCGACGTTTTTTTTTTTTTCAAAAATGACAACTGTCTCACAATCTCGTAAATAAGCGCCATATATTCTTTCCGACCTGTACTTTCAGTGTGCAGAATACATTCATTATGGGTTTAATATCTCGATTATTACATCTTTGCCAACTTGCGAAAGTAATCTGTGCGCGAATACGGTGCCGCCACAACGACGTTGTTTATACTCTTTCTTTTTCTCCTGAAATGCTATCACTTTCACAAAATGAAATTAACGATTGGCCTACCGAATAATCTCTCCATAACATAACATATTCAGAAAATTAAACATCTGAAGTATTTAGACGCTCAGTGAGTACGAGAAAGATATCTGTTGAAAGCCGGGTCCCGACGGGGCAAGGAAATGCAGGTGAGAGGAGAGTCCGCCATGCAAACCGATTTGTAGAGCACCTCGTCATTCTTGTCCAATGTTATGTAGGTTATTATGGCTTTTCCCGTCCTGCTCAAGTTAAGCCTACATGGCAAGAAAGCCTTTATTTTAGCAGTGCTCTGCTGAGTGGCTACAGTTGGTGGATTTATTTGTAATCCTTACTGCATGTACTAGCTATCCTAGCTACGGCTGGCGAAAACCTTTTTGCCAAATAACGTATTCTGTGGCCGTACCTATGCGCATATGCCATCACAGAAAAGAAGGAGACAGATGTGCAAGCCGTTCAGGTGTACAGTCGTGAGCAAAAGTGGTATACAACACGCAGCCGGTGGCAGAGCTCGGGAAAACTACATCGAAACGCCATCTAGCCACAGCGACAGGGGTCGAAACAGCTCAAGGGGGACCCATGTTATCTGCAGGCATGTGAGTTGAATCATAGCAGTCGGTAGATGGCGTTCCAAAGCAGTTTTCCTGAGCTCCGCCGCAGGCTGCGTGTTGTATACCACTTTTGCTCACGACTGTACATCAGCAAGCGGCTGCCTGGAGCTTGTGACAGGGGGGGTGGGGGGTTAAAAATACTCATGGTTGACGTGCTGGCAGGAACAGTACCTAGGCCTGCCCTCAATGAAGCCGCTCCCTTGAACACGGGGTCATTTCTAGCATCGGACCCTTTGAAAAGGCGGTCGGCATCTGATGGCCCTCTACAGGACTCGTTGCTTTCGCGCAGCCTCCAAATTACCACTCACACCTGTGGCTGTTTCTTTTCCTTTAATAAGTGCTGAAACATTAGTTTCTTTAATCATTTTGAGTGCATGTAGCATTCAGACACTCACCGCACAGGAAATGGCTGCCACAATGAAACATTCGTCACAAATGAACTTGGCAGTGAAACGGGCGCAATGCGTAATGAGCAGCCTCGGGGAACTCGCACCCAGGCAGCACAGGCAATCAGCACAATATTGAAAACGGATGTCTTCACTCCAGTCCTTTGTAAGACCTGCCTTTGCCAGTACTTTTCCAATATCGGGTCGATTAGCTGTGCTGCTTCGGTAATGGGATTTTTAATGAATATCCCCGGACGCGTGCGGTGAACAAGTGGGTAACATTGGGTTGAAAACATTTCGTAGCCAGTGGTGAAGAACAATTGGATAAGCTTGCGTGGCTTATATTGTTTAGCTAGTTAAAGTGGCTGGATGCCTGTGATAAGCAATCAGTGCATAAGATTGGCAGGCAAATATTGGATAGCCGGTGAGTTGGCGTGTTGCCTGTGATAGATCAAATGAAGAACCTTGGATGGCTAATATTTTGATCACCAGTGCATTTCTTTGACGCCAGCCAATAAGCTTGCACGTCATTACTGGCTGCTGGTTGTGAAGTCAGTGTTGTGCATTGGCTAGAACACAAGATCGGATAGCGCCCTGGTCAGGCGCCAATATAGTGTCTTTATTGTACCCAGTCTTCCGCAGTATTCGACTTGTTCCGGGCCATTGTTGGCGTGCTGCATAGGTAGCCTTTCATGCGCTTTGTTGTAGAGCAAGGATTTCACTCTTTCACTGCGCAGTTTATCTTGTTCGCCGCCGCGGTGGCTCAGTGGTTATAGTGCTCGACTGCTGACCCGAAAGTCGCGGGTTCGATCCCGGCCGCGGCGGTTGAATTTCTTTGGAGGAGAAATTCTAGAGGCCCGTGTGTACTGTGCGATGTCAGTGCACGTTAAAGAACTCCAGGTGGTCGAAATTTCCGGAGCCCTCCACTACGGCGTCTCTCATAGCCTTAGTCGCTTTGGGAAGTTAAACCCCATAAACCAACCAAACCTACCAGTTTATCTTGTTCAGGCTGAGAAGTCTTTGTGGGGCTTGAACTCTAACTTCATGTCTGATCGCTACCCTATCTTCCTGATATCAGTGACACTTTTCGCCGAGCGTTATTTATCTTTCCATATTTTTCATCTTTCTCTTCTTCTCTGCGATCTGCTCACCTGTCAAGCATGAAACAAGCTCTCATCTGTGAAGCAGGCCTTTAGCAACTGATACTGCAGCGTGTTTCGGGTAGGTCACCGCTTCGAAACGTCAAAGTGGCATTTGCATTTTGTCGTCATTTCCGTGCGTGCATAATTTCCTGAGAACAATGACCAAGAAGGAAAACACATCGTTTTTCTTGAGAAGATTCCAGCACGCGCCACTGTGCGGCAATGGAGGCTTGCCGGCTCTCGGCTCTACACAGTGGTTATTATTTAACCGCAGCCGCAAATCTAAAAACACAACACTCTTTTGCTCAGGCAACTCACAGGTGAAAGTGAGTAGATTAAAGCACTTAAAAGGCAACTGCTGCACTTTTTTTAGAATTTCACGGTATTCCAGGATTCAAACCTATATAGGCTGCAGGTAAAGCATGGCAAGTGTTTTTGCACTAGCATTTAAAATAGTGACGTAATCGACGGTTGAGTTTTGCGCTTCTCCTCATTGCATCGGAGGTGTGCAGGGAAACTCAGCGTGACGTCACGGAAGGTTTGATTTCAATTTACCGTTGTCTTTCCGGTACACCCTGCCCTCACGCGTTAGACGCTGCCAAACAACTCTCATCAGGGTTCGCCTTCGGTGGTGCTGGTTTTTTTCCTTCAAAGCGTTGGAAATGTACAGATACCTTCGATGACGTTATCATGCGCCCCCAACTGGGTGTTGTGCGCTGCGGAGAAGCTTGAAGGGTGTTCGGATTTCAATCGGCGATTACTTCACTATTTCAAGTGCTAGCCCAAAAAGACTTCGCATGCATTACGTGCAGGTTTCACTCATTCGACCCTCCTAAGCTCGTTGATTTCTATAACCTATGCAGTTTCCCTTTAAATAAAGAATACTGAATTACTGGAATCATGAGTAATCTTGATTGCTGAGTTGAAGTGAACTATGTAAAGCGTTCGGACAATGAGTTCAGCAAGAAGATATCTATTTAAAGCTCTGGTAGCTCCATAAATTTCACATTATTTCAAGAAGGTAGGCCACCGTCCACAAGTCAAGGTGATGATCTCGGCACTTAAAATGCTTCTGAGTTTGTGCAGGATGGGGTGCCCAGCAAAAAAGCGAAAGCCTGCATGCCATTGCAATCAGGCAGAAAAAAGGCTACGTACCCTTTCGGCAGGGTGTTGTGTACAAGTTTCTAATATCTTGCGGAAAGTTTTATAAAGTCCAAACGGGTAGATGTATCGTGGAGCGCCTAAGCGCAGAAAAAAAGTACCCAATGCCAGAGAAGGGCATTTGGCAGTACATTGCAAAGCTTATGGGGTGCGCAACTGGCCATTCACGTCGCAGTCAACTTGGTGAGAGTACAGTGTTTATGTATCATCACCATGAACAACTAACAGGACAAAGCGTGCAAGCGGCGCGGTAGCGTCAACTGAGACAGATTGCGTCCGTGGGCTGTCTCTAGCTGTATCTAAGAAATAACTTCTGGCACTGCCGGCTGATGACGCACATGGTTATCTGTGACTCGATGAAGCTTTCATTTTGTTTTCTTTATTCTTTCATTTTATTTGTTTAACACTTCGTAGACCTTTGTTTCCTGTGCTTGCTCATTATATCTTTCCCTCTGTTTCTTATATATACTACTGATCATGCAATTCAGCTTCAGCACTTGTCCATGCCTTTTTTTAGTCTCGTCTTTGTTTACGCGCTGTGTTTTCTTTAAAGGATAATTCCAACATACACAAACCTCTTCTCTTCTGATGACAGCAAAGCAACAATTTCCGGACACATAATATGGCTAATCCGTTTCTATTCGGTAGGAACAAAGTATTTGTTGTAACAATGTACGGTCGTGATTACAATATTGCTGGACATGGGAAAGCGTGGAAAAAAATGCGTTCTGGGCCGCCTAACGGCGCAATGCACGCCCGCTCGTTCTTCGTTCTCTGTACCCTCGCTTCTAAGTTACGCGCGGCGCACGCAAACAGGAACCGGCGCCAGGTGCTGCATCGATATCCGGCTAGAGTCTGCCCCAGCCGCTGTGATGGCCTAAGCAGATAGTTGCCGCCCTTTGCGCGGCAGTAACTTCGCGTACGGAGGAAGGAGCCCACAATAACGCGTTTGTAGTATGAGCTACATTTCCCCAAAAAGGCGACCCGTGAATGCTTCGCCCCTTTGGCAGGTCAACTGCAACCAGTAAGCGCCGTCGATGGCAAGTTCACGTGGCATTAACTTCGCACAGTGCTCGACATACAGAACTGACCTGAGTGAATTGTTGCCGAGCATTTTTCTCCTATTACTGTTTCATTCAGCCACAAAACAAATCGTACATTTCCTTTTCGTCTATGTTTAGCGTAGGAGAATTTCTCGTGAAGGGCTTGTTATACACACGTACATCGCGACCAGCAGCATTTGGTCATTCCGGCACTAGGAACCTTTTGGCCAGCTCGTCTAGCGCTAGCGCATTCAAATTTGATGGTCACGCCTGCGAGGAACACTAGGATAAACCGGGAAAACGTAATTGCACAGCACTCCTTTGCCAAGATCCGCTGCGCGGCGAAAAGCGACACGCGATCAGCTTCATCCATCAGCGGCTTAGGCAGATGCTTGCCAGATATCGAAGCGGCACCGGGGGCGAGTTCCGATATACCTACAGCGCACGTGAGGCAGGAGTGACCGTACAGAGAGGCCTGCAAGGGGCCAAAGAGCTGGGGTGCGCCGTCAGGTTGCACAGAACGCAGTTTCGCCACGCTTTCCCAAGTCCCGCAACATTTTGATCTTGACAAAACGTCTTACATTCACATAAGATACAATGCCGAGAGCAGTAGTTTGAAATTAAAGGAAGTAATTAGTAGCATTTAATGAACTCAAAGCTCACAGTGGTATGTAACAAATTATTACGGCTTTGTATGCTCCCGGCTTATGAAAAAAGGAAGAAAAGCATGAAACATAAGAAAAGGCATTCACGCCGGCATACAAAGCGATCAAAGCGGTCATGTATGTCTGCGCCTGAAGTACGAAAGCATAGCCTACTCTATTTTCCATACCCGGGCACCGGCTAAAAAGCGGCCGTTCAAGCAAAATTAAAGCTACCAGCGGTTTCCGGGTAGTGAAACAGAATTTCACTGCTCGGAAATGGGTGAATGGTGGTGCTGCGCGCGCGTTTCAAACTCTATACCTGAAACGGGTTCTCTGCGGTGCAAGCGCCTCATTTATCGCCGCACGCCTTCTTTTGTCGACCGCCGAGAAGCAGCGCTCGCAGCCTTCCCAAAAAGTGCAACGGCCGGCATCGATTGAAATTGGCAACGATGACCAAGCATGGAAAACATAAGAGGCTATGGTAAAGGGAAGTAAAGCCGGCAAGGAGTGTGCTGAATAAAAAAAACAGCATCCCAGAACATGGGAAAGGCGCTAGATGAATACACAGTGATGGACCACACTATAAGAGTCTGGGTCTGAAAAGAATTTCAGCATTTTTCACTAAAACAAGACGGATCATAACACCAACAATCACAAACGAACATGGAGTATTCGGGCAACAAAATGAGCTGCAGTAGTATAATAGTCATGAATCTATTAGCTGCACCTTAAAGGGAAAAAAGCAAATTCAAAACATGATGTAGACAATCCGTGAGGCAATGAACCGTATGTACTTGGCGCACTTTTGCGCTATAAGATCTGGTGAATACAAAAGACAATTATTACCACGGTGGCTCAGTTATGGTGCTCGGCTACTGACCAGAAAGGCGCGGGTTCGATCTCGGCCGCGGCAGTTGAATTTCAATGGATGCGAACTTCTAGAGCCCCGTGTACTTGCGTTGTCAGTGACGTTAAAGAACCCCAGGTGGTCGAAGTTTCCGGAGCCCTTCACTACGGCGTCCCTTATAGCCTAAGTCGCTTTGGAACCTTAAACACTCATAATACCATAAACCGTAAGAGGCAATTATTTTTGTGATGTGAAATTACGTTGTGGTTAATATTTCGTCGTGTTTTTATATTGCAGCAATCCTTTACTACTTTGAAATAATGAAGGAGCGGCTAGGGACGTATTCTGTGTGCAATACTCTGTTGTCACTGTCAAAAGATTTTGAAGACATTCTATAACACAGGAAGTGATATGCACTCATGATGAGAAGAGCATTGTGCGCACAATTAAAAATCCGGTGGAGGGTACGGAGATCCATGTTACATATTGATCACTTTGCTGAGAGGAAACTTTTCTTGAAAAGTATGGCGCTATCAAACCCAGTGTAGTGTTACACAGCTGTTCTGGGTATTTCGTATATGGCAGCCTCGGTCCACAATGTGCCTGAAATTAAGTGGTGCTCGCTGAAAGTTCTGTAAGCAAACCTGAGCACATCTGTTTCTGCACTCGTGAGTGTAGGCGGTTTCCACTGTGGGCCTTTGCACATAACAGAGAACGATCTTTTGTTATGGTTAAAGGCGTATACTATTCAAGTCGCCTTAAAATGGAATGTATGAGCAGCTTCAGAGAGAGGCGAATCTGATATGACAATTCACAGGAATCACGTAGAGGTCTATTCAGCCTGAAAAAAAAATTTACTGCGGCAGCAGAGATTCAGAACAAGTTAGGAGGGCTGAATGAAATAGCGAAGGCTCTGATATCATGCTCATCCACGAGAATAATGAATTGTGTTTTTTACTGATACGGTTAGACACAAATTTTAAACCCGTTTTTTTCCGCCAGAATATTTCACAGGACGAGTATGAACCCTGATAGGGGAAGGCTGTGATGGCATTTGAATTTACCTCCGATGTGGGCGGGTAGGGAATAAAGGTGGAGTGAGGAGAGTGGTCGAGGGTAAGATGTGGCTGTTTTTTATAGTGGGCAGCTGGCTTCCAACTGGATCTTTCTTTTCTATTTCGATTATGCCGTTCCTTTTTCGTTCCGTTTCTGCGTCGGCTTAAAATCGGTGGCGGTCATGCAGAGAGTGAAGGTAGCAGAGTTGATGGATGGAACTTCTGACAGGCAGGCTTAAGCGAAACATTGTGGGTGGAACTTGTGGGTGTGAGGTATGGGAAGGAGTGAATCTAGGGTGGAAGGGGGGGCATGGGCAGCCCACCATATAGAGGGGTTGGTAAGCCAGTAGGGCGTGTTCGTTTTGGCAGCATTATGATCCAAGACATCAAGTTTGTCACGCCGCCTAATAGGACATTCGAGTTTAGCGCGTCATAGATAACTAGAAAATATTGTAAAAGAAAAGAGGCTTACGGCAGCTTTCTCCATAGTCCGCATCTGCTCAACGGGAACCACGTCTGTCCCCAGCTGAAACAGGTACACCAAGGAAGAGTCTCTTTTTTTTCACCGCTGGTGACCACTCTAATCTTCTCGACTATCTTCCAATATCTTTAACAAGCTTCATATTTAAGGTCTTTTAACACGTTGTTTCTACTAAAATTACTGACTATCTTGGGGATTACTGCGTCATATTCAAACATTAGTATTGACTTCGAAAGGTATACTCATGTGACACTTTACTTTCCGGATTCATTCGCGCATTCATCAGTGGGCGCAGGCCTTTAAGTCGACTAGCTGTTTACTGATTTTTTTAAACATTTGACCGGGTCCCCCACCACGCAGTTTTGCTCAAGCTAACCCACCTGAACATGCATCCTTCCGTTATTACCTGGGTTAAGGCTTTTCTTGCATGTTGATCCCATTTCATTTCTGTCAATAATCATCTCTCTTCTTGCTCACCTGTTTCCTCTGGTACTCTACAGAGAACCTTTCTGGGACCTTTACTTTTCCTAATCTTCTTCTATTACTTACCCACTTGCGTACCATCCAGGATCACATTATTCCCAGATGATTGTGTTATATACCGCAACATCACTAATGACACTGATCGTCAAAATTTGCAAACTGAACTTGTTTCCATTAACTACAGATGTTAAAATTGTTTAATGACTCTTAATGCCTCTAACACGAAAGTAGTCTCTTTCACACGCAAGTCATATCGCATCCCGAGATCTTACATTGTCCATAATAGCTGAATTGAACTTTCTACTACCTACAAAGATCGTGGTCATTATCTTATGAATAATGTACTATGAAATTACCACATTAACCAAATTCTGGCAGCTGCTAATCGCTCTTTTTGTCCTTAAAAAGGTAACCTCAAACAAGCCCTTCTTTTGAAAACTGTCTGGGAAGAGAAAATCAGTCATCTCATGTGTGAGTGCCCCGTCTTTGTGAATGAAAAACGTAGGCTTCATCGTAAGCTGCGTTGTCCTCTGGACTGCCTTGATCCTCGCCCTTTCACAGAGGCCAAGATCCTCGGTCCGTGGCCGCAACAGTCGACTGCCATCAAGTCTTAACAAGGCCTGTTTTGTTTTTTGCAAGAGACTGCCTTGATTGACAGATTGTGACTGTGTTTCCCGTTCCTTCTCTCTTCCCTCTTTAATCCCCTGATTCCCTTCCCCAGTCCAGGGTAGCCAACCGGAAACCTTTCTGGTTAACATCCCTGCCTTTCCCCACTCTCTGTATCTTATCTTACCATACACTGCCATAATGCGGCCTAAACTGAATAAGCATCAGTTATCTGGGATTCAGATCAAGCATATATTATTCGTGAGTTAGAGGTATTGCGAAACCGACGTGTCAGATTCATCTTTTGGGATTATTTTCCTAATACTAGCATCATCACCCTAGAGGTGGGCGCCGAACTTCATAACTTATTACATCGTCGCAACCTAGCACGCCTGACAGTCTTCCGTAAACTTTATCATGTTTTTCTCCATCACGATTCCTTCCAATCCCCTGAAACCTTTTTCTACGTCGTGATCGCCCGTTCACAGTGAAACGCATTTTATGCCTCATTTCTTCTTTTGCGAAATTGTTTATGCCTCGTACTATAGCCGACTGGTGTAACCTGCCACGGCACATCACGACTGAAAATAACCTAGACAAGTTTCAGGACCCCTAACACAAATATCTGTCTATCATTGCTCATTGCTTCTATCGCTTGTTTCATACAAATGTATTATTTTGTAAATTGCCTTCTCTTATGCACTTCCTGTTTTTATTTGGTATAATAAGCTTAATACTGAAGCCGTACTACACCCGCTGAACGCAGTGCTCCGCATCTGAAACATTCCCTGTGGTCATGTGCGTTTATTTTTTTTTAAGAGGGGGAGTAATGCCACCTGGTGGTTTCACGTGGCGTCAGAAAGACAAGGAAGTTAGAGACGCGCGCGCTCTTCGAGTGTGCTTTTCCACTGAGAACAGCCGTTGACTGTGTGTCCGCTTGCCTTTTATTTTGTGTGGTGCTCGCTACTCCCGTGACAATATTTTGTGATTTCTAGTACTATTATGCATTATTATGTATTGTATTGTGCCTTGTGCCTGCCTTCCCTCGAGTTTAGTACGCTCGACTAGAGGGCCGTCAGGGGCATATTGAATAGATATATATATACTGGGTGCAAGACTGATTGGCAGTTTTTTTTTGATATTGTAAGCATCTTATCAAGCAAATTAGGCTGACGGTCGCAAGCCTATTCCACATGCCTATCTATGGGTATAATAGTCATGAACCTTTGCTTTAGGCAAGGCGACTCCTATTAAAATGCGATCGAGTTAAGGGTCCCGTTCCGGCAAAAATTAGTCGTTGTCATCAACACCAGAGGCAGCGTGAGCTAAATAGATCTCCATATAAACAAAGCAGGAGGTAAACGTGCCACCTACGACCGGCGACTTCTGACGCATTCACAACCTGGACAGTGACGGCTGGAAACCTGCCCAACCGCTCGCCATTGACAACCGCAAACTGTCCATCCTGCAGGTTGCAGTTAAATTAATGACTCGTCGCGACAGGCGCTCTGGAAGGGCAACCTGGGTCGCAACAATGGCTGTGTTTGAAGCGGCCACCGGCCGCGGCAGTGGCGCATTGCTTAAACGCTGCACTAGTGCTCCGTGTGTGGGATGAGGACTCCCAATGATCTATGTATGTAAAGCAGAAAATGGCCAATTGTGCAAACTATGATGGCATTATTTCGTACACGCTCTCGAGTCATGCCTTTAGGACAGAGCATGTTTGTCTCCTCCATTTTTTATTATTTTTAGCTGCCCGAAATTTCCCCACTTTCCCATCTAGCACTGTTTGGACGATTTGCAACAACGGCCGTCAACAGCGACATCTGTTGAGGGGAGTGGTCCTTTGGAAGAGTGTTTCTTTTTCTCGTCCTCAAAAATAAAAATTACGAGACGATTGTGCGAGGTAATGCGAGACATCTTGAATAGGGGCATTAGTTTTTCTTTTCGCATTTGCACCCATCTCCTTTCACAGTGTCGTTGATTTGGATTTAGCCGTGCTTTTCTGTTTTGTGGGGTCTTTCGGAGGATGAAGTTGAGTTCTTGATTGGTGGGTGAGGTTAGTATGCGGAGATGAGTTTTTATGGATGGGTTCTCTAAGGCGCATTCACTGGAGGATACCTTAAACTGGTCCGATAGGTAAAGGCCGCTGTGGTGTGCAGGCTTGCGACAAGCAGGCAACGGCGGTTCTGTCTAATTAAAGCATACTGCAAGCGCAGTAAATGCATCCATGCAACCGATCCTGCCCCGGAGGCGACAGGCAGGAGGGCCGGAGCTCGGAAAGGAGTTACGGACCGGCATCCCGAAAGGGCTGCCTGTTTCTATGCGAATCATAACGACATGTAAACTCGAGCTTATTTTTTGTATTGTCTGTTTCGCCATTCTCGTTCAATCATCATGCTATAGATGAATATTCTGCACCTTATCATTAAAAAGCATTCGTATTCCTTGTGCAGTAATTACATGGGCAGCTGAGTGGCCAGTTAATAACAAATAAAATGAATAAAGAAATGTATAGTACTCAACCAGCCTTCTGTTAATAATTTTTGGGGGCCTTGAAGTGAACAAAAAATTACAGAAATCGCTGGCGTGTTGCAAATTATGCCTGTGATATCATGCAGTTTTACCGCTTTTATTTGCAGATTATAAATGAAAACATGCAGTTTATTATAACAGTGTTTGTACACACTAGTGTCAAGAAACATTGGATGCCAGATTCTACGTTCATGATATGAATCATGAAAAGGAAATGTATGTTTCGCGCATAAAGCGTGATTTGTCAGGTACGCTGTAGTTTCTTTGCAACTCAACAAATATATATCTCATTTATTACACTAAAAACAGTACGCAAATGAGAGAAGAGCATTATGAATGACAAGGCTTATTTTAGGAATTTTTCCCGTTCTTCTCCAGTGTTTACACCGAGCAGCACTCACCCATTTCGCCCATAGCCATCCTTGCAAGCACGGAATGTTTTCCTGGAAAAAAAATAACAGTTTTCAGTTATTTTCATGACATTTTCACATCTTCTTGCTGATATCTTTTTTCCTTTGCTTTTCAGCTCAGGATGATTGGCAGAACCACCTCTGTAGGTAGAGGACTACGTCAAGCACACTTGGCCACCTGGTCCAATTAAAAAAGTTCCTATCATATCTACTCTTCTGAGAAACGGAAGTGCACTTAACGGAATAACGCGTGTCAGACAGAATTTGCGATTGGTTTCTTTTTTTTAAATTTATTTACATTGAAGGCTCATGTGGGTATTACTTTGGTGGGGAACAACACGCATGAAATACAATGAATAAAATACAGTAGTAATATAACGAGCTTCCAGTCATCAGGAATCTCAGCCGCATCAAGGGACTGCTGAAAGATGAGTGCCAGGATACGTAATGTTAAGGTTTTTGTAATCTTTAAATGTTTTGCACTAATTTCATCCGAGCCTGGGCTTGAACAAGTAGGCAAACGTTCAGTAGCCCTCTCTATACCCTCGGAATGCATGTCTATGCGGGGCATTGCGCATTCAGTTCTTGGTTCAGGTCCAACAATAGCAAAAGGCTTTTCTTGGTCAAAAATGAAGCAGAAAAATTAGTTAAAATGATCACACATATCCACTTTGTCTATTGAGGTACTTGCTTGTCCGCTGTGTTTCGCGCTGTTTCGACATAAACATCTGCAGAAAGGAAGTGCGAGAATTTCTTTTTTGGTGCAGGAGAAATAACTTTCAACAACTTTTTGCGATTGTTTTTCAAGGAGTTCGGCATGTCAGAATTAAAGAATATATATTTCGCTTCTTCAATTTTCTGCTTCCATGTCTTAGCAAAGCATAAGTACGCGTGTTTATGCTTGCTTCAGTGCACATAGCTTTCACATAAAGGCGTTTATTTTTCCTTAGAAATAGTTTGATATCCCTCGTGAACCATTCATTGTTCCCTACCGCTGAAAGGCATCGTTTAGGAGTTTTTTTCTCCTGCCAATTTTTCAACATATCAAGTAAAAGTACCCAATGTTCAAGACACTTCAGTTAGAATATGCGGACTCAAAGAGATAACAGTAGCCATCAAGGTCGTTTTTATATTGTTCAAGTCTGCTTTAACAAAATCATAAATTAATAATCATTAGCATAAATCTATCATCAATAACCAATAATGAAAATCATAAATCCTAACTGCCAACTGATATAAATTGTAAATTGGTTCTTGAGGAAAGGAAACGGCGCCGTATCTGTCTCACATATACCGTTGGCCACCTGAGCCGCGCCATAAGCGAAGGAAGAAAGGTGGGAGTGAAAGAAGAAAACGAGAAAGAGGTGCCGTAGTTGGTCCAGCTGATATCATACGTAGTATTGGGTGTTCTAAGTTCCGAAATTTCACATGGGCTCTGAGGGATGTTCATGTGATTGGCCCAGGAATAATTTCGTCACCAGGAGTTCTTTATCGTGTACTCGAGTCGCGCAGCCCATATGTGCTTTGGAATTTTGCTCCTATTCCCAAGCAGCGCAAATAATCGGCCCAATGTTTTAAATGCATGGTTCCACTGTGGTCATTTGTTGGACCGGCATTTGCCTATACGTTTTCAGTATTGGGTCCATTGACTGTGCTGCTTGGTTTACTATCCAGCCGACATGGCTGGCAAAAGACCCATCAACCGTGCACTCAGTAGCTGAACGGCGCATCCCCGCCGCAACCGCTGAGGATGCGCACTGCCTCCAGTCCAACTCTAACGCACTGTAAAATATTATTCTTCGCCAGCGCGGAAAAAAGCAGTGACTTCAAACTCAATTTCAGACGTTTTACATTTCATGTTTTTACTGATCAAATGTTTTCAGTGATGATGAAACGTGCATTGGCGCTCCCAGAGACGAAACGTTTCCACATGTGTCTAAATGGACAGTTTTAGTAGAGCACTCGAAGAACTAGAGTACACTGCATTGTTACATCCGTAGCTTTACCACACACAGAACGCTAAACTGCCAGCCTAGAGATCCATGTTCTTTAAAGAATACCTATATGAGATATTTTTACTGCCTTTCATCGTTCGACACGATTGTTCTTGATTCTGCTTTTCGTGAACGCCCTTTCTCTTACTGTCGTCTTTTTGCGTGGTGCTAAGGACATGCATACTGTTGAAATTTATGTGGTTTCTGTTCGTGCGAAGCGGTATTCAATTACTTATTCTCTCCACGGTAAAAACCGAGTTAATCTCGCTGTGTTTTTCTTTTTTTCTGGTTCAAATTGATTTGACTATGCACTCCTAATATTGTGATAAAAATATTTTCCCAAAATTAAAATACAGATGAAACCGGTTCAGTTTGGGTAAGAGTATTTTATGAACAGATTCTTTTCCTTAATTAATAAAAACAATAGATGGATAAGGTATGGACAGGCCATGTTGTGGAGCAATAAAATATTTTATATAATGATTTATTAAAATTTTCTTTCATGTCAAAGTCTCAATAAAAGCGCAGAAATCAAAATCAGGCAGTGTAATAAGCAGCCCAATCGAAAAGCAACAAAATGTACATTGAGCTCTTTGTAGGACTTCCTTCAGTGTCAGGTTCTAAATGTTGACAGCTCAAGATATGTATAAAAATTAATAATTCCCAGTTTTCGGCGCCGAGATTGAAAATGGGCAACCACAACATAGAACATGCAAAGGTGTTGGATTCGCATATTTCATGAGAAAAAATGGCAACCCACGAGGCTGAGAAGTTGGCTTAAACCATGTGTTTTTCTTTCTTCTTTCTTCCTAACAATACGATAAGATTGCCGTTAGCCCTGTTTCTGCTTAAAATCTGGCCAAATTGGGGAATTGCCTATGATCTTTCAGAGATTCGAAATTTTCTTACCAATACAGCGAGCAGCCAAACGAAAACTTCGAATACTATTGCTGCGAGCTCCGCATCTCGCAATAAGCGCCCTAGACCTACTTTCGTCCTTAGCTCACTATTGCTCCCTCTTCTAACCTCACACATGGCCGGCACACCAAAGTGGCCTTCTCATTGTTAACCACAAGAACACTGAACTTCTTAGTCGAGTTTAATACGTCGCTAACATTTTCAAGAGCCTTTTCAAAGCCACTCTTGGGGAAAGACATTTTCGCAGTAAGAAGCAGGCGGAAATTAAAAACTGACCGTGGGTGACATAAACGCCTACTTTAGTTCTCCACTATTATGTAAACGCGCAAATAAGATCTTCAGATTTAAATTTCGGGAAGTTGTCTCACCTGGAAGTTCTCGCTGCGAATCAACTGGTCACATATGCTGATTGCTTGGCAGACGCTCTTAATGAACTACGAGAAAAACGAAATTGCTATTGAGCATTTGTAAAGACAAATATTTGTGAGCAGGTAGATTTGCTGATGGTGATTTATCACCGCACATAGGTATAGTTCTCTTTTACGCTAGGCTTTGCAGTGAATTTACTCCTCGTGAGATTTCAATTGCAAATGAGAATGCCTAATTACCATAGCGATCGTTTATATCTAATGAGTATTTGATTACAACCTTCACTGAGGCTTGATAACGGTGTATTGTCGACAACTCTTTCAAAACAGGACTCTGCTCGTTGTCTTGATTGATATTGCCTACTAGTATTGCCACGTGGCACATAGCTGACAACGACAAAGTAGGGCTCGCGCTGTGAGGTATCGGCCGCCATTGCTGTCCCAGCTTGCCTGGCCTTGTCTGTCTTCGTACCTGGTATTAAAGCTCCCCTTCCTGAACAAGTACGCTACAACGGAGTATTGTCGTAACTCTTTCAAAACACGAGTCTGCTCATTGTCTTGATTGATATCAAAAATTTGCGCCCATCGGCAACTCCCTCTGAAAATACGTTTCAAGCTACGCTAAACTAATCTAAGAGGTGTAAAGAGAGCTAAGCGATCTGTCAGTGGTTCCTTATTTTCTTCCCACATCAGTAGGCAACACTATCTTAACATGCTTTCTCTATCCAGGTTCCCTAAACTTATGAGACAATTACGTGTTGACGCACTTTTCTTTCAAGAACCGCTTCCGTCAATGAAATCGTCTACATCTACTGAGTGCCTTCAACGAATTATTCGTTTTTATTTTTTGGAGCTATTTCCGAAGTTACTTTAAAAATGCTGCCCACAAAAGATGTCGAGGAAGAGCAACCTGGATTGCACACATTCCACCGGTGGTAGAACCTGCCATCCCAGGGTAATGGCGCACCGGTTTTTTACTGCACCACTGAGCCAAGAGTGCTTTGAGGGGACTGCCAGGAGTTTATAAATGCTAAGTATAGAAATACCAATTCTGCATATATGGGCATGAACCCATAAGCTATCACGTCATGCCGATGAGGCGGAGCGCAGGCAGCGATTCGGAAGCGACTGCTTTCACGAAGTTATCGCGCAGATGAGAAAGGGTGTAACGGCGGCATCGCGGCGAAGGCTATGTACTGCCTTGTAGGGATAAAAGATGGAGGTAGGATGCAGAAGTGGAATGTGGTGCATAGGGTTACATCACGCTGCAACGCGCAGCGACTGCGTTACAAAGAGCAGATGGGCTTACGCCTTTTCACACATAAGCAGTCTTAATTGACTCGGCCTACTTTTTTATAAGAGCGTTTTCTTATTCCCGACTGTAAACCATTTCGTCGTATTTATTTACTGTCCTACTTATCTTCACCTTTACCCTCTCACATATTAACTTAGGCCCCATGGTCGTGCTTGTTTGTTGCGCCTGAGATTCAGTTCAAGGTAAAGTTTTCTTTTCAATGGATGAAAATTTTTTTGGTGCATAAGATGTCGCCCAGTACTCCCCACATTATTTTGCATCAATTACACTAGCCATCAGATTACTGATTCCTGCTCTTCGTTTCGTATCAAGGCAGCCATGTGGGCTAGTTGGTGCACATCAGACACCTTCACCAGCGAAAGTACGAGACACCAGAAAAACAAGAACACAGGACAACGCTGGAAACATGGAAATTTGATAACCGGAAGACCCAACATATAGAAAGTTTTCCACAGAAGAAGAGATAAAATGGGTACCTTGTTACAGTTTCTCTCTTCATCTGTGGGCAACTTTCTATATGTTGGGTCTTCCGGTTATCAAATTTTCAAGTGTCCAGCGCTGTCCTGTGTTCTTGTTTTCCTGATGTCTCGTACTTTCGGTGGTGAAGCTATGTCTGGTTTTGTATCTTTAACATTTCCTTTTCGTAGAACCACGGTGTTGTGATTCTTTATGAAAATATTGATTTCTTAAACTGCCAGGAAGTTTCCAACATAGGCAACCCGCTTCCAGTGTTTAATGACAGATATTGGAACAGGTGTGTGATATATTTTTGGCGAAATTTTGCAAAGCAACTTACATAACCCACTGGGCCTAATGATCTGCCGTGGTGACAGTTGCAATACTATCGCTTATTTTTTGTTTGCTTTCCATTACCCAACAGCACGCCCCTTAATTAGCGTGCCACAAAACCGTGATCGCTGACAAAAATCCCGGTATTCTAATAATGCGCCGTAGGCAATGACATACGGTTCCACTCTGGAATCAGTGGATGCTTGA
The DNA here is from genome assembly GCF_055824585.1 of Amblyomma mixtum. NCBI lineage: Eukaryota > Metazoa > Arthropoda > Arachnida > Ixodida > Ixodidae > Amblyomma > Amblyomma mixtum. Next base: position 185,717,223 of record NC_143021.1, read on the forward strand.
TGGAACGAAGAAAGTAATTGTAAGTCACAATGACACATTTCTATACTTAAAAGAAGGAGTCTCCTGCTTGAATGCAATATATTGAGCCTTTTGCACGTCAGAAATCTAAACAAAGATATGTTTAGAGCATTGTAAATAAACGAAAGGCTTTTCGATAACTACGTTAAAGGTTATCCAAAACTTTGCCCCATAAAAAACGGTTAATTTAGACAGCAATCAAAAAAGTTTCTTATGAAAACCACGCAGTTCCTTCGTTAACCTTTTTTGCGTCCAGGAATAGGGCATATTACCTGCACGATGAAAGGACCAGCTGGAGAAGGCCTCATTGTCAGCAGTATTGGAAGGCACTCCTTCCTGACGTTGGTTACTAAGCGTCCGAGCTGCGTTGAAACGAAGAGTGCTGCGAAAAATGAAGGCAATGTTTCTTCCCACATGTTATGACGCCGGCAACATCCAAGAACAGCTGGAAATTTTCACTTTTTATTATTTGCAATGCACAGTCAGGTGTACAAATTGAGGTTTTTAACCCAAATAAAGTTACTAGGAAAGTGGTGACACTGCTAAATAGGTTTCATTGACAGAAATGAAAGATACCTAGTGCTTTTTCGTGCATTACATTTTTCTCCTCAAATACCTCTCATAAGCACTGAAATTTCCCCAAAATTAACTTGAAACCTCCGAAATTGTTTCCATAAATCATTTATTATGTCTAAGGGCACATCTTTACTTTTATTGACAGCTAATTTTCTTCATATACATCCCCGAATAATGCTTCTAAACTGGCTGCTTCAGAAGTTTTGCTTTTTTAGGAATATCTCTATTACTAAGAAGAATGCAAAAGTAGTTGAAGAAGTAGTAGAATCTTTACTAATATTAAGAATAATGATAGCTCAGGATAAAGAATGCAGAGCAGGAAGCCTCTACGAGTTGCATATTTACACCGAAAGTCGGTAATGTCCCGCTGCTCTATGCACATGCGTACTCGTATGATAAAGTATTCCTGGCGCAGTGGCACAGGTGTTAAGCAATGTGCCATTGCCTTGGCAGGTGAAATGGCTGTTAGATGTACAGCCATCGGTGGGGGCTTGACACCCAGGCCGCTCTTCCAAATGAACCCCTCATGATGAGCCATTATTAGAACCGCCACCTGCCATGGTGGACAGGTGATGATTACGTCACCAGGTCACATGACCAACATGGCAGGAGTACCACCAGCGTTTTCACTCACAACTCCGCCGCTGACGACGACAACTCGTCGACGACTCCGGATCTTCTGCAGAACGAGAGTCAAACGCTATCGCGTAAACAGTTGCGTTATAGTGAGGTCTCATTGCACTTATGAGCGAGGTGTCGGTAACTGAAGGGTCTAACATGACATTATAACAAATGGCCCTGTAAAATTCTACCAAGTAAAAATTGTACGTTCGAAGTCGATATTGTCGCGATTGCCTGCATTGCATATCAGAGGAGTGTCACATTTATTTCGATGAGGCCTCATACGTGGTGTAGCCAACTTTATTATATTTTCAGATAGCTTCACTTCCACGCTTAGACCAATAAGTATATTCTCTAGAGGCATTGAAAACTCGGACACTTTTCTTTCACAGACTTCACCGCTTTCTATTCATGCGAATCAAGTTGTGAGAACGTAAACACCGCAAGGCCTCGACGACTAAGTATAGGTTGGATTCGCTTGCCGGGTATATAGCAAACAATTCAAAGTCGTATTTTACGCCAGGCGATCCAAAAACATGACCTAGAGATATAAAACGATGGCCACAATTTTGGGTAGCGAGTTCATTGGTTCATCCTCTGGCACCAAAAAGAAGGTATATTCTATTCAATAAAAGAAACAAAGGTATAAGATGCTACGAAAATCGAGTGGGGTGTTACAATGCTTCAGAAGTGAATTGTTCGATGTGTTTTAAGGGAACGCGCTTTCTTTTCATGGTACAAATATGCTATCGGTACCTGAGAAATAAAGACACAGTCGAAAGTGACGCTCACCTAATTATAGTGCGCAGGCATTGCAAAACAACTACCGAAACCTAACTCATATGTCTCCTCAGCCACTTACCATCTAAAGGTTCAGAATTACACGATCTCACTGTAGTTACAGTCGTAGAAAGCAAGACCAATATCCACCAGTTATGTGCTTGTGCCATACCTTCTTGAAATCTGAAACTCTGATGGTAACTAAGCTGTGAGTGAGAATCATCCTCACACGTATGTCAATATTTAACTGAAGGCACGTGCACTGCTGCTTATTTTCATTCTGGTGAATGTCCTCATAAAGGTCTGGACTGAAAATGAATCTATCTTACTATGGCGTTTTTTTCTTCTTACCTCTCTGATGTCGAGTGAATAATGACCAGACCTTGCGCCTGCTGGCTTGAACAGCAGGCACCTGCATCGTTAACAGTATTCTATGACAATGAGAGAGTGATTAAGCTTTCGGTACGGCTCATGAAAAAGAAAAGGTCAAACAAAAGAAAGCGCAGCTATACCTTTACTGCATCAGGCGATGTGAGGCACTTCAGCTGTAACCCACCGAAAGATGAGAACAGTCTGGCTATCAAGACGCGCACAGGAAGCACCATAACGTCAGCGTTTGTTTTGCCTATTCTTTTAAATGATGCATAAATGCCTGCCTTCAAAGATAGCAAAGCAACAAAAATTACAATAATGTACTCGAGAGAATAAATACAATGCACCAAGAGGAATACCATCACATGTTTACAACATACCGTGCAAGTACTGTACATAGAATTTGAGAGAGCTCACGAAGGTAAGTTGCATAAAGGACTGAATGCACTCCCACAAGAATTCCCAACCATTTGTCTGCCGCGGGCATTTAGATGCAACGTATTACTATCGATATACCTAGCTTACAACACCAACGAAGGCGATGTGCATTAGGTGACTGGGGCAGCGATGGCAAGAGACCTGTGCAAACACCTTCGCCTCCACAGAGACCCAACGGTCGTTTTTGGGACAGTCCACATCGGCATATTACTGTAGCGTAAGTTGTAAGGCGGTGCCGAAATTTTCTGGCAGCACAACATCCCAACCTCTTAACGCGGTATATACTCGCCATTCTGAGATCAACTTTTAACGCAGGAATGCATATGACAGTTCCACCTCCGTTTGTCCTCAATTTATATCTGCCCAGTTTCCATCCTTCCATCCCCCTAAAGAGCGTTACGCATAAAATGCTTCGCAAAGAAAATAGAATCCAGACTAGAGGATAAAATAGAGAAGTTTGCAAAGAGAATAGAGATCCAATTGATGAGGGTAGCTGAAGAGCTTCAACGTATTAAAGCTGAAATTGCCGGCATACACGCCTGGAAAGCCACAGCTAAGGGAAATTTTGCCAGCCTTAATAATGGATTGCAAGCGCGCGCTCAAATCTGGCAGTGAAACTGTCGAGAGTAGCGACGCAAGCGGCCGATATCGCAACAAATACTGCAGCAACTCCAGGATACCCACTAGTAACAGCGCTGCAAGAAACGAGAGGTCCGGCAAGATTGCAAGGCTATCAGTCGTTTCATAGTGACAGAGGAACCAAATCTATGGCAACGACGTTAGTCAAAACAAACATAGCAACAATAGAGAATTACCTAGAAGAAAGGACAATAGAAAATATCTCCGTGGAGATTTGACCAGGCAAACGAGGAGAGTCAAACACATTCCTTCTAAATATCTACAGCCCGCCCAGCCAAACAAAAGTGAGGTTCAACGCGCTAATAAATAAAGCAGTGAAAGCGGCCAACACCCAACTCCTCATAATGATGGCTGACTTTAATGCTCCTCACCTAGAGTGGGGCTACCGAATGGAGAACCCCAAGGGCAGAAGGGCAGACAATTATGCGAAGATACACATAACCTAGGGCTCACACAGCTAAGAGACCCGGAGTATCCCCCGAGAGAAGGAAACAGCGTTAGCAAAGATACCTCGCCAGATCTGGCTTTTACCAAAAACGTTGCACAGGGAGAATTGCTAAACACGGAACAAAATGCAGGTAGCGACCATCACCTCATAGTGATCCGAATAAACACCAAAGGACAAGAATTAAGAAAGAAATGCCTCTCCAAAAGCCACGGAATGGGACAATTTTAGGGAACTCAGAGGGAACAAAGAAGAAGTAAACATTGATTTTATTCAGAACTGGCGCGAGTAGAGATGTGAAGGCCTGAAAAAAACACTGCAATTTTGAAAAAAGAAAACGTTTTTTTTTTTCGTTTTTTCCAGACGAGAAAAATATGGAAAGAAACATCGAAAATTTCACAATGCAATTTCAAGGTCTTATGACTGCTTGCTTTCAGTTTAGGTTTTTGTTTTTCCTTTGATAACCATTACAGTGTGCATCGTTGAACGATTGGAGAGCAGTCGTCATCGCCGGTGCCTGGTAGTGCTTTTAAAATGTTCGTGCTGCGAGTACGCGGGTTGAAGGCCAGGTCACATGTAAGATCCAGGATTGACTTAAAAACAGACTAATACTTGAACTCACGGCTGAAGTAGAACAAAATGGCTGAAAATTTTACAGTGCGACACACACAGCATAAATAACATAGGCTGCTGTTCACGTAAGCGGGTTTAGCCAAATACAAGCCTAGCTTCTTGATTTCCAACGTAGCAGAGTACAGGACATCCGCAGGAATTTGATCCAGGACAGGGGTCTGGGACTCAGCGAAGCACGTGGCCCCATCTACCTGGTGGCAAGGCCTTTGCACCAACCAGCCGCTAACTCACTGGCTTGCCGATTGCTGCATATGCCACAATCAACCGCCAGCTGCGAACGAAACTGGTCACGTTTCGGAAACGTGCGAACAAGGATTCGCAACAGGCTTTCAGGGGAACGCGTGCGAAAGCTCGTGTATGTGCAGTCGAACCTAGCTGTGGGCACAACTTCAAGCCATGTTGCTGCGCGTAGTGCCGCATCCAGCGCCAGCCCGATATGGAGTGACTTATAGGCCAGTTTTCATGTTCCCTTTCTCGGTGCAATAGAACAAGAAGTTCGTTCCACAAATATGATATTTAGATCTCCATATTCGCCTGAAGTGCAAATCATTATTTATCTTCTCGGTGCAATAGAAGAAGTTCGTTTCACAATATGTCATCTCTAACTGCATATTCGACTGAACTTTGATCGTTGTGCTGTTGCAAATAAATCTGTTTTTCACACGTTTTGCAAAATTTCCAATTTTTCATGAAAAAAACCCTGAAAAGAATGGTTTTTTTATGCCATACAAAATTTCTTGAAATTTTACATCTCTAGGCGCGAGGCGATTAAAAGGGATGCAAAAAAGGCAACCGATGTCATAGAAGGTGAGAAAGCCCCGGCGATAGCAGGCAGTCGCCTACTACACATGTGGGAAGCCAAAGATAGTATGGAACGCCTGTTGAAAAAGCAAGGGAGAAACAACCGCAACATTAAAAGAAGGCTAGTGAGGCATAATAAGGAAATAGATGACTATGCATTTAAACTAGACGAGCAACATTGGAACAACTTATGTGGCGAAATGAAGAGGAACATGAATCTCCCGCAAACCTGGAATATCCTTAGACACCTGATCAACCCAGAAAAATCTACGACGAAGGCGAGGACTAACATGACAAAGGTTAGGCACGCATACGAACAGGTTAACGATGGAAGCTTGATGATCAAATTGGTGGAAACCTACATAGGGGTTACAAGTAAGAGCCAACTCCCCTACTAGGAAGGGGTGCCAAATGAAACCCTAGACGCACCGATCACAGAGGCAGAAGCGAGGGCGGAAATAGTGAAACTCGAAGCGAGATTGGCCCCCAGCCCAGATGGGATCGCGAACAAGATGCTAAGATACCTAACTCCATAACAGCTCTAACGAGGTACATGCAGGAATGCTGGGAGAAAGGAGAAATTCGTCTTAGTGGAAAACGGCTAAAGTGGTCCTCATACCCAAACCAGGAAAGAAACCGAAATAGAAAATATCCGGCCCATATCTCTAGCATCCTGCGTACACAAACTCATGGAACATGTCGCCCAAACTAGAATATGTAACTATATGGAGGAAAACAGGCAGCGGCCCGACAGATGTATGGCTTCCGCCCTCACCTTAGCACACAAGATTTCATGCTGCTACTAAAGAAAGACATCATTGACTCTAAGGCCAAAGACGCGCAGGTCGTCCTAGGGCTTTACTGAAAAAGGCCTTCGATAATGTCAAGCACGCATCTGTACTAGAAGGGCTCAGCTGGGCTGGGGTAGGACAGAACTACCACTACATAAAAAAAATCCTCATAAATAGGACATCAAGTATAAATTTTGAAAAAACCCCATCGGATGAAATACAACTGAGAAACAAAGGTGCCTATCACCCCTTTTCTTCAGCATGGCCATGAGAGAACTTCCCGATAAACTAGGAAGCGTAGGAAACCCAAATTTCAAATTGAGTATGTATGCAGATGGCATTATTTTTGGTTTAATCCGGGCAGCGACAAGGAGATAGAACAAACTCTTCAGGCAGCAGCAGATACTATAGCAAGCTACGCGGCAGAAAGAAACTGAGGAACAAGCCACCTTCTAAATTCCAAGTCCTGGTAGAGGACAGACAAGTACCCGAAGTGTAAACAATCAGAATCCTAGGCCTACACATGCATTCGAATGGGCTGAACGCAATCACCATCAGGAAGCTGGAGGAACATGCGATGCAGACCCTTAATCTAATCAAAAGGCTAACAAGTAAGACAGGACGTATATAAGAGAAAAACCTATTCAGGCTAATATAGGCTAGTACCTATGCAGGGTAATAAGCAGAATCAGCTACGCCACACTGTACTTAGGTTTAAAAGCAGCTGAGAAACAAGTTTGACACTTTCATAAGGAAATGCATCAAGAAAGCATTAGGGCTACCGCTATGCGCATCTTCGGAGAAACTCCTAGCCCTCGGGATGTACAATACTTTGGCAAAACTAGGAGAGGCAGTAGAGCTGTCACAACTAGAGAGGCTAGGCATAACACATGTGGGCAGAGCCCCTCCAGCCAATATCGGACTCAAGCAGACAGGGGCATAGCCGAAAGGTCGAAATTAACAAGGAGAGCAGGCGCCACATTAGGATCTCCTGATTCCCAGAAAGCATGCACCCAGAACTAGACAAAGAAAGGAGACAAAAGAGAGCGGAAGCGCTGGAATGTATATACGGCTAAAACTCAAAAGAAAAGGTCGCCTACGTAGAAGCCGCAGGAGACAGAAATAAAACATACACGACAACTGTGGTGGTGGAGGGCCGGGGCAATCCAATCACAGCCACCACCATAAGAGTGACGAATATGGAAACAGCAGAGGGATTTGCAATCGCGTTGGCTTCCGTTGGATCAAATTCCGAATATATTTTAAGCAACAGTAACACTGCAATCCAAAATTGCAGTAGATGGATGGTCTCTCCTCTCACAGCCAAAATTTTAAGGCAAAGAAAATTGGACAGGCCAATTAACATAATCTGTGCCCCCGCGCACGGATCTGTCCTTGGCAACGAGGCTGCCCATGACCTGGCTCGAGATCTTTACCACCGAGCCGCTCAAGAAGGGCCCCACCTTGAGAACCACGGAAGAGAAGGGCGGCTAATATTATATCAAGAAGTAACTCAGCACTACAAGGAACACCGGGGGCAACTTAACCCACCCAGAGTGAAGCTTAATAATCAGAAAGCGGTGGCCTGGAGACGTCTTCATACCGGCGTCTACCCGTACCAAATATTAATAAAACAGAACATACCGGACATTTACGATGAGAAATGTAACAAATGTGGAGCGAGAGGGACCCTCGACCATATTATACGGAAGTGCACAGAATCCCCAGGCAGGGCGAATAAAATAGATATTAGAGACGCCTGGGAGACCTTACTGCGTTACCCGGACCCTGACCACCAGCTCCTTGCCGTCCGACTGGCTCAAGGGGCCAGCCGCCGGGATTCAAGAAATACAGGCCAGCATCTGACGCGGTGACCCTCCTGTCCATCCCTACCCCTTCTGGCCCTCATCTCTCGACTGAGAGGGCGAGCCGGAGGGTAGGGTGAGGTCATTTTCTTCTGTCGGACAATAAAGTCTTTCACTCACTCTTGATGTTGAACCGATTATTTATTCGAGCTGAATTTTGAAAGAGATAGCATACGAGAGCATTTCTCTGCCAGTACGACGTCTGCATGACGTACTTGCAGGAATATAAGTGATATAGAAGAAACCCGTGTCGCCTGCAGCATCGGCGACTGCAAACAAGGAGCTATCGCATAAATGATACCGGTGGCCCTGTCTGCGGCCTGTGAAGAGAACTATTGTTTGACTAAATTGAAGCTGAAATGAGCGGGCTGGAGAACGAGGGGTTCATTTGACGATGCTTTTTCGGCTGTTTTTGCCCAATGCTTTTAAAGTGTCACATGGACAGAATACCTTCGCTCTCTTCTGGACATTCACTCACGAACTGTGCTGCTGTTACCTGACATAATGGCTTCGACAACGGCGGAACCTTTTAGAGGTATCTCTACCGATCACCAAGAACGCGATCGTCTTCGGAAGCGAGAGGCGAAATTTCTAAAAATAGGCAGGTGACCAACAGCGCAAGCTCCTAAGAAATCTCTATCAGAGATCTTTGAGAACAGAAGGCCAGCATGAATTAAGTGTAGTACTTCTGTTATCACATGCCGTTAGTCGACTTCCTGGGCGACCGCACAATACATACGCAATAGGAGCAGTCAGTTTTCATAAAAAGCATTCCCTGTTTATGGCAACTAAACAGGAGTCTGGTTTGGTTTGGTTTGTGGGGTTTAACGTCCCAAAGCAACTAAGGCTATGAGAGACGCCGTAGTGGAGGGCTCCGGAAATTTAGACCACCTGGGGTTCTTTAACGTGCACTGTCATCGCACAGTACACGGGCCTCTAGAATTTCTCCTCCATAGAAATTCAGCCGCCGCGGCCGTGATCGAACCCGCTAAACAGGAGTCAGCACGCATTTTAATGGTCTCTCGTTATAAAGTAATGATGTAATTGTTGACACGCGTAGACTACAGCTATGCACTATTGCGTGCGTGCTAAACAGGAGTCAGCACGCATGCATTAGTGCATAGCTATAGTCTACGCGTATCAACAATTACATCATTACTTTATAACGAGAGACCATTAAGAAGCACGATTCGCACAAAAATCCGGCGTCACCTAGACAGCCGGCGTTGTTGACGGGTTCAGCAAAATCCATGAAAACATTCATTAGAGGCGGACGACTTCAAGGCTCCTGGGAATAGAACCAAGACGTCTCTGAAGATTCCCCCAAAGTGCAGGAAAAAGCATTAGTGAAAATAAAGTTTTCCCTTCCTTCCTTCCTTCCTTCCTTCCTTCCTTCCTTCCTTCCTTCCTTCCTTCCTTCCTTCCTTCCTTCCTTCCTTCCTTCCTTCCTTTCTTCCTTCCTTCCTTCCTTCCTTCCTTTCTTCCTTCCTTCCTTCCTTCCTTCCTTCCTTCCTTCCTTCCTTCATTCCAGAGAAGTTGGAGGAAAGTGGACCACCTAGTTCACGTGCTTCTGCGGCATCAAAAAGCGTGCCGATCCGTTTTGCGAGCATCGGTTTGTGAGGTGACGTTTGGGAGGATGTCATCGAGCATGGCGGTTACCTGCCATCTGTGGCGGCGCCGAAACGGTGTCATCTCGGCGGTATCTCGCACAGTGGTGTTGTACGCAGAGGGGATGTAGGGGAGTATGCCATCGTATGTCTTACGTTCGGCGTCCACATGCATGGCGAGCATGACAGCGATTCGCTCAGACGCTTGGTAAGTTAGTTGGTATGGGAAAGAAAAACAGTCGCTCACCGGCGGTGTGACTAGTTCAGAATAGCTTGTGTAAGCTCAGCTATAAATGATGTTCCCCTCTCCGTGATGACAACAGCGGCGCAAAAGAATCTGTTCGACGAACAATTTTTCAGCTCCCTCCGCAATCCCACTCGGCAGCGCTATTGCTCCGGCGAACTAGTCCTGAACTCTGTGACCCCGATGACGCTCACGTTGATAATTTTGTTGGGAAGCCGCCAAGATAATAAGTTATAGCAGATTGAAAGGGCTTGTTCGGCGGTAGTATGGCCATTATTTCAGCTAGCCTGATCGGTAGCGTCTTTCATCGTTGACACTCAAGGCATGTTGTGGCGTACAGTGCAACATCGGCAGACAGTCGTGGCCAGTAGTGTTTATCTTCAATGCGGTGTAGGCTGCGGGTAAATCTGAGGTGCCCAGGTGTCGGTTCCGCTAGTGAAGCCTGCAGAGATTCTTCTTTTTAGGAGTTCGGATTAACAAAGAAGTACGCGACCTTGTTTGGAGCAAAGTTCTTCAGGAGGATGTCATTTTGCAGAGAGAATGAGGACAAACCAGTATTGAACGCTTCTGGAGGTGAAGAAGGTTTTAGAAAACTACCAAAATGAAGGACATGCGGATGATTTATTGCCAGGCATGGCCGGTGTCTGAGCTTGCCTTCAAAAGGCTTAACGAGTGGATGTAGATCGATGGCTGAGCGATGTTTTGCGTAAAGTCGCTGGTGCTTGTCGGTCCCAAGAAGGCATCGGTCCCAAAAAGGAGCTCGAGGTAGGCAGTGCGCCCGGTGTACTTCTGTCCAGGTATGAAGACTTTAATATAGAATTCATAGTGGCGCAGTCTCCATCGAGCAAGGAGGTCGGGGGTGTTCTTCAAGTTGGCAATTGAGCAGAGTGCGTGATGATCACCGACCACCTGTATATTCCTCCGTAAATGTAGGGGCGGAATTTTGTCGCAGCTCATATAATGGCGAGGCGCTCTTTCTTCCTCGAACTGCTAGCGTCGGCCTTCGGCAGGAAGCGGCTAGGGTTCGGGAATACTTCCTCCAGTCCATCGCTTTTCCGAATGAGGATGCCGCCTAGGCCCACGCTGCTTACGTCGGTATAGATTCTAGTCTCAGCGTTTCCATGAAAATGCCCGAGTATCATACGGGACTGTAAACGTCGCTGACGTTTTTAAAACTTCCCGCTTCCAGCGCTTCCCATTTGACTGGCGCGTCTGCCTTGGTCTGGTGAGAGGGTCGCCGATGCGTGAAAAATACTTGAACAAGTCGTCGGTAATACGGACACAGTCCGAGGAAGCCGTGAAGAGCATTACTTTCAGCCCGCAGCGGAAACATTGAAATAGCAGCTGTTTTGTGCGCGTCTTAGCGCACTACATCGTTCCTAACGATGTCTCCCAGAAAAAGCAGCTGTTTTTCGGTGAACAGGAAGTTCTTTTATTTCAAGGTTAGCCTTGGAGGCTTGATTTTTGCAGCACTTTTTGAAGCCTTTTCATGTTATCACCAAAGTTCAAGACGAAGACAATGACGTCATCAAATAAACGTGACAAATCTGCCACTTCGCATCTGCCTGCAGTGTATTAAATTCGCTGTGGAACGTCACTGGCGCGGAACAGAACCCAAATGGCCTCACTTCGAACTGGAAGAGGCCATCGAGCGTGGTGAATGCGGTTTTCTCTCGGTCCCTCGTCATGGTGAAGCATCTGCTGCGCAGTCGGAGAGGCAAAGATTTCTAGAACGTACGATACTTTACTGAAGGAGGCATTTGTCGTGAACGTCTTGAAGTATCGGTATTCATCGCTGCAGTTTGCGACCAGCACCTCAGCTTGTCCATTTCGGAAACAGGCGATGCCTAGAGCTATGGCCATCCTACTACCTTAGAGCAACTGAGTGTTTCCATCGATATGCCTTAGATACTCTCTGTGATCCTGGCGCACGCCGGGACGGCGAGCTTGAACATCGTGGAACGCTCACTTCTTCATCGAGCACACTCAAGGGGACGGTATACTGCGGTGCCGCCTTCAATGATAGGGCTTCCACTATCTAAAATGTGATGGGCTTGGGTTGAAGGTCGATCATCTCTCGATGCTCAGTCAAAAGTTCAATGCCACAAATCACGTCTTTGAAACATTCCTGCAGGACTACAAAGGTCGCAGAGTAGGTATGTCCGGCATCCTTTACTCTTGCGATGCATCGTCCTGAAGGTGTACCTAAATGGCCTCCAGAGGTTCGGATTTGTGGGCCGTCGCAAATGGTCGTCAATTTTTGAGCTGAGCTCGAAACGATTCACTGACGATAGAGCAGACCGGTTTCGCGTCCACTCCTACAGTAATCACGACACTGTTGACTGCCATTTCAAGATCTGTGGCTCGCGCCTTTGCTTTGCAATTTTGTCTTGGAGTCGAGTAGAAGCTTCTTCCGATCCTCTGAATGCGAGGTAGGTCGCTGAAATTTTGCTTAATGGTGGCGTGAATTTAAAGTTGCGTCACAGCATATTCAAGGCTGCTATCTGCAGCGTCGGCGCACTGGGAGTGAGGTCTTCATGCGTCGGAGTCAGTTGAGATTTTTTGGCGCTTCGCTTGTAAGAGACTTCAACTCAGAATGCTGCAGGCTTAAGTTTCCCCTACGGGGGCTAGGAGACCGTCCTCGCACCAGGGGTATCTAGCTGCGGCGTGGCGACGCGAAGCGCAAGGTAGACGGCGATGGTGAGCGGGAAAGGTGATTCGGTACAGACCCCCTACAAGCACGCATCTGAAGATCGCCCGTGGTAGCTTGAGGGGGAGCGATAAAAAGAAAACGAATGTTGTCCCATTCTCCTTCTTGGGCCGTGGCAAAGGAGTTTGCCGGCTTCACCGCAGTGAAAGAAGAGCGGGCGGCGTTGGTCTGAGTTCTCATACCTCTGCTTTGCTTGGGGCCGATTGACCGAAAATGGCAGAGCAGATTATTTGTTGTGGCCGTCAGACTTGCTCATCTGGTTCCTTCAACATGATTACAGAACCCTGGCTGCATAATGCGGCAGCGTACGTCATGGACCTATGTGCTTGGCCCGAAGCAGAGATGTGACGAAAGCCCAAAGCCTGCTGTACTTCCTCATGGATAGCAACCGACACGGTTACGACTTCGGGTGGAGTTAGTGTTAGCATGAAGCGGCGTAGTTGATCACGAACTACTTCGCTTATAATTTTATTGTAATTTGAATTGCTGATAGGCTTTTGTGCGGGTCAGTTCCGAAGGGCAGAGTTGGGCGGTTATATGGACGGGTTCGAGCGTCGAGGCTCTTCAAGATTGTGACGGATTCCCTGTAGAAGTTAGCGGCGATCGCCCTGTCATCACGCACGAATTCGCTAAAATATTTCTTGTGGACACCCCTCATGAACAGCGTCACTCTTTTTTCTTCAATCAGGGATCTCCACGACACACTGGCGCGTCATTTCTCCTATGTACGCTGTTACTGTCGAATCGGGTTCTGGATTGTAGCCAGGAGCGGTAGCTGAGCCCTTTCTCTGCGCAACAGGATTGAAAAAGTCTTTAAGGGCGCATTTTTAAAGCGCCCCAAATCGTCAACGAGATTTCGTGGTTTTCATACTGCGTACGAGCAGCCCCATTAAGTGCACAGAAAATGATCTCAAGTTCCACAGAATACTCCCAGTTTTTTAAGACTGCTGCTTGCGCGCTTCCAACCAGTAATCTGCATCTTTACCTCAGGTGCCGCTAAAAATTAGTGGCATCGGGGATGCTGGGGATCAACGTAGCTGGCGCTGTTGGGACGGCCATCTGCGATGTTGAGCCTTCTTTCCGGGTTCGAATGCCTTCTGGTAAATTCCGCGCTTAGGTTATTCCCTTTTGGAGAAAGCAGCTGCTTAGGCGGTCGTTTTCGTTCTCAGCAGCTTCACCCAATTTTTTTGTGCTGGCTTTTTGAGGACAGCTTGGGCTGCTTCGGCGGCTCTCAGGGGGTGTGGGCGCCAATAAGATTCATCACTCCGCACCTCCAGCAGCTCTCAGACAGTGCTAACTGCAGTCCGACAGTCAGGACGACAGCGAAAAGAGTTTCCGAAAGAAACTTTTTTTTTTGTTCTGCGCCCGAAAAGGACTGAATGACTGCACTGCAGAGATAACAAAATGTGCCCTCGGTGGTCGTCGAACAGACTCCCTACCATTTTCGGCGGTATTCAGTATGAATCTGGCAACAAACCATGGAGATAAGGCTTCAAAGAAACTACACCAATCTGGAACAAGGTGGAGCATTTGTGCGTAGTTGTGAACATTTGAGATAGAATGGTTGCACATCGCGTCAAAGCTGAGTGCCGGCGGCCTTCAGCTTCAGCAAACGCTACAAACGTTCACTGCAATACGGGCGTACACCGTTTCGTGACGGAGAAGTTTCGTCACCACAGAAAGTGGAAGAACTCTGTACCTATTATAAATGCGACTTATTGTTTGCCTGCCAGTGATTGCCGCGAAGTGTCCATGGCGGAGTCAACCTGTCTAAGGGTCATCTTTTAATACGGACATTCTGCCACCAAAGCCATCGTGGTGATCAAATAAAGTTGTTATATCGAGGAAGCTGTCGCCAGAAATCCCCTCATCACATGCATTGATCGCGTCGAAAGACCTGTTCAAAAATTCCCCCACAAACACCCATTTATAACAGCACCAAACGCCAACATTGAACTCTGGAACAAAGAACACATAACATTGCTGTTATGTTAACATAAGGATGTTAAGCGCTCATGTTATATGCGAATCTCCCATTGTCTCCTGATACTGAGTAGAAAGAATACTTGAATATATCAGAGAAAACAATACTGTTCATAAATTTTTCCTGCCGTTAATGCCTGTTCTCTATGAGCCACTTACGTGCTACAAGTCTTTTCAAAAGTTGTGTACAGAACTTTTTACATGGCCCTTCAGCAGTAGGTACTATCCCTACACTGCCATCAATATTGCATTAAAATTTACCACGAGTCCCATTGCAACTGACACCACAGCGGCTGCGGAAGAAGGATCTAAGTCGGCGGAAAATCAAGTAAAGCTTAAGAGGATGCTACAAATCCTGATATCCTCAGGTACTCCCGTTGAAATCTGAGCACAAACAGAAAAAAAAGAAAACATTTACCGGTATTCAAGCTGACAGCAACAAACAAATACTTTATCTGGGGCCATATTTTTGTGAGAGCATGAAGGGGTCACATTTTTTCTTGTGCACTATTTCTGGCCCTATCACGAAGCCTGTGCAATCAAACATGCAAATTTTATATATTTCTTCCATGCCCACAAGTTTGCGCAGGTGAAAAATAGGAACCCTTGATGTCATGTTATATAAAAAAAAGGAAATAGAAGAAAGCAAGAACAGATTTCTACTTTTTCCATTGGTCCGAAGGGCAACAAACATCATATATTTACATGCCAGAAATTCTACATGTCTGGCTTTGTACACATTTTCATGTGCTTCTGAGAGAAGACGGCAAAAATGATAAAAGCCGAAAGGGAGCGCTGTGCGGCTGTCGACACGCAAAATTTGGCGGGAACCGTAGGATTACTTCTGTTGTAAGATGAAGAAACATCTTCGGAGAAAAAAAAAGATGGTACAGAATCGGCGCATTGGCCCAAACCCATTTTCTCTGTCTAGTTCTCTCGGACGACCCACACAACCATGGTGGACCCCGATGCGGGCGAACCTTCCTTTAAGAGGTAGATTTCAAATGTGGGTTACCGCCATCTCTTACCATTTGGAGTTCACAAAGAAGCCAAGATCTATATATTATTGTCTGCACCCAGAAGTTTTGAATTAGCCGCATGCATTTTGGAACTCCAGCACCGATGACCAGAAACAAGGTTTCTTTTGGCAATGGTGCTAGACGGAGCGTTCATCTATCTCTCACATACGTCACAACTGCTGGTCCTAGTGAAATGTATCTTTCGTGATCACCACAGGGCACACATGTAAAAAGTTTCCCGTAAGCGCGAATCCTACTCGGCGTGACATGATTTTTATCATCCTCATTGTTAACCTGACTATGCCCACTGTAGTACCAAGACATTTTTCTATAAGCTGCACAGCGAGACATTGCGCCATACAGTATGTTAGAAATAAAGGGCATTTATGTGTCTATGGTAAATAGCCGGCTTTGTGATGCTCCAGAAAAGATTGAGCGTTGTTTTAGTGACTGCAAAAGTGCTCTACACTTTTGGGACATCTTGCAAAGGACATTGAAAAAAAGACATTTTGAGTGCGGTATCTCACTGCACTGCCGTTTGAAGGTGAACGCTTAGACATGTCTTTTATGATTGCGTCACACAGCCTCTGGAAAACGAGCATGATGGGCCGACATTGTGAATCTGTTGTTTCTAGAAAATACCACTCCAGCTAAATGATTGTTCATAAAAACATTTTACGCCCAGACTGAATCTGAACCAGAGTGGCAGCCACTCCTAGTAGTGATGTGCTCTTCATAGTTATTTTTCTTGCGCATCGTTGCTTAGGCGTGTCGTATTATGATATAGTAATCATGAGCCCTGAATTGCGTCTTTTTTCGTGCTTGGTTCGTTAGGTGGGTCGTAGTATACATTGTGTTGATTTTTTATTGTTTTTTTTTATCATAGTTTGTACATAGTTCATCTACATAAAAGATTGCTTCACTGTAATAAATATTATGTTCAAAAAGAAAAGACAAAGCCCTCTCCCATAGTTCTCCAATTAACCCTGTCCTGTGCCAGCTGGGGCCACCCCATAGACGCAAGCTTCTTGATGATTTTTACACTGCTTTGTAAACAAAATAAATTATAACCTCCCAAGTGTACACTGTTATTGCTTCTTCGTAAATACTTTGCAACGATATTTGATGACGTGGGAAATTCCATTTTCGTCTGACAATTTCAGCACGCACGCACGCTTACAATTTCCGGCCGCCATATTTGTTCGGTCGAGCTCGTGCACCATGCGTTCTTTCTCGACGCCGGTAAAGTTGTTTTTAAACGCGCCGGCAGAGTTTTGAAAACGTTTCAGCCACCAGTACTGACATAGCGTTTTCAGCTTCGTTTCAAGTTTCGCTCTATCTGAAGCTAGCAAGGATAATAACTAGAAAGTCAAACTCCCTGATGGCATGGAAATGTGACTTTTTCTGTTATCTGTTCAATCATTTCTTATTTCTGCTAGGTATTTTACTCCTTTGGCAATGGAAATTTCCTTGGTGGAATGTCGTGAGTGATATATTCGCCCAATTATTACGGGGGCTGTTTTCATTCGTGCATTCAAGTTGAAAGTGTGGTCTTAGTGCAAGGTAGCTCTATTCAGTAGCAAAACTTAGTGCGCACAAGAGTTACCAGTAGCTTGCTCAGGAAAGTAATCACGCCCAGCAGCGGGTAGCTGTGTTTACTTGAGGCGCTGCCAGTCTCACCGCATTCCAACTATAAAGGTACAGAACGAAGTGCTTTTAACAATGGTGACTAGGACGCAGACAGGTACGGATGAAATATTTTGCTAGCAGAGCGCGTTATGCATTACAAGACATCAAAGGATGATGAAGTGGGGATATAGAAGAACGAACACATCACGAAAAGTATATTTCGGTTTCTACTTTGGCGAGAAGCACTTTAAATACGTACTCGCGAAAACAAAAACAAAAAATATCTCCAACGGTAGCAAAGTGCGCTGTTGCTGAAGATGTGCTCATTAATACGGTGTTAAGTTGTTAGAGAATCGTGCATTCTTTTCTCGCAGAGATAGTCGGAAGTGATGCACAGTTCAAGATTAAAATGCAAGTGTTGTCAAGCCGGAAGCTACATTTCGCACTATTATTACTTGTTAGCCACATACCGTCCATAAGGTCTTAAGGACAGTACCTTAAGTAGATACGGTCGTAGAAAGTTAGAACAATTCTCGTCAACAGCGCACATGGCCCATCACGTTGTCAAGCCCTGGAGCGCTTACCAATGCTTAGGCTCTGAACGAGGAGTGTTTAACAGGTATCTGAACATCACGTGCACTCCAATAGTTTTCGCTCTGACCAATACCAACGAGACTGCGCTGATTGAGAATTATTCGTGGTATGTAACCTCTTTTATTCTAACCAATGAGGGCTAGGACGAATAATGACGTTCGCTCACGTAAGCGGCCTTGAAAAAAATATTGACTAAGTTCGAAGGAGCTTCGGGCCAGCTACGCGACAGGTCCCTCGGGAAGAGCAACATGTGCTCCACAATTTTTACGGATGACTGAGGTAGAAACAGCCACTTGCCAGTGCGGCGGCTCATCTCTAAACTTCTGCACCACACAGCTAATAGTGGTATGAGGAATCGCCGCCAACTATGAATGTTATGTAGAGAAGAACCAATTCTAGGAGGATGCAAGGGTGACGCGGTCAGCTCCGTCATGAAACGTCACTGAGAGGGGTCTGACGCGTTGAATGTGCTCCAACCTTCACAGTGAATGCAATGAACATGACTAAGTGCGTGTGCAAGGTGAGCAAAATGTGCAAGTAATAGACCGGAAAATATAGCAATATCTATACTAGGCCACACTTAACTAAGGATGAGAGAATCAGACTGGAGGTCAAAGACATGCAAATAAGGTAAGATGAAGACTCGTTGATTTGAACTAGTATATTTACTATATTTACTACTGTAATTCCCATGTCGTTTGTCAACCGCGAATACCACACGTTTACACTGCCACAATTCAAGTGGTGCGCTTCCGCTAGAGTGTTTACAGAGTGGTAGAAGAAAGTGCAAACTATGGAGAAAGCTTTCGGAGGTTCACGTGTATAGCGAATTTCGTATGGGGTGGTAAGATGCATCTTCCTCAGTAGATCCATCGAGAAACCCCTCACGCTTTCATCTGAGAGAAAATTATTTATTTCGTAGACCAATGTTGCCCAAGCACGAGGGCGCACGTATAACGCGTTACCTGCAATGATGTGCTTAAGTATCATCTGAAAAGAAGCCATCAAAAAAGATGATCGTTTGCACTTCCAACCTCCAGTGCAACAGCGGCTCCTGTCCAAGATTATGCAAAATCAAGGTGTTTCGAGCGAGTAGGTTTTGTACAGTTCTTGCACCGGATGAACGATACGTGGTCTGGTGCTCCTTCGAACGGTGACGTAAACATCCTACTCATTACCAATCCCGTAGACTCCTTTTCCCTATGGTCATGTGTGTGCAACCGACTCGCGCAGCTGCTTTTAGCTACAGCTGTCGCCGCGGGCTCCTCCAAAGCGGGCGTGACGCTACAGCAAGTCTTCCCCGCAGTTAGTGCCGCGCGTTTCGGCGCAATGCATTAGCCATGTGGCGATGTTGTTGGCGCATCCATTTATATTCATGAGGAGCAGGCAGTGAAACAGTTTGCTCCTCGTGGTGCGATACCTTCTTACGCCCCTTCTGAGGCCACTCACAAGCGTGAAGTGAGCCGTTCGCTTAACAATCAGCGACGGCAACACACAGCCGTTTCAACACCAGAGCGTTAGGATCTACTGTCGGAAAGCATTGTCCGGCGTTGGCGCTGGCGACCGTTTGAAGCCACGTAGCCGACGCGGCCTAGAAACTTCGGCGACGTAGGTGGGTGACCTTGTTCACGTGACAGTGTGAGGTCATCACAACTTGCCCACCTGATTGGAAGCAAGGTGACCACCTTGGCAGGTGGCAGAATATAGTGAGAGGTTGCAGAGAGCAAGCGCTACCGCTCCGCTGATGTACTGCGGGTGACAGGAGAACAATGAGTGGGGATGCGGAGAAGAGGCAATTATACTGTAGAGAGGATCGAACAAAGGAAAGTGTATCTCCCACCAGCGACCACCGCTGAGGGAATATACCAGCCATTAGTGACATTTATTTCCTTTTTTGTTTCCCTCTTCCTTCAGTACTTGTGCTGCCGAGGTTTATTTATTTATTTATTTCATAAATACTGCCGACTGCCCTTTGGCGGTCAAAGCAGGAGTGCACAAAGAAAAAAAAGAAAAAATTACAAAGTAGTAACAACCAAATAACAGCAACAAAGGGCGATTACAGTACGAGAACAAAATTCAATAAGACCAATGGGAAGCATGGGAAGGTTCTCTTGTGCTTGAGTCTCTTTTGGCCCATTTCTTCTAGTTACTACTGAGAAATGCAGGGAAACAATTTTGATGAGCCGTTTATTTATTTATTTATTTCAGTACCCTCAGGGACCGAGGGCATTACGGAGGGGAGTGGGGTACAATAGACAAAATGACAAAATAACACCAGTCACTAGTAACACAAACTGTGAACAAAAATATGGCTCGCGCAAATGAGTAGGTTACAGCAAATACAATCAAACAAATTAACAGTCATTAACACGAAATCATGAGCAAAGAACAAAAATAAAGCATACCACGCAAAAAATTAAACACAAGGAGCAAGTTGTTGAAAATGCATGAAAACACTGGTGCACACATTCTGTCATGCCCTTAAACCGCAGAATCTGTGAAGTAAAAAAAAAAAAAGACCAGGTCTGTTTTAACTACCACATGAGCTGAAAAGAATAAACGGCAGGGCGCAAGAATTACATGTACTGTGTCACCATCAGGTTAGTTAAAGCTGACTTAAAAACAGAATGGTCACTTATTTCGACGACCGATCGGGGAAGGTGATTCCATTGTGTCGATGTGCGGGGATGAATGGGTTGTAAAAGTGGTTTGTTTAGCATGAAACAATACCACCTTTGTGACGATGATCGATCCGAGCTGAAACGTAGCAAGGTGGCGTTATAAATTTTCTCTTAAGGATGAGGTTATTATAGTAAATCTTAAAGAATAGGCAAAGGCGGGATATATTTCTACGTTGCGACAGTAGTGGGAGTAATAAGCTTGATTTCATGGCACTAGCGCTAGAGTTGCGGTGATACATCGAGAGAATGAAACGGGCCGCACGGTTCTGTACGGATTCGAGTTGGTATGTTACTGTCTCTTGATAGAGGTCCCAGATAGATGCAGCATATTGTAGTATACTACGAACCAACGACTTGTAGAGAAGCAGTTTTACGGAACTAGAAGAAAGATTAAAGTTACGGCGTATGTAGCCCAGCATGCGGTTAGCGTTATTGCTTACATGATCTATGTGTACTTTCCAAGAAAAAATATGGGAAAGGAAGCCACATAAATATTTATAAAAAGGCACAGACTCAAGGCTGCAATTATTTAGACGATATTGAGGTAATGTGGTGTTGCGACGAGAAACCCGCATGTACTTGCACTTTTTATGTTTAGTTCCATGTTCCATTTGTTAGTCCATTCAAGAGCATGATCAATATCCGATTGAAGAAGAGCTATATCAGAGGCACTGTTAATTTCGCGGTATATGACGCAGTCATCAGCAAAAAGATTTATTGTTGAACATAGATTGTCAGGTAAGTCATTGATATAAAAGAGGGTCGTTCAATAAAGATTTCCTCTGACCCACTTCCTTTCCACGGAGAGAAACGAAACTTGGCAGATTTATTAGTCCTTCTGTACATAGGTGCCACCCAGGGACACACACTTCTCCCATTTTTTTATGCAACTGTAAACACCTCGCTTGTAGAAGTGCAACAGCTAGCTGCAAAAGCCATGTTGTGACTTCGGAAATCAGAGTCTCATCATCTGGAAAATGCTTCCCCTAAAATATGACTCCATTGTTGGAAAGAGGTGGCAGTCCGATGGTGCGAGGTCGGGTACATAAGGGGGATGCGGTAGAATTTCAAAGCCGCAGCATCGTGCTTCCATCTGGCAACGTGAGAGTTGTGAACTGAGGCATTGTCTTGCAGAAGGCGGACACCTTTGGTGAGCATGCCACGTCTCTTGCTTTTGATGGCCTCCCACAATTTCCGCCGCAGTGAAGCATAGTATGCCCCAGTAATCGTGGCACCTGTTGCTAGGAAATCCATCTAGACTACTCCGTGCTGGTCCCAAAAGACTGTGAGCCTAAGGCTGGGCGCGTGCCTTCTTTGGAGGCGGTGAGTCCAAGTTCTTCGATTGCACCGACTTGACATTAGTCTCCGGATCATAGTAATGGACTCAGCTTTAATACTGTGCAATCAGTTTGTTGAAAAAGTCCTGCTGGTTTCCATGGCACATGGTCAAAAGAGCCTGGGAGCATTCGACTCGTTCCTGCTTTCGGAATTCAAGGTATGAGCAGCCGGGGAACCTATCGAGCGGATACCTTACGCATGTGAAGATGGTTCTGAATGATTTTTTCCACGGACCCCACACTAATCTGGATATTTTGGGCTAGGTCTCGAACGGTTACGCGACGATTTTCTAAAATGGTGGCCTCTACTTGCTGGATTGTGGGTTCATCGATAACGGAGTGAGGTCGCCCTGCAATCTGAGCCTTTTCCACCCAAGTCCGACCACATTTGAATTGACAATGCCAGTTCTTTACTACACCATACCATGGGGAATCCTCCCCATAAACCTGTTTTGTGTCATCGAACGTTTCCCTTGGAGTGCGGCCTTTCTAATACAAGAACTTTATGACTGCTCTGTATTCCACTGCATCCATTATCACACCTCACACCACTTTAGCACCTGTGAAAGGCAGACCGTTATTAGTTGAGAAATGCACATTGGCACGTGACCTATAGGGACTTAAGTCATTACACATGCGCAGTTTCAGCATCCTGAAATAAGTAGAAGTCAGTCAGGGGAAGTCTTTATTGAACGCCCCTCGTATAAGAAAAAGCAGAGGCCCTAGAACAGAGCCTTGTGGCACTCCAGATCCAACTGGAGAACAGAAGGAAGAAGCATTATTAGCGGTGACAAATTGTGAACGATTAGTGAGAAACGAATGCAGCCACCTAAGAACCTTGATATGCCAATGTAAAGAATTTCGGTCTAGTGTTGTTGACGCACATGCCAGCTGTATAGGGTCGGTATTTGTTTGGATTGGTCTTCACCCCATGGAAGTCTGCGGCTAGAGCCTTTAGGCTCCTATTTTACTTTGGGGGTCAAGTCCATGTTAGTCATAAGAGTTGTGGATAATTTGTTTTGTCTTGTCGGCAAATATTGGAGGCGTTTCTTTACTATTTATTATATCTAGTTTCATATTTATAATGTTAGGCTTGAGTTTTTTGCTTAGTTGGTTCCTGGATGTTTTAGTTGAACTATACTTATCTAAATAATCATTTTAATCTGTTATGTCTTTGTCACATTTATATTGTGCTCCACTGCTGAGTCCAAATCTTACTAGATAAAAAAAGGAATCAGCCACGTCCTGAAACTGCCTGCAATAAGTAATGAAACGCTGGGCAATAAGGTGGGATGAGATTTACATTTTTTATGTATTGAAATGTGCATGTGCTTTTCCCATCATTATTCGACTGCTCATTCCATTTATTCTCTTGTTGAATTGTGAGTTGTTTTTTGTAGAACTGGTTGGTGATTTGACGTTGATTTGCTTCTTCTTTTGCTGCAGATTGTACTAACTGGCCGCGAGAAGTTGTTCGGGATGACCAGCCTAGGTGAAATAAGCCCTACCAGCGGGAGTACCTGCCATCGCCCGGGCAGTGGAGCATCGCTTAACCACTGTGCCACTGCACCAGGAGTGGTGTGTGGATTCCCAAGCATCCGTACATGCTTGGGAATCCTCAGAAGTTTTCTAAGATTAAACGGGTTGAAAATCTTTTGTTTTTAGGTGTTACCTACTTAGTTGGTCATATCATGTTAATAATGTCCGCATCAAGGTTGCAAAATCAGTTGGCAAAAGGTTGCAAAATCAAGAACTGTGTCATGTTTCAGCCGCGCCTTTTCGACAGAAATCTCTAGAGGTCACATTAGGGACAAGCTCTGCATGTAGCCGCTCTTACGAAAGTGCTTCGAGCAGAGTAGGCTTGCTTTGGTCAGCTTGAATTCTTCGTCACAGCAGCGAGCGCTTGCGCTGCGAACTTATGACCTTGCGAAAAACAGCGGAAGACGACACAGTCTCGGCCATATTTGTTCATGGACACGAACGCAGAGTAAGTACCTCGTGTTGAATCTGATCGGCTGACACACTTTGTACGTCTCAACGCACGCAGCACGAAAAACAACGCGCGCTGAAAGCTCGCTCAGGTGCGCCGAAGTATCCCCGGCTCCTCAACGTGACGTCACGTCGGCCGACATGGACGAGGTTTCCCTGTCCGCTGTTCTCCTCTCCTACGCTCGCGCGGGGCGGGGGAGATTTGAACATCGCGTTTTTAATTGGTGATTGCGCCACTGTTTCAGGAAAAAATCGAAAAAATAATTTCGCAGACGTGATCAGCAATGACACTACTTTAAAACTCTAAAAAATTTGCTGATTCAAAAACTGCCTCAGTATCCCTTTAAGGCAGAGTTGAATCGTCCCCTCCAGTTCTTCCTGAAGCGAGTGCATGATAGAATTTGTGACGAATCACAGCAGCACCATCAGGTACTTTCTGACTTCTTCGTGCCAAGCAAGAAGACTAGCCGTAGAAAGCTTTCCCCTTTGTCCTGTTTGTGACGTGGAATGTTTATATATAGACAGTGTCGAAGCTAAATTAATGTTCCGCACTCTCGGAAGGTAAGAGCAGGTGGGGACAGGCAATGAAGCATTGGATATAGTTAAGAAGTGCACCGACTTAGAGCATGTATTTTCCGCAGACCCGGACCGCGAAAGTGTAATGTTTAGGAAAAAAAGAATTGGGTGAAGTGCATTTGACAGGTACTCTTCCATCATAAATGGCGGTTTGGCAGCGTCCCGCAATCGAAGAGGAGCAAGAGAAAGTGTAATATGTAGGCAAACGTAAAGGCTTCAGCTTAATCGAGGACAAAGCAACGTAGTTAGGCTTATGAATGTAATAAGGTCTGCGGTGATAAGGTCGACGCGGCTGGCACTACATATAGCAAGTAGCTTTCCTCAGTAGACGCTATTTGCTTTAGGAGGATTGCGATTGCGTATTGCATTCATTCGTATACTACGAGAAATAATTTCACTCAAGCGAAACTTCAGCAGTGATGCACGCATTGCGTAACCAGGGTGTAGCCGAAACATATAAAAAGATTATTGAAAACAATATAGAGCTTTTATGCAAAGGAAAAGTGATCAAATATATCTGGGACAGTTGTCATAAGAGCTGACACAATCTTTCTAGTACTATTCACAAATCGTGAGCGAACGGTATTCGGAATACTGATTTTTGAAAAGTTTGAGAATTGTAGGTAAATGAAAATGCCTTAGCAATATCTGATTTTCCAATTATATTGCCTTGATACGTAACTGAGAGGTCGAGCCCCAACAGCGTAATCAAGGAACTAGACCGGGAAAACAAAACAGCGGGTTTGAAAATTATCTGAATAAATCTTAAGAAATGTCCAACAGTCCTCGAAGGGAACAACAGTCTACGGTTGGAACCGAAACATTGAATGCGGTGCGGAAATATATCTACTGAGGGAAGTTAGGACCGCAGAGTCGGACCATTGGAGTGAAATTACTTGGAGCTGAAGAATAGGGTACAGTTGGCACGAACTCTCCAGTGATGAATAGCAGTTCGCCCACATCCCTCAAAAGCAAAGTGCAAAAATGTTTTATCTGACTGGTATTAACCGGCGGCGCAGAACTGCGGAGGTTAAAGAAAAAAAATAATTCATATCGGGACAGCGCAGCGACCTACGGGCAGCAAATTAATGGTGCAGTGTTAACAGACAGGTAGTGAGCGGAGTGGGTCAGGGTGAAAACGCGAGTTAATGATAATCTAGTCGAAATCTGGAAACGGAAATGGATGGCTATTGCCAAGGCATAAAATTCGGCGGGCGTTAAGGGTAACGAAGCATGCTAAGAGGACGACAGAGTGATGGCGACGACTAGAGGCTCAGTGGCCCGCAAAGGCCTAATTAGGCTGATATTGGTGAAGATAAGAGGTTTGGAAGCAGGCGATCGCTGTCTCGCAATATCGATAGCGGCGAACGTTCCTGTGAGTTATTCATTGCAAGCAACACTGCGGAAAGCCCGCGTGACCGAGCCTATGAAAAAAATAATGCATAAATGCAGCAAGCTCAGGTGAGCTAAGTTTGAAAGACGGAATGGGTATACGTATGTTAAAGTTTTGGATGCGACAAAGCTGGAACAACACAAAAAGGTAAGCAAAATTCTTAAAAGCGCTTATATTAAAGCCGTCACATACCAGCAGTGCTCACAGAGCAATGTCTCATCAAGCTGGCTGGCTGTTGGCCACGCCATGTTAGTTATAATGAGGCAACACTTCTGCAAAAGTTCGACGCAGACGCACTACAACAGTTCCCAAGGTGATAAGCGATTAACCGATCAACCATGATAAAAAATTGCACGATCTGCCATTTCTTGACGGAAGGAACAGACACAGCAGCGTACGACCATAGGGCTTTTGGGGATATGTTAAGAGGATAGAAGAATCCAGCTTGTGAGACTAGTTGGGAGCAGTCAGTACAAACTACCCGCTTTTCCCGCTGCTACTGCTGCATGAAAATAAAGGTCAAGCTTGCCTACCCCGTTATGTTCCTCTCCTCTTTCGAGTGGTGCGCTAGAAGAGGAAAAAGTCGCCGCTGTGGCTCAGTGGTTACAGTGCTCGACTGCTGACCCGAAAGACGCGGGTTCGATCCCAGCCGCGGCGGTTGAATTTCTATGGAGGCGAAATTTTAGAGGTTCTTGTACTGTGCCCCCAGGTGGTCGAAATTTCCCAGGTGGTCCCCAGGTGGGCGAAGAACCGCAGTTGGTCGATATTTCCGGAGCCCTTCACTACGACGTCTCTCATAGCCTGAGTCGCTTTGGGACGTTGAACCCCATAAACCAAAGCATAAATCAAACCTAGAAGATGAAAGCAGCTGAGTAAGCCAGCGATCCTTATCAGTGAGGCACATAAATACGAAGCTTAAAATACTTTATTGCAATGCTTTGCATTGATGCAAGAGGCTACAGTAAATCTTATTGCGTCCTTTTCAAGGCAATAAAGAGCAGTCAATAGAAGCTGGAAGTATCGCAACCCGTCCGTTTCAGAAACAACTTGCGATGCCGTCAGGATCTATCCTTGAACGAGGTCGTGGGATGCTACACTGCAGCATGAATCACAGCTGAACATTAATCATGGAGTCTTTCTTCTGGTTGGATCTTAAGAGTCTTATCCCAGAGCCGAAGAAGATGTTTTGGATGTTAGAGAAAGTTTTCTCTGCACTAAATCTGTGCGGCCGAAAGAGAAATAAATTTTCAAAACAGAAAAACAAAAACTTTACTCAAAATTTTGAGCAAACTTTAGATGCAAAAATACTTCAGTACATCGTCCTGAACGTTCTCCGCGCCTAGGGCTTAGCGAAAAAAAATACGCAGAAAATTCACGGTATTACTTAAAAACCTCTGAAGTTTCAATGTTCACTAGAAACTACCCACCACGGTGGGGCCCCTCCGCGGTGGCTCAGTGGTTATGGCACTCGGCTGCTGACCCGAAAGACGCGAGTTCGATCCGGGCCGCAGGGGCTGAATTTTGATGGTAGCGAAATTCTAGAGGCCCGTGTACTGTGCGATGTCAGTGCACGTTAGAGAACCCCAGGTGGTCAAAATTTCCGGAGCCATCCACTACGGCGTCCCTCATAGCCTGAGTCTCTTTGGGACGTTAAACCCTAATAAACCAAAACCAAACCAACCACCACGATGGCTCAGTGGCTTTCGTTTTCGGCCACTGATCCCATTGTCGTGGGTTCGATTCCGGTCGCGGCGCTTGTATTTCGAGAGAGGCAGAATCTACAAATGTTCGTTTGCTGTTTGTTGTCACTGCAAGGTATAAAAACACCTTTCTCTTGGTCCAGTCGTGTTTCGTTTTGTGATTGTGATGATTATGACGAATTTTTAAGGCGCAAGGAAATCGGCGGCCAAAGAGCGCCATGGCACAAAGTATTTTCTTCTCTCAAGGTGAGGTCAACTACTAATTTCCCAAGCATTTAACCCTAAATGAGCCAAGCACCAGACCAGAGGAAAGCTTGTGCGCGTTGTATCAATGGCAGGTACCCAGTGGCGCTGAGGATTGAATCCCACACCTCCTCATGCAAGGCTTGCTGTGATTGCAATACTAAGCGCATTTGCACTTTAGCTACAGAAACCCTGTTAGTCTGATATATTCTGAGCAGTCTACTACGTCGATTTTGACAACCACTACGGTGATTTGGGACGTTAAGCGCAGAATTTTCAGGTACAGTTTTCCTGTTGGATATCTTTCGATTCGTTGTTCATCTATGCTAATCCAGACCCAAGTTAATCGTTTCATCAATGAATCTCACGATATCCAAGCCTCCAATGAGTGTCAGAGAAAAAAATTAAGTTGCCCGGTAGAAAGGCATAGAAGTCAGGTTTGCGCTCTGAACGAACGGCAGCTACCTTCAGCCCCACATCTTCAGTAGATATGCCAGGGCGTGCTTCGCAACTCGACTTGATGGTGTGGCTGCTGCAGCACAAAGCTGAAAAAAAAACATCGAAGATAATTCATGATTTACGTTCCTTTTCATGGCAAACTTTGGCACATAGCTCATTTTACAGAGAATAACACAAGCGCTAGTACTGAAGTCGTTGTCATTATCCTGATTTTGAAAAAATTAAACCATCATAATTAGTATCATTACCATGAACAACAGCTTGACTAAGCCCAATTCTCAAGAAAGGCCTCTCCACTATCTCTCCAATTAAGCTTGTTCTGTTCCGGCCAAAAGCGTGGCTACAACAGCTAGGGAACATTTCTGGCCCAAAGTATTGCTCCGATCGCTCTTTTCTGACCAGCTTGGGGACGACGTATCGTGTAGCCGATGTGTGTATTATATTTGAAAACAGTGTACCGAGCCGTGAATTTACACATTGGTGCATGCAGAGGTGACCGAGGAGCAATTAGGAGTTTGCATGGACACGGGCGAGGAATCGCTAAAGAAGTCATCCCAGATGAGATATGGATTCCGGAACGAAGGTAAATAAAAACTACCTCTACGATCATACATACACCTTGTACGAAAGTCAAAGCAAAGGAAAGGGCACTAATGTTAAATTGAACGAAGAAAACACCACTCAGGGCAGACAAAACTCGATAGCTGCTTAAATATTCATGTACCGCCTCTACGCTTCCACATGCGAAGTTTTCTTCTTTAGCTAGCCTTTAAAAAAGAAATAGCACGACACCACAGACAACCACTAGAGCACCGAACGTTCGGACGACAAAACGAGATGTACTTGTAGTGCGGTAAGAGATAGTTGAGCGGACACTTCTGAAAAAAAAATGTGAATTAAAAAAATCTCTGTCGTACATCACAACCCAACAACTCAAACAAGCTCTATGATAAACAATCACTTTTCATGCCATAGGTTTCAACCAAAGCAGCCACGAAAATTATCTTTGCTTTTCAGGCTAATTTTGCGCCATCATCTTATTTGGTGGTGTACTTATGTTACAATACCTATCTAGGTTTGACTGAAAAGGAGAGCTTAAGTTCTTTCTTGCTTTGTTCTCTTCAATAAATCAATTTTTTTTTGTAATTAGTTCTGGCGAAGAGAGTGAGATCAGAATTTTTTGCGGTCCTCAGTTTGTCTCTTCTCGGTGTTCCCATCAGTTTCAATGTCATATCACTGTGCTATGTCGGAAACAAATTTCCTTTCGTCAGCCGCCAATTTTTCACCTCAAGCATACAAGCTGGCAAGACACGAATTTAATTCTGCAACCTGAAACTTTCAGTGCCGTTTGTTCGATGGCTTCTGGGCTCATGCTTTCTAGACCAAATACTTTTTACCGCAACACATACAGGAGACCATAGGGGCACAAACTTATAAAATTTTTGAAGCGAAAGCTACTGTTACTATGATGCTAAACCAAGGTGGCCCATAAGGTTTCAGGTTAGGTCAAGGTCAAGTCAAGCGCAAAGAAAAAAAAATGCGGAAGTCTTAAATTTAGTTAAACATGGTGTGTAAACGAAAGCTTCATTTCCCTGGTTAAGCTAAGAGTGCTGCTTGTGGTTGAAAAAAATGACGAGACATATAGTTTGGCTTAAGGGAATGAAGCTTTCCCTTACACACCAGGTTTAACTACAGATAAACCATCAGCTACTTTGATTCAGAAAACACGCGCGTGCATATGTAAACTCAAGTCACAGGGAAACGACGTGCATAATACACTCAGAATGCACTAAGGTAATCGCTAATGGAGTTACAACAACCTGATTTTTCAGTTAATCAAATGATCAGGTGGAGAATACTTGATAATAGAACATGGTCAACGATGAATCAAGTGATACAAAAATACGCAGAATGCAACCAACTTCTACATTTAGCCTCGTTGATTACGAACAAACATTTGGCTCAATGGAAACCTCAGCAGTCATTGAGGCATTGCGGAATCAGGGTGTAAAACAGTCTTATGTGAAAATACTCTAAGATATCTACAACGACTGCGCAGGTGTAGTAGTCGCCCATAAAGTCAGCAATGAATTTCCAATAAGGAAGGGCGTCTGGTAGGGGGGGCCATCGCGTCCATGCCATTCACCCGCTGTTTACACGAGGTAGTCCATGGTCTGCGTTATCAACAGTCGTGGTTCAGACTTAAAGAAGAAGACCAAATTAATTCTTCGAATCGCTGATGATACTGATACTTCCTAAGACAGTCAGGAGATGACCTGAAAAGCATGATTAATGAGTTGGACAGGCAAGGCAGAACGGTGGGTCTAAAAATTAACATGCATAAAACAAAAGTGATGTTCAACAGACTCACAAGGGAAGAACCGTTCACAGCTAGTAGCAATTTGCTGGAAGTGGCAAGGGAATGCTTACTCTTAGGGCAGGTGGTGACAGCTGATAGGATTATGAGGTGGAAGTAACCAGAATCTTCGGGTTAAGCGCACATAGCCGGTTCTCTCAGATCATGAATGGCAGTTTACCAATATCTCTCAAAAGAAAAGTCTATAACAGCTGTATCTTAGCCGTACTCACCTACGGGCCAGAAACGTGGAGGCTAACGAAAAAGGTTCATCTTAAGTTGAAGACGAGTTGAAGTTGAAGACAAGGCGAAAGCAAGATAACCGCCGGTCCTTGGGAGTAGCGAAGTGGATTACAAGAGAAGGAAAGAGTAGCGGGGAGAAGGAGAAAGTCAGGTGGGACGATGAAATTGGGAAGTTTGCAGGGATAGGGTGGTCGCAACTGTCAAATGATATTATTAACTTTAAATACAAGTAAGAGGCCTTTGTCTTGCAGCGGACGTACCCAGGATGATGATTAATTGTTGTATATGAGCTTATAGATATATATATATACACTCATGAATGTTTATATGCACATAGTACACTCGTGAGTGTATATACATTATGTACGCGCCTTGTTTCTGAATAAACAGTTGTGAGCTAGTGCC
Organism: Amblyomma mixtum; assembly: GCF_055824585.1. Taxonomy (NCBI): domain Eukaryota; kingdom Metazoa; phylum Arthropoda; class Arachnida; order Ixodida; family Ixodidae; genus Amblyomma; species Amblyomma mixtum. The sequence goes on from NC_143021.1 coordinate 185,748,370, forward strand.
CTCTCTTGTATGTGTTGCGGTAAAAAGTATTCAGGCTTGAAAACCTAAAACTTACCTGAATATATTTTCGACCAAACCTGCCAACTACAGAACTGGTTTAGCCCCTTCGCGTTTTTGGAATTGTCGCCTTTTACATTCGAATGTTTAAGTTGCAAAATTAAGACTACCATCACCTTTAGAAATTTTTATTCGGCATGGTTTTTAATAACCCGCCGATTATTATAGTGTATTTTGCTAACAGGAACAAGATTGACTGGATCGGCTGGCTGAACACAGCCATAGCGAGGTTTTTCATGGGACTAGTTAAACCATCCGAGTTCGGCGCACCGATTTGCCACTCAATGTTAAATCATCTTTCATTGTGATAAACCTGGCCACAAGGGTGTAAAAGGTGAGACTCTTACGCAAGCTTTCTCCACAATCTGCATCTGGTCAAGGGGAACCACATCTGTCCCTAGCTGAAAAAAAAAACATACACACGAAAATTTTCTCGGCTCAAGATTTTCTAAAGATCGAGCACTTGTGCTCTACAAACTTAGGCAGATTCTCCCAAACCGATTCGACATTCGTATAAAAATGTGCGGCAGTCGGGAAGTTCTTTGAAGGATGCCGCATTCCGTAAAAATTTTGTGCACAAATTCGGGGAGATTGACCAAGTTTTTTTTCTGAAACATTGTTTAAACTTCCCACAATAAAAAAGGTTAGTACTGCGCGAATGGGACACGACCGAACGAGGAACAAAAACGACAACACAGGCGACAAAACGTGCGCCTGTGTTCTCGTTTTTGTTCCTCGTTCTCCTGTCGAGTCCATCTCGCGCAGTACTAACCTATTTTCTGCAATCAACTAACTAGCCCGCCAGAACGTTTTACTTCCCGCAAGGACGGTTTTAAGAGCTCTAGCAGTTAACGTGAGGCTTTCGGGCACTCCGGCTTCTTCCAATCATTTCAGGAATACCCACGACATCACACAATACGATGCGACAAACTCGTAACCTGTACTGTCTTCACATGTAACTGTTAGATTGACAGTCTTCGGATAAATTCGGTAACTCTTTTTCGTTTGGGTGCTGGTGCGAGGAAGCCTGCTGGCTTGCGGATATGAGTGAAGCCACCTGAAGATTGAGGTACGTGCAGATTTTCACGTGGCAGCTGCATTTTCATACGTGCGTCCCGGAGGGGCACGTCCGTCTCGGGAGGGAAGTTCACAAGCACTCGAGGTGGATGGCTTCGGAGACAATTCATGTGACATTTTTGTCAAATAAGGGCTTTATTCTAAGGAACCGCTAACGGCGCAAAAGCACCCGTGATGCAGTACGTGAGTGTGAGGAGAGAGGCGGGCAGCCGACCACTGTTGAAATAAACGTTGAAATTACTGCAGCTTATCCGCACCTTTAATCTAAGGTATGCGTACCTGTATACATAAAACGCTCATGTCAGTGGGTGCCAGATGTTTGGTGCAAGATTAAGCATACAAGCAACATTGTCTGAAATGAGAAAATAACTAATATCATGCAGAACTCCCACTTTAATTATTGCGAATGTTTCTCTATATGCTCAGCAAGACTATTGCATTCGCAAATGCCGTGAAGAAATGCACATACAAGCTAAGCGCATATTGAGTATAAAAAGTAGCTGATTTAAGAATTTATACATGTAACTGCTCAGTGCTTAAAATGAGTACTCACCCAGTGTGCCCATAGCCATGCCTGCATGCATGGAACCTTTTCCTGAGTAAAAAATAAAACAGTTCAGTTGCATTTCGCGTGGCTGACACTTTCAGGCTGATAGCTTTCTTTTATTGCTTTTTACTCCGCAATGGTTAACAGAGCCACCTAGTCAATTAGAAGACCTCGACAGCACCGCTAGGCACCCTGGTCCGGTTGAAAATATTCCTGTCATACCTAGAGCTCTAAGCGGTTCAAGGCATCCTAAACAGAATATATCGTTCGTCAAGGACTATTCTGTTGTCCTGAACGCTTGTTGATACTTGGGCTTTGTGATCCGGAGTTCAGTATGGAACATGAGAGAGGCTGTAGTGGACAACTGAGGAGTAATTTGTCCGCAAGCAGTTATTTACCGTGCACTATTTTCTCACACCACAACGGGAATTTTCGCATACTGTCTGCACAGAAATGCGGCCGCCCTAGCCAGCGAAATATCCGTTGATGTTCTGCATAGAAGCTTAACAGCACATCCACCCTACTATCCAGAGGTCCCTTACTGCCGGATGTCCGGTTCCTGTAGTGTACATCAATTACATAGTTCTCCTTACTGAGAAAGACTACGGAGGTTACTTAAGACTACCGATGTGCTTTGAGTGCCAAAACATTCGTTTTATCTTTATTTGCTTTTAATTTTCTAATTTATATCTTCGTTGTTAATCGCATACCTACTCATTAGCAAACAAGCGTAAATCAACGCAAATACTACGTTCGCCTTTGGTCGCCAAGAATCAAGCACGTAACCATGTAGAATAAATACCATGAAAGAAAAAAATAGCTGACGTGGCAGGGTGGTTAGCGTGCTCGCCTCCCAGCTTGAAAGTCCATGGTTCATTTCCCCGCAGTTTCGGAAGAAGTTTCACTTTTCTTTGATACCACGTTGACCTCACCTGACTTTTTTTAAACCAGTGCTTCCGGACAACGCTGACGCCGGCTTACATTGCTGATGAGCCATATAATGATTTCCAATTACAAAACAGTACCTTTACAACTATTTATAAAGCATTATGTTCCACGTACTCTCTTGTATCCAATGTATCCCGGCGGAACCATGGACGAAAGGTTTCCTTACGTCCCTAAATGGAGAGAGCGAGAAAAACACTTGCCATCGTCACGATACACTGCAAGGCAAAAGTCCAAGAAGCCACACTGAACTGCTAGATTATCATCACCCGCGTTGCTAGTTATTGCTACTGATTTTTAGAATTCTAACAAAAGAGTATCGCCGCAAAAGCGTTAAGGCTCCCGTTCTGCGCAAAACCCGGCGTTATCGATGTCGTCGTATCAGCGTTGTGAGCGAAAAATGCGGATTGTGTCACCTCTCAAAGGTGGCACCTGACAGTTAAATTAATGATTTTTCGAAGCAGCTGCCTTGTTCAGAGCAACCTGACACTCACAAGCCGCACCAGTTGCTGTTTGGAACAGCCACCTGTCGAGGCAGTGGCGCAGCGCTTAAACGCAGCAGCACTGTTCCAGAAGTGCACGAGAATTCTCCGTGGCCTTGTATGTAAAGTAGAAAAAACTGTGTCTGCGAACTGATACTCAGGGTGAACTCTTGGACGCAGAATTAATCCATAATGCTATCGTGTCCTAGCCTTAGTGCGACACCTAAGTGTTCCCTCATTTTTTCCTACCCTTTTATCGACCTGTTTGCTCTAATTTCTGCTATCTAGTAATAAACTTTCTTTTGCTCTGGTCTGTGCGTTTATCAGTCGACATAACTGTGCACTAAGGCAGTATATTTTGATTGTGTTCTTATTTGCGGACTTGATTTTTTTTCTCTCCGCCTCCACTTTCACCCTCTTTGTGCATAGTTTTCCTGTTGACATGCGTACCCAAAATGCTTTCTCTGCATTTTGTTTCATATTGTGACGGGGCAGAAGACGACGAACCGTGCAGTGGCGTGGGCAGGAGTGCTCGCGCCAAGCCGTCAGCCATTAAATTATGCTACAACAATGTGTCATGTCGTACTGTATTAATCGGCTTGTCGCCACGTAACACTTTGTGTGAGGTGCGGGGTATCATTGCCAGTCTGGCCCCGCGGCTTCGGCGTCCTGTGTCTACCGTGGTAATTGGTACTGTCTACCTGGTCCGCACCGCCCGGCTGTACCCGGCTGTCACCCTGACTTCGCGCACTTTTACGTGGGAAGCTCCCAGACACCCTTAGAGCGTGTGGGGGTAGCGGTCTCGGACTCGAAGGAGATGCCCTCGACTCAGCGTGGCAAACTCAGCGGAGACCAGCCACCAAGTGACAAGAGGTTTTTGGGCGTTCGGTGCCCAGCTTTCGCTGGTCGCAAGCCAGAGAATGGGTCGGAGCCAAAGGTTCACAAAACAAAACAAAGTTTATACAGCAATTGAGACGATACAGAGGATTACACAATCACTAGTACAAACACATACAAAGTGATTAACAGAACAATGCAATTCGTGCAAAGTTAAGCTCGAGAGAGAATGCAATACAAAGGCAATATTGCACCTAAAGTGCACTAACACAAGAGAGAGAGGTAAACAAACAAAACACAATTTGTTCACCGGGCACTGCGGCAGTCCGACGACCAGAGTTCCACGACGATGCCGTCCCGCAGACTGGCGAACGTTGCCTCGTTGGTCCGTGGCTGGCCGAGTGGTGTTTTCCCCGGGAGTCGAACGGGCGCGCTTCTCCGAAGCTTAAACGGCGGTCCGGACTGACTGATAGCGGTCAACGTCCTTCTTTATAGGCTCGCTCTCCCGTCTGTTTGTTGTTCGCGCCCGAGTAGGCGCGCACATACACGCAGCATTGGCAGTGCTGTCTCCCTTTCCTCTTCTCGCCGGCCGCGCGTCCCCATTGGTCAGAGGTCGGGGGTCGCATCTCGAAGTTTCGAGCGTGTTCTTGAGCGGCGCCGACGCCGACTGGCGAGGAGGACGTGTCTTAGTGCACGCAAGGCTACGCCCTTTCCCCCCCGTCAGCCGTAGAACCGACTCGCATGTTCGAGAATAATCGGCGTGGATGACTCATTTCCTCGGCGCACGCCGCGGCGGTGGAGAGAGAGGCACGCGCTCGGCGGGGCTTTCCCTCTCCCCCGTCGGGCTCGCGCCGGCGAGACGCCGTGCGCGCGGCGGTTTTTCTTTGTTTGTTCCTAAAATGCGCCGAATTTTGTGACACCGGCACTATAGAACTGAAATATACATGGTTTCGACTTCAGATCTAGACGAATGATGCTATATGGAACAGAGCTTTCAGAGTTTCAAAAATACCTGACGCACTGGCCAGACCGCCGTTAACCAGTAAATGAGTGCCTAAACAACATTCTGGCATGCAACCAGTGACTGCGCCCTGTACTTTCCGCACATGGGCAAAAGAAAAACCAGAAAGGCCTTCTCGGTGTTAACAAAACCGCGCTTATTTCTTCAGTCGACACATGCTACGTGGCTGTCATGTTAAGGAAAGAAAAGTCCTTTGTTAGCAGCTATTGTGTGAACAAATTAGCGGAATAAGAAATAGGCGCGAGCGAGAAAATAAACGTAGGACTCGTGAAAAGGCACACCATAGTTCTGTACTAGTCGGTAAACGTGCAAATTCAATCTGGACATGTGAACGCATCGCATTTGCCTCACCTGGAAGCTGTCTCTGTGCATCAGCTGGTCACATATATCGATTGCCTGGCAGGCGCTGTTAACAAACTGCAAAGAAATCCAGTAGCCTTTCATCTTAAGCATATTGGAAAGGCAAAAGTGAAATAACATCGATTTCCTGTAGCGCGCTTCCATTACACTTCCGTTAGATATGCTTTCATTACGCTGTGCTTTGCAGTGCACTTAACCCTGGTGATATTCCAAATTCAAATGCTTTCTCGAGACCACTCTAGTCTGGATGTAGGCGTCCATACATTCTGTGCAATTATATAGAACCTAATTGATAGCGTAGTGAATGTCTCCTGTCGAGGGCATTTTCTGAAGACTGAGTCTCGTGCGTTGATCTACTTCATTAATTGCAATCCACCAACGAATGTCTCAGAAAAGCTCCCGTAACTAATTTTAAGCGCATCCATCAGGCATTGAGAAAAATACTGGCCCTGCAAGCTTTCTTTTTTTTGTAACCTTCATTTCTATGCATCACTATGTCATAATTATTCTGATATCTTGGTTACCTGGCTAAGTATTGAAAAGTGTACATGTTTGCAAGCTTCACCCTATTAAAACCCCACCCAGCGTTAAAAAATCTAGCATCTACAAAGTGATCACCAATTCCTTTTCCTCTTTCCATTTATTACCGAGCGCGCGCTGTCACTATAAAATTACAAACGCAAATTTTTCCACCATTATAATATGAAGGTTCAGAAGGGCTAATATTCCTGATAAAATGTATGCGGTATTTCCTTATTAGCACAGTTACCATGCGTGTATTTCTAATTACCTGGTCATACTTGCTTCTGTTGGCCTAAGATTCATCCGTGTGCAAAATCTTCCTTTTGATTCATTTAAACTTCCTACTTTTCATCGGCTAGGTCAACCCTCCCAATGTTTACCTTGCATCATGATAGCCTACAGGTAATTATTCCTGTTCTTTCATTCGTATCTTATCAGTTCCATTCTAGAAATTCACGCTCGCGTGTGTCCCGGAAAGATCCTTCATTCTTAAAATGCATTCGAAATCTCAACTACAGATGCCTTTCCTCCTTTGTTTACCAACGCATCTCCAAATAACTGTGTCAAATAGTACTCTCTGTAGACAAAATGCCCATGATAGTCTTATTTGGTTACAGGTGCAATATTATTGAAGATTGGTTTTTTGGTTTAGCAAAACGTTCAGCTGGGCGAGTTGGTAGATATTCATGATTTGAACAGCGCGAACTCTTTGGTCGCTAATATCCAGCCACACAATCCTTTGCGAACGGGTCGAAGCAACACGTGTTTTTCTATAAAAACGAGCAATTCATAGATGTCAATCATACCATGAAATACGGTTCTTCACTAGTTTCAGTCGAGGCTGGCTTTGTAACGGATAAAGGTTTGAAAGGGGTAAAAATAGTGAGACTGGACAGCTTTCTATATTTAAATCAAGGACTCCTGTTTCGCTACAACAAACTTCAGCTGTTTACAAGCCATTAAACTAATGGGTTGGAATGTGCAGACTTTCGAAAACTTCATCTTCGTAATGATTGAATATATCAGACTGCAATGAAAAGTTCTAAACTTCCTTAATAAGAAATTTGCGTCTTCATAACTTTCTTCACTACCGAATAGGCCACTTTACCTTTACAGCCAGGGCATCAGCATGAAATCGCTTCAGTGTCAGTAGTATAGGAAGACAATTCTTCTTGGCATAGTTTATCAGGCGTCCAAGCTGCCTTGAAACAAACAGTGCTGCAAGAAAGAGAAGAAGTGTTTCTTCATGCCTAACATGATGGTGGCAGATTCCCGGAATGAGCAGTACGTTTGAGTTCAAGTTTTCCCCAAATAATAGCCAGAGTTTACAAAGGAGGCCGAAAACCTAAGTTTTTGCTGAAATAAAATACCGAAAAAAGGCAGCAGCAGGAAGATGTTATATCCTAACTTCTGTATAAAGTCTCTTGAGTCATAACGTACCTCATAAAAATACTTCAATTCCACTAAAATCCACTTGAAAAACGTGATGGTAGTGTGTGGTGACAAAAAATACTTGGCCGTGATTAAGATGCGTTATTGATGTAAAGGGCGCTAATTTCCACAGCTCTGGTCCTGTTGTGTTTGTCTCTTTTGTTTGCATGAGTAATTAGCGCTACATTTTTGCGAAAAAAATTGCATAACAAAAACGTAAGCAGGTAAAATTTACCAACATTAATTCAATCGCATCAAGCATATCAATTTCCAGGCGTATTCTTGTAATTCGGTAGTGAGATGTATAAAACACAGCGCGACTCACAATGCTGACTGTAGATTCCAGTGAAGCTGCACCGATCAGTCACTTCGTCCGCGAAGAGCTGTACTTTTTGTTCATGAAGATTTTCCTTCACACGTATATCTATCTCCTCGCCACGATTACGAGTTTATTCCTATTCTTCCTAGGCTCCACGACGCGACAAAACATTCGTAAATAAAATGTGCCTAAATTAAGACAAGTACGCCGCAGTACCCACCCTGACGCACTCACTGTCATTATATGGTTGGGCTTCTAACCCACAGAAGTGGTTTACATTCTGAAGCTTTGCGATCAAATCGCCGAACTCAATCCAGGTCACACTTGATAACAGCCCGCTCGGCGCACTTAAAAGTTGAATAACCCAGAGACCGCAATGAGCTAATGAATGAATGAATGAATGAATGAATGAATGAATGAATGAATGAATGAATGAATGAATGAATGAATGAATGTTTGGACAGAAATACAAAAGGTCTGTCGAGGAGACTGACAAAAAAGCAACGAATGCCTGACTAAGTGTCAGTCCACTTTCTGAATACACAAAACACTCAAGCAACACAGGGGTAAGAAAACTAGATAAAGTATATACATCCACTTAAAATGGAAGGTAAGTACATGCAATAAATAATAGAAACAATGAAAGCATGTTACACTTTCAAGGAAAACAATCATATCTGAATAGATAACAAGTACAAGTTCACTTTTTTTTAAGTTTACTAGAGATGACGAATTCGTTTACAATACTGAGAATGGTAGGATGATGATTTAGGAAATCTGGAATTATAAAAGATTGCTTTTGCATACCGTAGTTTCTCCGTATCTTGCCTGTGTTGTACATAGTGTGTCTTGTATTATATGTGTGCTCTTTTCGAAGGTATATTCGGAAAAAGGCGCTTTCATTATGGCTGATCTCTCGAAATATTACAATAGCTGTTTTTTATTAATAAGATTTTGTATTGCTAATATACTATTCTTCTTGAAAAGAGGCGCAGAATGACTTCTATAGGGCGCACTTTCACCGACAGGTATCATACGGTTCTGTAAGGTTAGCAAGCTGTCGACGTTAGTTTTCGTCGTGGTACCCCAGACAGATAAACAGTATTGGAGGCGTGAATACACTAGGCTATAGTACAACTGTTTTTTTAATCGAGAAGGAAAGAGATGCTGTAATTTATTAATAATGCCGATGTATAGTGCAATATTGGTTTTCACGCTGTCGACGTGAGTGGCCCAGTTTAAGTTTTCTTGGTTGGTTTATGGTTTATGGGGTTTAACGTCCCAAAGCGACTAAGGCTATGAGAGACGCCGTAGTGGAGGGCTCCGGAAATTTCGACCACCTGGGGTTCTTCAACGTGCACTGACATCGCACAGTACACGGGCCTCTAGAATTTCTCCTCCAAAGAAATTCTAGCCGCCGCGGCCGGGATCGAACAATTTAAGTTTTCTTCAAACGTAACACCAAGGAACCTACGGTAAGTGGAGCGCTGGACGATTTCATCACGGCATTTTATTACTATGTTGTCATCAATACACTTGTTACGAGCACGAAAGGCAACGTATTTTGTCTTTTTAATGTTTAGTTCTAACTAAACATCAACATAATAAACGCGGTCCCGGAATTCGAAATCTCCAATATGCTGGCAGTAGAGCATAGCACCAGCGGAGAGAGGGCCAAAACGCGGAACAAATATGCGAAGTCATAGCCAAAACTTTTTGTTTACAGATACCCAACAATAAGTACTGTGAAATTATTCCCGTGCCATTATTGCTTAGCGCCCTGTATATATGAAAATGCCAGCTGAATGACAAAACTGCAGAATTGGAGAGAAAGTAAAGCTTGAAAATCTCGCATTTTCTCCCACCCTATCAGAGAGAATGTGACGCCCTTCCAAATTCAACACATTACCAATCCTTGCATGCAATGCTCTTGAACTTTACCCCATGCACATGTAGACAATCCTTCGGCGCCTATTCCACAGATTAACTCTTCACTGAGACCGAACCGCGCCCCGTCACGCTCACTAGTCTAAGCATTTCTATCGACAGGGTGTTCGTAACCTGGCTACACGATGTTGTCAAATTTCCTGCTTTCATGGCGACGATCAAAGTTCTTGCTATTTTGCTCAGCCGAGTTGAATGCAAGTGCGATTAGGTCTATTTACAGCGCGATAAAGCGAGTTAAATTTAAATCTACGCCACATCCTGCAGAGCTTGCTCTATTGTCAGAAGGTGTTCCCAAATAGCTTTTCATACCCGCCGTACGGAGTGCTTTACTGAGTTGCGCGAGAGTCTTCATATAGTTCGGCTTTTCTTATTCACTCGTTTTCTTTTTACGGTACGGGGATTGGCCACCTTTGGCAGCAAGAACACGATTGATGAAACAGGCGCTGATTTCGTCTCTCCAGAGGTTTCATATCTGCGGGGCGCCAGTAGGCATTCTCAGTTTTCTTTCTGTACGCTGAAATCGTCTTAGAGTTTACGCGGGTACAGCTTTACAGCTAGATACAAAATAACTACATTTACTTCACTCTCTCCAGAACATCACAATGTCTCGTTTAGCTTTTATGTGGCCTGCTGCTGCAATATTTATACCTTAATTTGTCGAGCGGCTAAACGTTTGTAAGAATGCATAATATAAGACCAATAACAATTCGCAATACTTGAACAGTTGTGTTAACCTAAGGCCCAACATTGATTGAGATCAAAAGTTTTGATAAATGCGGTCTGTACGATTTCGCGCCATTTTGAACATTTTTCGTTCAGCTCAACTAACTCGTCAATTAAAGGGAGCCTCTGTATCGCTTCGCGCCTGAGTCCGCTCTGGTATTAGACGAGCATCTAATTATAGCCATTGGAGCTTCCACAAATTGGGAATTCTTACGCACAATTTTTCCCTCCCATCGGTAGATGCGTAGGTTCTTCCGGTACTATTGCGCAGAACATAAGCACCGCTCTTCTGCAAGCCTATTGTATGCTCTACTCACACAGTAAGTGGTGTCACAACAATTTAAATATCATGTCGAGAAATACCACGGAAAAACCACTTAACTTTGTTTTTTTTATCCTTGTATATAGCGGCGCCAATAATCACATTTTTTTATCGCCATACGAAGTACAAAAAGGACGAACTGTGGTTGTAAAATTAACACGACTAAAGCAAAAAAAATAAATCAGCTAGGTTTGGCCGCAAACGAAAGAAAATACAAAGTACACAAAAAAACGAAAAAGAAGTACAATGCCTTACAGACAAAATAGTGCTTGAGGATATGTCCAGGAATACAACGCTCCATGCGTTAGAAGGGTTTTGCCTCATTTCCATAGCGCCTCATATTCTAATGGAGCCCGACAAAAAAGGAGGCAGCCAAAAGTGGTGCGCACCTTATAAACACAGCGCGGAAACTATCATGCAACAACACACCCTTAAATCAGATGTCACTGCTCAGCCACTTACCATCCTTTGGGTCTGAACGACATGATGTTACAGCAGTTAGAGTCATATGTAGCAAGAACACGGCCCACCAGTTGGGTCCTGGCGCCATCACTTCGCTACACCGGGGAACTGTGGCGATACATGAGCTGCTAGCCTAGAAGAGGCCAAATGTATGTCAATATTTAAGTCAGAGCACGTGCGCTGCAGCTGCTTTCATTATGTGGAATGATCTTCCCCTCAGTTCTTTTTCTCATGCTATGCGAGCTGAGATGAATAATGACGTGTCCACCGATGGTTGGCTCAGAGGGAAAAATAAGAGCTTTCCTTATTTTTTCCTGCCCTAATTATGACGGGGTGAACCGGTTTATTATCATGGTCCTGGGTTTAAACTGGGCATAAGTAGATGCAAGCACAGACTTGAGAGTTCAATTCGAGGCATAATTAATTAAATCAACTGGCCTAAAGACGCTCATAGGACTCGTCGGGTCGGTCATCACAGGGATTACATCAGCGTGGCAGGGCACGGACTCGATGAATGGCTCAATTAAGGGCCGGATTGTCTGCCGTGGCCAGGTTGGGCATTACTTGCGTTCTTCCGCTGGTTGTTCTACGCCGTGCTGCCAGGCGTGGGGACGGGTTCTCAAAGGTCTATCTCATGCAATCAATGGCAAAACTCCGGCTCTGAGGTCCTGCCGCCGCCCCAGACCTCTCTCTTCCTCTCCTCCGACCGTATCATCTGTCTCGTCCACTGGACACAATCGCCCTCTCCTTTTCTCCTGTACGTCTGCTCTTTTCAAGAATCGGTATCTATGTTCAGCCCCCATTTTTCAATATTGCCGCTGGCCGCTGAGTGCATTCCTCTTCAAGCAGCCCGCCGCTTCTTTAAGCAACCCTCTTCCCTTCCCGATAGAGTCGTCGGCCGCTACCAAATATGATAACTTGGGCGGTCGCTATGTCAAAATATGGGGAAAATGTCGCAGGGACACACGACGCTAGGATGGCGCGGTCAGCAACTTCCGTGAAGCGTCACAGATATGCGTCTTATTGTGGTGAACATGCACGAACCGCCACATCTGCTCCTCCTTACAAAAGAATTTCAACCGAAAATGAGGAGTTCACCGTACATATACAGATGCTCTGCTCGAGCAAGTATTCCCACAAGTTTACAAGTTTTAGTCTATCATGAGGCAATTCATTCTTGACGAAGTCACTCTTTTAGTGAGAAGGCACTCGAAGGCTCACAAACACCGGCCTAGAATCTTCATACCGTACGTACGTATGATCCTGTGCCTTTGTCTAGCAACCCGAGCTGCTCGGGTAAGCTCGGATAGTAACTCGGGTACGATCGACTAAGTTCGGAAGAGCTTCATGCCAGCTGCGCGAGAGGTTGCTCGGGAAGAGCAACATGGGCCCCGCAATCTTTACGAGTGACTGAGATAGAAACAGCCGCCTTCTAATGCAGTGGCTCATCTCATAACCGCGGCTCCACAATGCTAGTAGTGGTCTGAGGACTCACAGCTATGAATGTTATGTAGAGAATGACCAATTCTAGGATGATGCTAGGATGACGCGGTTAGCTCCGTCTATGAAACGTCGCTGAGAAGTGTCTTGACACGCTGAATGTACACGAACCTTCACAGCGAATACAATGACCATGACTAAGTGCGTGTTAATAAAGGTGAGGAAGACGTGCAAGTAATAGACCGGAAAATATAGCAACATCTAAACTAGACCGGACTTAACTAAATGATGAGAGAAGCAGACTGGAGATCAAAGACATGCAAAGAAGGTAATATGAAGTAATCGTTTATTTGATCTACTATATTTACTGTTACAATGCTTGTCGGCGTTCTTTCGCAGAACACTTGGGCGAAGGAATGCGTGGAGTATTCACATCAATCCTCCTCGGCTAAATCGACTTTAAGGTCGCAAAGAGGGGGTCGGGAGGTTTAGGTTGGTGGAGATGGATTTTTACCAGCCAGTGGCCGGATGTGCGACCACCGAAGTTTGCATGAAGGGTGAAGCCTACACACTAGTGATGCCAAACTATCGACAGATTAACTATCGATACTGTCCATAGTTTTTTGAAAATATCGATAGTGTAAAAAAACTATGAATAGTGCTACTATCGGTACACTATCGATAGTACTATCGATAGCAACACTATCGATAGTAGTGCTATCGATTCGACTATTGATAGTATTACTATCGATAGTGTTGCTATCGATAGTACTACTTGCGATAGTACCGCTATCGATAACAAGACTCTATAGTGAAACTGTCGATGGCAAGACAATTGACAGTAACAATACTGATAGTATACATTTGTTGGCCAGCGATATAACTAAAACATGTGCGATTTCTGATTGGTTTGGCGGGTAAATTTCGACCGGCTGTGATTCTTTAACGTGCACTGGGACAGTTCGGAAAAATACCTGGAACTGCATCCATGAAAGAGCAAGCGCTGGAACAGTTCAGAAAAATACTAGGAACTGCATCTGATGAAAGAACAAACAGCGCAAGTTGTGCTGGCTTGTTGACGTAACCGCTGCAGAAATGATTTTCGCACACATGCTTCGAAACTAGGACTTTCGCAAGCTAACATTTTATCTAGCAATTTTACGTAGGGAACGTCTGCAGAGCTCGGTGACGCGTAGACAGCGAAAACGTTGTCATCAACTCATACCATCACCTCCATACCACACACTCGGGAAACCAAGTTTGCGATGCAGTTTGTACGAGTGGTTGATTTTATTGTATCGATAGTACTATATATAAAAAGTAGTATGGATACGGGCATCGGTAGTAAAATCAACTGAACTATCGATAGTTCTACCGATAATACTATCGATAGTACTAGCGATAGTACTATCGATAGTCTTTTTTACCATCGATAGTTCAATAGGGACTCAACTATCGATAATATCGATATTACTATCGATAGTTCTGCATCACAACTACACACGCGCACGTACACGCAAGCGCACGCATGTACACTCAGACACCATGGTTATTTTGGGGAGAACTGGTGCAACGCGGCCGTTAGACATGTCTGCAAAATCTTGCGGCGCCTGTTCATAGATCCAACACAGACGAGCACCGATACGTATAAACGCCTGCAGAGATTGACACGTAAATTTCAAGGCCGCATGGTCCAGCGACCAGTACCTGAGCACAACACAATACCCAAGGGGAGGCCCTTACAGGTACAGTGGACCTGAAAACGTTGAGCTAGACGAACCTCTCTCACTAAACGAACTGATGGCGGCCCTAGCGACGATGAAACGCGGGATAACGCCAGGAAGGGTTAAATTCCTAGTCAATCTGCCGGAACCCGCATACGAATCCCTCCTGGAGCATTTTAATTCAATCTTGATGACCGCAAATCTACTTCCCACGGAGTGGAGGACGGCGACGGTAACTTCTCTCACCACGTGTGTGGGCAAATTGATGGAAACAATGGTAGAGACCGAATATCGTAGTACAGAGGAAAGAAGCGAGTCTTCGCCGACTCGATGTACGGCTTCAGGCGAAAGAAATGGGCTCAGGACGTCCTGATGCAGCTTCGCAGGGAAGTACTAAACCCGGCCCAACATCCGAATGGGGATAAGATAGTGCTGGTCCTAAACCTGACGGGCGCTCTCGACAATGTGACGGACGAGGCTCTTCTTACGCACCTCTTGGAGACAGGGTGTGGCGAAAAGGCCTTCAAGTACATATAACGCTTCCTCGTGAACAGACAGGCCTACGTAAAGATCCAGAACGTTGAGCATGGTCCCTTTCTATAGATGCGAGAGGGACACCGCAAGAAGCAGTGCTATCCCCTCTGCTTTTCAACTTGGCAATGAAGAACTTACAGGCCCACCTGGAGAAAGTCCTGGATGTGCAGTACGCGCAGTACGCGGACGAAACCTCCACATGAACTATGTAGGGCTCTCTCGAAGAAATGTTCTCAAGCCTGCAGGAGGCAACCATCGCGCTGAACGGGTACGCGAGAAGATGCGGCCTCCATTCCTCGCCGCAGAATTCCGAATTCGTGCACATTCGCTCCTCCAGAAAATGCACGAACTAGATAGAATTGCGGCTCGAATTGGAACCGGTACCCGAACGAGAAGAAATCAGAGTCCTAGGTCTGTTCATCCACCAGCGTTAGCTGGCGACTACCACGCACGGAAAGCTAAAGAACGTGGGGGACCAAGTGGGCCGAATGGTCCGCAGTCTCGATCATAAAATGGGGAGTGCGAACCAAAGACTCTTTACGGCTGGCCAATGCCTTTGTGACGAGCAGAATCCTCCACTCGACCCCTATCTCCGCCTCAAAAGACACGACAAGAACATCCTCGAGGTGACCACGCGCTAAGTGGCGAAGTAGGCCCTCGAGCTGCCGACAAGCACGCCTAACCCTGGACTGGGTATAACGAACTTCTTCGAGAAACTGACAGAAGCCCACCTCACGCGTGAATACATGCGATTATCACAGGCGCCGTCAGGACGCCGCCTATTAGATCGACTGCACATAACACATACGAATACAACCGAGGGGAGAGTAAGACTCCCGCAGGAGTGGCCCTACGCCCTATATGTAAGACCACTAACATGTCTAAGGATGACCACGAGGGTAGGCGCAAGGCCAGAGCAGAGGCCTTAGCTCACCACTACGGATGGAAACCCAGAGCATAACACATCAGCTCACACCAAGGTGGGTGGTGCACGGCGGCGGTGATCCACGAGTCCCAAAAGAGAACGGATCACCGTTCAAAGCCTGGAACGTAACCCAAGCGGAGGAAGCAGCCACCGCGATAGCGGCAAGACAGTCCGATTCCAAGAGAATCATAGGCGACTCGCGAAGGGCGTATAGGAACGTCGAGCAGGGCTGGGTCCCGTACCTGGCTACTGAAAACAGCTTGTACGTAGGAAGTCCACTCCATCGCTCCATAGTCTGGGCTCCGGCCCACTCGGTGCTAGGGGGATACGAGGCAGCCACCCGCGCGTTCTCTAACCGGGCAACCTCGTCCCACCCCTCAGAAGAAGAAGCGGAGGCCGGTGGGCCTCCACTTTCAAGGAAATAACTCGACTATACCAAGATAGACACAACATTTACCCCCACCGAAGTAAAGGATTAACGAGTGGAGGAACGCCTGTTTCTCCGCCTCCGCACTTTGACCCAGCCTTCTACGGGGAGTGGCCGTACTGTAGGGAAAGATCCTCGGACATCTACCACGTGGTGTGGGTGCGCCCTTCCAACCCTGCTTTACCCCCAACTCATACACCACTCCGGAGAACTGGCAGGTGACCCTACTTGCCTGCTGTGACCTGAACGCCCAGAACGCAATTCGAACGAGCAGTGGCGGCAGTGGAAGCCACTGGTGTCCCGTACTAGGGGCTCTGAGGGGAACGGCACTAAACCTGACCGCAGAGCAACCTCCGTGTAACCCTCTTTTTTCAGAGCAAATAAACGTTTTTACCCCTCACTATCCACGACTCGACAGCCTGCTCAACCCACGAACGGTCCCATGTAGCACACTAGCAGCAGAACAACACAACACGAAAACCTACGTTTAGCAGTCGTCCTGCTGTCATTTCAGGCGGAGGGGAAAAACCGCATCGAAGAATCGTCACTACGCATAAAATAGCGCTAGCCCACCATGGTCGTTGTCGTCATTCAGGGTGTCCCAAAAATTTGACTCCCAAGGACACGCTGGAAGCAGCGCAGCATCGCGTGAAACGCTGACGTTATAACTTGTGCTCTTGGCTTTGCCGCACTATTGACATCGCTACAAGATCTTCCCGTCTGCTGACCACCGCATCTGGGACACGTCAATACTCAAAAAACGACGCTACACTGCCAAGGGCGCTGTAGTCAGCGGGAATCAACTATAAAACGGGTGGTCACGGTCCCTGGTGGCACAGTAGCTGCAACGCAGTACCGAGCTAACAGCTGTCTTTAAGAATTGTATTCCATTGGTTTCAGGTTAGTGATGCCTTACTTTACTTGTAACTTTTCTACCGCTAGGTGCTATGCTGCTTCCCCTGCCATGGTATGACCATGTCAACAGAGGCGTATTCTCCCCTTTATCAACAAGAAATCATGCGCAGCCGAGCCCGGATATATCACGCGGGGATTTATTGTAATGCTGGCTATATTGAACACGTTGACTAAGCATAATTATATTGAATATGCATAATTATAGACCTAGACTATCGTATTCCAGGCAGTAAAAATACCGCAAAATGTTCAAAAGATGTATCACACTTCCCGTGATACTCACTGGTGCGTCCGGAAAAAGAATGCTTATGACACAAAAAAAAACAAATCTTTGGCCTACATTTATATCATCGAGGTGAGAAAAAATTACATGTATACAGTTGCGAACCATTTCGTTGTGACGATCGTGACGAGCATATTCTGAACTGAATAATTACATAGCTGCTTGCCATCTTTTGGGCCAAGTTCACAAAATTTTGAGACAGGCACAGCGGCATAAATGCAGCACCTTGCGCCGCAAATGCTTATGTTTGTCATTGTTTCTTATTTCTTGGTGATATAGTGGTATTCACGCTGCCAGTAACAATCAAATGCAGGTTCTGGGTCTGTAATTTTGGGGATACAGGCCCAGAAGGTGCGCGTAGTGTGGAGATTCAACCTTTCAAACTTTGTACATTTCTTTTGGGCTGATGGGGCTTGCGCAGCTGAAAAATAGGAACCCTTGATGTCATGTTGTACCAAAAAAGAAATAACAGACCTTAGAATCGCGAATTACAACTGTTCCATTCATCACGAAGGCAAGAACTTCAGAATGTTTTCATAGCAGCAGTCTTGCGTGTCCGGCTGTGCACACATTTTCAGGCGTTTCTGGGAGAGGAAAGCAGCACTTTTAGAAGCCTAAATAGAAGCGCTGCTACCCTATCACTGCCGCATGGTGGAGGGAGGGGGCTGGGAGGAGGGAGGGTGAACAGGATAAATACTGAGGTCGAAGGACGGCGAAATATGTTCGGAACAATGCAGCGGGGACCTAGTGGTTTGAGCATCCGCCTCGCTTGCCGGAGGTACGGGGTTCGATCCCCACTGCCGCCGTGTACTCAGCAGTGATACAATGGCTAACAGCTTTCCCCCGGCCTGGTGTTCGGGTTCTTTAGGGTGAAACGCTTGGGAAATGGGTCTTTGACCCCTATTTGAGAAGACTAAAACTTGGCATCAGCGCGGGCGGCATAGACGCATCGTGTGACGCTTTTTCTCTGCATTGTTACAGCGCTCACTTCCAAGGCCCCAAGACAAGATAACGACCAAGGCAGAACATTCCATCTTCCAAGGCAGAAGATAACGGCCAAGACACCTGCGCAAGTGCGACACGCCCACCAGGAGAAGCTGCTATAAAGGCAGCTGGAAGACGGCGCCCCGACCACTTGGCAGCAGCGCGGGCGGCATAGACGCATCGTGTGGCGCTTTTTCTCTGCATTGTTACAGGTTGGAAATCACTTTTATATTACTGTATCTCTGTGTGTATTGCTGCCCTATCTGCTGCCAGAATCCTGTGTTGTGTGTTGTGCATTGAACCACTAAGGTAGCAGCTCGAGATGGCTGAGCTGGCCCAATTTCGTGAGGAGTTAAGAAAGGAGATGCGAGATTTCAAAGCTAAGATGGAACGAGATTTAAGGAATGAAATACGGGAACTGAAGACAAGCCTCTCGTTTCTAAGTGACCAAAACGACACTTTGCTGTCAGAGAACAAGGCGCTCAAAGAGCGAAATGAAAAATTAGAAAAATTGGAAATTGAATGCCAAGAACTGAAAAAAGTTGCTAACATGCATGAGCAGAGGATCACGGCTTCCGAGCAGTATTCAAGGGTCTGTAACCTTGAACTGAAAGGCATACCACAAAAACAGGACGAGCATCTTCCTAAGATTCTTCACGACATTGGGGAACTTCTGCACGTGCCCATTGCTGATGATGGCATTGAAATCTGTCACCGCGTGCCAACAAAGAACTCGGATGCTGAGCCGAATATTGTTGTCAAATTCCGGCACCGCTCCAAGCGTGATGCAGTGCTGCAGAAGGCGAAAAAGATGCGCATTTCGACAGACGATCTTGGCCACTCCCCCGGCGCCCCTGTTTTTATCAATGAACATTTATGCCCGGCAGTTAAGCAGTTACTTGGAATGACCATATCAAAAAAGAAGGAACACAAGTGGAGCTTTGTTTGGATCAAAAACGGAAAGGTGCTTGCAAAGAAAGACGAGTCATCTGATGTCATTCATATCCGACAAACACAGGACCTTGAAAAGATTGTTTAAATGGAAATGGCGGTGCCCCCATCTGATGTAAATGCCGCTGTCCGTTCCCACAAAGATATCAGGCTGACATGCTTTCACCTTAATATCCGTTCCGCAAGACATAAAGAAGAAGAATTGGCTACCTTTTTAAATGCATTTTCTTTTGACTTCGACGTGATTATGTTAACAGAAACATGGTATACCTCAAAGGAAGAAGTATACAAACCTGCATGTTATCAAACCTTTTTTTCTGAACCGATCACACAAAATTGGTGGTGGTGTGGCAGTTCTGGCAAAATATGGACTGGGTTTCGAACTGATCCCAGAGCTCAGCATGATCAACGCAGATATTGAGTGTCTAACTTTGAAGTCTCGTAGTTACATGTGCTGTGTAATTTACCGGCCTCCTGATTCTAATTTAAGTAATTTCTTCGTTTTCCTTGACAATATCCTGGAATCCGTGAACAAAAACAGGTTCAAAGTTATTCTTGCAGGAGATTTTAACATCGATATCCTTAAACCCTCGCCTGCTCGTGCAGAGTTATTTTCGATCCTAGAGTCAAATGCACTCACCGTTTTTACAGAAACTCCGACCCGTATTACCGTCCGCACAGAAACTTTAATCGATTTATTTATCTCGAATATTGACGCAAGCCATGTGCATTCGGGTGTCCTTTATAGTGATATTAGTGACCATTTTCCTATTTTCATGCTCATAGAAGACACTCGTAAAGTAGCGCACGATGAACCTTCCTTTACCATACAGAATATTACACCCCTTACACTTGGCGCGTTCCTAACGAGCATCACAAACATTAGCTGGGATGATGTGTACCACTCTGAGGACGTGGATGCAGCCTACGAGTCGTTCATTTCTATATTTAAAACGATTTATAAAACACATTTCGAAGAAAAGACTGTCAGGATAAAGGGAAAAAACCGCAAGCCCTGGATTACAAAAACGC
The DNA here is from genome assembly GCF_055824585.1 of Amblyomma mixtum. NCBI lineage: Eukaryota > Metazoa > Arthropoda > Arachnida > Ixodida > Ixodidae > Amblyomma > Amblyomma mixtum. The sequence goes on from NC_143021.1 coordinate 185,768,637, forward strand.
ATCTAAAGATGATAAGAAAGAAAACAAATCTTTTTAAAAAATTTCTGAGTACTAAATCTTTGAGTGACTTGGCGAACTATAAACAATATCGAAATAAGGTGACTGCTCTTTTAAAGCGCGAGAAAAGAGCATTCTTGCATGATAAATTTGAAGCCTGTAAGGGAAGCAGCGACGTTTGGAAAAATCTTAATCATTTATTTTGTCGTGCATCAACTGTACCTCCTGTCAGTGGATTAATTCATAAAGGGCACCACGTACAAGGATCAGAATTGGCAGAAGCATTCAATAACTTTTTCATAGACATTGTTGGAAATGTGCCATCATATGACACCGTGGGGCTAGATATAAGACGTAATACTGACAGTATTTTTCTTGGACCAACTGATGAGCATAAAATTTGCAGCATTTTTACCTCTTTCAAGAACAGTAAAGCCTGTGATATTGACGGCATTCAAATAGGACCGGTAAAACATGTTATCAGTTTGGTAGCTCCCGCACTTACCTACATATATAACCTTGCTTTGTTTTCTGGGCACTTTCCCAAATTAATGCAGATTTCTAAAGTTAGTGTGCTTTTTAAAAGTGGAGACAAAAATAATATGTCAAATTATAGGCCCATTTCTATCCTACCAGTTTTTTCTAAAGGTTTAGAAAAGGTTATCCACAGTAGACTAACAAAGTTTTGCGCTAAATTTTCCTTGCTATCTTCATACCAGCACGGATTTTTGGAGGGCAAGTCTACTGAAACCGCCTTGTTGAAGCAAAAAGAGATTATTTTGAGTGCTTTTGAAAATAAACAGATATGTCTAGGTATATTTATAGATTTTTCTAAGACATTCGACCGCCTTAACCACCAGCGTTTATTAAGAAAATTGGAAGTTCTAGGCATTCGGGGCACTCCTCTGTCTCTTATAAAGTCGTATTTGCAGCATCGCCTTCAATGTGTAGTAATAACAAAGCAGGCCTCATCTTTTTTGACTGTTAAAACCGGCGTTCCACAGGGAAGCATTTTAGGTCCGCTGTTGTTTCTTTTGTACATAAATGACATCACGAACATCGACAACAGACCAGAGTACATAATATACGCAGACGATACAACTATGCTTTTTAAAGGCGACACTCCTGATTCAATAATTCCAGTTGTAAACAGTACGCTAGACAAACTGAGGGCTTGGAGTGAACATAATTCTCTAATCATAAATACACAAAAAATAAAAGCAGTCGTATTCCACCCTAGGCAACGTGTAATTTCTAAAGACTTTGATTTATGCATGGGGGACTCCATTATAAACGTTTCACCTTCTGTTAAAGCACTAGGAGTTATTTTTCACGAAAATTTGAGTTGGAATGCTCAGATTGACAATGTTGTATCTAAACTTTCAAAATGCACGGGTGTTCTTGCAAAATATCGCTCCTGTTTACCAGTGTCAATCAAACTCATAGTGTACAATGCACTGTTTTTGCCCTATCTCAGTAACTGTTTTTTGGTCTGGGGCAGTACCACGGAAACAAATATCCAAAAGCTTTTTCGTGTGCAAAAGAAAGCAATTCGTTTTATTGCAAACGCTGAATACCGAGCTCACACGGATGAGTTGTTTACCCGCCTCAATATCCTCAAAATTTCAAAGCTCTACGAATATTACTTAGCGACAAGGTATAAAAAATCCCTTCACCATATCCACGACAGCTTTCTGGACATGTGCGCGCTAAAACCAAATGACCCAGCATATACTCTTCGAAATCCTGAATTTTGGTGGATCCCCTTTTCACGCACTACATATGGTCATCAAATGCTCCGCCATAGCGTTCCAACACTGCTAAATAAGCTTACCTTGAACAACGTCTGTATTGACACCTGCAATCAGAGAGACATCCGGGACATATGTTTACGATTGTAATGTTATTTATGTTGTTTGTGCCTGACACCGCATTTTAATCACTTGACGCACTTTTTTTTTATATTTGAGATCTAGTGACCGCTTTGCTTGATATGTTTTTTGTATTACTAGAATGTACAGCTTAAGTGCCAAATTTTTTGCTCTTTATTTCACACGCAAATCTTATTCGTGTTCTTTTTTTTGTTTTGTTTTGTACACGTGTCCCCCCGCGCTGCAAGTCATGTATACGGGGGGTTCAGGCTGTTTCAAGTGGAAGTTGTTTCCACTTTTTGCCTGAACCAACCCTCATCAATTTGTGATGAAAATAAAAACGTTTGATTGATTGATTGATTGATTGATTGATTGATTGATCTGGTGCCATGGTGCTCTTCGTTCCCAGATGCCCCTTCGCCATGAATACTAACAATCATTTCAAACATATTTGGAAAAAAATGAAATGATAGAATATGGGCTCTCTCCCCCAAAACCACTTTTATCTGTATCGCGTTTGCAGACGCGCCAAAACTAGAACTGCCGACAAGTATGCGAAATAATCTTCCTGCAAAACATAGCATTGTAAAAAGTGAGACAACGTCCCTGATTACCATTCTACGTTCGCAAAGATGCGAACATCCCTTTTTATCGCCTGTACCCATCACTTTCGCCGCTTGGACGGCTTGCTTTGAGCTACGAGCATGCGCTATCCAACTCCGGCGCCGATTACCTGCATGTGGTTTATCTTCCTACATGCTGTCAGGCGGAGCGTGCGTCGAGCTCTGAAAAAGTCACAACTGCTGAGGCCAGCTGAGCACAACTGCTGAGCACAGGCACGACGATAGCGCGAATCCGATTCGGCTGGCACACTGTTTGTAATTTTTATGCGAAATGTTTTGTAACCATAATGTGCTACTACTCATATTGTGCACCAATAAGAGAAGGTACGCGGAATTGCATGACTATCTCAGAACACCGCGCCTACAATTTCCGGTTGCCATATTGCTTCAGTGGATCTTGTCCGTTTTGCACCATGTGATCTTTCTTGACACCGGTGCAGTTGTGTTCGACCTCGCGGGCAGAGTTTCGAAAGCAAAGCGTCAGCCCAGCAGTTCTTGAATGCACTAGAAGTATGTAAAGAAATGGGGTTCCTTTTTTTTCATATTTAGTCAGTGCCACCAGTTCTAGCAGCTGCTTCTGGAACATTGTGTTTTGCTTGACATTTCACTCTAGCTGAAGCTCGCAAGAATAGGCACTGGGAAGCCGAACTCTGTGGTGTCGTTGAAATGCTGTTTTTGTGACGTGTTGAGGCATTTTTTTATTTTCGACAGCAATATTATTTTTTTGCGGAGGAAAATTTCGTAAGCCGATTGTTGTAAGTCGTGCAGTCACCCACTTATAACAATGACTCTTTTATTCCGTACAGCCATGCTTAAAACGCTGGCTCAGAACCAGCTAGCTGTCTGGCATTGTAAGAGTTCTTGTGCACAAGAATTATCACTGTATAACTGCTGGTAAAATCCACAGTTAAAGAGCAAGTCCAGCTCTGAGGGGGGAATATGCCGTAGGCTGGTGAGAATGAGGTATTTTGTTATCAGAGGAGGTTATTATCTCGAATAACGCCCAAGCTGATGAAAGAGAGGTATAATACGATGACCTCATCGGGAGAAGCCTAATTTGTTTCGCCTTGTGGAAACAAAAAACTAATAAAATGTGCCCACTGGAAGAAAAAATAAACGAAGCAATGCTCGAACAATGAAGTGCTGATGAAGATGTGTCGAAAAATACAATGTTCTGTATGTTAGCAGCTATCATGCAGCTCACCCACTGCAATAGATATGCATTTCGTGCCTGGCACATTAGCAGATAGACGAAAGCTGCGCACTTCAAGATTAAAACGCAGGTGTTCTCCAGCCAAACCTATATTTTACAGCGATATCAGTTCTCAGTCACTTAGCATCTATTCGGTCTGAATGACAGGATCTTGATGCCCTGCCGGACCTTGATGCCATAGTTAGCATAAGAGGACTATCGCATAGCTTCCAGCTTCACCGTTCAACCACGTTCCTAAGTGGCACTCGCTGTAATACAGGCGTACTACGTCCGCCGCTCTTGACGAAGGTGACGCTGGTGAACGCTCTCAAGGTTCGGGTAAAGTACACATAAATACCCCCAAAAGCAGTAGATTGCACAGCCATCACTGTAGTTAGGTTGGTAGAGCACAGGATGCGAAATTCGGAGGTTGTGGGTTCGTATTGCACCGGCGGCATGGTTTTTTTCTTCTGGTTTTATTAATCTTCCATTAATGAAAATCATAATTTAAGAAATGACATCGCCTGTACTTTTTCATGTTTGTTTCGTTATGTACATGTATGTCATAAAGATCACCTCTTTTCATTCCCTTGTCTGCTGAACAGCTTAACGAGGGCCTCGAAGTTGGCAGTCTTTATGCCATAGGTACCATAAGAGGGTTCTCGCACAGCTCAAAAAAAAAAGCAACAGGGGGTTGTCTACGAAACTGCACGCTCCGTGTGCCCGGCCTCATACATCGACGATAGCAAAAAGCCTCAAGGAGAGAATTGCGGGACACAAAAATGCATGCCGGTTAAAGAACTCAGAAAATAACACCCTCGCCGAGAACTGCAAGCGCTCCGACCACGAAATCGCCTTGGAAGCAGTGAGCGTGTCGACCATAGAACGTAATCGTTTCAGGAGCCGTCTCGTTCAGTCATGGCATATCCGGCTCACAAAGTGCGCCAAAAAGCAGACTCCGGGAATGCTACCTTCCGTGTATGTTAATAGCCTTCGACACGTGATAGCAAGGCGGAAGCGAAGCCCGCTTTCTGCTGCTGCTCGTCCCTAATTATGGAACCGAGTTGGTCTAGAAACACTGGGCTGCAAATAAAGATGTGATTGGTATTAATATTTTTGAATTAGTAAACTATGGTCCTTGCTCCTCCTATGATCTGTCATGAAGCTACGTCAGTTAATATTGCACGAAAGTTTGTAGCGGAGGCACGTATTAGGTGAGATTTACGTGCAAGCTCTCGCAGCACAACCCAACAGCCGGAGTTGAAAATTTAGTATATTTTTATGAACAGCACCGTGCACATGGAAGGTCATAATAGTGGCCAACCCCTGCATCCGTTAAGCAGCTTGATGTATCTATCAGTGTTGGCCCTATAGCTGCAATGTCAATTTTACTTCGTGTCATGAAGCGCTGCGAAGAAAAATTTAGTGGAACTTGATGTGCTGAAGTAATAGCAGCTTTATCAGCTGAAGCCGCGGTGAATATTCAACATCCACGTGGACAGCAAAAGGCACGACATGGCGCTCCTGTATCGAATAGCGGTGCATCATTGATAACAGATGACACTTCCGCTCCTGTACCTGTGTGCATCGGTGCCGGCTCGTACACTCTATGCAATCACTATGCACTTTCTTTACCCAGTGTAGTTTTTGTCCTGTTTCCAGGTTTTGTACTCGTCCTAACATCTCTTATAGTGTTCAAATTTCAATTCCAGGACTGTCCTTTTTTTCGCTTAACCATCCATTCCCGCTTGATACGACGCATCCCGGCATACATCGCCATACCGATCCCATAATCAGCCTTGGCGATGCAAGTATAGCCACCACAGATGGAGGATGTAAAGGCAAAAACGTACATGAGCTGTGCGACTTAAGGTCGTGTTAAAGAACTCCATGTGATCTCGTCATTTTTGGCGTTCCACTACCGCTACCGTCTCAACCGATGTGTTCTGTGGGAAGCTAAGCCCCTCAATTCTAAATACGCAATTGCTTTACTCAAAGTTTGCTCATTGATGCGCTCGCCCCCTATAATAACATATATAAATTTTATTTATCCTGTAAGAGAATTCATGAAATCCAGTGCTGAAATTATTGTCTTAGAACAAATGAAAAGCCCCATTCGAAGCGCACGGAAATCAGCTTTCCCCAACAAACGACGACTGGCATTCTTCACCCTGATATCTTCAGGAGGTACGCAAACGCATGCTTGGCAACTCGACTTGAGGGTGCGGTTTCCGCAGCGCAAAGCTGAAAGAAAAAAAAAACAATTACTCGAAGATGCTGCATTAAATTTCTTCTCACAGCTATATATGACAGTCTGCGCATTTCTTATCGGTGTATTGCTGTGCTTTCAGCGAGGTAGTTGCCATTTTCCACTATTTTAACTTAGAGCGCAGAGTGAATATAGCAAGGCTTCATTTCAGGAAACATTTTGTAGCCAATTTCCCGTTTTCTGGTGTTCTGCACAAGGTATATGTTCAAGCCGTTTATGCATATATTCATGTATATAACTTAGCAATTAGCACCATTTAAAGATCTGTAAACTCAGACTGGTACGTAATACTCATAGGAGATTTGTATGAAGATAAGCTACGAAACGTGTAGAAAAGGATCACAAATGAGTTAAGAACGCTTTAAAATTAGTAAGTAAAAATGATCTAGGCGATCATGACTGTACAATGCCTGAAATGCAAAGCTACTGTAAGTGCATGCGTATTGAAGTGAATGCTGAAAACATCACCCCGGCATGTTAAACCAAGAAATACCGCGACACCATCGATTACGAAGGAAGACCGTGCAACTCGCACGAAAAAGTGGAAATAGCATTCTAGTCATCAATACGTTGGCGGATGGTTCAAAAACCCCGTGATTTGGAATCATTCCTGTCGCACATTAGGACCTGGGACTCAAACACGCCGTTTATTCAAAGGCCACCTTTCACGCTATAGGTTCGGGAAAATGCAGAAACTTTAACCTGTGTAAGCCTGAACGTACGTCATTACCTGATGTTTCTTCGTGTTATTAGATTTCAGCATTACCCTCACGCTTTTGCAAAATGGAGGCGATACTCACGATATATTCATCGTCTAGTACACAGTGGTAACTATCAAAGAATTTTGACCACATTTTGCAACAGACGCTGCCTGCAGTGAGAATGGCACGAGCGTTTCGCGCACATTTATAAATTCTGCTGTTGTATTCACGCAATGAGTGCGCATATCTGTCGCTCCACCGAAGGAAAAATTTTTGATTAAAATTTTGAGAATGTCGCAGTCAAAGTTGTTTTCCATACAGCTATTTTGGTTACTTGCGTTACGGTGGTATTGGTCCTGATTATGCATAACCTTAAATGAGAGTCGGTGCTGGTTCTGTGAGCAAATAACGCCACCTACGATTGCCTACACTCGTGAGAGGGAAAAAAAATTGGTAGCAGCTTAGCTCAGCTATGCCAGGATATGCGTAACGAGAGCTGCAGTTCCGCCCTTGGTTACGCATGTTGCAACTGCAATGTTATGCATTGAAGAAGTGTTTGGGGAAATACATCGATACCGCCGCATTGCGGTGGCTGGAGTCTCCTTTTCGTCACCTATGCGAAACGAATGCGATACACCGAGTCGTATCAGGTCAGCTTTTATACACACAGCCGCACATTCACAGTTTATCCACACTACTCCACACGCGGCAGCGGCGTCGTACGAGCTCTGGCGGCATGCCTTGCGCACCTTGTGCCTTTCTCTGGTAGCCACGCAAGAGCATTCACGCGCGGCGCCGATGGGCGTAGTCGGCCCGGAGCGGCCCCTCACGAGGCGCCGGCGGACAACTCTGACGTCATGCGGCGCGCACCTGCTGCTGCTCTCTTGTTTGGCGCATGCGCACGATCGGCCTTCCAGGCTCTCGGCGAAATGCTCGATTGGGTAGCATAGTGTAGCTCTCTCTACAAAAATATTAAAAGCGAGTGCTGCTTGTTAAACGGCACTGAAATGCAAGAACTGCCGGAATATCATTACAGGAAAGACGTATCTGTAACAACACCGCGAAAGTATCGCACGAAAAAACGAAATTTTTATACTGGTAGAGTGAGGATTCTAGATAAGACAGTACCACTGATTGAAGTTACGAGAACTCCGCTATTGTTGCTATCCTCCTGTGTTACTTTCTTTTATTACGTGTTTGGCGCTTCCAAGCCTTGTATGCTTATTCGTCATAATAGCGAATTCTTCTGAGCAACTGAGTTTATTTGGTCTATAAGTTTAGAGTTGAAAAAAAAAATCTCTCCGAAAAAAAACTCTAATGCGATGCAGCCTGACGCCAGCAAGCTACGCTAGCATTTGGATTTACTTTCGATATTGGTACTTTTACTGTAATGAATGGTTTCCCACTAAGCCGAAGCGTCATGAACTTGACATAATTTTTCCTGAGGGTAAACGCGAGCTCCAGAGGGTATCAAGGGAGGCTGTGGCCGGTGCTTCTGCAGGGCAGCTGGCTTTGGTACCTTGTTTTGCTGTAGCTTTTGTTGGGCTTGTGAGTAGGCTTCGTGAGAGTGGAGGCTTTGAAGAAATTTGTGCTGGGTAGACAGATAGTGGGCGTCGCTTCACGAGAGTAGCGCTGTGAAGGGTGGAGGGCGGCGCAATCTGCAGGGTGCAGCTATCGTGGGAATTGAGTCGTTGGTGGCGGTGTGTGTGTGTTTGTGTGGCAGGAGAAGCTCCCTCCCCAACCCGCCCCCTAGCCCTAGCTATTGGAGTGGGGTTGGGAGGATGGTGGTGGGTTGCGTTTCTGGCGAGTTGTCTTTGCCAACACGTCTTTGAATTCGATTTCGCCGTCGCTTTTTGGTTCCACTGCTGCGTGGTAGTCTAGTGGGCCTTCTGAAGGGCTATGCAGTTAGAATTTTGACGGGTGGTGGTACTGCAGGGTAGGGTTTGGCAGTGAAGGGGGCTGGTAGGTGCCGCCATTAAATGATGAAGGGGATAGGGGTGCGGTAGAAATGCAGATCGAAGGTGTAATCCGGCGCATCCCTAATAAGAGGGCTTGGTATGGAGGTGGCTGGCGGGGGGTAATTGTGGCGGGTGGAGGCTTTACTTGCCGAGACTGCACAAAGATCGCTCCAATGTTTTCGCCAAGAGCTGCTGTTACTGCAGTCGTAGTAAAGCATGACTAATTCCTTATAGTGGACTACGGCCGGACGTAAAATGAGACATGCGACCGGATAAGTGATGCGTTGCGGCGACACAGTGTGTGAATAAAATTTTTGTGCTGCGGTGTTGCTTATTACTCCACTGCAGAAGTTTAACACTAAATGTGATACGATCCCGAAAACTTGTGCGAGACGCAAAGTGGTTACGAAATCACCAATGTTGTTATAAAGATACGTAGATCGACGCAAAGCAAAAAAAGATAAAAACTCGAAACAGGGCTCGCGCAGCCTGTATTTTGAAATTGAGCTTGCTGCAATGATTGTTTCTTCACATTGCCGTGCGGAATGCCGAACATGTTTTCTTTTACGTTAGCCACCAAACTACTCTCCTAAACAAGACAGCTGGCAAGGTACCAATTAGTAGGTGCAACCGGAAAAATATGTTGTTATGTAAGCAACTCAATCTACACACTTGAAAATGAGTTTCCGTGCACGCTACGTTCGACTAGCTGTCCTAGACCTGGGAGTCTAAGGCACACAAGCAGCGGCAACGCCTTTGTACCGTTACCTTAGGCAGTTGTAAATCGTCCAATATTTCTTAGATTAGATAGCTGTAGAGGCCACATAAAAAGGTTGCCACATGATTTCATAGGTCTGCCCTGTTCCGTACAGGGCTTGTTGTGACGCTGATGGTCACTGCCATAAAAATGCGAAAATATCTCAAAAAGAAGACACTCACGGAAGCTTTCTCAATAATCCGCATCTGGTCAACGGGAACCACACCTGTCCCTAGCTGAGAAAAAAAATAAAACAAAACTTTTTTTTTACTGCGCCAAAAAAATTACTGCACAATTTCTACTGCAGATATTTACTCTTTCCTCAGTGAAATCGGGCTTACGACTGACAGCTGACTCACGTTCTTATGGAGGAGTTTGGTATCCACGAAAATGTTGTTTCAGGGGTGGCGATTTGCGTTAAATTTCAGCATAGGAACTTTGACGCTTCAAGCACTTTTCCAGCAAGGATTGTTTAATTTTTCACAAAGACGGTTTTCGAGCGGTCAGGGGTTAAGTCGAATTTCAATAAAAGAAGCACGCTTCTCTTTTTCGTCACAAAAATATGTATCCACGATCAGACTTCCTTGTGCGCGCTCTGTGTTTCTGTGTTACCAGTAATGGTAGTGCACTTCGCTTTTACCCTTATCGAGAATCGTTGCATTAAATGAATTTGATTCCGACGTGGAGTTCAGATAGGTGAAGGGTTTCACAGAGTGCCGGTAAATGGTCGTGTGGTGAGTGGAAACTTTGTAGGGGGTGGGACTGTGCAGCGCTTCTTGAGGTGAGAGGTACGGGGAGCTTCGTATGTGGGAGATACATTTTTAGTTGTGTGTGAGAGAAATTGTACCCACCAGAGCGTTATCGATAGCAGGGTGCGCTTCGAATCACAAGAACGCTAGGCTGTGGAGGATTCAGATACGCAGCCACCGGTCTTGCCGTCCAATAAGGGCTATACTGCAAACGCAGTGGATCATCCTGGCAAAGAACGTGAGTGGAAGGATAGGGGCAGATGGCTTCGACAGGGGCCGTGCGTGGACACTCCGGACGGGCTGCGTCTCTCCGCGTGCTATCTTTGTCTCATGTAAGCTGACGCTGTGCTACCGCATTGCGAGTTGCGTAATATTCGTTAAATATTTATAGCGAGAGCTCTACTCCTTCCGACTTTGATGTGGATTAGACAACGGCCTTGAATGCCTCAAACCAAACTTGACTGCGAAGCGGTATGGCCCAAGCTAGGGTAGCCTGATCACGTGATCATATTACTATGACCATTCGGCATCTGACCTTGACCTTTACGCTTTATCCTTGACCTTGCATTTCAGTTGAGACAGTGGCCACCCCATCTACAATGACTTTCAATGCATCGCAAGGTCAAACTGTGTTTAACTTTGTGGTGGTATGGCCCAAGCTATGGTAGCATGAGCACGTGTTCATATGACTACGACCATTGGGTACCTGTCCTTTGACCTTGACTATGACCTCGACAATTGATTTGAAACAGTGGAGACCATGCTTAACAGAGCTTTCGCTCGTGTAACTAGGTTCCAGCCACGTTTAACTCCAGCCATTTTTTTCACCTATTGAATATTTTTTCACTAAGCATCTAACACCCAGAAGCCTCTACAGTGGCAAGCTCTTAGGCTATGGTGGGAATAATTCGGAAAAAAAAGTAAATTACGCATTGTACGTTGCACGACAACTGACCTCGCCATAAACGATTCGCAAGATTTGCGATGCGCAACAAATTACACGCCAAGTCACCGTCGTGTAGATAAGCATGCCGGTGAAATGCTCGACTATAGCGCTTTTATTATGTAAAAATTTTACGTGGGGACATCAGGTTTCGGGTGTGTCCGTACCTCAAGTGTCAAAAATTACTTTGCGCCAGATGTTCTGCACATGATATGGTGCATGCAAGCCACATGGTCTAAAAGTTGAACATTTTCGTACGCAATTCCTCCTACATCACATACCCTATAGCTTCTTTCTTATGCTGAACAGAGGTATTTTTTCTCTAATGTGAATAAAAACTGGACAAAAAAGTCAGTCTCGTGTTACATCAAACAAAGTACCCTGTTTAAGAATTCCTATCGTAATTTACATCTGGTGAAAAGGAGCACTCACCCATTTTGCCCATAGCCAATTTTGCATGCAGGGGATATTCGCCTGCGTAAGAAAATACAGTGTCTTCCTTAATGTTCTTAACAGCGTTACGTTTTCAGCTCAATATTTTTTTTTTTAACCCACGCAAATAACAGAGCCACCACAGCGGATGGACTAGTTCGACAAACAGCATTGTCCACCTGGCCCTGTTAAGAACATTCACCTCATATGTAATGCTGTGGCCGAGTGAGAGAGAGAGAGAGAAAAACTTTATCATGGCAAGTGTGTTTAGACCCCCCTTGGGTCCCTGGACCACCGCACGGTCCCACTCTACGTCGTAACGTTCATGCGGTGTTTGTCCATGACGTCGGCACCCCGAAGCACCGCAGCAAGCTGCGATGGTACTGCGTGCCGTATTTGGAGTTTTATGTTCCATAGATGCGCATTATTTTTTAGGGATGCTGTAGTGAATGGCTGCGGTTTGATTTCACCACTAACCTTTCTTCCCGCCACGGTAGCTCTGTGGTTAGAGCGCTCGGCTACTGAGCCGGAGTTCCCGTGTTCGAACCCAACCCAGACGACCGCGTTTCGATTGAGGAGAAACGTAAAGGCGCCCATGTGCTGTGCGATATCAGTGCAATTTATTCCGGAGCCCTCCGCTACGGCACCATTTTCGTCTTTCACACCCTCGTTTATCCCTTTCTCTGCGGCGCGGTTAGGGTGTCCACAGACATGTGATGCAGTTACTCCGCCTTTTAGTTTCCTCAAAAACCAATTTTCAAACGTTGCTTTCGTCGGCTGAACTACATGAACACTCGGCTAACGCTTATAAGATCTCTTCTACCAGCTGTGCGGCCCCTCCAGATAGAAAAAAAAGATACTTCCTCACTTCCCCTCACAGTAGTCTTATGCATTCCTCTCAAAATAAAGGACTTTCAATCAATCAATCAATCAATCAATCAATCAATCAATCAATCAATCAATCAATCAATCAATCAATCTCCGCCTTGCGAAAACAAACAGCACCTTTACACCGAATCTGACACACACTTTTTTCCCCGTTTTCTCTGACGACCTAATGCGCGTTGGAACTCTCAGGGAGGAGGGGTGATTGTGCTTCCCTAAACGGCCGCATAGAGGAAACGGCCGTTTCGTGTTTCGCCGTGCCGTTCTAAAACTAAAAATATACACCCCTGGAGTATTTCGCAGTCCTCAGTATCTTTTGTAAAACAGCTCGAACAACGTTTGACAAGAAGAAGAACAAGTTTTTTTTTCCTTTATAAGCACCAGCTGTTGCTAATAAAACTTTTGCTGAGAGTCAGCGCTCGTCCCGTGTCGTTCTTGTTATTGTCCAACGTTGTTCGCGCTGTTTTACAAAAGATGCATCTGTGCCAACATGCCCAACTGAACGTTTTACTTAGTCCTCACTAGATAGATTTAGCACCGTCGTTCGGCAAAAATGCTGGCCGCAGTAACTGCAGCCGCACAGCAAATTGCTTTGGCAAACATTCTAACATTGGCAATGGCAACTCATTTTCGTATTGGCCGTATTAGCTACACTAGTGTGATAGAGCTTCTCTAGAAGCAGACAGAACTGTAAGCCCACAAAATAAAAGCATTTATCATGAGAAAATACTGCGGCCCATGCATTTATTTTTTTTGGCGGCGTGCTGTTTGCCAAGCTTTTTCAGTGGCACCTCACAACAACAGCACCTTTGCATTATGTTCCTCTGGTGCATCAAGAAAGAGCCCCCGCTCTTAAACTACTTCTGCGAAAATGACGCAGCTCTGACATCAACCCCTAGTAGGCCGTGCTATGCAGTGTGAACATTTAACTGCTTGTTTCTTCTGCCAACTTTTCAGTTTCGCTCTATGCTACTCTCTCTGCCCCGCCAGCTGCGCTGCAGCAGTCCCACAATAATCACACCACTGCTCGATAGGTGGCGCTGGCTGCTAAGAGGGAGGGGGGCTAGCGAATGAGCGTCGCTTATACGCACCGATGACCCCTTGAATTTGCTGCAAATTATTCTCTCCTTTCAAAAAGACAAAGGCAGATCTTCCTTTGTTTACGAAAATTGTGTTCGCTTTGTGGCGTTTGGCGGTTCTAGGTATTCTTATCAGATAATGTTGTTTATCAGGCAGTTGGGAACTCTTTAGCTACGCAGTGCGTTAGTAGAGTGCAATTCCCTTTCTATCTCACAAGGGCTGCTTTCGCATCCCGTAAAACATGATCATCGTGAAGAGTCCTCACCATTTTTTATGAATGTGCCTGACACTCTTTTGGGTTGTTATATTTTGTATGTCACAACGTTAGCTGTCCTAAGCTCCTTCTAAAAACTGTTTCTTAGACGGTGCCCTCCGCACAGCTCAGTGCCGTGCACCTACGAGCAAAATTGCGTTTGCAACCTCCGAGTCCAACAGGTTCCTCCCAACGTCTCGCGCACCGCCGAGCACCACCGACGTAAGAAGTTTCACAGCGTTAGCTGTTGTTTGCACTGTCCTCAGTTTTGCATCGCTGCCAACGGCGCCTGCGAGCTCACTGCCGGGTACCCACGGCAGAACCTGCACCTTCGGGCACCCTTCATAAAAAAAGCACGAAAGACATAAGAGATTAGCGCATTCCTCGCCTCATCTCCCGCATCTCTCAGCACGTCCCTAGTTCAAGGCCGTCTATCTAGTCGCTAGACGACCACTGCAAAGACATAAAGTGAGAGCATCCTCTCTGTTTCGTCTCGTTGTCCAGTGAAGTGACGCATGCCAGTGTGAAGGGAACAATGCCGTGCTGTTTATTCAGCGAGCATATTTAAAGAGAAATAGTGGCAAGGGGGTTAAGAAAGAGGGGACACAATATCAAGTCAGGGCGAGGGCACAGCGCTATCTTGCGCACGCAGGTTGCGATACGATACATCCTCCTCCGTCACAGTTTTTCGCAGCACATTTAACGCTGGTGGCTGATTTGCTTGAAGTTCTCGTCGTAATGAAGGCGGTCAAGCGGCTTTCTCACACGTGCGGACCGGCGGGGTTGCTGGGGCGCCGGACTGGTGTCTCTGGTCGGCATAACCGGAGCCGCTGGTGCCGGTGGTAGGGTTGACGACTCTTCCCGGGCTAAAATGCTGTCATCGCTAGATTCATCGCTGTCTGAGGCCTCAGTGTCAAACTTCTCCTTTGTTGCCAGTAAATGTTGTCGATTGCGCCGCAACGTCTTGCCATCATTGGTTTGCACGTAGTAGGAGCGAGGAGCTGCCGCTGCAGTTACCTTGGCCTTGCGATCCCACGTTGTCCCCTTAATGCGCACGACGTCGTCTTTTTGAAGTGGGGCCAGGCATCGGGTGGCGTGACTCGCCTGCTCATGTTTCTTGACCCGTGTAACAGCCTGACGTCGAAAGTCTGGCAAAGTCGTGCGCAGGGTCCTCCCTTGGAGCAGTTCGCCGGGCGACCGGCCGTCTTCCAATGGGCTTGATCTGTAATTGAGCATACCAAGCCAAAAGTTTTCATTCGCCTCTGTGGTTTTCTTGAGGATACGCTTTACTACTTGCACTCCCTTTTCGGCCAGCCCATTGGACCGAGGAAACATCGGGCTTGACGTAACATGTTTGAAGTCGTACAGCTCAGCGAAAAGAGCGAACTCATGGCTGGAGAACTGTGGGCCATTATCTGTGCATACCTCCATCGGGATTCCGAATCGTGAAAACATGGCCCCAAGTTTTTCGATGACGCCGGATGCCGTTTGGTCGCAGAGCTCCTCGACATCTGGAAAATTCGACATGGCATCGTAAGCAATGAGGTAGTATTTTCCGCCATATTGAAATATGTCGACACCAACGCGGTACCAGGCTTGGGTTGGAGTGGCGCGGAGCATCAGTGGCTCTGATGGTTGGTTATAAGCATACTTTCTGCAGGTTGAACAACCCTCAATCATCGATGCAACGTCACTGTTGATGTTTGGCCAGTACACCAGCTGCCTTGCCCTTGCTCTGCACTTCGCAATGCCAAGATGCCCAGCATGAATGCGTTTCAATGTCTCGGCCCGCATGCTTCGAGGTATAACGACCTTCGTTCCTTTAAACAGTATTCCACCCACTACTGAAAGTTCAGCAGCCACAGATTTGAGCGGACCTTCAACCGTGACCCCGTCTGCGAGGTCCTGCATCACCACTTTGAGATAGGTATCAGCTCCCGTCTCACGCGCAAGTAGTGCAGCTGTTCTGTCACTCACCAGTGCAGACAAAATGCTGATGGCATGGACTTCAACATCTTCTGTCTCCGAGTGGCTGATGTCAGCAGGACCCGCCGACCTTGAGAGCATGTCTGCCAACTGCATCTGTTTACCCGGAACAAATGTTAGAGCGTAATCATATTTCAACAGTCTCAGGAAAAACCGCTGCAATCTCGGCGGCATGTCTGCTATGGCCTTTTTTGATATATTTATTAGCGGCTGATGGTCACTTTCAAGCAAGACTGGGCGACCGTATGTGAAGTGGTCAAACTTCTCACAGCCAAATACGAGAGCCATCGCTTCTTTTCCGATCTGTGAATAGCGCTGTTCACACTCTGTCAGTGTTTTCGACGCGTAAGCGACTGGCCTCCAATTTACGCCGTGCCGCTGTAGCAGAGCTGAACCGATGCCGTTCTGTGACGCGTCTGACGTCACTTTTGTTTCTTTCTGTGGGTCAAAAATTGCGAGTAATGGTGCCTTGGTGAGCGCGTCGCATATATCTTTCCACTCTCTCTCGTGATTGGCCGTCCATTCGAATAAAACATTTTTCTTTAGAAGAGAGCGGAGAATTGGTGTTCGCAGAGCTAGGGATGGCAAGTACTTGCTGAAGTAATTTACCACCCCGAGCAACCTGTGTACTGCCTGTTTGTTTTGTGGTTTTGGCATGTTCCTTACGCTTTCGACCAGGGCCGGACTAGGGCTTATTCCTTCGCCGCTGATCACGTCGCCTAAAAATGCTATTTTTTCGGCGCCAAACTCGCATTTTGCAACATTGAATGTCAGGCCTGCAGCTTCAGCTGCTTTTAGTGCACATCTTAGTCGTTCATCGTGCTCTTCTCTGGTAGTGCCCCAAATGAGAACGTCATCCACGTACACCCGTACTCCAGGAACACCGTCAAAGACTTCATTCAGCGCCTTTTGAAACACCTCGCTGGCGGACGCGAGCCCGAAAGGAAGCCGGAGAAAGCAGTACCGGCCGAAGGGCGTTGCGAACGTACAAAGTTTCGACGACCGCTCCTCAAGCGGGATCTGGTGAAAGCCCGCATTTGCGTCTAGACGAGAAAAGAACTTAGCTCCCGCTAACTCCGCCTCGATATCTTCCCGACGCGGCATCTGGTAGTGCTCTCTTTTCAGGCTGTCGTTGATCCTTCTCGGATCCATGCACACCCTCATTTTTCCGTCTTTCTTGCGTGTAATGACTAGTGGGCTTACCCAGTCGGTTGGGTCGCTGACCTTTCTGATGATTCCTTCTTTCTCCATTCGCTGTAGCTCAGTACGCAATGGCTCCTGTAAGGCAATGGGCACCCTCCGAGCAGCTTGAACGACGGGCACAGCGTCCTTGCGCAGCAGTATCCTGTATTCACGTTGTAAGCACCCAGTTCCTTGAAAGAGCCCAGGGTACTCCCTAGCCACTTCATGAGAAGAGGTCGAGGTGACGGTGTCCACTGTGCGGCGAAGTAGACCTAGCAGCTCGCTGGCTTGAAGTCCCAAGATGGCCTGGTGGTTTTTCTTGACTATGAAGAATTCAGTGCAAATTTTTCGTTCACCTACTTGCACCGGCGCTGAGCACGTGCCGCAGTGTTTGATGATACCACCTCCGTACGACCGCAGAACGGCACCACTGGGCTTCAGTGCACCTGCATTTAACGTCCGAAAGAGTGACATAGGTACAAGATTCGCCTGGGAGCCAGTGTCGACCTTGAACGTCACCTCCTTGCCGCCAAATTTGGCCTTCACACACCAGTCGCGGTTGCTTATGACACTGCCAATGGCTATGTCCAGAACGTCAAAATCGTCACCTTCGTGCTGTACTTCTTGAACGTGGGCATTCGCTCTGCAGCACGATGCGAAGTGGTTGGGCCTGCTGCACGAATAGCAAGTCTTGCCATAGGCAGGGCACTGTCGTGGGGCGTGAGTGCGGTCGCATCGACTGCACCTGGAAACTCGCCTCGAGAGCTGTTGTAGCTTCACTCCGGTTCTACTCGAAGAGACAGCGTTGATCTCGGACAGTTTCTTTGTTCGACTCCAGAACTCGTTCTGACGTGCTGATGTTTCTGCCGCCTTGCACAAATCTACGGCTTTTCCCAGAGTTAGCTTCTTTTCCCGCAGCATTTTTTCTCGCAGTTTTGGAGAGTTCGTGCCGAATACAATTTGGTCGCGAACCATATCGTCTGCACTTGTCCCAAAGTTGCAATTCATGGCCTGCTTTTTTAGGTCGCGAAGGAACTGTTCGAATGGCTCTGCTTCGCCTTGGATCCGTGAACGAAACACATACCGTTCGTGTACTTCGTTCTGTTGCTCGACGCAGTATTCCTCGAACTTCGCAATGACGGTGGCGTAGTCTTCTCTGTCTTCCCCGTCGGCAAACAAAAAATTATTGAACACTTCAATTGCATCCTCACCGGCCACGCTAAGGAAGAGTGCAGTTTTTGCTGCTTCTGATGCTGGCTTGCTGGCAGTGGTTTTTTCTGCTTCTGATGCTGGCTTGCTGGAACTGGACGTTGCTTGCAAAAAGAGTTCAAATTTCTGTTTGAACAACTTCCAACTTCGACCGCCGTCTCCTGTTAGACGCAGTGGTTCTGGCGGCCTTAGGCGCTCCATTTCTTGCTTCCAGCAGCACGCCGCCGGCAGCCGTTCCAGGTCCTAGGTGCAGGGGCGTTCCTTAGGCCGAGCCTTATCCCACTTCTGACACCATGTTTCGTCTCGTTGTCCAGTGAAGTGACGCATGCCAGTGTGAAGGGAACAATGCCGTGCTGTTTATTCAGCGAGCATATTTAAAGAGAAATAGTGGCAAGGGGGTTAAGAAAGAGGGGACACAATATCAAGTCAGGGCGAGGGCACAGCGCTATCTTGCGCACGCAGGTTGCGATACGATACACATACGATAGTACGTCACATTCATTATCTCTATTTCTTAGCGTTCACAAAGCAGAAAACGCTCGATGTTTGCCTCAGTAACTCGCAAAAGCACCATTATTTTTTATTATTACATTTATCATTGTTCAACATTTTTATGGTTTCATAAATTTTTGATAGGTGTAATGATAAAACTACAAAGCGAACTGATGCACAAACTATCAACAGAAACACGCTAACTTCGAAAATTGTTCCTGAAGTCCTCTAATGTTTATTTCTGCAGAAATTCATAAAACTATTCTACATTAACAACCAACGATCCAAAAAACTCACCATTAAAGCAAGATACCTCTTGTAATGTGTAAATCCACAGCATTTTTATTC
Organism: Amblyomma mixtum; assembly: GCF_055824585.1. NCBI lineage: Eukaryota > Metazoa > Arthropoda > Arachnida > Ixodida > Ixodidae > Amblyomma > Amblyomma mixtum. Next base: position 185,787,564 of record NC_143021.1, read on the forward strand.
TTTATTCATACAATACCCGCAGCGCCACTAGGGCATTACAGCGGGGGGCACAGAACATCATAAAACAAATCCACTTTCTCACCATTCTTCTTCGGACGCAATCATTTTGTTCGGGTAAGACTACCTTATTGTGAAATTTTTTCTTCTCTGGTAACCACAATTGATAGTGTATATACGCATGGGCCCTGATTTGAAGTATTAAGTTATTTACTGTAAAGTTATATAGCCGATGAATTGAAATGCTATCCTGTCCTTATTTCGGCAAATCTCTTGAAAAGATCACAAAATAAGAATATTTAAGTTAACTTCTTACCAAGTTTGAAATAAAATCTCTCACTAAAGCGATCTGCTCATAATTGTAAGTATAAGCTTATTAGCCTATAAATATCTTCCTAGATCCAATCTGGAATGTGCATCTCCCATTTGGAACCCACATCATGCTTACGTTATCAACGAACTTTAATTCGTTCAAAACAGAGCGCTCAGATTCATTCATTATTCACATTCTCACGATAACAATGCGTCAGCGTTGAAAGCAAAATCTGGCTTATTACCCCTCTTAGTGCATCGTCGTATTGCGAGCCTTTGCTTATTTTATAATTTTTTCCATAGTTCACTAAACCTGACCAACATACTTTGTCCTGCCCGCCCGCATATCTAACCGCACTCGTCATCCTTTTTAAATTTCCCGACCACGTGCTCGAACTGTGACCTTTGCCGCTTCATTTTTATCTCGGGCTGTTGAAGTCTGAAACCACCTACTCAACAACATCGCAGCCATCACGTGCTCATCAAATCTCACCGAAAATGTATCCAGTCATCTTTCTTTCCGTTAAATACTTGCTACCCATGCTATTTGAAACCCCCACCCCTTATGTAACATCACTCGTCGGGCCTTAAAGGTGTTAATATTAAATGAAAGTGATGAGTGGTTTGCGTACGCTGGAGTGCTGAAAACGTTTATTGCGGCCCAGTAACGTAATAAAGCCTCCTGAAACGTGTCAAGCTATGAGAGAGAGAGAGACTCTTTAATGGAATACAGAGAATTTAGCCGGCGTTTCAATATCGCTGGCATGCTACTCTGCGTAGGGAGGGGAACTTGGGAGATAAAGACGGAAGGAGAGCAGCGTGGAAGAGGTAAAAGGAAAAAAAACGAAGATAAAATGCAGCCATGAAATGGGTACTAAGGATGCAATGGCGAGTATGAGGAATTGAACACGCTCTATCAGCTAGTGACAATATAATGGTTTTACATTGTGAGAGACAGATACAGTAAGCGCTTTTTTCCGAGAACACGAGTGCGAAAACGTTTCCTCTATATAGTTCATTTAGCGTTTGAGTTGCTGTATTAGTAGTTTTTATACGCACATTGGGCAAAAAATTTGCAAAAGTTATGTTTCCAGGCCGACATGAAATGGGCAGCCATACCCGAATGGAAACACAGATCGGACTACGGACGCTGCAGGGCAAAGGCCTCTCCCATGTCTCTCCAATTAACCATGCCAGCTACAGTCAGTGCGTCTCCTCAACTTCTTGATTTCATGCGCCCGCCTAACTTTCCGGCGCCCGCTGCTACGCTTGCCTTCTCTTGGAATCGAATCCACTCCGTTACATTTAAGGACCAGCGGTTATCCTGCTTTCGCGTTAGATGTCCTACCCAAGCCCATTTCTTCCCCTTGATCTTTGGGCAAACAGTGCGCACAGCGGCGCAGAGTGGTTCGTGAAAGCTCGACGCGTTCATTATTTTTAAATGTGCAGGCCGCTTGCCTGAGAAGCGAGATTGAACGACTTAATTTTCAGTTTTATAGTGCGGCTCTGAAGCGGCCGTTCCTCTCTTGAGCCGCGTCACCGCCCTCGGTGTAAACGAGCGAAACCATAAAGAAATAAATTGAAATGAATATTGCCGCGACTGAGATTAGATCCTGCGGTGCGGTGAACATAAAAGTTTCACTGGTCACTGATGGGAGCATTAGGCTATCGCTGCAGCCTTTTAAGTCTCGTGTTAAGCTGCTACTCTAGCGCTGTGCATTGCACATTTGTCTCTGCTAATACGTCTATGGAACTAACATACAGATTTTCGCACGCTGTGCATTGCACATCGTCGTCTTGATGAACTATAATACTACTATCGAACTAATAACGTGGCTAGACGTACCGACGAACCCGCAACGCAAAACAATGAGCACAAAAAAGCCTTAGACACCTACACAACTGCGCTGTATTTTCGCACTAGGGAGTTACGTAATCGTCCGTAGAATGTTTTTTTTTTTTTTACGAAGCATTATGAGAAAATTGGCATGAGCCTGGCTACAGCATTAAATTTCACCGATTTTTTTTGTAATTTTGTAAATATCTCTAGGGATTGAATATTATCTAAGGAATGGTAAATATGCGTTACCCAAAGTCATTTAATGAAGCGAAATTCTCAAAACTGTCTCCTTGTCACAGAAAGAAAGGCCTTAGCTGCACCCTCGCCTTGAGCTCGTCACCGCTCCCCCTTCTATGCGCATATGGTGGAGGCCCATTAAAATGACGTTCATATTGTGAAGCATTATATATTGTATTGCATTGTACTGTATTGCATTGTATTGAGGTTCATCGCGTTAAAGAAACTCAGGCCATCATGCTTCAAACACATGGTATAATTTATTTCAAAAATTGGTCGTCCTCGGTAGAACAACGTGGAAGTAATCAGATGACACGTACTACGCTACTACCATAAGCAAGAGGGGAAGAGCAGGGTTCACAGTATCGATTGCGTCGATGTTTTCGCAGTAAAAAAAAGAGGCAGGAATGTCAGACTAAATGTACAGTCCTTACCAAAAGTAACCTGTCTGCACGGTTTGCTTCTCTGTTGTATATTAAAGCTGTTATGCCAGCACTCACGCTCTAACTTCTTGAACTTTATGGAAGCCGTAAGGGCTCCACTATACGGATCAGAAGCAAACAATGCAGCCTGGTTACTCTTGGCAAAAACTGTACGTCTTTGTTCTAGAGCAGTAGATGTTTACGCAGTAAAAAAAGAGGCAGTGATGTCAGACAAAATATACGTCTATGTTCCAGAGATGTACGTTAGGGTGCTATTGTGATTTCGACAAATAAATGCCTGGCAGATTGCTTACCTGGAAGCTGTCGCTGTGCATCAGCTTGTCACATATATCGATTGCCTCACAGATGCTGCTTATAAACTGCAACGAAAACGGAATAGCTATTGAGCTTGAGTAACGGCAGATGTTCTTAAGCACACAAGTGAGGTAATTGAGATTTTTGTAACACACTCGGCACCGAACTGCATTTATCCCTGGTGATACGTCAACTACATAATGAATTCGCAGTAATCAAGGTAAGCTTCATGGAAAAGTATTCTAAGTATTCATTCACAACAATATTCACACCTTAATCAAATTTTAAAAGGTTGGTAAATTGGAGGCTGCACACAGGGCTAGTCTTCTAACAATTAAAAGTCTTAATCGGTGTATAGGGCTCTGCATATTTCTTACCCACATCTCCAGGAAACAATGCTCTGCTTCAGTAAGCCCGGTTGTCTAAAATTATGGGAGACTACTCGTAGATGAACAATTTCTACTAAATATTTATTCAATCAATGATATCCGCATTTACTGAGTGGTTACTTACGGATTTTGCTATTGTAAATGGCTGCAGCGCTCGCTGTAAACATTCTAAAGTTACAACCGTAAATTTCTCTATCTTCGGGGTACGGTTTATTTTTCACAGCCTTTCGTCATTATCTACTCTAAACCATTTCTTCTTATTCCTCTACTAGCTTAACTGTGTGATCATTATTTTTAGTTACACAGTCGCGGTTGTTCGCACTGTGGTCGATATTTTTTGCCGGTATATTTTCGTTTTGATGCATGCAGTGTTATTTTTTCACAACTCCTAGCTGCATTCTCCCCATATTCATTCTGCAAAAGTCTGTTTGTTGGTTTGCGGAGTTTAACGCCCGAAAGCAACTAAGTTAATGAGGGACGCCCTAGGGGGGTGCGCAGGAAGTTTCAACCACCTGGTGTTCTTTTACGTGCACGTACATTGCACAGTACGCGGGCCTTTAGCATTTCACCTCCATCGAAATCCGACCGCCCCTCCGGGATCGAACCCGCATCTTCCGGGACAGCAGCCGAGAACCGTGACCACTGAGCTACCGCGGCGGTATTTTGCAACAATTATGTCAGCCTACAGATCAACGATTCATGATATCGGTTTCATACCTTATCAGCTTCATTCCACAGATTCACACTGTTGCGGTTCGAAAGAAGAACCCTCATTTCGTTAGTTGCCTTCACTTTCGTATTTCCTCCCTCAACGGCCCAATAAACCTTCGGCACTCTCTCTCTTTCCTTCTGTAAAATTCTCAGTCGCTAGCTAGTCCTCCGCCTTGTTAGCCCTCAACTTAAATGTACATGTCCAACATTCTCGGAGAAAAAGTTGTAGCACTGAAAAAATTGCAAGGTACTATTTTGGAAATATTTAAGGTACTCATCCTTCTTACGATGTGTAGCAAAAGTTTTCTTTCAAATTGTTTCTATCAATCCGATCGAGCAGTTAAGATTGCCATAGAAAACCTATGGGAAACGCTTTTGATGATAGCAAAAGAGTTAACCGCAAGAAAATAAAAGCCTGCCATCTGGATATGTGCGGATACATGCCTTGCTACTGTGCCATCTTACAACATGTGAAAAAATTGCGTTCATAAGCTCTTTCTGGCTGAAATATGCTTTTGTCCGTAATTGTTCGGTATGGATCTGCTTGACGAGCGGCCATTGAGTGAACTGTCATGGGATGTAGGGCCAAATTTTTTGCGGTTTAGAAAAGAATGAAACCAGGCGACATACTTTTTGTACCTGGTCACAGGCACCCTGAAAATTATTGATAGCATGTTCCAGATATATTGCTGTTCAAGGGAATTGATATTTTGAGCACGGGAGCTATTAGCACATCTGCTATTTAAATTCCTATATTGGCACATTCCTGTTTAATGAGCGGTTTTCCATCGCAGCCGTATGGCTGCGCTCGGATGGATGGCAATCAGTAATTACTCCCTCATCACACGAACCTTTGTATAGTTTTCCCAGAAACGATGGTTCATTGCCAAATTTCTGACTATTCAGGAATGCGGTTTGAAGAGTCAAAAACGGGACTATATGGAATCAGTCAAAACTCGTTTTAAAACGAATAAAGCTATGTATGCTTAGTCAGAATCCGAACTTCCACACATAAAAAGTGCACTTGCTTCATTTCAATACATTTTAAGGTTTTCGGCGCGATACATGGAACTAAGTGATGGGAAACTTCGAGGCTTTTAAATAAAATAGCTTGTCAGAAGCGTTATCTTCGTAATGTTTAAGTGTTCTAGACTGGTGTAACAAGGCGCTGATGTTCATACGTGAAAACCACGCAGATTCTTCGTTTACATATTTTGCGATTGGGAATAAGGAAGATTACCTTGATAACGAGGGAACCAGGAGGATATGGCTTCATTGTCAGCATTATTGGAAAGCATTTCTTCCCGATGTAGTTTATCAGCCGTCCAAGCGAAGTTGAAACAAAGAGAGCTGCGAGAAACCAAGCCTGCGTTTCTTCCCACCTGACATGACGTCTCCAACAGCCCAGCAGAGCTCGCAGTTTTCACATCAGGTTTTCTATGGTGCACTGTCAGGTGACGGCAGTAAGAAGCGCAAATTGAAATTTTAACTCAAGTAAAGGTCCCAGGAAAGTGCTGGCAGATCGAAAAAAAAGTATTTGAACAAAGAAAAGAAAACTTGTCTGCAATGTGCATTAAAATTTATTCTTGATACATGTTTTAAAAGCTGTACAATTTCACTGAAATTCACCTGAAAGCTCGGGCATGATTTGCAACCACAAATCTATTAGGTAGTGAGGGTCCATTCTTCCCTTTATCGACAGCATTTTTTTTTTTCGCTTGACTTCATCTTGTGCTTGTACTAAGTAGCCTACATTAGAACTTCTGCATTTTGTGAATATTGGTGTGAAAACGAAAGCAAAGACAAATTTCACTGCGTGATGGGTATGTATAATAGAAAGCATGTATTGAATAGAGGTTTTTCAGTTTAGTCAATAAAGTCACGCAATCCAAAATAGAGGCGTAAACCATGCTATACAGTGATGTCCATAACTTGTCAAACCTTGACGCTTAATGTATGTAGGTCATATTATTGCCCGTAGAAAACACTTCTATGATGATGAGTACAGATATTTAATAGCTGCAATGTTTTTAGCGAGAAATAGTTAGGAGTACGCGACAAAGGGGTGTATGGTATCCTGCTTACTGTGTCTCGTCAACTGCACTGGTCCTATGGTATAGAGCAACCAGCTCTTCTTATAAGTTCTCTCTCGAACACGGAATGGGCGCAAAAGAAACCACCCCCCCAAAAAAAAACGAGTTTTCCGCATTGCTGAGAGAAAAGGAAGAAATATGTTTAGTTACAATTAACCACAATAAATATTTCTCGTGGTTTAGTTTTGGTAAACAAGAAACATTGTGCGAAAGCGTGCTAGGTGGGCAGCATCGCGACGCTCCTGAAAGCGCTATTAAAAGCGCGTTTCCTTTCCTTTCGAAATTTGCGCACAGATCGAGTAGGACGACGTGCCGTGATCAGTGCGAGAGTGTGTTGCAGTTTAATAGGAGGCGTGATCCGCGGCGATAATAGCGTAGTTCTCTCGTGCAGTGGCCAGCAAAGCTTATCTGTTCGCGTCGCTGCGGGATCGGAACCCAGTAGCGGCAATATTCATTTTGTTTCTCCAGGTTGGCCGAGGTCACCCTCATTCAAGACCTCGTTTCTTTCCCGTCGCCTGCCGCATCAAGTGACAAAGTTCAGAGGTTTCACTACACACCGGCATTTTCCATGTGGCACAATTTCGGATGGCGAAACGTGCATTACGGACAAAAGAAAACGACGCAATCTTTTCTAGACACGTAAATGCTTATGCAAAGCAAGCGTCGTTGTGACGAGAGTTCATGAGTGAACTTCTTGATATCCCATAATTCAACAACCACTCTACCTCACCACAAGTGAAAGCTGATTTGAGTACATACCGATGCCACCTGTTGCTATGAATGGCATGAATTACACATCTCTATCTTCCTATCTATGAATTACACATCGCTATCTACATATCTATCATGCGCCGTTAATTCCCGTTCTCTGCGACGCAGTTGCGTAACGAATAGTTTGTGTAAAGGAGTGTTTAGAGACAACACTGCTACTGCATGTACAACAAAAAAAATACACCGCAGCAGGTATGATTTCCTACTGTGAAGAACTGCACGTTTCGCGGCCATTAAACCACCACAATAATGGTTGCGTGTAACAGTAAGTGACTGAGCCAAAACAACACTGTACAACATTTAGGGATTCTGGGAAGAAGGTCGAGAACAGCGTTCATTATATGACACTTACTGTGACTAGATTTCTAAGCTTCGGACTGATAGAGGTGGTTTCTACTAAATATTTTGTGTTCCAATAAATCATGTCGCAGCATGTAACATCTGCAGGCTTGCCTGGGCAAAATTTGCGTCGTATCGCTATTTCGCTGTGCAAAAACGCGAGTGTTGAATAGTGAATGGTCTGATAAGCTGACATAAAAACATGGCCCTGAAAAATTCACATTCTAAAGCACTGTTCATTGAGGTTGACTACAATTTGGTTTCAGAGGGCTGCAAATAATTTCGATGAGGCTTATACGTTGATAGTTGGGAATTTTATTGTATGTCCAAATGTTTTCCTATTACGGGGAGACCATAATGTTCATGAAACAGGGTTAAACAGAACACAAGCTCTCTTCCGTACACCAAGAATGTGTTTTACCCAAGAGAATAAATGTGCAAGAACGTATACATAAGCAGCACAGCTCCTCGACGAACAAGTAAACGTTCGCTTATTCTACACAGCAGCCCACGTAGGTGTTTTACACCGCAGGAACGATAACCATGGTGAACTGCGATCTAAACTTTAGAGCTTAATGTTAACTCTGACACCACTGTTCACTCACTTACCATCCCTTGGGTCCGAAGCACAGGATTGTGCAGTAGCTGCGATCGTAGAAAGCAAGCACAGTGCCCACCAGCTACGCACTTGCTCCATGCCTTCTGAAAGCCTTTACGATACCCAAGCTCTGAGCGAGAGTGATGGCAACATATACGCAAATATTTAAGTGAGAGCACCTGCACTGCAGCTGTTTTTCTTCTCGCGATGCCTCGTGACACTACTCCTTGATAATTATCTTGCGCTATTGTCTTTTTTTTCCAACCTTTGGGTATCCGAATGAATAATCGCTCACGCTCGTGCCTATCTGCTTAAACAAAAAAGTCGAAGTTTCAGTTGTTTTTTTTTTTTTTTGCTGCACCTGTCATTCTACGGCCATAGCGAATGCGCTGGCTTTGACACGTGTGAGAGAAGAATATGACATTAAAGAAAGTAAAAAACTTGGGAAGATTAACTGGAGCAGGCTGCGCGAGACACCTCCACTATACCCCACTGAAGCAGGAAAATAACAAGCTGGCCATTGAGGACCTGCAAAACAAGTAACATTACGTGATGTTTTACTTGACCTATTTGATTTACTTTTAAATCTTAAACCTCCTTTCTGAGTGAGAATAGTGAAGGAAGGGGGGCAGTTTATGCACAAAAAAAAATCTTGCGCAAGGAACAAAACTGCCATTGCACATTTCGAAAATGCAAAAAACGATAGGACACGGAATAAAAGACAGCGCTAGCCAATATGCTCCAGTAAACAGTGCGTCAAATGTGTTGGTGACTTTAAGCAAAAAACTAAAAAAAAAGGCTGGAAGAAATAGTCCTCAGGTGAGTAGTAAGATTTTGCGTGAGATGCCCGAACAAAAAATAGACACCCTTGCGCACGTAATGTGCAATTTCAGAAATAAATTCTTCAGTCCATCATTGCCTAACATTATGGTTAATGCGCCAAAATTGTTCTGAGACAATATGGGTGAAAAAAAAGGAAGTTAGGGTGAAAGAGGTCACTAAATAATATTAGAAATTTTCAGAGAATGGCTGCGCGAAAATTTATGGGGTGCTGAGAAATATACACATTAAGCACTCTATGCGGCATAATCTGGCGAATATTGTCGGGGAAACACGAAGAAACGGTGGAACGGCATGATGTTTCACCGAAGACAGAATAAATTTTAAAAAATCTGCACTGAATATAGCTAAATCTTTCTTCCGAATATTATAAGACCTCGTGCTTATGCCATGTACGCTGGCTGTTCGGGTGCCACAAAAAAATCTCTTGCAGTCGGTTCCTAAAACGCTCCCCCTCGTTGGTACCAGTTTGCCGACCAGCTTCTCGAGGCCGCAGTGGCTCAAGTTAGGGGCTCAGATTTCTTCTTCGTGTATTCCAGTGACGTATATCTCTATAGACGCAGAGATAAGAGGTCGATGTTGTTCGGCGCTCAACGACAGTGGTTGCTGCTTGGTCGCCGGTGAACTATGGAGAGCCTAATGCACCTGTGCAACAACTGCTTGAAGTAAGAGCAACGACAATCTACTACGAAGCTCAGTTGATAGCAGTTACATTTTATCGAACTTCCCAACAGCGCATGTATGCTGCATGTGCTGCGAAGCCATTGTCGAATACTTGTCCTTCGTATAGCCCAGCAACCACGCGCCAAGTAGCATGGGTATTTATACCCGCATGTACCGCTGCTGATAGCAGACGAATGCTTGCCAGAACATTATCGTGCCATATTACAAAAACCAAACCTTTCGGCGCAGTTAAACCTTGTGTTCGGTGCTTCTTCAAGGCTAGCCAAAACGGACAAGTGCAGCCCGCAGCTGCAGCGTTGGATTTCTGTGTTTACATTTTATCGCCATCGGTCCGCGCTGAAATATCACGATGTCTAGTAGTATGACCTTGAAAAGCCAATTAAGTTGGTCCAGTGATACGGCCGGCCGTTCGCCAATTTGTTCGTTATAACCGCCTTGCGTTCGTCTGCAGCTCGAGCGCTATATGAGTAGGAAACGCTTCCTCAGGGTTCCCTCAACTATCTCATCCCTTTTATTTATTTACTACAGACAACGAAAATCTTAACAGCTGCATTTCGCGGTTGTTGCAGCGTCTGCACAAAAGGAATGAAAAACTTAATTCGCCGTAGAAGAGCAAGTTGAGAGAGTTGGTATCAGTTCGTTATGAAACGAGCGCGGATAAGGACTGGGACGAAACCGGTACCAAGCTGACGTCTTTTCGTTCGCTCCCTTCAAACTGGCCCGCATTTCTCCAACGGTGCATCATATGCTGAAAGCACTGAACCGAGGAGGATTAATAAACTTTATTAGGCTTTTCTGTTGTCGTTAGCCCATTTTCGCACCAGGTGGCCTTCATGAAGGGGAGATCTCGAGGATCCCATCTGCGATGCTGGATTGTACTTGTTTGTCTTCACTGCGTATGATCTTTTCCCAGCTGTCAGCTGTGGGTTATGGCTGGCAGGGGCTTTCGGGGGGGTGTATTTCCCTCGCATCCCCAGAGAATATGGTCGTCATCTGCGGTAAGGTTTTTGTCGCAAATTTGGCAAATAGGATTAACTTCACTTTTTGTAATTAAGGCCCATCGATATGGGCTCATAAGACTTTTTGTCTGAGCTCTTCGAAGAGCCGTGGCCTGTGTCCATGTGAGCTCTAAGTGTGGGCGTGGGTAAAGGCGTCTGTTTTCCCCATATATGTTTGTAGCCTCGTCGTATGTGGTAGGTGGTCCGCCGGCTGCTCATTCGTGCAGACAGCTCGGTTGGTTAGCACCCGGGCACATTCGCCCGCCTTCTCGTTTCCTGAGCAGCCGGAGTGGGCTGGCACCCATACAAGGTTGATGGTGGATGTTGTTGTGCAATTTCTGAGTAGGGACGCGGTGAGTTTACGCACTCAGCCCCTTTGGTAGCCGGTGATTGCGTATTTTGAGTCACTAATGACTGACTTCGTGCGGTAATACTTAATGGCCAGTGCTATGGCTGCCTCAATTTTGCCTGTGCTGCAGGGTTAAGAATTGTCGCTACGTTGAAAGTTTTGAAACGAGGAGTAATCACACTGACCGTGTAGCAGCCAGGGCCTGGCTTGGCCGCGTCCACATATACGGCACATAGGTCATCCGCATACTGTTTGTCTATGATCTTTGCCCGGGCAATTCGTCGGTCGTCATGTCGTCCCGGTAGCATGTTTTTGTCTAAAGGCTTGACCTTGAGCTTCAGGCAACTGCCGTCAGCAAGGACTGTGAGCTCAGTTGCCGTGGGAACGGGCCGAAGGCCAAGCTCGGCTAGTATGTATCGCCGTTCGTCCGTACTCGGCGGGCGTTTTCTTTGCGCGATTTTATGTGCCGCAATTACCTCGTCGAGGGTATTATGGACCCCACGTTCTAGTAGCTTGTTGTTTCTGCAAAACTCGGTATACCAAGTGCTGCCTTGTAAGCATCACCAATGACGCTACCAATTGCCTCGCTGTCCTTTTGCCGAATAAGATAATACGGGAATGAGTATGTGATTTGCCTAAGAGAAATGCATGTGTGAGCCTACAGAGGTCGGGCTCCTTCATGCCTCCGTGCCTCATAGCGATTCTCTTAATCAGCCCACCAATCTGTTTAGTTGCTGTTCTCAGCTCCTGAGCAGCCTCCGCATTCTTCGTATTGTTTAAACCAACATGCCGAGGACCCTGATAGTCTCGACCTTCGGTATGCTGTTGCCGTTGAGAGTGAAGTTTATGGGGTCGGCTGATCCGTCCACTCTTGGCTACCTGCGTTGGTTCCGAATGATGAGTAGCTCGGATTTGCTCGGTGAGCATGTTAGACCTTTAGTTTGGACGTATTCTTGGACTGCGTCGACTGCCACCGGCAGGGCACCTTGTATGAAGTTGTCCGAGCCCTGATGCGTCCAGATGGTGGTGTCATCCATATATATCGAATGATTGATGCCATATATGTCATTTAATTTGGCGGGTAGGTCTTTAATGGCCACATTAAACAGGAAAACAGAGAGAACTGCCGTTTGCTTGGTGCCTCTAGTTCAAAGTGTAATTTTTTCGATTTCTAAGCTGCCCACATGCAAGGTGTCTGTGCTATCGCCTAGAAAGCTTTTTACGTAGTCGTACGTACGCGCTCCGACTTTCATTTGGGCTAAACCCTTCAAAATGGCTGCGTGCGCTATATTGTCGAAGTCTTTGCTGACATCTAACCCAAGTATGGTACGCGTTGCTTTTACTCGGCCTGATGTGAGAAAATTTTTTTGCATCCCCCACATAAAGTCTTGCGTAGATAGGCCTAAGCCTATGACTGAGCGTGGAAAGATGTCATTCTCCTCCACGTAGGTGTTCAGTCTGTTTAAAATCACGTGAATCGTGGCTTTAGGCCTATCTATGCACGACATGAGCGAGATGTGTCTGAGGTTGCTAATGTGCAATTTTTTGCCGGGTCTGGGAATGAAAATTACTTTTGCATGTTTCCAAACGGGGGGTATTTTACCTTTCTCCCATACCTCACTAAAGTGTTTGTGATGGCTATGATAGAATGAGCATCTAAGTTTCGTAGAGCCCTGTTGGCAATGTCGTCGTCATCGGCTGCGGCGGTACTCTTGAAGCTATTCACAACCGCCCTAACCTCTGTTTTCGTGATATCTCCATCCAGAGAGTCGTTTGGTGTCCCTAGATATGCATCTCTGAGAGGGAGATACCCGATGGTGCTGATGTATGTTTTTATTAATGCCCTTAGGAGCTCGTCGTCGTCACCCTGGAAATCATGTATAACCCTCTGTACGTTCTCTTGTCTTGCCGATCTGGTCGCTCCTGGTTATAATAGATGCTTCAGTAGACGCCAGGTGTTTTTGTTGCCTAACTGCCCGTTCACCCTGTCACACGTTTGATTCCAATGCTCCTTCTCAGTTTTTGCGCATTTTCTTCTATCTCCTTGCTGAGCCGGGCCAGATGTAATTTCAGCCTACGCTTGTACTTGGCGTTGAACCAACGCTTGTGTAGACTGCTGTACGCCTCTAGCATGTGTAGCATTTTAGCGTCTGACTTGGGTTCTTCCGTCGTCCGCGCGGTCTTTGTCGTAGCGTTCGGTATGTCCTTAGCTAGGTTTTGCGTCCATTCGTCCAGGCTGTCTATCCCGGTTATGTGCCTTTGCATGCGAACATAACGGAAAGCGTCCCAATTGTCTGTTCTAACGTCTCGAAGCTCTTTATTGAGGTTTGTTGTCGAGATAGTGGTCGACAGGATGTAGTGATCACTACCTAAATTCATACCCTTATGCTCCCACGTGGCCTTGGGTATGTTTTTAGTGAGGGTGAGGTCTGGGGAGGTGTCGTGATTTACAGTTTCCTACGCACGTTGGTCTTTCCGGATCGATGAAAAAGGTGAAGCCAAAGTTTTGCATGGTTTCCCACACTTTCCTGCCCTTGCTTCGTGTTCTTTTGTTGCTATAGCGCTACTCAGGGTGTGGAGCACTAAAATACCCCACAATTAAAAGTACGTTGCTTTGCGCGTGTGCCCTGGCTTTCTTTAACAGGCAGGTAATAGCTAGCGGTCCCTCTCTGGGCGGGCTGTAGAGGTTCAGTATGAAAAGGCTGGCCTCTGAGCGAGAGCGGGGAAGAATCTGTAGAAATAAGTAATGCGGACCTGAAATTTTTAGATCAATTTGAGTTGCGGTCATGTTTCTATGGATCAATTTAGCCGTGGCAGCTTTCTGCTGATTAAGTGTTCTTTCCTGATATGCAGTGTATCCAGCCAATTTCACCGCTAGGTTCGTCTCCTGGAGTGCAACGATGTGCGGTTCAGTGTCTAGATTCGGTATCGCGAACTCCAGTGTGTTTCGCTTGGGGCGAAAGCCTCGGGCGTGCCATTGCCATACTACCAGAGCACTAGCCATCGTTTTTCTTGTAGGGTTCGAGATGCACCGAAGTGGTCACTGTTGACTTAAGGGCGTTCTTTTTGTTGCCCTGGACCGGGGTTTGTTCCTGGGGGGCGACGTAATGTTTCGGTCCTTAATCTGAAGCTGCCCCATGTTTCATACTGCAGGGGTGACCTGGTTTATTTGCGTCTCTACTGTACTCGTCATGCTAGTGAGGTTTGTAATCAGGTTGTTAACGATTACAGCTTTTGTTATTTGCCCTATGTCCCTGCAAATCTGTTCTCGTTCTTTATTTCATTCTTCCTGTGCCTTTTCCAGCAATTCCAGGCGCTTTTCACGGCCTGCGTTTTGAGACCTAGGTGCCATGGGATCTAGTGCCTTCCTCTTAGTGCCTCCTGGCTTGTCAATTTCGAAGTTTGGTGTGTCGCTAACCTCTAGTGCACAGGTGCCAACTTGTTCTATGCTCTCTGTGTTTTTTACCTCTGGTGCACAAGCCACGACAATGGGGATCTTTTTTGGGTGGTCGATTATGTTTGTCATTTTTTAGTTGCCGAATTTCTTCTCGCGCGAGTTCTAATTGCATCTGAAGTTGCCTAAGGTGTTCCGCCATATTCCTCACCAGTTCGTCCTGGGCGTTCTGTTGCTGTTTCTCTTCCGTCTGTTGGTTCTTCCAGGTGACTTTCTCCTTAGGGCTTTCCGTTGGTCTTTTTTTGGAGTCGCTGTATACTCCCCTGGTGGCGGAGTTGGCCTCTTAGAGGGGGGAAGCTCGCCTCAATGTCCGGACTGAGTCCTGGGCTTTTGCTTCTTCTTCCGGAGAGTCGCGATCCGGTGCTGCTGTGATGCTTGGGTTCGGGCAATTTCTCGACGGGCATCTCGTCGTCTTCGTTGTCCGATTTGTTGGGCGCCCTTTTGATGAATCGATATGTGCAGATGCGGCACCCGGTTGGGTGCGATCCGCGGTAAACTATGCATACTGGTTGGCAGGCGGCCGTCTCAGGTTGGCCGTCTCGTCTGGTGGAAGTGCAGGAAGTTGCCTTCCATATGTCGGCAAAGAACAGTAGCGCTGCTGGACGTTCCGCAGTGGTTACCGCAACGAAGTTACATCGTGCCGCCGCTCACAGTCGCAAGCGAAATGACATCCGCTTCCGGTGTTTTAACCAATCAGGCGACGCCAATTGTAACGGTTTTGATTATGTCACAAACTCGGAATACGGACCTAAGACTGCATCCCTCTACAGTTCGGTGAACCTGGACGTGATGTATGCGGCCAACGCCGTCACGGCTGCTGCTCCTCGGCCCCTGGTCCTGGCTCATGCGTCAGCTGCCGAGGACATCGCCAGCGTGAACGTTCAGCTGCCGCCATTTTGACCTCGACACCACACTTTACGGTTCTCACAAGCGGAGGCTGTGTTCAATCTTCGGCGTATCACTTCACAACGCGTGAAGTATCTTCACGTCTTGTGGACCGCTGCACATGGTGGAGCGAAGCATTAACGATGCCTGATATCACAGCGTTTACTGTGGCGCCAACTTTTGTAATTGGGGGGGGGGGGGGATTTCCCTCTTCGGCTGCCCCACAACGGATTTACGGAGTGACGACGGATCGTGGCCCCCTGTTTGAGTGCGCCTTGTTTCCAGTCCTGGCTTCTCTGCTTGGTATGTGCGGTAATCACAATATCGCATATCATCCTCCACGAACGGCATGGCTGAATGCCACCCTTGTGGCACGCGACGCTCGCAATTCTTGGCACGATGGCCTTCCACTAGTCCTCCTCGGCCTGCGATCAGCGTTTAAGATCTTTTGCGAGGAGGCTGACCTGGTCTACGAAACTAACCTCCGTTTTTCCAGGTGAGTTCTCTGTTTCGGCGCGAACCGAGCGCATCTCTCAGGCAGCTTACGTCGAGCAACTACGCCTGATCTTTAAGAGCCTGCACACGTCCTCACACGCCAAGCGATTCGTGAAGTCTGCGCCAGCATCGTCATCTATACACATGACTTTCAGTGTTGCTCTTTCGACCCCCCCCCCCCCCCCGGGAAAAAAAAAACATGAAGGTGAAGGCCTTCCATTGGCTACGCCGGTGCTGTTAACAAGCATGTCTCCTGGGTACCGCGCTGATTATGATGATGATGTCCTGAGGCTTAACAACACATACCCACGGCGGGGGATGGCCAGGGTGCTTGCTGACCACCATTCCTTTTCTTCTTCCGCAATACGAGAGGGGAAGGGGCGAATCCCTGTGGCACTATCACCATCATCCGTACTGCGCCACCTCGGCCCATAACACATGCTGGCGCCGGCTCCGCAGAGCTACGTGCCAAGGAGGATAAAATAGTTGCACACCTTGTGCCTGGCCTGCTTGTTCCGTCTTCGTCGCCCTCCGTCTGAATTGTCGGGCACTAAGTCTGTATCTCTCTACAAAGATTCTAGTTACCGCTCATCCTTTTCGTTCATTTTTGCGCCGCGGCAGTCACACCCTAAAGATGAATTCGAAAGCACGCCCTAGCATATATACAGAAGATGCTGGGCTCTGCAATGCTCCTCTTGGTTTCGAGCGCAAACCCAGTTTGCATGCGTTTCAACCAAGGCTTTTCATTTTTATGACGCAACGATACAGTGTTTGCATGCTGAGATATCGTTTCGTTCGATGAGGAGATAATTAAAATAGTTCCGGATGAGAAGAGATCAAAAACGCACCAATGAGGAGACATCTGATAAAGGGGATGGATGTTGTAAATTAGGCGCTTAAACTTCCAAAAGTGATGCATTGGCTTTCAGAGACCGTACTGCTGTGGTAAAAAAAACCTACACTAATCAGGGTTCTATAATGCGCTTACATGAAACAGCTCACGAAAGCTTCTGGATTTCGCCTCCATTTAAATACAAGCGCCGCAACAGGTGTCGAACGCGCGACCTTCTCACCAGTCGCCCAAGCCCCAAAGCCACTGATCCACCATGGCGTACGGATAAAAAAAATATTTCAACCAAATGTTCCCAAGGGATATTAGTAAACCGGCACTCAAGATCTGGGAGAAGCTGCCATATGCGCTTCACCCTATTATTATTTGCGATATAAAGCTAAAATGAATTCAAGAGTGCTTAAATCTCAGTATTCACACGTTCATAGATTCCGTTAAGAGGCTTGCGGTTTTGAGGGATGCCATGAGTACGCGCCAACGACGTGGTGTTCGCATTACATGTTGCTGGCACAGCGATGCAGCGAACACACACGATCGCGTTCCATGAACGTGTTTGAATTTGTCGGCATGGAGGAGAATCACTGCTGGCGTATTTCACCTCGCATAAATATAGCCTCTCAACACACCGGCTTGTGTTTTCCAGCTCTAACTGTATAGGCGGCGGCATCCACGCCGTTAGCATGGCAACGGAGTCAGTCCAGCACTGTGATTAGGCTCACCGTGTCTCTGGCATGACTGTGACATTCAGGGGGTCGGTTTTTAGCGAAAAAGCGATAAAGTTTAACAACTGAGGGGTCAGTATGATCCTGGAGACTTTATTTGCGCCGGCCGGCCCTTTGACGCGAGAGGGTCCACGCCCCGGTGAAAAGAAGGCAGATTCTGGAGATTGGTGTCGCGCATCTTTCCAAGCGACGCCAACTGGCATGGTTTCAATCAATGGTGTAAAATTTTGAGAACACCAATGAACCCAATTAACCCCAGCGGCCTATTGAAATTGAAAAATTTGGAGGACGCTTAAGCTTCGGATTTAAGACTGGACAGCGTTTTGCAGCGGTGCCAGGGAGTCCAGAGAACAACTCCATCGCCCGTCCGCGCGAAATTTTGCCCGTTGGACAAATCAAAAATTGGTTTCTTGAGGAAAGGAAATGAAGCAGTAAGAGTATCACTTTTCTTGGTGGACACCCCAGCCGCGCATGGTACACAGCTTCCGATTATAGGTCACCGGTTTGAATCCCGGCCGCGAGCTAGGCTTCAGCTAGTGTGTTTATGCTGCACGAAACGCGGAATCGTATGACACCGTCCGGAACATTCTATGGCAGACGGCTTGTAAATTGGTTTTTGAGGAAAGGAAATGCCGCAGTATCTGTCGCATATCTCGGCGGACAACTGAACCGCACCGTAAGGGAAAGGAGGAGGATGGGAGCGAAAGAAGAAAGAGAAAGAGGTGCCGTAGTGGAGGTCTCCATATTAATTTCAACAATCTAGGGATCTTTAACGTGCACTGACATCGCACATCACACAGGCGTCTTTTGTGTTTTTCCTCCATCGAAACGCGGCCGCCGCGGTCGGGTCCAAACCCGGGTACTCGGGCTCAGTAGACGAGTGCCTTAACCACTGCTGTTGTTTTATTTTATTTATTTACAGGATACTGCCGGCCTCAGTTTGAGGCCTTAGGCAGGAGTGGGCATATCAATAATACATCAGAAAACTAACATAACAACAAAAAAAAACAAAAAAACATCGCAAGAATTTAAGTGAGAAGAAGAGACGAAATCCAGCAGTAATAATAGTAACGAAAAGTAAAGCGCGATAAAAACAACAAGGCGTGTACACAGCAGCATGACACAACCACGCATGCTCAGTCACTTGAGCAAGAAATGAAATGTACAAACAATGGAAACAATCATGCATATGAAGCACTCAAGGCATTGCGCATAACCACACGATGGTAATTCTATTTTGCTTCAATACTGTTAAGCATGCCGCAGAATGACTGGACCGTCGGGCATTCCACTGTACTCGAGGTGAGCGCATTCCACTCACTTACTGTCCGTGGAAAAAATGAGTTTTTAAACACGTTAGTCCTGCAAGAAAATTCTTTTGATTTTTTCGAATGATTAGATCGTGTTGGGCGCTTAGAAACTAAATTAATGTACACATTGTTGCGACTGAAGGAAGGATGACAAAATTCAAGGGGCACTTTGACTGTATAAAGTGCGTAGAGGCAAAAGCGCTTTCCGCACCGCTTTGACTGCCTCTGTGGCACTGGTGACGTCACCACTGGATGATGTCACACATAATTAAGGACTAAAACTAATTAATGACAAATTACTAGTTAATGACTAATCACTGATTCATGAGTAAACACTAATTAACTGCTAATTAATGACGCATAAGCTTCGCTTTCAGGAGTGGAACGCGACAGCGTGTTGTAGCACTGCCAGCGAGTCCACGGAACACTACCACCCGTTGGGAGCGATGCCTTGCCCTTTGAACGCAACGCTTTTAAGGCGAAAGGATTTAATGCCTCATACTGTCGTGACCAAGACGTGTTAGCAAATGTGCCCGCGTTTCGGATGCATGCATTATATGGGCATATGCCAATCAGTAGCCAATCGATACTTAATCAGGTGCAATTGAAAGACATCGGAACATGATATAAAGAAATTCATGAATATATCATTGTACTTACTGACTAAATGACTAATTGGTAATTAGTAGTAGTTAAGAAGTGGCATGTGGGACTGCGCAATCAGCTTGTACCTTAACTAACACAAATTAATCAGTATAGTAGTTAAGGTCACATCACCTATTACTAACCATACAATAACTAGAATCACTAAATGTGCAAGTCATGCTTAACTATCATTAACCATCGTTAATAGTCAGACGTTTCTAGACGTTTCATAGACAGTGTGTTGAATATTCTAGATAGTTCCATCACTTGACAGGTGAGTGACAGGACATGATGGATGACATTAGAACAATGGTGAAGACGAATTAGCCTAATTAACCATCTATTCAGACCACATAAATAAATAAAACCGAGTAGGAAATTGGTCGAGTTTGGGAATCGAACCATGGTCTCCGGAGTGCGAGACTAGCAGGCTAACCACTCGGCCATGCCAGCTCAATGGTTTGGAATGAACAAAGGGGCGTCTAGCTAATACGGCGTCTTCGTTCACTCCCATCTTGCTCCCAGTCCTAGAAATATACTCCGCGCCCTGACCCTATACCCGGGCAGCAATTTCCATATTCAGAATGGCCAGAAACCGTAGACTAATAATTTGGCGGTGGAACTTCAGAGGGTTCAAAAGAAAAAGAAGCAATCTGCAGCTTCACATCCAAGCGCAAGAAAAACAACTAGATGTGATAGCCCTCCAGGAGACCATGGGCCCGGTCAAGCTCGCCGGGTATAAAACATTCCAAAGCGAAAACGGTCAACCCAATACAGCAATTTTAGTACAAAGAAACATACCCGTCATAAGCATGAGATTCCACAGCGTTGACATACTGCACGACCTAGCCGCGATCTTCCCGCAGAAGAGAGGGGACTCCAAGCTATACGTCCTAAATGTGTACAGTACCTCCTGAGCCAGAGATCATAAATTCACCAAACTAATCGCGCTAACTATAAAAGAAGCCGGAAAGCACGCGCTAGTCGTGCTTGGGGTTGTTATGTAACCCCGCACAAAGCATGGGGTTACATAACAGCCACGCTTAAGGGCAGGGAATTAAGGAACACCATTCAAGTAACACATATCATGCTCCTAAACGATCGAATTATTGCACCAGAATGGGCAACAGTGCCTCCAGAGACACTAATCCGGACCTCACGTTGACTCGCGGGGTATACAAAGCTGACTGGAGGCGGACAGAACATACGCTCGGTAGTGATCAATACGTCATAGCTACCACCATAGGTACACCCAAGGTTAGGCCAAAAAAGCCACTTCGCATAACAGCCTGGATGAAATAAGGACTTTAAGACAAGACCGGCAAGTCGGGCGGCCTTCAAAGATCGTGGATATTGAAGACTGGTCCAGTGCGCTAGGAAAGGACGTAGAGGCGTGTACCAACGAAATCCCAGAGGAGCTTCAAGAAGTTGAGGTAGACAGCAGACTAGCAAAACTCTGGAAAAATAGAGCAGCAATAACCACCTGGTGGCAGAAGAATAAGACAAACGCGAAACTCAAACTCAAAATAGCGGAGCTAGACAAAGCAATCGAGGAACACAGTGAGCAACTAACCAGACAGCAGTGGGAGCAAATATGCAGCCAGATGAGAGGTAAACTAGGCCACCGTTAAATCTGGCAGCTGCTGAGCCATCTGCTCAACCCAAACGCTAGCAAATCTGAAACGCAGAACAGACAAACCATCATCTCACAACAGTATGAAGGAACCGATGCAGAGTTATTCGCACAGGTAAAAAGTATGTACGTCACCCAACACCCGCGCAAAACTCTACCAGAGTACAAAGGCAGCAAAAACGACGAGATAGACGTGGACCTAACTGTAGCGGAAGTCAGAGCTGCGGCTATGGAACTAAAAACTTCATCAGCAGCAGCACTAGACAGAATCACAAATAAGACCTTGAAAAACCCAGATGAGGGCTCCACAGAAACACTCACCGGCTATATGAACGAGTGCTGGAAAAGCGACAAAATACCGAAGTCGTGGAAAATAGCGAAAATCATCCTCATTCCGAAACCAGGCAAACCACTCAGCTTAGAACACCTTAGGCCAATCTCACTGACATCCTGTGTAGGGAAGCTACTGAAACATGCAGTGTTAAACAGGCTCACAAAGCACATAGAGGGAAACGAGCCTCTACCGGCAACCATGATAGGCTTCAGACCCAAGCGCCTTGTTTGTCTTCTCCTCCATCTCGTCCGATCATTTAGCGGTGTTTATATGTACTTGTCACCATGGAACACCAACTCGCCCAATCTGCCGTTCTGCTCCAATCTATCTATACAGGACGTCATCTTGTAGCCATACACTCTAAGAACTGCTACTCCTGCATTAAGAGTAAAAGAGCCTCGCTACTCCTGCAGGTCTCAATCTACTCTCTCTACAAACGAGAAAGAGTGAAAGGTCCTGTTCACTCCTCTTGACAAAAGAGTAAAATGGCATTTCCACTCCTGCATACCCCAAGGGAGTTCAGTGCTTGTTTTACTCCTCCGCCAAAGGAATTAACAAACAAATGATAACGTTCATGCGGCTCCACAGGCTGCACAATAGATATCATTGCTCATCGCAGCAAGCAACTCGTATTATTTTCTTATGCCGCAAAGAATAATCTACAGCGAGGACGCGTTGTTCATTTTGCTAAGAGCGCTCGCCATGCATTCCTTCAAACTTGCGTTTAACTGTATTTTCGCAGAAGCACTTACTATATACGTATACGTGAACTACGTATACATACGTATACGTGAACTACGTGAACTAAGGGACTCGCTACTGCAAACGGGCATTGAATGCCCATTCACACTTGCAAGTAGCAAAGGGCATGCGACCAGGCAGCAGCTCCACGACACCGTTCCTCACACCTACAAGGGTGACCTGCGGGTCGCCTGCTCGTTTGATTCTCACGTGAAATGAGGTCTCGGGAATGACGTCAGTCACGCGCTTTGGCCCAGGCTCCTGCGCCCTCGCGCTCGGTCTTTTAAAGTGATCTGGTTCCTCGTTATTAGCAGTGTGCTGCTACAACCTGAGCGAAGAGGAGAATATCGTGGCGGTTTTGATGTGCGCCGCGGCCATACAATCGTAAGCGCGCGCTAGCTTCTCGGGGCCGGCCTGCCAGCCTGGATGCCGGCTGCCGGCGTCAGAAAAATGCACTGGTATTGTTTGTTCACGACCAAAGCTGTGGGATAGAGTATCATTAGCGAATGTCGAGTTGTTGGTAGAAGCGATAACAGTCATACAAATTTCCTCCCATAGCCGCTTTGCTGCTGCTCTGGAGTTCGCCTGGCCTCTGCTATAGCTCCGCTCCTGAAGGGGTCGCGGAAACCGAGCATATATTTATTTCCCTATGACGCGGGGTTCAGAGTAAAATGGTGCCGAGGGTAGCACCTAAGTGCTGGCCAGTTTCGAAGCGCATTCAGCTACAGCATCTATGTGAAATCGGCTATGTTTAGCGACGACAAGGGCAGCCAGCGAGCAGCGCACAGTTCGTCGCCCGGCGCGACCGCGGG
Organism: Amblyomma mixtum; assembly: GCF_055824585.1. NCBI lineage: Eukaryota > Metazoa > Arthropoda > Arachnida > Ixodida > Ixodidae > Amblyomma > Amblyomma mixtum. The sequence goes on from NC_143021.1 coordinate 185,810,340, forward strand.
CGGCGTCGTTGCCGAAAGCTCGGCTCGCTCAATGATTCGCTCCGTAGCTTGCGAATCGCGCACGCAAGGCTAGAAAATCGAGCAGCTACTGGCCTGCGATTGAGCGAGCCTTCATGCCCACGTTTGCAGCACAGGTGAACAAATTTAGCACACATGTATCGGCTGCGTTGCGGCGATTCTTAAGCTCGTCCTCGACGCCATCATCACCGTTCGGGTGGACCCGAGCATATCTTTATTTCACTACGAGACATAGTTCACAATAAAACGTACTTACAATGCAAAGAGTAGCACCTCAGCGCTAGCCAGTTTCGAAGCGCTCTCAGCTCTGGCATCGAAGTGAAACCTCCTAGGCTTAGCTACGAATACGGCAGCCAGGGAGCAGGCCGAAGCTCGTCGCGCGGCGCGCTCGCGAGCAGCGTCATTGCTGAAAGCTCGGCTCGCTCACAGATTGGCTCAGAAACTTGCGAATTGTACTCGCAAGGCTGGCAAATCGAGCAGCTAGCGGCTGGCCTGTGACTGAGCGCACGTTCGCAGTACAGGTGAACAACAAGTAGCGCACGAATGCTTGGGATACCGGCTGCGTTGCGGCCACGTTAAGGCGATTCTTAAGCTCGTCCTCGACGCCATCGTCACCGTACGTGACACACAGGCTAAGAACTTGAATTCGAGTAAGTGCTAAAGTAAGCTGCTCGTATTTCTCGGAACAATCTGAACTCGAAAAGACAGTTGCTTCTGTCGGCTTCCATGCATGTGGGCTCTTGCTAGTGAAAGTACACTCGAACAGGATGCGGCGAGTGCGGGCCGCTGTTGCATATAAGCTAAAGTGTGAAGCAAGTATCGTCGTAGTTCCGTAACGCAGTTGATATCACAGTAATCCGCTTGTACGGGTCACATTTAAGCTCTGTTTCATGTAGATCTCCGTCGAGCATGCCAGTGTCGCGTAGAGTAATGCATCGCAGGTGCTCTTTGTCCTACAGCTCGCGTCGAACATATCCTTGATATGGACCAGTTTGCGATACGGTGCGTTTCTTTGCCTTTTTTGTCGCATTTAAGGGATTTTCGCTGCCGTCAATCGAAATTGCATTCCGTCAACAGCGTCGTCTGCGCCGTCGTCTGCTAGGACACCCGGGGATGGGATCACAGGATCGCAGCTTCTACAAACGACATGTCAGCAAAAGTATCTAAAAGCGCTTTGGTATTCGCATTTAATAAAGAAATAAAATGAAAAAATATAATTTGTTTTTGTTGCGAACACAATTCAAATATTAGTAATAAAAAAAGCGCATTTGTAGGTTTTTTCAACGAAGCAAAACTGCAGCCGTCGTCACGTTTTGTGTTATTTGGGTTTTCGTAGCATTGTTTGAGTGCTCGTGCGGTGGACGTGTATGAAGAACACAAGTGTGTTTTGGAAACCAACGACAAGAATTACGCCCTGTCAACACTGGTGATTTTGAACGGGTAAAGCCGTGAAGAAAGGTAGCAATACGACTTCTTGTCATCTGGAGAGGCAACGAAGAAGAATGTGCGGTTTTGCTAAGCCTTGATGAGCCGTCTGAACGGTCAGTCCCGTGTAGTACGTTTCTTTACTTCTGATCTCTATTAGCACGCGTTATTAGTGTGCGCCTATATAGGGATGGCAGTGAAGGCAGTCTGCGTGCGGTTGCCTCTGCGTTAAGGCCGATTCACACGATGGTCCGTTCGCCCGCGGCCCGCGCACTACGTATTCATGCGTCACCACATTGAGAGGCGCGCTGTCGGCCGCGGCAGCGGGCAAACGGACCGTCGTGTGAATCGGCCTTTACCAGAAAAGAACGGGCGTATAGGCCGCATGGCAACTGTTGCTCCATAGTCTCTATCTGCGTTTAGTACTCGGGTGCCGCGGTAAATAAAAATGACATCAGTTATCACAACAGAGTTATGCGGTCGCTTGCTAGCGCTGCGAAAAACAACAGACAATGTTTACTACATTCGTATAGCATAGATTTGTGCTACGTAGGAGAGGATGATGAGCGTGCAGTGCCACGTTAGAGAGCGCTCTTGCTAGGCCAGCTGCGGACAGACAAGGGAACTGACAACGGTCGAGTTGCCTCGCGGCTGGTGCCCGTCAGATTGATTTGTGCTACTTAGAAGATGACGATGAGTGGCAGTGCCGCGCGACAGAGCACTCGCGCTAGGCCAGCTGCCAACAGACAGTGCTCAGTGTGTGTACTCGTCGGATTAGTGCTTACGCCTTAATATTTGTCATACAATTTTTTCGGGGACAATGAGCGCGTGTAAAAGGCTGGGGCATATCCCTTGCCTAGTCATTTGTAAATTTTTATCTGTGCTTCCCCATGGAACAGAATTTGACACAGTATTATGTCAAAGTTAGATCGTTCTTGCGTCTGCCCTGAGGTGTAGGTGTCGATGCTTCCTCGCCTTCAGATTTTGAGAACTGTTTGGGATGCAACTGCGCACTTATTTAGGATTTCAAGCTTTTTGCTATATCCCTCGTTTGTGCGGCCCGCTTTCAAGTCGTTCGCTATATCGGTGATGGTTTGTTATTGATTTTCACTTTCTCTTATTTATTCTTGGTTGACTGCCACCAGCTGTGCTGCCGGCGATTCTCCGCGCTCGGGACTATTCCCAGGCACGAGACCCTACCCACAGACCTCCCTGCACCACACTCACCAGTTTTCTTCGGTATTTTTTCCCTTGCTCTTACTTGCATTGCCACTAGGCAGTTTTTATTTCTGTGCAGATTTGTTAAATGCAATACCAGTTTTCGTTTCATGCTGTGATGTGAGATATCGTGCTTCTTGCTAATGAATGCATGCCTTTTCCATCCTCTCGTCATTTGTGCAAAGCAGACGGGTCTACTGGTCGCTACGTTCAATTTAAAAATACCTTCCGTGCTGCTACAAAGCACCCTAGTAGTAATAATTAAATCCTGTGCATGCTATATTCGAATAGTTACGCTCTTTTCATCATGCATAAAAATAGTGGTATTCCAGCCTGCTCATCTTTCTATGCGGTTGTGACAGTCATGTAAATCTACTGAAAAAATGTATATCGGTGCATTACACACAATCTGTTCATTTCTTTTGTCATGGGCCATCTCATTGCTTTTTGTGTTTCTATGTTAATACCTTATTCTAATTTATGAAGCAGTAGACAATTTCTTCTCTTGTCATTCATGACATTGTTACGGCCACTGACAACAGTTGCTCTGACATATGTATTTGCAGTTGCCAGCTGCCAGTATCTACTGGGCCATTCGTGCTTCCAGCTTTTGGCTGTGCTATCTTTCCTCAGCTGTTTGTGGTAGGTATTGTTTTCCAGTGATGCATACCTTACCTGCCTATTTAGAAAAATTTCGTAGACATAGGCTCACAGCCGGGTTTAGAAATGCATGCAGAGCTCTACGTGCACTTAGCAGCAGTACCTCCCTGTATAATCACATGAATCTGATCCTGAATTACATGAATGTAATTGCATGATCTGTATGAAATAGTCGCTCATGAAGCTTTTGACTACTGCTGTTAACATGATGGAGTTTACACTGCTTCAGGTGCAGTGACTATTTCACACATGTTGCCTCTTATGCATATGTGCACTCTGAAAGGGCGAACATATTCCTTTATCCCTTTAAAAAACATTGTGTTCTATCATGATGCTTTACCGGTATTTCTGGTGTATAGACCAAAATGTCACTCAGTATTGTAACATAAAGCGGGAACTCAGTTTGTCCAATGTTTTAGAGGTAACATGAAGCGGGAACTGAGTTTGTCCAATGTTTTAGGGGTCCTAAAACATTGGACCAACACAGTTCCCACTCGAGTTATTGATCACTTCGCTCTCGCCCTACCATAAGCTTGCCGTCCAGGTTGGACAAATTGGTAGAGCGACTGCTCCAGTGAAGTGGTGGTTCTGAGTTCGAACACCGGACCAGGACGAATCTTTCTTTAACTACGAAGTTTCTGTGAAAGCTGTATAGTTTTCCTTTGTAGCCATTTGGCTGTGCTCGAGTGGATGTCAATGAGTAATTACTCCTTATTACAGATCTTTTGTCAACGCCAAACTGATTCAGTAGCAACAAATAGTAGAAGGGTAAAAGCATGCTGCTCCCAAAAATTCGTTAAGCATGTTATAAAATGTATGCTGTATTGTTTTAACTGCTGCAAAGAAATAACGGTGATGTTAGATGTCCAACCCCTATTAGGTAAACATAGCTCGCAATTAACACAGTGGATGGAAAAGAAATATGGACTTCAACCCTCACGACGACCCTCACCCCAGTAAAACAAAAAGTGCCAGTGTTGTCATACTTGAGAGCTTTGCTCTTTAAAAGTGCAGTAGACTGCTACTCAAAGTTGACAACAAAATGCGTCTCGTTTTCTGCATGTGCATTCCACAGTGCTGGTGCCATTTTCACTGGCCATTGACATTCAGTCGCATGATGTGCACCCCGCTCCTCGAGTTGATTTTGTTTGTCTTGTGAACCTGCCGTCAAAATCAGTGCAGGATAATGCTTCCCCAGTTGATCTGCAGTTAACCTTGTCCTTTGCCAGCTGCTGTCACCCTTTCTCCACAGAGAAGGGCGGTGGGAGTCCAAGCCAGGTGGAGTTGAAATATTTGACTAGTAGTGGACAGGGATCCTGCGGTTTGTTGAGGACACAGGCAAATTGGAGACTTATGGAAGAATTTTTTACCAGCCAAAAAAGACGCATACACAAGAGAGAACCGCACAGGACAAGGGCTGGTAAAAGCCGTAGTCCTCTGTGGTTCTCTCTTGTGTATGCGTGTTCCTTGGCGGGTAAAAAAATTCCTCCGTAAGTCTCCAATTTGCCGGTGTCCTCCACAGACTGGAGGATCCCTGTCTGTTACTAGTCAAATTTCACTACTCCACCTGGATTGGACTCCCACTGCCCTTCTCAAACTTTTGAAATCCTGTTGCCCTAGCAGATCATCAGCTGTCGGTTGTATTACTTTCGCTTCAGTGAAATTTGACATGTAGCGGACAGGGATCCTAGAATTTGTGGAGTACACAGGCAAACTGGAGACTTATAGAAGAATTTTTTTACCAGCCAAGAAAGACGCATACACAAGATTCGTTGTCTGTGTTTCACAACTGAAAGTTCTAAATGCGTGCAAAAGTGTATCGTGCATCCGCACGTATTTTGAAAACTCAATTTTTGCAGCGTTAGGTTTTCGGAATTGGAGCTGTAGCATTGCCGCCACAGAATCCCGCTCGTTAACAAAGCGCACACTTATTTGCTAGGTATATATTCGGTATACCGCAACCAGTACACGTCACTGTTTGGAAGGTTCTGTCGCGAAATTTCTGATTGTGCAAGGTAGCTTTTCTTTTAAATTCAAGCGCTCTCTATTTGCTTTTTCCTGTGCATATTCATCGGTCGTTTCAATTCGGAAGCGTTGGTGCTGCAAGACGTGCATACGGAAGCTACGTTTGTGCACAAAGCTCCTGAATTTTTGAAAGCGCAGCTCTGACAGTTCTCGTTGTCATATATATGTACAAAGCAGCCTAATCTTTTTGGACACACCATTTCATGCTCTTAGCTGTTTCTGAGAAACAGGCTGCCTTTTTTTCTGTTTTTGGTGTGAAACATTCCGAACAACTTCTTTCTTTCTCCATACACAGATAGCCTATGCATACACAGGCAGCTTGATTGCAATATTTAGGGCAATATTTATAACAGGCGCAGTGAGCCTTGGTGCATGTGGACAGAAATTAAGCTAGGGTGGGGTGGGGTATTTTCGCACAGGCTAATGTCATGCGGAGGGTTTGGCGTATTGAAACCGAGTCTTTCTGAGCTCTTATTAGACGTGCCAGCACCAGGACAGTAGGTGAGGCTTTTCTTCTTTGCTGTCTAGTCAATGGTTTCCATCACATAAAATAGCCTTAATTCTAGCTATCCCGTGGCCGTCTAACAGAACGATGCAGATATACTGAAGTGATCAGTGTTGCATAAAAGTAGTGAGAACATTGCAAATGCAAGACAACTTCATTGGTTTGCAGTGCACGAAAGTGGCAGTCATAGAGAATTACACATTACATTTGCAAATCTAAATTGTGCATAATAGTATGGACTGGCATGTAATGTGCGAAGTAATCACAGTTATCTCGTTCATGCCAAATGCTAGTGTCAAACATTGTCAGTATTGCATATTTATAAAGAGCAGACATGCTGCGCCTAACTTGTCGTTGGATAGATTTTATTACTATGAAAGCAAAAAGTTTACACATGGCGGGTTCGATCCCGGCCGCGGCGGCTGGAATTTCTTTGGAGGAGAAATTCTAGAGGCCCGTGTACTGTGCGATGTCAGTGCACGTTAAAGAACCCCAGGTGGTCGAAATTTCAGGAGTCCTTCACTACGGCGTCTCTCATAGCCTGGGTCGCTTTGGGACGTTAAACCCCATAAACAAACCCAAACCAAACTGAAATTTGTTGTCTGCCTCTTTGAGATGAAAAATTTTGAATTTTTCCTTCACTATTTTAAAGCATGAAATTCAGTTAATGGTATCTGAGAAACAGGAATTGCAACAGCCATTTCTCTTCAGCAAGAAAACTGTCATTGGTTTAGGTGTTTTTCCCGATTCAAGGGTACCCTATATTTTAAACTGCGCAATGTATTATGTGACAAGAAACCGTCAAGCACAATAGGTGTGGTTTTAGAAATGACTGGAAGTGATAAGGGAATACATTTACTTAGAGCAGGTAGTGACCGCTGATCCGGATCATGAAGGGTAATAACTAGAGGAATATGAATGGGGTGGAGTGCATATGGCAGGTTCTCTCAGATCATGAATGGCAGTTTTTCAATGCCCCTCAAGAGAAAAGTATACAACAGCTGTATCCTACCGGTATTCACCTATGGGGCAGAAACGTGGAGGCTAACGAAGAGGGTTCAGCTTAAGTTAAGGACAACGCAACGAGCTATGGAAATAAAAATGATAGGCGTAACGTTAAGAGATCGGAAGCGGGCGGAGTGGGTGAGGGAACAAACGCGGGTTGAAGACATCCTAGTCGAAATCAGGAGAAAAAAGGGTGCTTGGGCAGGGCATGTAAGACGAAGGCAATATAATTGCTGGTCCTTAAGGGTAACAGAGTGGATTCCAAGAGAAGGCAAGCGTAGCAGGAAGCAGCAAAAAGTTCCATGGGCGGAGGTTTGCAGGAACACTGTGGACATAGCTGGCGAAGGACAGGGTTAATTGGAGAACATGGGAGAGGCCTTTGCCTTGCAGTGGGCGTAGTCAGGCTGATCATGATACTTGAAGAAGAGCTTGCTCATGTTAAAATTTTCATTTGGTAAATATGTGCTTGTTTTACATGCACACAGCTTTTGAAAGGACTAGCATAGTGATAATTGTATTGGGCTTCATAAAATGTAGCTCTGAATGAAGGTTTGCAATGAAAGGTGTCTGCACTTGGTCACAATATAGGTACACACTAGTGGCGACATGACACACACGATCAGTACATTCTAGTTGTATTCTTTCTTTTTTTTCATGGGGTTATATGCAGGATAGTATGAAAAGGGCATTGGAATTGACTCTTACTTGCATTATTTTCATTCATGTTTGCAGGCACCCGGAGAAATGCACGCATGGCCAAAGCTCCTTCACTCAGCCGAGCAAGCTACGGCATCATCCAGCATCTTAGTTTCTTTTAAGCGCTTACAGCTCACTGCGGTGGATTTGGTAGATGGGTTTACTTTGCTTTTGGCAGTGTTCTTGGCATTTAATGTCAAGTACACCCCAGAAACAAAGCGGGCTTGTCTGCTGCTTGAGACACTAATGGGGCTTGATCCTAGCGAGCGCCTCCCGAGCGTGTTTTGGGCAGCCACAGCAATCACAGCAATGACTTGAGAAATAAAAGTTATCAGTGTTGTACATTTGTGTCGTTATTTCTTGAACCACTGTTATTCCCAACGCAGACAGAGCACCATACTAATGTGCAAACTGTAGTGTAGCCATAAAGTAGTTGTATGAGCAAAAATTATTCTACTCAAAGATTATAATCCCTTTTGCTCATTACTCTTTTGTAGATGTAGCGCAGGTGGATCCTGCAAAACATATGATCAACTTGCTCTGAAGAATATGTGAAATAAGAAAATTAGTAGGATACATTGAGAACACGTGAAACTCCTTTTGAAGGAATAAAATAAGATCTGGGCTGATACTCCTTGAAGGAGTATAGTCACTCTAAAAAACGGAGTCCTGGAACTCTACCTGAAAGAGTAGTAGGATGCTGTTTCAATGTGGTAGCTTTACTCCCTCGGAGGAGTGCCTGTACTCATTGCAGGAGTAGTACTGTACTCCTTGAGTAGATGTTGGATCACTCTTTGTCCAGAGGGAGTAATTTTATTCTGGAAAAAGGAGTGGAATATGGGACAAGCGAATACTCCTTCAAAGTGTGTTCTGGGCACTCCTCTGCACTCCTTTAGTTCTAAGAGTGTAGAATTAATATAACCAACTCTAGAGGGAAAGCTGCCCATTGAGCCCATGCGTACCAGTGGGCAACGCATGGATACCGCCATGATCCAACGGTTTGTTTGTGTTGCCATCTGTTTAGACACTTGCTGAATCTGGAAAAAGAACGGAGTTGGAACCTGGCAAAGTAGTCCGTGGGGAGATGGCGGTATGCAGAGTAGCTCTCGATTGCTCTAAAGTGCGGTAAACAACGGTAAAATCGTCACGTTTGGATCATTTCCAATAGTATGCAGTGTCGCATATCGACTGTAATTTCATATAGGTGGCTTGTGTCTTCTGGATTGTTATTTGAAGGCAAGTACCGCACTTGTGACACGCTTGGAGTGTATTTCGTCCGTAGAGCGTGCGGGATTTTGCATGTCCTCTGTTTCTGAGTGCAAATACAAGTAGGAAATTTGCTTTAGACCCAAAAGGACGAACACAATTCGCAAAGGAAACGAATTTCCAAGGTACATGGAGCAACTGGTCTGCCTGGTTTGTTTTCAATGTTCGGCGTTTTGTTATATTAAATGTCGAAGGTTTGTTAACTACCGCGGGCCTCTCGCATTTTTTTGTTGCCTTTCTCCGTCGCCGGGGAAGACGGTGCCGTGTCTTTTCTGGCGCGGTAAGAGCTCATAATGGGATTTTTATTACGCAGCAACTCTCAGAGCTTCATCGCGAACGACTGAAACAAGGTGGAGGCAGAAATGCATGAAACAGCATGTACCGCTCGAGAAACGTTTGTTTCTTGAGTAGCATAGTGCGCACTAAATTGTGGGTGCTTGGTTGACAGTCGTGGTGGGTTTTTGTTCTTATTTGCTTTTTTGTTGGTTGTTTAGATTTTTGACTTCTTTTGCTTCTAATGTATGACGCTGCTTTTTTGCTCAGATTTATTTTATTCCTCTCTTTGGTTTCAAAACGCATTTATGAGAAGCTAGTGCCGCTAATACTTTATACGCACGGGATAAAAAAGGGTCATGCGATTACATGTATGCTGTCTTGTTTTCATGCCGATGTCCTGTCACTGGCTGTGTTCGGAGCGATAATGCGCTGTCACATACTTGAGCTGAGGACAATAAGTGTGCCTCTTTTTCGTCTAATAAACAGTTGGTAGAGTGCGCATGTGTTGTCCTTCTTCTTGTGCCGTTGTCGTTGCGCGGTCGTTCATTTCAAGTGTTACCTACAATTACCGCATGCATTAGTGCTGAAAAACGTAATAAAACCGCATTTATGCAAGAACACCTACATCCTTTATAAGTAGCAGCAATGTGTACTCTGTCAAGGAGATGTAGGCAATGGCGTTAACAAAGCCGAATGCCGTGAAAAATTAAACGGCAGCAAGGTTCATTCGCTATGTTTCGCTTCGTGTGACCCTCTTTTAAAGAGAGTTCTGAGGGCGGGAGATTTTGTTTCAGAAGCTTTGCAGTATACAGTTGTCGCGAAAGGTGCAAATATATCACTTCCCACCTTTATTCACAAATGATGCGAAATGCCCGATCCTTTTGGAGCGTTTGCCTTGCACCAACACACGAAGGTGGCATCGCGGTGCATGAGAGGGCGAGTGACTCTCTGTCGTATGTAGCTCCTCGCATTAAGTGCCTTGATCCCATAGTTTAAGCTACTCGAAATCAGGTTCGAAATCAGAAGTTTAAAAACCAAAACTCCGAGAGCGTTTACTCAGTTTACTCGTGAACATGTTCACAATCGTCCGATATTAAAAGAAATGATCACAATCAATATGCTAAAGATTACAAAATGTGTTTAAAACATTGAAAATACGCTTAAGAGAGACATACAATTATTTTCTCTGCCGCAGTTATCCAAATTCAAGTTGAAACTTCACCCATCCTTCACTCTGCGAGAAAAAAATGTGCTGGCCACAATAGTGTGTTTTAAGATAGCGTACCAGATGGCGACTTACATGCGTAGACCGCTTTTCTATCTTAGCTTTACCCCACTGGTTGCAGCTCAAAGAACACATTCTGGTCTCCAATACGCCGGCTAAAGACACGAGTCGTGTTAGCGTTCGATCTGACGAAAGTCTTCGACAACGTAGAGCACGAAGCCGTGCTAGCGGGGTTACAGGCTATCAATACGGGCAAAAGAGCTTACAACTACGTTAAAGACTTCCTCTCAAACAGACAAGCAATAGTGAATGTGGGAGACTTAGCTACAGACACGATAGAACTTGGTAGCAGCGACACCCCACAAGGGGCAATACTATCACCGCTCCTATTTAATTTAGCCGTGCTTGACATCCCACAACGACTAAAACAGATACCAAACCTATACCACAGCATGTACGCAGACGACATTACGCCATGGATAAAGAAAGGCAGCGATGCGGAGGTAGAAGAACCGTTACAAGCAGGGGCCAACATAGTAACCGAAGTTGCTCTCCTTCCAAATCCGAGCTGCTCATCATCCCCCCCACCCCGGGCAGGGAAAGTTATCAATACATCAAACTGAAGATAGACAACCTTCATATGCGAACGGTTAAAGAAGTTAGGATCTTGGGAATCGGACTGCATAGCAATAGGCAAAACTCTACCTTCATCAGAAATATGTCTACGTTGACCAAACAGCTAGGCTCATCAAGAGGGTCACCAGCAAAAACAAAGGACTGAAAGAAAAAGAAACGATAAGGTTAGTGCAAGCCTTTGTGCTCAAGCGCATATGCTAGGCACTCCCATATCTCAGACTCACGCAAAAGGAAAGAATTACGATAGACGCTCTAATACGGAGGGCATACAAAACGGCTTTGAGACTACCACCCAACACCCCAACACCTACGCTCATAGGTCTAGGCGTAATAAATACGGCGGAAGAACTCATTGAGGCGCAGTTGACAGGGCAGATAACACGACTCTCCAAAACTGCAGCCGGCAGAAAAATTCTAGAAAGTGTCAACATGAAATGCAGGCCGAACTCGCCTCAAATCATGTCTCTCGACGGGGAAATAAAGAAGCGTATCATAATACCACACCTCCCAAAAACATGCATCCTTCTCACAACATCAGCAGAAGGAAAGCCCGCGCGGAAAATAGGCACAATAAACTTAAAGACGACAGGTCAGCGCTGTATGTCGACGCTGGTGAGTACAAGCACAAAGAGGCATATGTTGTGGCTATAGCTGACCACAAAGGACACTGCATAGCAGCTGCGACCATACCAGCGAAAAGTCCGGAAGAAACAACAGAAGCAGCAATAGCATACGCCATGTGCATAAAACTTTCGCAGAAAAAGACCATACTAAGCGAGTCAAAAACTGCGATAAATAACTTTATAAAAGCGGAGAGAGAGAGAGATAGAATAAACTTTATTTGTGATTTTTGGAGAGGAAGGCTCTCTTCTGGCGCAGGCGGCCTACTGTCGCTTGGTGGCCTTGATCTCTTGGATCTCGGCGACCTGGTCATCTCTCTGTGAGCAACCTTTGCTGCCACAGGTCCGAGCTGCGCAGCGCGGTCTCCCACTGCTCCTCTGTGGTTATCCCGCTTAAAGGGTTTTTACTGCAGGCCTACATAATGTGGTTAAGGTTAGCATACTCTCCGCAGCTGTTGCATTCTGCAGAGTATATATCTGGATGAATTTTGGCTAGTATTGCGGGGAATGGGAATGTGTGTATTTGGAGCTGCCTGTGAGTGGTTTCTTGCTCTTGCGTGAGCGTGGGGTTGGGAGGGGGATATTCCAATCTGCTTATTTGCTAGAAAGTCGTGATTTCCCTAAAAGTTAGTAGATGGTCCCTTGCTTGCGTTTGGAGCAGCCTTAGAGTAGTTACTTGCTATTGCGTGAACGTGGGGTTGGGAGGGGGATATTCCAATCTGCTTCTTTGATAGAAAGTCATGATTTCACTAAAAGTGAGTAGATGGTCCCTCGCGGAGCTGGCCCCGTGGTATGGGAACGCGTCTTGTCCTGCCCGGATAGTTAGTTCTCGGGCTGTGTTGTTGACCTTTTCGTTTCGTGGGAGGCCTGAGTGTGCGGGGGCCATATTATTTTGACTCGAATTTCTGGGCGGTATTTGCTAAGTAGTTTTGCGGCCGGGGGATGTACTCTGCCTTTTATGAACGCGTCCAGTGCTCTACCAAACACACAGATTTCCATGCCACACAGTACTAGCCAAAATTCATCCAGATATATACTCTGCAGAATGCAAAAGCTGCGGTGGTGGTGGTGTGACACTTTTTATTAACAGCCTTTATGTTAGGCTTTCAATAGGTCCTAGGCCACGGTGACGAGGGCGCGTTGCAGGTTCATGTCCCGGGAGTCAAGCCAGATGGGCCACGGTTGAAGTGGCGGGAAAGGATAGGCGGGGGACTGGAAGGCTATGTGGCACTGCGTAAGGCAGAGTTCTATGTCTGCATATGTGTGTGGACAGTTTGGGCACTGAGATAGTCGGTGGCCTGAAGATGGGAAGTGAGGCGGGCAAGCACCATGTGCTCCATGAGCTTGCCCGCGTTGGAGGTGAGGGAAATAGAACGGAGGTTATTGATGGTGGAGTGTTTATTGGGTTTCGGTATGAATGAGACCAGGGACGATGCCCAGCCCACTGGCAGGGTGCCAGAAGTCTAGGCGTCGTTGATGACAGTAAGAAGTAAGGAAGGGAACATTTTACACTAATGGTTTTTCCTGCGGTTTGGGGGCATCTTCAGAGACGTCTTGGTTCTTCCCCCAGGAGCCTTCTCTGTCGAAGTCGTCCGCCTCTAATCAGTGGTCGGTTGCCCTCAGTCCAGGGCTCCGCTGGCCACTGCTGCCCGTTGAGCTCGCTGTACCAGACCTTGTTGGTCTTCACAGCGGTCACTGGACAGCAGTCTCTCCCACTGCTCCGCACTCGGGTTTTGTATTTTGGGGACCACGTCTATGTTTTGGCAGGCCCATGTGATGTGGTATAGAATAGGTTTTTCGTCGCACCAGGGACATTTGTCCGTGTATATCGTAGGCTGCATTTTGTTTAGTATATGTAGGTTTCGGAAAGGGCCTGTTTGTAATTGTCTCCAAGTGACAGCTTCCTCTCTGCTGAGAGATTTGTGCGGTGGGGGATATCGCATTCTTCTGCCACTATAGTTTTGCAGTATGGCCGAGTATTCCCTGGGTGCTGGCGCGAGTTCCGCGATCTCGTCGGATGCTCGGAAAGTAATGTATCCTCGAGCTATCCTGTCGGCCTCTTGGTTCCCTGCCACCCCCGTGGGCCCCGGTATCCAGACAATTTTGTGTGGGATCTTGTCGTTTTGTTCTTCCTGGTTTTTAATTCTGTCTCTCGCTGCGAGGAGTATACGGAGCACGTGACGACCTATCCTGCCATTCATGTAATTTCGGCAGGCTGTTTGAGAGTCCGTGAGTATTGTTAGTGACCGCCCGGTTCTATAGCCCTCCGCCACCGCTAGAGCAACGGCTACTTCCTCGGACTCTGCAGCTGTGCAGCCTCAGAGAGACGCGCTGGTCATTTCGCGTAAAGACGAATCGACCACCGCCGCTACAGCGATTTTGGTATCTCCTCCTCTCCAAGACGCGTCTGTATACACGGTCGCGGCTTGAGGAGCGTATGTTTTCTCAATGAATTCGGCCCTCCTTTCTCTTCTGCCTCGATGGAGGTTGGGATCCATGTTTTTTGGTATTGGAGCTACCTTGAGGGTCTTGCGAAGCTCGTCGGGGATCGTTGCCGTCCTCGACATTTCTCGCATCTACTCGCGGTATACGAGCCTCTGCAGGAGCGCTCTTCCTGTCGTTGTTTGCAACAGCCTGAGTTTTTGCGACTCAAGCTGCGCCTCTTGTAGCTCCTCAAATGTGTTATGTAATCCCAGGGCCTTGAGTTTTTCTGTAGACGTGTTGCGTGGTAGTCGGAGCGCTGTCTTATACGCTTTGCGTAGCAGGGCATCCGCTTGTTGTATTTCGTTTTTGTTGAGGCACTGGTAAGGTAGGATGTACGTGATTCGACTAACTACTAGGCTTCTGACTAGTTTTAGTGTGTCCTCTTCACGCATGCCATGTCGCCTGTTGGTGATGCGGGTGATTATGCGCGCGACTTGTAGCGTTGTTGCTTTCAGTACGGTAAAAGTGTGAGTACTGCGCTGGTTGGATTGAACCCACATGCCCAAAATTCTTATTGTTGTCTTTTCGGGTATGGGCGTCCCTTCTAGGTAGACGTTGAGTTTTAGGTCCTCGTTGGTTGGGACGGTCCGGTTTTGCTTGCCTCTTCAGACTCTCAGCAGTTCCGATTTCTCGGTCGAGCATGCGAGTCCTCTTTCTGCGAGGTATTGCTCTACACAAGAGGCCGCTTGCTGTAGCCTTTCTTCCTTCTCTCCGAGACAGCCCGTGTTTGTCCAGACTGTTATATCGTCAGCATACATTGCATGCCTGATGCCTTCGGTGTTCTCTAGTTTTCGAGCTAGGCCTATCATAGCTATGATGAAGAGTAGGGGTGAGATAACTGACCCTTGGGGTGTTCCCTTGTTTGGAGTGCGAATTTTGTCCGATTGAAGGTCTCCTATGCCGATGGTGGCAGTTCTATCGGACAGGAAGGCTTTGACGAAGCCGTAGATTCTGCGTCCGCAATCCAGGTTGTCTAGGCCCGTAAGGATCGCTTCGTGGCTGACGTTATCGAATGCCCCCTTGATATCCAGGGCCATTATGACATTTTCTCCCGTCCGAGGTACGTTTCGCAGGACATCTTGTATTCGGCGGAGAACGTCCTGCGTCTAGAGTTTCGCTCTGAAGCCGAACATGGTATGTGGTACACAGTCGTTATCTTCCATGTAATTTTGCAGTCTTAAAGTTACAACCCGTTCGTAAAGCTTGCCAAGGCACGACGTGAGTGATGTGGGCCGGAGGTTTTCGAATTGTAGCTTTTTACCAGGTTTAGGTATCATTATTAATTCTGCGTGTTTCCAATCTTCGGCAACAGTAAGAAGCAATGTTTGGGCTTAAGGAGGAAGGTTCTTGAGAGTTGTGTATTTGATTTTATCTGCACCGGGGGCAGAGTGTGTGTTACAACTTGTGAGTGCTTTGTCAAGTTCTCTGTGCGTGAAGGGGACATCTAGTGCGGGAAGGGCTGGGTCATGATATGGTGAGTTTATAGAGGATTGTGAGGGCGGGAAATAAAGTTGTTGGAGGTTAGTGAAAACCTCTATTGGTGTATGGGAGGCGAAGAGGCGTTCGAGAGTGGGTGTGCGATGAGTTTGAGGTCCGAGAAGGGAGCGGAGAATCATGATGATTTTTGATGTCAAGTTCCGTCTAAGCGATCGCATGTTCGTGTCCAGTGTTCGGTGAGTATGCTAACCTTAACCACATCATGTGGGCCTGCAGTAAAACCCTTTAAGTGGAAAAACCACAGAGGAGCAGTGGGAGACCGCGCTGCGCAGCTCGGACCTGTGGCAGCAGTAGTTGCTCACAGAGAGAGCTGACCAAGTCGCCGAGATCCAAGATCAAGGCCATCAAGCGACAAGCCCCCCTGCGCCAGAAGAGAGCCTTCGACTTCAAAGACTCTGCAAATAAAGTTTATTCTCTCTCTTGCTCCCTTCTCCTACGGCAATGTTCAGGCAACACCACCTAGACGAACTTGGTTCAGGTGTCCACTGAGATATGCAAGAGAGAGATCCATTTCCTTTCCTCAAAAACCAATTTTCCGTCGAGCAAGGCGTAGAGCCGAATGGGCGATGGCGTTCTGTGGACTCCCTGGCAACGTTGCAAGACGCTGTCACATGGCGTTCTGTGGACTCCCTGGCAGCGTTGCAAGAAGCTGTCGCATTCCACTCTAAGAGGCGAAGCTTCATCTTAACCACACATCGGTAACACAAGCAGCAACACAGCGCTTAAGGCTTTCGCCTCACAGCACTTTAGGTTAACAAAGTGCCCCGCTGAATTTTTTTGAGGAAAAGAAAAGGTGGTCGTGATGGTGGCGGTGAAAACCTTTCTTTAACCATAGGCAGAGGGGTTGGGGATCGTGTCCTGAAGGATCACGCTCTTAAAACCACTAGGTGGGATGCCTAGTCAGGCACCCCATTCAATTTCAATTTTAATTTATTTCCCAGGAGGTTCTGGTCGGCTGACTGGACTAATAAAAGCTGTGCGTAAACAGCTTGACGAGGCCCCAGCCAGCCGTTACAAGGCATAACAGCATACATTAAAAGAATATTCATATACATCGAGAAGCAAATAGTTGATACAACAATGAAACAAAAGAGTATCATGGATTCAAGTAAATGCAGTGAACATATTAAGAGGACACCAAAAATATCAATTCGGCAAGTAACACTAACTGCAAGGAAATATGCCTACAATCAACTCAATAAATGACAGCAAATCTTACACACTTTATTAACGCTTTAAACGAGAAATTTGTGAAACAAACTGAGGAAAATTGGAGACAAATATTCAGTTAAGAAAAAGAACATCAGGATACATCATTACAAAATAATGACGTAGTGTAGCTTTGGTAGATTTATTCGTGTCTTTGTATTTGGTGAGAATTGTGGGAAGATTGTATTCTAGTGTCTGCATTGGCGGTTGTCGCAGCCCGGGCGCGCTGCGTTAAGGCCCTTTGGGCGTCGAGAGTGCAGCAACCGGACAGGGTCGCCTCCCAGTCCTCTCCGGTGGGGTTTGGGATAGGGGTAGGGATGGGTTCTGCTGGCAGGACCATACCATGTGGTAGGTGTCAGACACCTCCCCACAGTGTGAGCACCACCCGTCGATTTGAGGATCGAAATGCTGTAGAGTTGCCGGGCACAACATCGTGTTGGTGAGGAGGCGCAGGAGTACCCACTCGTTGGCGTTCCCCAGCCCTTTGCACGGTGTGGAAATAGTTTGGTACGTGGATTTGTAATAATCGCATATTTCCTTAAATGCGTAATGGATGAAAAACTTTATTACGCAAGCGAGTTTGGACCGTGCAAGGTCTCAGGGCCACCGCTCAGCCCTCACATTACGCGCATGTGTGCAGGCCACGTAAGGCCATGGCACTGGCACCCCGGTTCACACCGCGAAGTTGCGCGTCCGGGTCCTGCGACGCAAGGAGGGCCTCCCATTCCTCCCATGTACCGATGGCGGGCTGTCCCTGCGGGGGAGGATCGGCACGGCAGCCGAAGAGGATGGGGTTCAGGGTGGCGTGCGATTCTCCGCAGAGAGTGCACTCTTGGGAAATATGGCGGAAGTAGGATAGAAGCAGAGGGGTAGGAAGAGTTCGGGCCTGGAGTCGCCTCCAGATGATTTGTTGGGAGTGTGATAGGCGGGGGTGGGGAGGGGGATAGAGTCGACGGGCAAGGCGTGCTTGTTGAGTCAGTTCTGAGAACGTGTGTGCCCGCTCCCTCGAGAATTCCCGGCTGGGGTCGCATTTGCCCGGCAAATAAGTCCTCGGGCTATGTTATCAGCGGCCTCATTTACAGGATTGCCAGAGTGAGCCGGCATTCACACGAGCTCAATACGCCTTTCGTAATTTAGGGTGCCCATTCACAATATCTGCCACGCGGGGGGATGGACGCGTCCGCGGGCGAAGTTAAGAATGGCTGTTTTTGAATCGCTAACTATATAAGCCGCATTGGTTTTGGCAATGGCTATTGCTACAGCTCCTTCCTCTGCTCCTTCCGGGGTAGAAAGGGGGTCTATGAAATGGGTAAGTGGGGGGGGGGGGGGCTGCTGGATGGTAAGCCACAGCTACTGAACGGTCTGGACCACACGCGGCGTCCACGACGTGTGCGGGACCAGCGCACGTCCTCTGAAGTGCCATATTCTTTATAGAGAGCTTTGGCTCGCGCGGCTCGGCGGGATAGATGGTATTCAGGGTGGGCATTCTTGGGGAGGGGTTTGAGGATAAGCGCGGTGTGTATTGCGCGAGGGAGAGAGATGAAGTCTGTAGTGTGTGCGGGTATGCGAATTCCCAGATAATCCAATATATATCGTCCGGTTTCCGTGCCAGCCAGACGAAGGCACTGTGTGTAGCGATGTGCATCTATAATTCTTGTATAGTGTTGTGCACTCCAAATTATAAGAGCCTGTCCGTGCTAGTGCTCTTTGGTAGATTTGGCGCTGCTTTGGTAGCCATGCGGGTTGAAGCATTCATCTTATATATATCAGCACAGGGGAGGTTCAGGCAAGGAGTGGCGTAAAGAATGCGACTAAGCACAGAGGCATGCAACACCTTGAGATTGTCTTCTTCGTCTAGACCGGCTCGTGAATGTGAACCCCTTCTAAGAAGATTGATTAAGGAGTAAGTGGACTGTTAGTGCTTTCATGGTAAGGTTGTTTTTCCCCGTGTCCTGTAAATGTAGGCCAAGAATGCGGAGGGTAGGTGTTTGCGGTATGGGAGTGTCATGAAGGTAAATCGTGATGGGGGAGGTAGGGACGCGCCGCGGGCGGATTATCAGGAGTGCTCACTTTGTTGGGGAGCATTCAAGCCCAATGTTTGCCGCGTGAGTAGCTATATATAGTTGTGGCGGCTTCCTGAAGGGTCGATTCTATGTAGCCATCCGAGCCAAACTATTATATCATCCGCGTAAAGTCTGTGTCCTAAGTACGGGATGCGGCTGAGCGCCTTGACCAGGGGGTGGGGGTGAGGTTGAAGAGGAAGGGAGATAACAGCGCCCCTTGCGGGGTACCAATGTTGCCAAGCGTGAAGGAGGGGGTCTGTATATCATCTATATGCAGTGAGGAGGTGCGGCCGTTTCAGAAGGCCTGGATATAGTTGTAGGTCTTAGACCCCAACTGCAGCTCTTAAATGCCCTGCAGGATGGCGCTTTGCGTAACTTTGTCGAATGCTTTGGTGAGGTCGACTGCCAGGATTGCTCTGGTGTGATGTAACATGTGATTGCGGATAGCGTGTGAAATCTGCAGCAGGGCGTCCTGTGCCGAGAGATGGGCTCGAAATCCTACCATAGTATGGGGATATAGTCCATGGGATTCCATGTGTTGCGTGAGACGGGTGAGGATGACATGCTGAAACAGTTTGCCCAGGCACGAAGTCAGCGAAATGGGACGGAGATTTTGGGCATTAATGGGCTTATTTGGTTTAGGAATGAAAATTATTTTCCCGTGCTTCCATTCAGCAGGTAGCGCCCCCATTTCCCAGCACTCATTGAAGCAGTCGGTCAGAAGGGAAATTGAACGGTCATCTAGATTTCTGAGCATGGCATTCGTGATTTGGTCCTCCCCAGGGGTTGAGTTTCGGAGCTTGATAAGGGCTGCTCTGACTTCAACTTCCACAATCGGGGCGTCGAGGTAGGGTTGATCGGAGCCTATATAGTCGGGATATCATACAGCTTGGCCCACAGTGGTATAACTTGATTGAAGTTGGCGTATTAGTGCTCGATAATTTTGTCGATTTTGATGGGTAAGTCTTTTGAGTGTAAGCCGAGTTTGCTTTTTAGATTCAGTGGAGTCTATCATATGTCGTAGAAGATGCCAGGCCCTGGTGGAGGAGAGATTACCTCGTAATCCGTCACATAATTGGTGCCAGTTAGATTTACTCGGTGTGGCACTGTGCTCTTCTATTTGTTTTTGTAGTTGCGCTAATTTTAGCTTAAGTTTCTGATTCTGTTTCTGGGTTTTCCAGCGAGTGAGGATACTGCTTTGAGCTTGGATTAGGTGCGCTAAGCGACTATCTACAACGTGAGTCTCGGGGGTGGCGTCTAACGTTTGCGTGAATGCGTGGGCATCCTGTTTCAGCTCTGTCATCCATCTGTGTAGGTTAAAGGGGGGTTCTAATGTTTTGGCCTCTCTGTGCTTTCGAAGATTATCCGAGCTTGTAATCCGGACACGGTAGCTTTTAGCTTTATTGGCGAATTCAAGCCCTATAGTTATGATGTAAAGATCACTGCCCAGGGCCTCATTTCAGTTCGTCCAGACCGGTGTGGGAAGGTTGCTACCAAAAGTAAGATCTGGGCTAGTGTCGGGAGTGACACTATTGGCGATTCTTGTAGGTGTGCTCAGATCATTATATATGGACAGGCCGTGCATCTGAAGGGTGTAGCGCAATTCCGCTCCTCTCTTGTTAGTGCCTGTGTACCCCAGTCTACATGTGCGCAGTTGAAGTCACCTAATATAATGAGGAAGTCCTTTTTTGCAGCGTTGGAGGCGGCTTTAATGAGAGAGATTAAATCTGAGACCGGCTGCTGCGGAAAGAGGTAACAGTTGAGGATGAAGAAGGGTTGAGATCTGTGAGTGGAGGGGATTAATTCTAGGAATGTGTGAGCTACCCGCGAGGTTAGTACATGACAACTGTATGGTACAAAATGTTGGAGATACGTGGTAACCCGGGGGTTTGGAGTGGTGTCACAGGGTACCGGAGCGTATCCTGGAAGCGATAAATTTTTGCCAGCATCCTGAAGTGCTTCTATATCAGGTGGTGTGGAGGAAGCAGAGAGGAGCTGCTGCAGGGGGTCTCGTTTGCGACGAAACCCCCTGCAGTTTCATTGTAGGATGCGTAATTGGAGATTATTGCCCGTCAACTGGGCCATGCTGGAGGGTGGGGGGGGGGTGCGAAGGGAGGGAGCAGCTATGGGATTGCTAGCTGGAATATGTGAAGTCATTCCAGCAATTATTTGTGGAATTTGTTGTAGAATGGCAGTGGTTACCAGACTGATAATTGTTTCTGTAAGCTTAGTGATGACGGTTTCAATGTAATCCTGAGTATGAGCCAGAATACTGGCTTCGAGCTGTTGGGCAAAGTTTTTTAATTTAGAATCCATGCCTGGAATGTCGTCCGGTCTGCGTTTCTTTTGTGGAGGGGGTGTGGAGGGTTGGGGTGTTGGTGAAGAGGTTTGGGATGTTGATGAAGGAGTGGGTGGAGAAACGGTAGGAGGGATAGAATTAATGGCTGCCCTAAGATGCCTTACTCTTCCCGCAGGAGAGCTATCTCTTCCTCCCGCTGTGAGGTTTGGGGTGTACTGTTGGGTGTGGTCCAGGCTTACTGGCGATCCTGATGAGGCGGTAGCGGTGGAAAGTCCTTTGGCGTGGGCACTGCTTGCTTGGGTTTCGGCGCGGTCTATCTACGAGGTGGAGGGGTCCTGGCTTTGTATGAGCCTGTGCTGGTAAGGTGGGGCTACCACGCAGAATGCAGCTTGGCGGGCATGGGGTCTCTTGAGGGGTGTGCTTCTCGCCACACCACGGGCAGAGTCCAGCCTTCGGGAGAGGGCACACGTCGTACCTGTGTCCAGGTTCCCTGCAGTTTGTGCAGACGTCGGGGCTACCCTTGTATTGATGCAGCGGTGTAGCACACACATATATTTAATTGTGTGAGTCACGGGACCTGAGGCAAAGGTTATTAGTATGAACGCCGTCTTTCCCATGCGTCGGGCCCCTATAATGTTAGCCTCGGGGTTTCTGTACTGCAGGTCAATAACGATTTGTTCAGGATTGAAACCTAAGTCCTGGTCGGCGTCGGGTCCCGTGGGAAATATCCGCAGAGAGAGCGCGCGGATGGTGGCGTCGGCTGCCTCCTTTCTGTGGACGCCTTGGTGACCTGGAGCCCAAACGAGAGATCGGTTGCGGGGTCCGAGTCTCGGCTACAGTTTTGGTAAATGCGATAAGCTAGGGGAGTAACCCACCCTTGCGTGACGTTTCGACAAGCCCCTCGCGAGTCGGTGATTATGTATTTATAGGAGGTGTCAGAGGCTGCCAAAGCGATGGCAACCTCTTCTGCATGAATTGCTGACTGGGCCTTGAATGTAAGGGTGTCTTATGTTTTACCGTCGTGGACGACCGCGGCCGTGTACCATCTCCTGGGGTCCGGGCATGACGCGTCCACGTAGAAGACTCCTGGTTTGCTCCGAAAATGGCGCTAAAAGGCTTCCGCCCGCGCCAGGCGCCTGCCATTATGATCGTCTTTGGACATATTGGTGGGGAGAGGCCGCACGAGGAGGGCGCGTCTCTAGTGTACGGGAAGCCGGCATCTCCCTTCTGTGAATTGAGTGTGTTGGATGTGAAGTCGGGCTAAAAGGCGGCGACCCGACCCTGTCTTTGTGAGACGAGTGTATTGGTTGTTGAGGTGTGCCTCCGGAAGGTCCCTAAAAGTGTTCACCATCCTCAGTGCCATAAGGCGGCTGGTACAGGTAGAGACCGGGAGGTCCATGACTCGTTTAACTATTTTCCCCAGGATGACCTCGAGGGCATCCTCCTCCTATTTCCGCAGGTGGAGGTAGGGAGACGAATGCAAGATTCCACTGGTCACGAATGCGTTCGCCAGCCCCAAGGAGTTTTGGCATCGTAACCCACCGCAGCGTCGCAGGTTGTGTATGAAGAGTCAGAGGCAGGGAAAACATGGCGAGTGTTGTGTCGCAGCGTCGCTGGTTGTGTATGAAGAGTCCGAGGCAGGAAATACGCAGGCAGGGAAAACTCGGAGTTGGATAAGCCTTTCCTGCTTCACGATCTGCAGGCGGGTCTGGCCAAAATGAAGAGGGGCACCACGTCGGGCTGGGACAAGGTCACCGTCAAACCTTTGGAGAACCTTCCTGGTTCAGCATACCAGTGCCTTCTAGAATACATCAATGCGATCTGCACGGGGGAATCCCGCTCCCCATTGACTGGAAGACGGCCTTGTCACCTTCATCCCGAAGGCCGGGAAACCGTTCGACACGGACAACCTCCGCCCCACCTCTCTCCTCTCGGGTGTGAGCAAATTGATGTAGACGATGGTGCGGTATCGGCTGTCCGAGTACTTCGAACAACACAACACCTTCGCGGACGCCATGTTCGGATTTCGCCCACATAGATCCGCACAGGATGTCCTGCTCCAATTCGACCGCGAAATCTTGAACTCCATTACACGCCCCCAAAACGATAAAACTGTCCTTGCGCTCGACTTGAAAGGTACGTTCGATAATGTAACTCACGAGATCATACTCGAACACTTGAGTCAAACTCACTGCGGCACCAATACCTTCAATTACGTTAAACAATTTCTCGCGGACAAACTGTCCTACATCCCAATACAGGACAAAGAGCACGGACCTTTCCTGCTCGGCACGAGGGGACTCCACACGGCGCGGTGCTGTTCCCTCTGCTATTCAACATCGCCATGATGCGCCTACCCGTCCTGCTGAGTGCGGTCGAAGGGGTCCAGCACGCGCTGTACGCCGACGGCATCATCATCTGGGCTGCGCAAGGACGCCTGGGGGATATGGAGACCAACCTGCAAACGGCCGCCAGCATAGTGGACCGCTATGCTCGAGACTAGTCTGCAATGCTCCCCGCATAAATCGGAATTCATGCATTTGCGTCCGTCGCGCACATGCTCAACCCAAATCAATCTCTCGTTGCAAAGCGGTCCCATTTGCGAATCCAAGGAAATGGCGCAGTAATTCTCTTTTATCTCGGTGGACACCTGAACCGCACCGTACAGGAAGGGAAGAAGTGGGAATGAAAGAAGAAAGAGAAGGAGGCGCCGTAGTGAACAAAATTAAAATTGTATTTGAGGAAAGGAAATTACGCAGTAACTGTCTCTCATTCCTCGGTGGACACCCTTCGTCTGTTTGTAGAGGAAGAGAAGAAGTGGGAGTGAAACAAGAAAGAGAAAGAGGGGCCGTAATGAAGAAAATGAAAATTGTACTTGAGGAAAGGAAATTACGCATAACTGTCTCAGATATTTCTGTGGACACCCGTCAAAAGTGTGATACCTCTGCTGACAAGCGTCTGCTGACAGCCTTCTGTCGATAACGACAAATCGTTAAAGGCATTCGCCTTGAAATGAAAGTGCACAGGCCTGCCTACTGGCTCGAGCTGAGCCACAATCGCTGGCAGGTGCAGAAGGAGGAGTTTTGAAAGATGTGAGATGATTGAAAGAAGAGACACGCGTCGCAACAACCGCGTCCGCCGAAGCGACAACGCCGACTGCAACAGAAACTCATATCACCCCTCCTTAACAACTGAGCCACCGCGGCGGGTACAGCTTCATCAGCCACAGCAGGTTTTTGCGAGAACGAAGGGAAGGCAGCTGTCTCTTTGTTATTTCACTCTCTCCTTTCTTCCCTTCCCTTAGGTCGCGTTTAGGGTGTCCACCCAGATCTGAAGAAATTACTGCATCTTTCCTTTCGTGAAAACCTGATTTTCAGTTTTTTGCTCGCCGAGCGCCGAAGCTATAAAAGCAGAACGCGAGAGGGACGCGCCTCTCTTCATCGATCTCTCTCGCGGGTCATTTTAACTCTGCACATGGCAGCGATAGTGGGTCAGTACGAGACGGTGGTTCTTTAAGTCACAACAACTACGACGACTCGTCAGTATAGAGCGTTCGACTCAGGCCATGCTGTTAAATGACTGCCGGATGTTGAGAACGCCGGACGCCCACCGTCCCGAGACAGCCTGTGCCCAGGAACTGTTTATCCGACACTAGTGAGCGGTGCCGACGAATGCGAAATTCCCGGTCAACGTTCAGCGGTGAGTGCATTACACAGTTGGCGAGTAGAGTGGTTTAAAAAGGCTTTTTTTCTGTAACGCTTATAATAGCCCTCCTTTTGCGCTATCCTTCTGTATGGCACGACGAATTGTTCAGGTAGCATCCTTCTTGCGACCTGAGAACTCTATTCGATATGATAGAGCCGATATCTGATGGAGCTGAACGAGGTGTGGTATGTGGCCCTGTGTATGCGCCGCACTGAAATTTTTATCGCGTGGGCCACAGCGAAGCAAGAATGCGACGTCCGGGCGCCCAGCGCTACCGAGCACAACGACACAGGCGCGGTACATGGTGCCGCATAAATTTTTTTCGTTCGAGACGGAGAAACAAGGCTTAGAGAGGCCGACGTTGCGTCACACCCAGGCGCTTCCTTTAAGGTATCTTATGAACAATCCGCGCCTTGCATCGCATAGAATTTGCAATTAATGCTCTCAGGACGAAGTCAGACATACAGCGCGTCTGCGTGATTGGGTCCCGTCGGGATAGTCTGCCAGGCCTTACGAATAGCAGCGTCTCTTGCGTTGCATTGAATTTCCTGTCGTGTTCGAGAGCACATCGCCGTGAACGTGCCGCGCCAGGCGCACCTTATTACCGAACCTTATGAGCACTGGCGTCTCTCGAGACACGCAATTTTTCAATCGTAGTCGGCAACGACGAAGCCAGACATAGAGCGCGTTTCTTTGGCTGCGTTGCGCCGGATTGTCGTGGAACGGCATTTCAGGCCTGTTTGACACCGGACAGAATTTTCTGTCGTGTTCCTCAAGCGAAAGACACACTTCGTATGTGTCCCACAATGTGCCATGAAAAGTTCCCGTATTACGGAGCCTTAATAAAACCGATGCTTATCTGGCGCCACGTTGATATCTTTGTCGCTTTCGCTAGAACGAAGTTACATTGCAACGCGTCATTTGTGCCACGACGGATGCCCCGTGTTCAGTTCGATCTGTTAGGCCCTGTTTGGCGACGTGTAAAATTGCTGTCGCGTTCCTTACTGCGAAGTGACACATGCAGCGCGTCTCTTGTGCCTCGACCGGTGCCAGTATTACGGAGCCCTCTTTGAACCGATGCTCGTCTGGGGCCGGATAACAATTTGGCGCGTTCGCTACAAAGAAGCCACAGTTCCAGTGCGTCATCTTATTGTCCTACGACGGGCGCCGTGTGTTAAAATATATTAAAACCGAAGCCTGTTTGGCGCCGCTTAGAATTTCCTATCGCGTTCGATAGAGCGAAGAGATACTGCGTCTCCGTTATGTTGCCCAGCGTTACGAAGCCCTGTTTTAACCGATGCGTGTTTTGGGCCGCGTAGAATGTTTTGTCGCGTTCGATTCGACTGAGCGACAGATCGAATCCATATCCCTGATTGTGTCGCGTTGTTTAGCCGCGTTACGGAGATTTCAACCGATGCGCGTTTTGTGCCACGCAAGCAGAATGTTTGCCGCGTTGGATTGGACGAAGCAACAGTTCGACGGGTGCCCCGTGTTACGGAGCCCTATTTGAACCGATGCGCGCTTTGTGCCGCATGGATTGTTTTTCCGCGTTAGATTCGACGAGGCAACAGGACGAATCGATATCCCTGATTGTGCTGAGACGGATACCCGCGTTAAGGAGCCCTATTTCATTCTATGCGCGTTTTGTGCCGCACATAATTTTCTGTTGCTTTCGATACGATGAAACGGCACCTAAAACGTGTCCGTGTTAGAAAACGTCACGTGTGCCAAGTTACCGAGCTCTACATGAACTGCCCTCTTGGAATAGTGGACACCTTAATGGTGCTTAAAGATACGTGGCGGTAGTGACAGATGTGTGTTAAATGCGCTGGCATTCCCAACGTTGTGCCAGAAACGCGGCGCTGAAGACATAGGCCGTCGGCGTTCATTGTTGGCGTTGACAACGTTTTACACTGTGATAATTTTAAGGTAAGTAAGTGCTCATAACTGGCTCCCTGGGTCAGTGGATGCGTGAATCGCGCGTATAGGTGCCATCGCGCTCAGTATGAGCTACACCGCACGAGCGCCTACCCGGGCGCTCACTCGGTGCAGGTCATACTGAGCGCGACAGTAGGTGGGGCGATGAGAGAGAGATGTGGGCTGCATGCGTTTGCGCTGACAGCGGTGATCGAACTCTCGCGATCAACCTTATCTGCCACCTGCAAGGGTGGCAGGGTAAGTGGGGACTTAAATGTAGATATAAAGACAAACAGGAATTTCTTACCGCTTATGCCGGAGAACATCCCGTCCCTCTCGTTCGTAACGCCCTACCTCGCGAAATACTTGCATTGACCTCGTCTTTGAGAACCATGCATTCGTGCAGCAAGTCGACCCTATATCCATATATTTCTCCTACCACAAAGCTTCCTTCATGACAAGAGTGGACTGTTTCTTGAAGAAGGAATACGTGTGAAAATTAAGTTGTCTGCAAGTGACAGATTAGAACATATTCGGCTGGAGCGCAGAAATACCCACCCCCTCACATAAAACTAGACTCCTCCGCAGCCATAGACTGGAGGAAAATTCAGACCAACACTTTCCCTAACTTGTTCATCCTACACAAGATTAGCCCCACTCAATATCAGAATACATGCCCTTGGTGTGGAGCTTGCCCTACGCTCTACCACATGTCGTGGGAATGCAGAACGAAACCAAAACACTTAACTGTATCCAACCCGACATATGAGCAGTGGGAGGTGGCCCTGACCAGCGAGACCCTGGATCAGCAACTTAAGTTGGTTCAGCAAGTCCGTCAGTCAGCTAAAGCCAGTGGCGCCTTGGACTAGGGGTGCCACCCAAGTTGCTCGAGCAACCTTCCTCATTTTAAATAAAAGTTTTCTCTCTCTCTCTGCAATTGTACATAGATGTCTTGCTCGAATTCTTCGCCTCAAGCTATCGAAAAGCTGAAGCAGCTGATGAGCTGCGATCAAAATTTACATTAGGAAGTAACGTAATCGTCGGCAATTTTTTTGTATAGAGTTCGAAGCTAGACAGCGAATTACTAGTAGTGTTTTTGCGACTTTGGCGCACCGGCCACGAAACCTGACGTTGTAACTTACCTATGCCCTAGGCTCCGTGCTACGGATTTCAGTGCGCCATACAGCGGTACGCAATTCAACGTGTCTTCATCTATTTGACTTTCTTTACTATTTGGATCTCTACCGCGTGCGCCTTGTGAAACGGAATACGCGTGTGTGTGCTCCGGTGTGTGGCGTGTCAACCTAGTAATCCAGCTGCTGCATTGTTCTGGAACGTGATGTCGAGCTGTGATTTCTTTTAATATTGTTGTACTGTTTATTCTAACACGTAGAGCTTTTTTGTTTCCCCTCATGTCCCTAGGTGCAAACTTTGCGCCGATCCCAAAGTAGAGCGTCCCCGATAAAGTTTTTGAAAATCTACACCATGGAATAAATGGCTGCCCTGCTAGCCGGTCTCAGGGTGTCTGAGGGGCTCGATGGTGCGCTGTGGATTTAAACCATATCCCGGTGACTGGCGATGCCTTTCTGCCACGAATACTGCCAATTTTTGAGTCTGCTGTTTTTCCAGCAGTTCTTTGGTGACTGCAGAGCTTCAGTGCTGCTGGATATATGTAATCGCGCCACTGATGTGCTTTGTTTTCAAGCAAAAGCAGCAGGAGCCTGTTATGATCATACCTTCCTTGTGGATGCAGCCGGTGCATGTGTCGGCAGCGTCCGTTGTGCAGTTGTCACGTGGGTGCTGCCGGATGCTGACGCCCACGATTTCGATCGGCAGTAAGGCGATGAAACTAGCGAAACCGAAGGCCACAGGTAAGGAAGACTGTGCGCGGCTGGGTTGCGGCTAAGTACCAGGCGGTGCTGCATTATTTCTCGAATTCCTGCTTGATTTCTTGTGTTCTCTTCCTATTTTCCAGGGTGACTGAACGCGGGAACGTGGGCTGATGTCCACAAGCTCTCCAGGCCAGGGGAGCTCCCCCTGGTCAGCTTGTCTCTCCCCATATGAGCTGCCTCTTGATTCTTTCTTCCGTGGCAGAGTAAGCAGCATTCCGGTTGCTTTCGTCCCCGCGGATAAGGGCTCCATCAAGCTGAATAACCCCGAGGCTGTACAGGAAGCTCTTAAATCGACCACCCCTCCTCATTACATGAGAATCACTGACGTCCGGCAGTTCTACCGTGGCGGGATAGTTTGCAGATAGCCAGACCAGGCAAGCGTGGCTGACCTACTCAAGTGTTCTTCGTTTGCCAATCACCCGGTGAGCGCGTTCGTACCTGCTCATCTGGCGTGTTCGAAAGGGTTAGTCCGTGGTGTAGACCCACGGCTAAGCGTGTCTGAGACCTTAGAAAAGCTCACTTCGGCTGGCATGGTCGGCATTCACCGATGCAGTCGTGTGGTGGACGGAACAAAGATACCGACGAAGGCAGTTATAGCTACATTTGCGAAGCTGACCTGTCCATCTGAAGTTATGGTGTGGCCTTTGGTTTTCTATGTGGATCAATTTACATCTTGGCCCCTTCAGTGCCGTAATTGTTGGAGGTTTGACCATAGAGCGAAGGCCTGTAAATCGAATTTCCCTTGCTGTGGGTGTGGCGAAAGCCACGACCCCGCTGGGTGTTCTTCTGTACGCGAGAAATGCTGTTTGTGTGGTGGTCGACACTCAGCAAGCTATTCCAAATGCCCAGCGCGGGCTGAGGAAATTCAGTTGCTAAAGTTGATTGGCAAACGCAGGTGCTCAAGACGTCAGGCAGTTGCTGTCATCAAAGATAGGACATCTGGC
Source organism: Amblyomma mixtum (assembly GCF_055824585.1). Lineage (NCBI taxonomy): Eukaryota > Metazoa > Arthropoda > Arachnida > Ixodida > Ixodidae > Amblyomma > Amblyomma mixtum. The sequence continues at coordinate 185,839,925 of NC_143021.1, forward strand.
TATGCAAGTGCGGCAGCGCGGCATGCAACAGTTGTGGATTCCTCATTGTCGTAAGCGATTGCTGCAGCGGTAGAGAAAGCAATGGCGAATGCCATGGATCGTATAGTCGAAAATCTGTCCGCGTGCATTTCGCATGTCATGGTATCCCAGATGTCCGCTTTGTTGCAAGCTTCTACCGCTCCTCTTTGTGGCGCAATCACTTCTTTATTGGTTGAGCTTCCTCAACCTTCTGTGCTCGTGACTTCCAATCCACTGAGTCAGACTCAATCACAGCCTTCGTCTATTCCTCCAACCAGTTATCACATCACAGTGTGTCAGAAATCTCATCTGAAGAGTGCGTCGACATGGAGACTGAGAAGCGTGCTCAAAAGCGCGGTGCGTCTTAGTTAGGTGTTGCTGGTCTCTCTTGCTCTCAGACGAAGACAAAAAAGAATCACTCTTTATCTACACCGAAAGGCAGTATTTTGGATCAGGCGGTCTTCGCTGCTGCACTTTCTGCGGCATAGAGTCGCTGGAAGTGTTGCAGTGGAACTGCCAGTCAATTCTTTCCGCTTCAACAGATTTAGTTTGTTTAATCAGTAAATTGGTCCAGATTTAATTGCTCTTCAGGAAACGTGGCTCACTAATCATTCTTGGTAAAATTTACAAAATTATCGTTCTTTTAGGCTAGACCGACCCTCAATAGGGCGTGGCTTGCTACTGTTCGTGTCCACAAAATTTTGCCACAGGGCAACTGCGTCATTTCAATAAATGGATAGGCAGTGCGAACTTCAGGCTCTTGATCTGAATATTCCTGGATATCAGCCAGTCACTCTGGCCAATGTATATTTCCCAATAGGTTTGCATGACATTCGGCCTCTTGACTCGTTTTTATCTAGTTTCAGGAAAGAAGTTTTAATTGTTGCAGACTTCAACTCGCATCATGTTTCGTGGGGGTTTCGAACAGATCGCTGCGGTGCGCTCTTTTGGGACTGGGCTTGTCTAAATAACCTCATCTGTTTAAATTCGGGTCTCCCCACATTTGCCCGTGGTCAGTCTCGGCCAGTGTTAGACCTGTAATTTTCTTCCCCCGCAATAACTGTGTCTTCTTGGGCGTCAGTTGACTGTGCCTCCAATAGTGATCACCTTCCGATCAGTTTCCAAGTTATGTGCCAGTTGACCTCTCCTAAGCGCACTCGGCGCACATTCATAAATTTCGGCAGTTTTAAAAATGCCCTCAAAGCAGACCTTCAGGAATTATCTCATTCCAAAAGGGGAGATAATGCCATCCGCATCTGTTCAATTTTGGATCGAGCTCGTAAAAAATCGGAGTTCTTGGTCCAGGCACATAAGGGAACATCGCCTTGCCTTATGTGGAACGCAGAGTGCACTTGAGATTATAGACGCCGAAAGGCTGCTTGGAAGAAACTTCTCCACTATCAGTGTCCCAAAAACTGGATCGATTATAAGTTCATGGCAGGTACGTTTGAGCGCACCGTATCTCATGCAAAAGAGTTGTGCGATACTCAACACTACAAATTCCTTTCAAAATCTGGTGACAGGCCTGCGTTATTCAATTACCTATAATCCAGGAAACTGATCTCGACCACCATGAACGCTGTCCCCCTAGTTCAGTCACCGGCTGAACTTGCTCAGTCTCTAGAAGAAATAGGCAGAGGCCTTGAGCGTCGGTTTACGGCTCTTCTTCCTTCTCCTCCGAGATTTCTTGCCTCATTGAATGATTTCGAGGAGGTCACCGTCACTGAGCTCTCGAACACTGCATCCAGCCTTCCACCCGCGGCCCCTGGCCCTGATGGGGTCACTTCTTCTATGATTAAAATTTTGTTTGAGGAATATCCCACCGACTTACTGGCACTTATAAATTACTCTCTTAAGGGGCCATGGATTCCAAATGAGTGGCGTCGTCTAGCAAAGATTATCCCTTTGCTTAAAAAGCAGGGAGGTGGTTATGTGTTAGACAATATAAGGCCAATATTTTTAACTGCAAATCTCGTAAAGTTAATTGAGAGGGTGTTGCATAGTAGAATAATGTCCGTTATTTAGGATACTGGGTTGTTGAACCCTTGCCAGATAGGTTTCAGGCCAGGATGCTCTATATGGTGTGCCCATACCGATCTGGAGAGCCGCATACAGCTAGCTCGTCGCCGAAACCAATACGCAGCGCTTGTTACTTTAGATGCGTCTAAGGGTTATGGTAGCATTGAGCACAGGATGCTCTTGCAAAGACTATAGACAGTAGGACTTCCGAGATACTTTGTTGCTTGGGTTGCTGAATTCCTTGCTGACAGGGAATTTTACTGCTTCTAGAATGGTGCTTCATCAAGCAGATTTCGACAAGCGAGAGGAGTGCCCCAGGGGCGGTCCTGTCCCCTGTACTTTTAAACATCTTACTTAGCAGTATTCCCTGCAGTCTTAAAGTGTCCACCTATGTGCACGCTGACGACATCTCCTTTTTTGCTTCAGAGAACGACATTTCCTCTTTGTACCAATCCTTACAGTTCTACCTGAATATCCTGGACCAATCGTTAGGGGACATTAATCTGTCCTTAATGTCAATAAATGTGCTTTATTGGTTTTCCCGCTCTCTCCCCAGTTAATATTTCTATTGTTTACCGAACCATGCAATTCCTCAAGTGCAAAGTATCAAATACCTCGGAGTAATTTATGATTCTTCTCTTTCCTCGCGGGCCCATATAAAGCAAATCACTGCGAAAGGAGTCCGAGCAGTCGGTATGCTGCGCAGGCTGAGCAATGTTTATTCTGGCATGATAAGGTACTCGCTTCTTACGATTTATAGATTGTATGTTCGTCCAGTCTTAGAGCTCGGCTGTGTTTTATTCTCTGGTGCGCCAGCCTAAACTTCGCCCCTTGATTCTCTTGGAGCGGGAGGCGCTGCGCCTCTGTTTGGGCCTTGCAAAATTTGTGGCGAATTCCGTTTTGTACCTGGAAGTGCGGGTTCGATCATTGCCTTCAAGATTTCAGCTCTTAACGATGAAAACGTTTGTAAAAATGTGCCATTCGTCGCTTCATGCCTCCAATTTGATCTTCCTTCGTCAGCCTCGGCCATATTTCAACGAAACCTGGTCTCGTTTCCGTACCCCTCAGATTTGTTTTGTGCAATCTCTCCTTTACCCCTTAAACGTCCGCATTTCAGACATCCTTCCGGTATGCGCCAATTCTTCATCTATTCGGATTGCCTTCGATGACATCTTTCCAAAACATGCAAACTTTATGCCTTTTCGTTTTCTCAGCGGTTTAATACAGGATTACTTGCTGCACTTTAAATCTCATCTACTCATAGCGACAGACGCCTCACAGTGTGAAGAAAAGGCCGGTGTTGGCATTTTCTCCATCTTTCTTGACTGGTCATTCTCACTCCGCCTTCCAGATTACACCCCTATTTATATGGCCGAATTTCTAGCTGTAGTCTTGGCGTTGCGCAAATTAAACAGCTCTTTGTCTTCTGTATTAATAATGACGTATTCATTATTGTTATGTTCCTCTCTCAGCGTGCCTACATCTCAGGCACTACGCTTACTCAAATGCTTGATTCCACCCCACGTGTGTTCGTTACGGTTGTTGTGGGTGCCTGGGCACTGAGGAATCTATTTGAAGGGGGGTGCTGATATCCTGGCGAAGGCATCCCTTCAAGGCCCAGTCGTATCTGTGCTTCCACCCAGCGCATATATTACTGCAGCCAAGTTTCGCAGGTATCTGCTTTTGAAAGAATTCGCAGCATCAGCTCTGACCTCCTCTCCCGAATTCCGGCATCTGCTTTGCCCGTGGTGCAGTAAAGGATGGCGATCACGCAAGCTTGAGGTTTCCTTCACGCGTGTACGTTGTCGCGTGCCTCACTTAAACTGCTCCCTTTATAGATCTGGTCTGGTGGTCTCGCCATTGTGCCCGTTCTGTGGAGAACCCGAAACGATAGATCATTTCTTGTTGACCTGCCGCCGTTTCTCCCCTTTACGGAGCCGCCTGCTAGAGCATTCGTTACGTCAGCTAGGTCTAAGTCTGTCAGCTGGGGTTGTTCTGTCTCTTGGGGCTTCCTCCCTTGGGCACAGCAACTGCATTGTGCTCTCCGCCATCCAAAACTTCCTTACAGACACTAAATGGCTGCCGTCTTGAGCTCTGCTCTTTCTCATGATCAATATTTCTCTGCAATGAAAGCATACCGAAACATGGAATATTTAGCCCTGTTCTCTATTTCAGTCACCGATCTCGCAGTATTTGTTTAGCTTATTTGAATTACACATCGGAATTAATTTCATTTATTTCCTAATTATTATAACATCATTATTACTTTATTTTTCCCCCATCATTTATTCACTAGTTTTACATTCTGAGCACCTACCAGTTGCCGCCTGTGTCTTCGCTAATCCCCCGCAGTGGGTACGCGCCATTATTTAGAGGACAGCAACAACAACCACAACATCTACTATGGTTCCGTGGCCACCAACAGAATGTGGGCATTGTTTGTAGGTAAATATTCCTCTGCTTATGCCAAAAAAATTGCCTTAAATTTTCCCGTGTACCTTTGTTTCATATGTACTAGTTTTTTATTTACATACCATGCAAGTATGTCCGATTGGTCTTTTCTTGTAGTTTGTACTACAAAAGCGCAATCCGTCAAGAGTAAATTGTGATTAAGACTAATGAGCTTAGTGCTGTAGTAGTAGTCAGCAACGGGGCGGGGTTCTCATGAGAAGTAACGCAGAAGATTGGTACCGTGGAAGGAAGAGGGTGTGGCCAGAGTGGACAATTGCGTTACACCGGAGCCTGTCTGTCAGATTAACCATAGAAGTTGAAGATATTGACATGAATATTTATAGTGTTATTTCATTCTTCAAAGCTGTCGGCACGCCGATTTATCGCTTTGTTTGTAATACAAGACGCACCTATATTTACCTTGATTGAGCGCATCCAGGCAGTCCGATTCTACGTTGTTCCATAATGTTCTAGTAACTTTACAAGCTTTATGTCGAATGTTCGCTATCAGCTTTAAAAAAGATCATGGCCGAGAGTAGCCGGCATTCTGTTCGACGACCGCCGAGCACAGTTGTTGTTCCACCCCCGCCGAGTGATTCAGTTCTTTACTGGCTCAAGTCAGCCCAAACAAAGAGATCCGTTCAGAAGATATTCCCGCTGTTTTCCCTTCTGCCGGACTGCAGGCACCACTACGTGACAATATAACAGAGCAGAGGAATGCGTAACCCGAAGGTTCTTACCGTGTTAGTGCGGCATGCCGAGATTGGATGAATGCGGAAACAGAGGACTATTCCGGTGGGGCTTTTGAGGATGTGTCTCAAGTGTAAGAACGCAGAAAAAATGGAGCTTGCTGACCCAGAAACAACTTCAAGGAGGGCAGCTTTGAAATGAGGAGGGTGTGGTGAGAGTTGACCATTATTTGCAGGAGCCAGTGTGCCGTGAGAACAATGGAAGGTGACGGGTAGGTGGCGAGTGGAGGAATGCGCAACAGGAGTGCGGTTGCCGTGGAAGCAGGGCGGAATTGTGAGGGGGAGTAGGGTGCTCTCCTCCTCCAGCTGTATCCCGAAGGCGGGGACCACAGGAGGAAGAGAGCATGGCAAGAAGAGTGGAATACTAGGGAGGTGGTTTTCACGGCTTGTAGATAGTAGAGTGTGGCAAAAACATAAAAATCAGCGAACAGAAAGGCGTTGGCACACGAGGCACCTGAGGAGTGGCTGTGGCTGGAGGAATCGGGTTTGAAGAAAGCGTAGGAATGCTTAAGGTGAGGGTGGTTGCCATCGCGAAATATAAATTACCTAAAAAGCTGTCGCTCAGCTCCCACCTTCCTCTCTTCCCTAAAGATGCGACACAGTTCGGGTTTCCAGAGAGTTGTGAGACAATCTTGCTATACACAATGGTATTGTCCTTTGAGCTTTTCATAATCTTTAACTGGCAGACCCAAGCTTACGTCGTGGGTTTGAGAGAAATTGACCGGCCATTTTTTGAATTACTGGGATCAGCACCGTAATCTAAGATATCCATGTCGAAATAAATCGCACAATTAAAGACGAAGCTAAGCGCGAGCCTTGCTCCGGAAGTTGTATAGCTCCTTGTGCACCGGGAATGAGGGGAAGACGCTCTTTAATGCTGATGCATGAACTAGCGACTCGCGGGATGAGATTGTTGAAAGCAATCCCAGCCCTCTACTATGTCGTCTACACAAGGGCTCTGAAGGACCAGCAAAGAAGTGGGCACGTAGGAACAAAGGGGAGGTTCGGTATCTCGCCGTCAACACACCAGGATCGGATCGGCCTGCCTATGTATATACCTTTGTAAATAGAACCTGTAGCAGTATTGCTTTCTGTTTTTTTCAGAGCCTTGGAAGTAATTCAGTACTCATAACTTTCGAAACGCATTTCTCTAAAGTTCCCGCCGGCGAGCTGGCTCAGTTTGTGTGGCACTTGTCTGCTGATCTGAAGGACGCATGTTCGATCCTGGCCACGGTGGTCGAATTTTGATAGAGGTGAAATTCTGGTTAAAATTGCTCGCTGATTTAATTTCTATCGGCAACGAGTTACAAATTTTATCCTCCCCAAGAAAAACGGTATCATTCCTAGCTTGCCTTGTGTTGCAAACGGGTATACAGAACATTCGAAGAGGGATGGCGTTGATTTTTTTAATTGCGTTAGGTTTCACGCGACATCACTTCTTGAAGAATTTTAAATCACCCATTCCTGAAAAACAAACAGCATTCATTGACTTGTGCAGTACTGCATGTGTGGCTAGCTCAGCGCATTTTTGGACACTATGCAATGGTAATAAACTTACTTTGTATCTTGCTTCCCTTGATTCAGAGCAGTAATTGAGATGGCTGTGACAAAGTGAAAAGTACACGGACAGAAGAACGATGCGAGGGAAGTACTGCCGTGCTCTTGCCAGGGTAAAACAACAATGTGCAACGATTTTACACACACTGAGCAGCTGTTCGAATACGACCCCTAAGTATTCAATTGAGAGGTTTGGTTTGGTTTGGTTTATGGGGTTTAACGTCCCAAAGCGACTAAGGCTATGAGAGACGCCGTAGTGGAGGGCTCCGGAAATTTCGACCACCTGGGGTTCTTTAACGTGCACTGACATTGCACAGTACACGGGCCTCGAATTTCTCCTCCAAAGAAATTCAGCCGCCGCGGCCGGGATCGAGCCCGCGTCTTCCGGGCCAGCAGCCGAGCACCATAGCCACTGAGCCACCGCGGCGGCCTCAATTGAGAGGACATTATCAGTGACAATATCTTCAATATGTAAATAACGTATTACTCATTAAACCTTTGTTTAATAAAAAAACATCACGTATTTGGATTTTTCACTGTCTAAACCTAGGTGTTTATTGTTAAATCATGTCAAAATTAGTTGTAAAGCATTCTTCGTAAAGTTTTCAAGCCAGAAGCAAGTTGCCGGTGCAAACCGTGCAGTGACACTTGCATAAACCGTAACTCAGAGCTCTCTCTGCTTCTGGGAGGTCAATGATAAAAGGAGAGAATAAAGAAAGCCTCAAACCAGCACCATGGCTGACCCCGTGAATAGTATTTTGATATTTTCACTCAAACTGCTTAAAGTCCACTTGTTCTGATGACGAATAACGTGATCATATAAAAGCCTCTTGCGGCAAATTACCATACTTCAGCATTTTGTTATTGTGCCCACGTTAGGGTGCATGTTTTGGTTGCATGCATCAGGGACCTTAACCGCAGTCCAAAGCACTAAAAACTGTGCAGCAAAAGAGCTGCAACAGATACACAGACCCCATAACGCTGATCCCTGAGTAGACCATCCCCGACAAAATTTTTGAAAGTCTACGCCATAAAATAAATGGCCGCCCTGCAAGGCAGTCTCACGGTGTCCGAGGAGCTTGATGGTGCACTGCGCGTTTAAACCATAACGCTGTGACTGGCGACGCCTCCTTGTAGAGAATACTGCAAATTTAGGAGTCTACTATTTTTCCAAATTTTCTTTGGTGACTGCAAAGCTTCAGTGCTGCCGGCTATATATAATCGTGGCACTGATCTTTGTTTTCAAGCGAAAGAAGCAGGAGCCTGTTTTAATCATACCTTCTTTGTGGATGCAGGCAGTGCATGTGTCGGCAACGTCCGTCGTGCAGTTGTCACGTGGGTGCTGCCGGATGCTGACGCCCACGATTTCGTTCGGCAGTAAGGCGATGAAACTAGCGAAACCGAAGACCACAGGTAAGGAAGTCTGTGAAGACGAGGGGAATTGGTCCTGTCCTATTGTCACCACGGTTCTCTGGCCAACAAGAGAATGTGGGCATTATTTGTTGGTACCCATTACTCTGCTTATGCCAAAAAAAAAGTTGGCAAAAAAAAGGCCCCGCCATCTTGATTTTCGGCGCCGTTCCAGGATCGGGCCCCCTGTACTTTACGAGTAATTTCGACTTGCGGGGGTGGGGGGCTTGCTCGAATTTTTCGGTATAAGTGTATTGGTTGTTTTTCAGACATAGAAGTGTATTGTTTTGGTCAAGTGCATTTCATAGAATTCTCCAATCACTCCCGTGGAAAATTCCTCCCGCGTGTCATGTGGCACTTAGTAAGGCTTTTGTTTCTTTTATACTGCTGGCTGAAATTTCTAACCTAGCCCTACCCAAAGTTTCTGCGAAGCCAGCCCCATAATTCCGCATATTTCCATATTGATTATAAGGAGTCAATATGGAGCGCATGGAACTAGTGTGGAGGTTATGGAAAAGTGCATATAGAAACGTACGGACCCCTTCTGACGTAATGTACATTTTATAGAAGCTTTATAAAAATTATATGCAAAGTTTATGAAATCGACACAGAAGACGTATGGATGCCATTATGTCTTTGCATATATTATAGACTCCATAATACGGTAAGAGCAAATGATATGAACAATGACCTTGTTTCTTGTGTCTTTCAGCACTGGCAAGTGTCTGTGCCCATCGAACCTTCATTCAGAAAGGAAGAAGCCATTCGCGTTGGCCGCACTTGGCGCGTTCGTCACGTGGGTGCCAGTGGAGCCTATGGCCCGCTTCCTCGCCACCGCAACGATGAGGGGAGTAAAAGTGGTGCTTAGAGGTGAGCAGCACCATGACTAATTGGGTTCCAGTGGATCAAGTGAGCAGCCCAAGAATGGGGGCACTCTGACTGCTTAACTGTGCTGTTGGCGTTAGTGAAACCAGCCGTTAATGAAACCAAGCGCATCAGTAAATGCTCTAGAGAATAGATTTGTTCGCCCTTCACTACAACATCCCTGATAGCCCGAGTCGCTTTTGACGTTAAACACCTATAAGCTAAACTAAACTAAACATACCCAAAACTAGTTTGGCCGTCTCTAGATTTGCACCAGTCACAACGATGTCAATACTGATCTTCTTCCTTGTGTCTTCCAGCAGTGGCAAGAGTCTGTGCTCATCGAACCCTCATTGAGATGGAAGCTGCCGTGCGTGTTGGCAGCACTGGGCGCATTCGTGCCATGGGTGCCAACGGAAGCTCAGGCCGACTTCCTCTCCACTGCAACGATGAGAGTAAAATTGGGGCCTAGCGGTGAGCAGCACCATGAATAATTGGGTTCAGTTGGATCAAGCGAGCAGCACAAGAATGGGGGCGCTCCCTCTTACCACTTCACTGCGCCGTGGACGCCTAAGAAAGCTATGCATAAAACCCTCTTTGAAACTGTGCCAGGTCTTTAATCTTTTTCTTATTCCGCAGAGAAAATTTTGAACATGCTGAACGTAAATGGGGGTGATCTCTGTTGGTACTTATCAAGTCTAAGAGGGCCAGTGACCGAGACAAATTGCAATTAAGGGACCATTACTTCAACTAACTGAGCCGACTACCTTTTCATTTTTGTTTGAAGGCTTGGTATTATCTTGTGGGATTGTAAACATCTAATGAGAAAAAGAGCGCGCGAAAAAAGCCCCTGATAAAACCAGGCGCGTCAGCAAGTGCTCTAGAAGATCAGCTATTACTATGAAAGCAAAGGCGCTGTCATTTTTTCCTGTTCTGTGTCTGAACCTGAAGAACACAGTGAGCGAAGACATAGAGGGAGATAGGAGTTTACTACACTTGTGCACTATGCGGATTCGTACAGAGAATGCGAGATGATGATTCTGCAATCATGGCAGATAACTGGTTGTGGAGGATGCCTGCGCTTGCTGTGGAAATTATAGCCATTCGTCTCACTGTTTTTCATGACTTGTAAGTTTATTGCGCACACAATACGGCGATGCCTGAGCATGCTCACTTAGAAAATCTGATGGTTAACCGCCCAGTCTTGTTTCCCACGCTTATTTCTATGTCTATATCCTCGAGAAACGCACTGACATGAGTTTTCTGCGAGTAACTGTGCCATCTACGGAAGCATCCCAGGCCAGGTTGCGCTCTTATAAGCTTAAAGCTGCACTCTTGTAATGCTTTCGTAAGCAGAGGTTCATTCTATGTCTGTGGGGTTTGAGTGCGTGGGCAAAACATTTTCAAAAAGAAACTGTGGACCCTTAGCTGGTCAAAAACAACAGAAGTGTAAAGGGGAGAAGCATATGCCAGGTTTTTCAGGGAAGCCGGCTAATAATTTTAAACATAAGATTTTTGAGAAGAGGAACTTCTTTCTGAATAGTAATAACCTTGTTGGTGGGTGCCAAAAAAGAAGGAAATCATATTAATTAGTAAAGTGAATAGCTAAATTCTAATAGTTCACTTTTAAACTGTTACACATAGGCACCTAATTGCAATTAGAGATTCGTAGCCGGACGTTAGTATTAGCCATACCAGTTTTTACTGTTTTGAAAACACTGTTACCCATGCCACTGCGGCTCGACTCATTTGAGCTGTTTCTCGCACCATTCAAAAACCGCGTACTTGTAGAGCACACAGCTTAGTTAGTCAACCCGCCGCGGTGGCTCAGTGGTTACGGCACTCGGCCGCTGGCCTGAAAGACACGGGATCGATCCCGGCCGCGGCAGTGGAATTTCGATGGTGGCGAAATTCTCGACACCCATGTACGATATCAGTGCACGATAAAGAACCTCAAGTGGTCGAAATTTGCGGAGCCCTCACTGCAGCCTCCCTCATAGCCTGAGTTGCTTTGGGACGTTAAACGCCAATAAACCAAACCAAGCTGCGCCAGTCAAAAGTAGATGCTCGGTGAGACACGTAGAATGTGACATTCTCTACATCACCAGCGCTCCAGCAACAAATTTGCGAGGAGCGGGGAACACTGCAGCTCGGGCGGGACTCAGAGTGTCGCGTGGTACATGCGCAACAGATGGTCGCAATTGGATCGCTGTCACTTTGCGCCCTCCCACAAGCGCATGCTTTTCGGATGTCGCGAGAAATCGTCCAAACTATTTGAACCACTTCCGCAAAGATTATCGCGATTTCAGAAGTCTAAAAACTGACATGGTTATTACTAATGACAGGCTAGAAATATCAAAGTGCAATCAGGTGCCGCTCGGTAATGCTTAAAACGTTAGCTATTATAATTATTCGAATTTTAACTTGATTCTGTTTTCTGACGTCAGCAAACACTTGTATTGCTATTCCATAAAAAGCTTCTATTTACCACAAAAACTCTACCTCGGATTAGTTGGGCTGTCCTCTCTGGAACACTTGGTATACATTGCATTGAAGTTTTAAAATGGACAAAGCTAAATTTAACAATTGGTTAAGAAATGACGTATAAATCTGCCGCCATCCAAGTTATTTTCTATTCATGAAGGTGTTACCCAAAATATTTAATGCTGTAAACACTCCATCCCCGAAAATATATTTGGCTATGGAAGTCTCTCACTACGAATATTAGCGGCATCAAAGACTCTCGGTACACGACTGGCTGCTGTTAATGTCTTTCACTTTTGAAGTTGATAAAAATTAGTCCATTGTCTAAAAATTCTCTCTTTACTGAACTGTGTCGCTGAAAATGACGTTTTAAAGTGTGTTCTTGTAAGATAGTCATCGGCATCAACTTAGGGGTAAAACTCATCTGCAATAAAAACTCCCTTCATCAAAGTCTTTCGCAGTAAATAATTATCGCCGGAATGTCTGCCAAAGAGCCAGTACGGGAATTTTCTTGCGCCATTATTTGCCCTGAACATCTTTTAGCACTTATTACTTGGGCGACCCTCAACAAAACAGTCCATGCTCTATCACAAAACATTCTTTTCTCTGTGTATTTATTCTCTAACACTAGCATATGCAGCGTCATTCGTCTTCTGGTCACGTGGCTTGCTTTAGACCCATATACATGATCATCATCCTGGCTGCACCCTCTGCAGGGCAAGGCCTCTCCCGTGCCTCTCCAATTAACCCTGTTCTTTGCCAGCTAGTTAATCTCTTCTTAATCTCATCCACCCACCTAACTTTCTCCCGTCCGCTGTTACACTTGCCTTCGCTCGGAGTCCACTATGTTACTGTTAAGGGCCAGTGGTTATCTTGCCTTCACATTGTATGTCATACGCATGCCCATTTCTTCCTCTTGATTTCGACTAGGTTGCCTTTAACCCGCGTCTCTTGCCTCACCCACTGTGCCTGCTTCTGGTCTCCTAACTTAACTCCGGTCTTCTTCCATATCTCGCTTCACTGTCCCTAAGGGGGAATGAGGGTCTTGAAAACTTGTTTTGTATTTTTCGACATAACTTGTTGAAACTCAGCACGCAGGTGTATCATAGAATTCTGATTTCAAATATGCATTTAGATTTAAAATATCTCACCTGGAAGAAAATTTATCGCAAAATAACATTCAAATTAGGCAATTTCTTACGGGCCTTTATAGTAATTTATCAGTTAAAGAATGAATTTTTAAGAATAAGTAGACATTTGCAAAGGCCCAAAGCACATGCTAAAGCTTTCTTTTTTCCTTTAAACATGATATATGAGCAATTAGGCGAAGTGTGGGCTAATTACCGCCACGTCATTTTTTCTTTCCAACTTTGTTGTTTATTTATGATCAACAAAATTGGTTTGTAGACATTCTGTTAGTTTTAGGATGTGCTTTGGGCCTTTGCAAATGTCTGCTTATTCTTTAAAATGTTTGTTTAACTGATAAACTAAAAAGGCCAGTAAGAAATGACCTAATTAGGATATTTTATTTTGCAATATATTTTCTTCCAGGTTAAATATTTGAAATCTAAATGCATATTCGAAATCAGCATTCAATGATACACCCAGGTGTTAAGTTTCAGAAAGATATGTTAGCAAATAAAAAAAAGTTCTCAATACCTTCATCCCCCCTGAACTTAACCAGAACCCTTTTTGTTAGCTTTCATTTTTCTGCACCATAGGTGGGTACCAGTGAGGTAAATCTGTTGTATACGTTGGTCTTGACAGTTATCCGTAAACTGCCATTCGTGATCTGGAAAGACGTCCCATATGTGCTCCACCCCCTTTTTTCGATATATTTCCATGTCATGATCCCGATCAATAATCACTACCTGTCCTTAGTAGACATATTCCCCTTTTCCCGCACCTCGCTACCAATTGCGAACTGCTGTTCCCTTGCGATATTGTTGAACGTTACTTTAGTTTCCTGAATGTTAACTTTTAGACCCGTTGTCTTCCTCTACCTGTCTTACTCATAGATCATGCTTTGTAGTTCATCTTCTGAATGACTAAGCAAGGCGATGCCATGAGCGAATTGCAGATTACCTAGAATTTTTCATTAACCCCTATCGATTTCAGCACTTTTGCTCCCTAGCTTCAGATCTTCCTTCGGTGCAACACTGCACAGCTCAGAAGCACAACAACATGCACTAGAAAATATCTAGCCATTTTGTTTCGTCCATGAACAGGAGTAAGTGCCAGCAGCTGCCGCACTGCTGTTTCTGCGTTTATTTGATTCATTGTACTGTTCTTACCTCTTCGGGAAAAAAATGCGGCGAATTAAACTTCTTAACGAGAAGAATCGTGACACCCTCAGATGCAAGAAAGATTTTTTTCATCAGGCAGAAGTGACATACCTATATTGAGCGAACGTAGTTTTGCGTGAACGACAGCGAATGAACCGAGAGCAGATTTGACATCTTCCAGGAAACCTGCTGCTGGCCTAGTTGAACTTTGCTGCTGAAGTGTTTTATGATAAGAAGGGAAGAACACGAAACGAGTTGTGCCGCCGCGGTGGCTCAGTGGCTATGGTGCTCGGCTGCTGTCCCGAAAGACGCGGGTTCGATCCCGGCCGCGGCGGTTGAATTTCTTTGGAGGAGAAATTCGAGGCCCGTGTACTGTGCGATGTCAGTGCACGTTAAAGAACCCCAGGTGGTCGAAATTTCCGGAGCCCTCCACTACGGCGTCTCTCATAGCCTTAGTCGCTTTGGGACGTTAAACCCCATAAACCAAACCAAACCAAACCGAAACGAGTTGTAGAGCCTGTCTTTGCTCCTGCCAGCAGAGCGACCTCTAGATGCTGATTTGCTAGCGGGAAGGGAATTTTGCGTGTTATTCTGCAGGAGTCCTGCAGGAAGAAACTGAAGTTTACTAGCAGAGCTATGAAATTAGTCATTGTTGTGCTTGGAATGCACCCATGGGCATGGACAGCCTGAGAAGTATTTATACCCTTTTCACACCAGCATCAACTCCGGTGGTGCTATTCCCGAGCCCCTTATAGAGCTGACTCAATCATTTTTGTGCCCTTTGTCTGTGGGGTTGCATCCAAAGTAAACGTAATAGGCCTAGACTCGGTGAGAACTAGGACTTCGACATTTATTTACACTCCATAGCACTGACGAATACTATACAGCAAAATGCACCACATTCCTGAATCATGCGGCAGTTTCCGCGTTTTTAGTTCATAAGTATTCGTGCGATGTGGATCGTTCCTGGGTAGACCCTAGCCTGCTGCGTTTCATCACTTTTAAAGCATTCTTATTTCCTGAAGATGAATGTGAATATTTGTCCTGCTCCCCTTTAGTAATCGCTGGGATATCACTTTTTGGTATTTGCAGTTTTCTTGCTGCGTAAAAAAACGCACATAATTTTATTTATTCATTTATTTTAAGATACCACTAAAGGCCCTCTTCACGAGGGTATTACATAGATGGTGGTAAAAATTGCAAATTTTATACATAGAAGGAACATTTAACATGAGTAACAGGGCAGAAAAAGAAGCAAGAAAAGAGCAATAACTGGTAGTCAGCAACAATCGAAATGTGGCGCAAAAACGAAGCAAAAAAAGAAAAGAAAAAACAAAAATAAAAACATCGGAATAAACAGAACGAAAAGCGAAACTCAAACACATTGCGGTGAACAGAACAGAACTAGAAGAAAACTACACATCGCTTTGATTTTTTAAAAGTTCATGAAATGATGTCGCGTTAGTTTCAGTTGCGATTGTGGAAGGCAGCCGGTTCCAATCAATAATGGTTTTGGGTATGAATGATTTGGCAAAACTTGAAGTGTGACATGTGATGCGTTTGATCTTGAAAGGATGGTCACGGCGTGGAAACACTGCTGTGGGTAAGTGAAAGAAATCGTCGTGAAGCAATGGATGATGGTAAATTTTGTGAAAAAGAGTTAATCGGGAGAGTTTACGACAATGGGAAAGGCTGTCAAGACCAGCACGAGCTTTTAACGCTGTGACGCTAGTAAAACGTGAGTAGTCGGAATAAATGAAACGAGCATACTGTACATACTATGTACATAATGTACATACTATGATGCGCAGTTTTTTCATGTAATGTGCACGTTGTAACAGAAACCATTTCATTACAACTCGGTGGTTACAGTGCTCCATGGTGAACTGGAGGACTCCTTTTTCAATCCGGTCGAGACGACAGAGTTTCGTCGGAAGCAAAACGAAAAAGCGCCCGCCTCCTTTGCGAAATCACTGCACATTTCTAAACCCCCGGCATCCAGATTTGCCCTGAGCCATTCACTACTGTGTCCCCCGTAGCCCGCGTCGCTTCGGACGTTAAATCACCGCCTGTTGTAGTTTTTTTTTTTTTGAACACTGCCAAGGTAAATTTTCAGTAACTGAGTCATTGGCGTTCTTGTTTTTTCGTCGTGATTGGCAGCTCGAGCTCCTGGCCAGCCCGTCGTCCAAGCCGCGGACGCCTCTTGTGTATGGACTGTTATCATCACGTGGGTGCCGCCGAAGGCCGGCTGTCGTCCAGCAGCCGCTACTAAATCGGCCATGCAGAAATAATGGCCGAAAGTGAGTACGGTTGCACATGATTTTGTACGTAGCAGATGCAAACATGACTCTGTGGTCCATGGTCTGAAGGGCACAACTAAAAAACTGCAGTCAAGGCTAGACATATGCAGAACTTGGTAATAACTTAAAATCCACAGCATAAAACTGAAAATCACATTTCCGCAAATCGTGAAATACTGCACTGCTCAGCTTAACATTTTCCTCACTGGAATAATCGTGCATGGTTTTGCCTGAAATACAGGGTAGGGGGGGGGGGTAGAACTAACAAGTTTTTTTTTTTGCGGTGGATGTCTCTGAGCACGCTCGTATTCTTAATATCCACTTCCGATGTTCAGCTGAATCAATGTAGCTAAGAAACTAAAAGCGCACGTTTGGCGCAAAACATCTCTTTATTGAGATTTTGGTGTTATGTACTGCGTTTGCTATATTTTCAGTTTTCTGCGAGAAAGTGATAAAGCTGTCTTCGTGAGCTCTACCTACTTCTCTGCAAGAAAAAGTTGTGCTGTTTCATTATAAGGATGCTATGAACCGAGCGAGGGGTCACAATTTTTGCTATTTACAGGATGTTGCAACTGGATTAACCTTCAAAAGATAGTGGCATGATGACACAGGTGGCTGGGTTCCTGCTGTGTTCTTTCCTTGCTACTAATAACTAACCTCACCTTCAAAACCTAGTGGCATGACGAGAGAGGTTACTGCATTCGTAACATACTGTGTCCTTTCTTAGCTACTAATAACTAACCTAACCTTCAAAAGCTAGTGGCATGAGGAGACAGGTTACTGTGTTTCTGCTGTGTTCTTTCTTGCTACTAATAGCTAACCTAACCTAGGAAAGCTACTGGCATGAACACAGAAGTTACTGCGTTTCTGCTGTGTTTTTTTGTTGCTACTAATAGCTACGACATTACGAGACATGTTCCTGCCTTTCTCTTGTGCTTAAAAATGCTGGTCCCATGATTAGACACGTTATTGCATTTCTTCTGTGGCCTTTCCTTGCTACTAATAACTAAAGTAACCTTCAGAAACTTGTGGCATAACGGTACAGGTGACTGCAGTTCTCCTGTGTACTTTCTTTGCTACTGATAACTAACGTAACCTGCAAAAGCTAGTGGCATGAACAGACAGGTTACTGCATTTCTGCTGTATTTTTTCTTTGCTACTAATAACTAACCTGACCTTCAAAAACTAGTCACCTGAAGTGAATGGTAACTTCATTTCTGCTGTGTTCTTTCTTTTGATAGTATCAACTAGCCTAATCTTGAAACGCTAGTGGCGTGAGACTAGCATCAACACCGGTGGTTTCATTCCCGAGGCCCTCATAGAGTGGACTCACTCATTCTTGTGCCCTTTGTCTGTAGGGTTGCATCCGTGCATAAGAGGTCTGGCTTCGGTGAGAACTAGGACTTCGACATTTATTACTCCAAAGCCCTGACGAATACTATAGCGCAAAATGCACCGCAATCCTGAATCATGCGGCAGTTTCCGCTTCTTTAGTTCATAAGTGTTCATGCGATGCGGATCATATGCGTATATCCTAGCCTGCTGCCTTTCATTGCTTTAAGGCATTCCGATTTCCTGAAGATGAATGTGAATATTTTGTTATGTCTTCATTTAGTAATTACTGGGGTATCACTTTGGTATTTACAGCTTTTTTTTTGCTGCGTAAAAAAATGTACATAACGTACACGTTATGAGGCGCAATTTTTTTTAAGTAATGTGAACGTTATAACACAAGCCACTTTATTACAACTCGGTGGTTACTGCACTCCGTGCTGAACTGGAGGACTCTTTTTTCAATTGGTCGATGATTATGATAAAAACGTTTATTTAAAGCCACAATGACTTAGTTTAAGGAAAGGCTGATCGGGTCCTTACTCCGGGACGTTTTTGTAAAAGCCGCTGCCCGTGCTCTGGCGACGAGGGCTCGTTGTTCCTGGAGGTCCGAGCTGGACAGGGCCGCCTCGCAGCCCTCCCGCCTTGGCTGATTTATGATGTCAATACTGTTGTTTGCCTGACAAGCCCATACCATATGGTATAGGCTTTTCTTCTGGCCACAAAGATTGCACTGTGCCGAAACGTACTCGGGCTCAATGGCGTGAAGCTTACCTGTATTATTGAACGACATAGTTTGTAGCCTTCGAAGGTGACATTCTTCTTATTTAATTACACCATTCGTGGGCCTCAGGAGTGTCTGCCTTTCAAGGCGCAAATTCTGTAATATCTCTGAATATGTTGAAAACGGAGAGGGGGAGCCTGAATCAGTAAGGGAGGACGGCGAAGGATTCAGGGGAAATAAATCTCTGGCCGAAGCCTGTGCGCGCTCGTTTCTTTAACTCCTTAATTCCTTCCGTTCAGCTGAAGTCCTACATTGAGTGAGAATCTTGCAGACTAGCGGCGTGGTTCTGCCAGGCATATAGTTTCTATAAGCCGCCTGGGAATCTGTAACTATGTCTTTCGATACGGAGTGCGTCGCGGCTAGGGCAATCGCTACTTCCTCCATAGCCTGTGCATCCCCGTTACGAACGTAAAGCCCGTCCACGGCCTGCAGTTGGTGCACCACTGATATTGTTGATATTCCTTGTACAGGACCCGTAGCTTCCACGAAGAAGGCTCCTTCTTCTCTTAAATAGCACTCGTTCATCTTCTTGCTCCTCGCCTCTCGTCTAGCCTGATGATGCTCCGGGTGCATGGTTTTGGAAAGCGGAAGCGTAAGGAATTTGCTCCTCAACTCATTAGGTACATCTGGTCTCCCAGCCACTTGCTGCGGAAAGCTAATGTTTAAATCTTCTAAGACCCTGCTGCCGGTCGTAGTTGTGGCCAGTCGCATTACGTGGCTTGTAAGATGGGCGCTAATCAATTAATCAGACTTGTTGTGTACCCCTAGTTTTAGCATACGCTCCGTAGATGCTTTCATGGGTAGGCCGAGTGCCTTCTTATAAGCGGTTCTAATAATAGCGTCCAGGTGGCTTAGATCGGTCTTCCTCATACGAAGGTACGGGGCCACGTACACTATCCTGCAGATGACAAAGGCCTGTATTACTCTTAGGGTATCCTGTTCTTCCATGCTGTTTTTCTTGCTTGTGATCCGAGATATCATACGGATGACCTGTTCGCACACCGTTCGGAACTTGTGGATCGCTGCTGCGTTCACACCCTTATGGTTAATGAGCAGCCCCGAAATTCGTATTGTTCCCACCTCGGGAATGGGTGTGTCGTCGACCGACATTTCCAGTGATGCAGTATCCCCCTACCCTCGCAGGACGAGGAGCTCCGACTTGTCCGGGGAGCAGCGCAGTGCGCATTCTTCTGCATACTTTTGAACCGTACTGGCACCCTCTTGGAGGGCCTCTTCCATCTGTCCAGAGTTTCTCTCCGTTGCCCATATGGTTATGTCATCCGCGTATAGGGCGTGCCGGATTCCCTTTATGGCACTAAGTTGTTCCGGCAGGTGCATGAGAGCAACGTTGAAGAGCATTGGAGAAAGGATTGCTCCCTGAGGCGTCCCTTTGGTCGGAAGCAAAACGCAAAAGCGCCCGCATCCTTTGCGAAATCACTACACATTACTTACCGCCTGGGCATCCAGATTTACCACGAGTCATTCACTACTGTGTCCTCCCGTAGCCTGTGTCGCTTCGGGACGTTAAACCACCGCCTGTTGTGGGTTGTTTTGGAATACTGCAGAAGTTAATTTTTCCGTAAGTCAGTCACTGGCGTTCTTTTTATTTCGTCCTGATTGGCAGCTCGAGCCCTTGGGCAAGCCCTCCGTCCAAGCCGGGGGCACCTCTTGCGTCTGGAGTGTTATCATCACGTGGGTGCCGCCGACGGCCGGCCATTGTACAGCAGCCCCTACTGAGTCGGCCGTGCAGAAATATTGGCTGAAAGTGAGTACGGTTGCACGTGACTTTTCCACGTAGCAGATGCAAACACGACTCGGTGATCCACGGTCTGAAGGCCACAACTAAAAAACTTCAGGCAAGGCTCGAATAAACAGAATTTCGTAATAACTTAAAATCCATAGCTGGAAACTCAAAATCAAGTTTACGGAAATCGTGATATACGAGTGCCGTGTACTGCACTGCCATTTTCTCCAGTGGAATCACCGTGCATGGTTTTACCTGAAATAAAGAGGGGGTGAACCTTACAAGCTTTTTTTTGCGGTAGATGTCACTAAGCACACTCATATTCTTAATATCTATCACTGATGTTCAGCTTTATCAATGTATTAAGAAACTGAAAGTGCATGATCGGTGCAATACATGTCTTTAGTGAGATGTAGGTGTCATGTACTGCGTTTGATTTATTTTCAGTTTTCTGCGAGAAAGTGATAAAGGTGTCTTAATCAGCTCCACCTATTTCTCTGCAAGAGAACGTTGTGCTGTTTCATTGTAAGGACTATATGAACCAAGTGAGGGGTGATAATTTTTGCTATTTACAGGATGATGCAACTGGACGCCACGTTTAAAAGGTCTGTCGGACCGTTTTTTTCGTGAGAAGCCTTGACGGAAACCAAACACCGGAACTATATAGAGCTGGATATAATAGTGGCTGTTCTGACACTCATGTTTAATTGCGGCTGCAGGGCAAAATTTCGTCACAGTTTCAGGGTCCAAGAGGCCTTTTGCAGAAAATTAACACGAACTGTTTTCTATGTGCCATCACATGGCGTAGCACATGTTTGCACGCCAATGGTGACAAATTTGGCGCTGACAGAAAAGATTGGCGATATTTGGCTACTCTTGACCTCTGTATGGCAACTTTCCTGTACTGGTCAAAAGAAACACTGCCGACACCTTAGGAAAATCGCACTATTTTGTTTTTTTATTGCAAATGAGTTGGCACGTGTTAATTTCTCATCGTTTCTTCTGCAGATGGCTGCTGCTCCTGTTTAGCGTCAGCCTCACGGCGTAACCACGATGATGGGTATGTGGATAACTTTGCTCTACCTCTGACATTCTCTTAGTGAATAATTATGCCCCTTTGTGATGCTGCATTACCCACTCTGCAGTACATATCGGTGTGTAGGAGAAATTAATATGCATTCTGTTGCACTAAAAGGCGCGCAGGCGGTATGTGATATTAGCACGTTTTGAAGAGCCGCAGGTAGTATAAATTAGTTAGAGACCCTCGATAATAACGTTGCTCATATCCAGTGCATCATTTCGGGAAGTTAAACCCATAATTCAAATGTGACGGCAATTATAGCCAGTCACGTCGAGGCTGCAATAACTTTTTTTGTCATTGCTCCTTAAACTAGACAAACGCAAGCTGGAACCGTGCCACTAACGTTCTCTCTCTTGATGGACAGTCTGACTCTGGGACGAGCCATCCACAAGTGTGGGACCAAGATGCGCCTGCTGTGACTGGACTGTTATCGTCACGAGAGCACCACTAACCTCTGAATCCTGTACAGCGCCCATTCCCTGCCCACTATGGTGGGAAAGGCGTCCTGAAGGTGAGGAAGAGTGCCAGTGGCTTTGTGCAAGCAGTAGCCGCAGCCATAGCTCAGTCTTCCATGCTACACGTGCAATTTGAGGCACAGAGTGCAAGCCTAAACACAAACAGGATGGGAATTGACTTCGCTGAAACTTGTTAGGCGTGCTGCTGAAAGATAGGCAATTCCAATTATTCAAATAGGCGCGGCAAGCACTGCACTTAGTTCCTAGCCTTCCTTCTCATTTCAGTAAGTGAGCGCAGTTGTTCGGAATCATAAAGAGAGTCAGAGTTCTGGCTTTTGCACTCGCTGGAATACTTGTGACAAGCCTTTGTTTCGAGGTCTCCACTCTCAAAGCTGACGCTAAGTCCATCTAATCAAACGCATGCACGACGTTTGGGGTTGGCGAGGAACTTCCCATATTAAGACATCCCCCTACCGTTTGGAGTTCGTTCCATTTCTGTTAGTGAAAGCAAAATATTAAGTAGTCAGTTTTACTAGTTGTTCAGTAACAAGAAGCTTTTCTTTGTGTCATTTAGAAAAGGAATCAACCAGGGAAGGAGGAAATGTGTGCTGTGTTATCCTTGCAATTCCACGACAAGACCCCTGCTGAAACACAGGTGTGCTTCGCTCAGTTGCTCTCCGTACTTCCGATGCTAAACAAGGCTCTGCGACAGTCATGCGTGTACGGTAGAAAGAAAAGGCCCATATGGACGAATTGCGGACAGCTGCAAGATATTGGCCCGATGGTTCTTGAAAAGGAGTTAAATAATGGCGGTGGCCTAGCATAAAGTTTCGTGTGTTTGTAATTATGACACGTACAATCCATTGCCAGCCAATTATGAAGTGGTTTCTCACAGTACTCCTTCCTTTCATAGCAGGGACGTGCTTTGGTGCTGGCTGCCGCCGGAGAGCTCACCGAACCAACCAAGTGGCCGCCATCATCTGCACCGCAGTCGTCACGTGGACGGACGGTCGACGCAACTCTTGGGCTTTTAAAGCCAAGGTAAAGTATTTAGCATACTTTTTCTTAAATATTCTCCTCTTATTGCTACATAGGGGCACAAAATTTGTATTATATATTGATAAAAATAAATAAATCTTCAAGTATGTGAGCAAATAAGTATCAATATAAGAATTACTATTCTTACTATGTATCGCAATAAAATTTTGGTAATGAGCCACATTAAATTACTACAAATTTAGCCGTATGTTTAAAATGTACCGGCTGCGTCAGCTAAATGTAAGCAAGTTTTTATTTAAAATAAAACGTGCTGCTATACGCACACGTTAAGAGTCGTTTGTCCTAGTCGTCGGTAATGCTCGTTTTTTCAAATCTGTTGAACACTGAAGGCTAATTACCTTCATTGTTTACTATTGTCTTCGGGAAAAAATTATGGATGCAGAAGTTGTAATTCGTTACGAAAAACGGCAGTCTGGAATGTTTATAAGATAGTATCATATACGTACATTCTCTAACCGCCCCAAAATGAATGCCGCCGACGAGCGTACAGTTACTGCTGGGTATCTTGGGCCCACTGCAAACACAGTCATGTCGGGGAACGTACTCTGACGATGAGCGGTATCTGTTGTCCCCAGAAACCGCGTCATGGTGCACTCAAGTAACACGGTTACAACGTTATCACTTTTGTATTCCGTAGGCTTTCTTTTTTGTTTCTCAAAAGATGTTCATAAATGGTACCTTGTTCTTAATCTTTCAGGTTGCTCCTTTTTCACGTGATCTAGGTCTTGCGAATACACTTTTAGTCGAATAGCAGTATTTACAAATTTTGTAATCACTTCACAAATTAACTAGGAAGAAAGTTACTGAAGTCTGTCACACGGCTCTCAACAGTACTCTTCTTTTTAGTCGCATACGACACTAATTCATTTTTCTTTTTCTTACTCGTTGTATTCATTGTGGATAAGTGATTTTGTATAAATTTGTTTTATCTTCTACATTTTGGCTGAACAGTTTGATAATTCTAGGCTGGTGGTTTTACCTTCCGCTATATACGCGCTTTTCTCTGCACACGCCCCCTGCTGATAGCGACGGAAGCTTGAAGAGAAGGGTGTGATAGGCTTCAAGCAGGTTGTGGGCCTGCCAGCCGCGGCACCAGTGTAGCACGCGCCGTGGTCTGTTCGTCGGTAAGATAGGCGCCGCTGGCCAGATGTGGTGCCAGAGAATCGCAAGCTCGAAAGCGCATGGGCCGTTCGCCCGATACGAGACTGATCGGAGGTATAATTTCGCCCTGTCCCAGTCGAAACACAGAGCCAACGATGCTGGGCAATGCGTGTTCTGTGTGCGGCAAATTAAACAGCGTTAAGTATTCAAATGAGTAAGTATTCAAATGAGCTTTCTGTAAACCATTTTCTCTTTAAGTGGGGCTGCGTCTACATCGACCAGCTAACGTCGTCTCGGAATGTGCCATAACCTCCTTCGAAACCGTATCGCAATTCGCCTCATATGCGTAGCTGCCGCAACGGGAAGCTGCTGGTCGCGCTGCCATCCAGAATGGGGTCGGTACATGAGAGGGCGCTGCTCTAATGGGCGGACGACGCTTGCGCTTGCAGTGTATAAAAGGTGGGGAAGTGCAGCTGTAGGAGTATTGTATACTGCTCCCCTTTGAGAATTAAATAGTTGGCGTGTGAGGGCATGCGCAAAATATCATTATGGCAGAAATTTCAAAAACAATTTGATTCCATGGTACGCGATGGCATCGACTCAGTACAAAATCAAGAGACGTTAACTTTATGTTAGGATTAAGTGCTTCTTGTGAAATTATGAGTTCTTTGATCAGCGTCCTGCACGCCGCCGCATTTTGCAGGCCACTGCACTCGATGGAACTCTATGGCACAAGCAACAAATGCTAAAGATAATTCTGCAGTGCCCGGTATAGTACTTTGCATATCTACTGCCCTTCATGGTTCATTACAAGCAACCTACGAGGCGGTAACCGTCTTTGTAATGTTAACAGGCCTATTGAATTTAACACGCAATCTACGAGGGAGTAACTGCTTTTGTAATGTCAACAGGGCTATTAAATTTACAAGCAACCTGCGTGGGAGTAACTGTTTTCGTGATGACAACACGCCTATTGAATTTAGCAAGCAACGTACGAGGCAGTAACTGTTTTTGTAATGTCGTCCGGCCTATTGAATTTAACACGGAACCTACAAGGGAGCTACTGTTTTTGTAATGTCAACCGGCCTATTAAATTTAACAAGTAACCTACAAGCGAGAAACTGTTTGTTAATGTCAACTAGCCTATTGAATTCAACAGGCAAATACGAGGGAGTAACTGTTTTTGTAATGTAAACAAGCCTATTGAATTTAACAGCGAACCCACGAAGGAGTAACTGTTTTCCTAATGACAATCAGCCAATTGAACTGTGCAGGACAGTAAATCTCCAGTTCAGCTGCACTTCTGCCATATACTGTAAAACAGCATGTTTTTTTTTCCGGTTGCTGCTTCTTATGTCAGGGTCTAAGCTGCAGCAATAAAGTTTGTTTGAAGTACGTTGCGGCCCCGCGAGAAGTAGCCTCATGCGACCACATTTCGACGGGGGCAAAATGTAAAAGGCTCCCATCTGATCCACGATGCCAGCGTACGTTAAAGAACCACACATGGTCTAAAGAATACGGAGCCATCAAGCGCGCCGTCTTTTATAGCTCATGTATCACTCTTGGAAAGCCACAATTAACGATTCACATTTAAATCTCTCAGCAGCACTCGAAGCCAAGGCTGGGGACTATAGCGGTTCGCTACTGAGCGCAAGGTCCTTAAAATAGAATTGCTGCCACAAGGACCTCATTTGCGATGGAACTGAAGCGCCAAATTTTCTGCGCGATTTGGTATAACGTCATTGCACAGGAAGACTGCCAGGGACTTTAATAAAATCAGAAGGACGCTTAAGCTTCGCCTTAAGAGTAGACGCGATATTCCCTTCTCCTTCTTTGTTCCTGTTCTCATTCCTTTTCTTTCTCATTTCTCACCTAAAGTCAAGTTGTAGTCGTAGTTCGTCGCCACATTGTTCTCGACAAACCCGATGCAACAAACGGCAGCATAGCTTCCACGACGAACGAACGGGCAGCAAGTCCCAAGCTTCGTGGTGAACGCACCTTAGATATTTAGTGTGTTGTTTGCCGCACCCCCGCACAGCCCCACTGCGTCCAACAAGACGAGCGGGAGGTGCTGCAGTCCCGTGCTGTCTGTTGGGGCAGTCGCGTACATTGCGAGGAGGAGGGAGCGGTTTCAGTGGGCACCGCCTGATGGCGCTACGTGTGCATGAGGCGAAGAGGGAAAGTAGCGGAAACGTACTTTGCTACTCGCTTAACTGCGACTTCTGTAATTTCCATGCTCATAATTACTAATACACACCCCAGTACATGTCTCTAAAGCACCCTTCTAAGACAACAGCGTATTCACTAGACGTGCCTTTGTTCAGTCGAAACCATTGAGATGGCATGGCGAAGTTGTTAACGTGCTCGTCTCGCATTCCGGGGGCCCTGGTTTCGATTACTTACCTCGGCCAATTTTCTACTCAGTTTTCTTTCTTAATGTTTCTTTGATTGTTTGCTCATGGCCAACGCTGCTGACGACACCGGCTTTTCTTCGACATGGGGCCGTTGTTTAATGCTCGCGCGTTAAAACTCCCAATTTGGTTTTTACCCATGACTAGTTCTGCCCAGTTGGCCCTGAATGAGAATTTTTCTGTCCCACTCGACCCACTAATGGAACCACTTACTTCCCAGTTGGTCCCCAGAGCCCATTTGGCTCTCGACTGGAAACTGATGTCTCCCATTTGGTGGCAAACTAGACAGATTTGCTGCCCTCTTGGCCGCAACTGGGTCTCGGGGTGGAACCAGCTGGATTCCAGTTGGAAACAGTTACTCCCAGTTGAAACCAGTTACTCACACTTCAATTCGCCTTATTTGGAGCCCTAAAGCTGCACTTCTGTGGATGCTGATGAGTAATTACTCCTCCTATATTTCAAATACAGCTCACTTTAGGGACTACTCAAGAGCACAATTACCGCAATGAAAAACCTACACTGTCGTCAGTCTCGCGTAATATGCAATTCTTCTAGCCGGAATGCCCAAGTTACTCTGTGTTGCATTTCTAAATCTTGGCTTCACTTCTGCCTTCCAGTCTGGTTGTCTTCCTTCGAAGCCAATGCCTGGCTCAATCGCTCCAGCTGAAGCAGACTTTCCTGCCTTTGCACGCACATTGTCACTTCAGCGGATGCAACTCACAGCGGTGCATCCGCGGCCAGCCACAGGCGGCTGCGGTGCAAGAGGTGAGGTTAAGATGCTCCCTTTGAATCTTCCACGCAGTGTATGATGACGCGTGTTCAGGTAATGCCCGCTGTATTTGTACGAGACACAAGAGTTATGCGGATGAAATCAAGTGTGTAAACTTTGTTCTCTGCGGACATTGCAGCGCACATATGCGTGCGAAAAATCTCGGCGCGCACTCAAACCAAGTCTCCCTTCTCCTAAAATGAATGCTCATAACGATGCGTTAAAGTCTCCTAAAGCAAGTATTCATTTCAAAATACCCACACATCTTCCGGAACTCTTTCGCTACTGACAATTAGACATTCCTTCAACATGGCGGCATTAAACACAATGTATTCTATTTTTTGTGCATTATTTTTGTTTGCTGCTTCATACTTGCGTCAAAATTGCTTGATGCATTTTTATTCCATCAATATCGCGGTCCTAACAACGGTTTCATTACTGGCCCCTCTTCGGTAATAAAAACAATAAATGCGAGTTCGATCATGGCCGTCGCTGTTGCATTTCTATGAAGACGAAATTCTAGAAGCCCATGCACTGTGGGATGTGAGTGCATGTTAAAGAGCCACAGGTGCTCAAAATTTCTGGAGCCCTATACTAAGGCGTCCATTAGAGCCTTAGTTCCTTTGGGATGTTAAACCCCCATGAACCATTAACCATATTTTTTTTGTAAATACTGATTTTACTTTTCAGGTGGACATTTCAAAAGGCATTGACATGCCACAGGCTGCCAGTCGGCAGCTGTCTTGCTACAGCAGCCGCCTTGTTTTCAATGCCACCAGTGCTCTCTGGTTATCATGACATCCCTGAACGATGCCCAGTCGACGAGTGGAGGTGCGGGGGCCACACCTCCTTGCCGAGCCCATGGAGACACCGGTATGTATGGCGTTCTCGAAATCGGCGATGTTTCGGCTACGCAACACGTGGCAAGAGTTTTGAATATGAAACTGGGAGGAACATAATCAGTGGAGAGTATCTCAAAATTTCGTGCACAGAGGCTGTCAAACTTTATAGTAACACCGAGTCATTTGTGCAAGAATTTTCCTCCAACGCGTCTCTCTTTAGCCTTAGCAACATTCATCTGATCCATTTTTTTTCTTAAGCTCATTCAGCCATCTTTGTCGTCTGCCAAATTCACACATCAGTTTTAAAGATTGACTAGAGATGTTTTGATGCCGTGCAGAAAATCTGCATTAAAGCACAAACTTGACGGCTTGTTCCTCCCGACTGCCTGAACGTGTGCGCCACGTGTTATAACAGGTGTCTGCCTAGAGTGCAGATCTCGCCCACGAGGAATGCATTGATGAAGCCTTCAAAGTCGCAGCTGCCTCAGAACTGCTTACCTATCAACGATCCATTAATATTCAGAGATTTCAAATCATTCTGCAATAAACTACCAGCAATGTTAAAAAATCCAAAGACGTACTGTATCAACATGGTCTGCAACGACAAAATGTGCTGATCTGTTATAAGCTGGAAAAAGCTGAACACTCTTCTGCATCCTCATATGAAAAAAACTCTCCCTAGTGTTATCGAACATGCAGGTCAAACATTTTGGGGGGGAGAGCATTGGTGAATATATTTAATTAACTTTTCGTGCTGTTAATTAAATGTATCCACCAATGCTCTCCCCCCAAAATGTTTTACCTGCATGCTCGATAACACTGGGGAGAGTGTTTTTCATATTAGCATGTAACGCCTTAGCTGACGATGCTGCTCGATCGGCTCACGATACAACGAACACTGTCCGCATACCACTGAAAAGAGCTGACGCAGTAAGGCACCATCAACTACTCGCCCGAAACCTGACTGTAACGTCGTGGACTGGCCCTGGAGGTTGGACATCCCGCTCGCACCAGTTCAACCTCTTGCTTCCACATCATATACCATTCGGCCTCCACCGCGATGATACTACGCTGTTGTGCCGCCTGTGGCTGGGAGTGTCGTTCACAAACGCCCATTCCCATCTCATCGCAATGGCAGACTCTCCAGCGTGTGACCAGTGCGGTTGTGATGAAACGATCGGACACCTCCTCTGTGACTGCCCTTGTTTCGAGCAAGAGCGCGGTTTCCTAATTGCTACTCTGTACCACTTGGACTCGCGTCCTTTAATAGAGTCCAACGTTTTGGGGCCTTGGACACAACCTTCCTCACATAGGAAAGCGGTCAAAGCGCTCCTGAGATTTTTAAGGGACTCGGGGTTGTATTCCCGTCTATAATCTTTAAGTTTTCAGTGCGCGCCCTCTGTCCCCGTGACATAGTGGTCGCTGGACACTTAGAAAACTCATTTCCTTGCTGCTCTTTTTCCTTTTTTCCCCTTTGTTCCCCACCCCAAGTGTAGGGTAGCCAACTGGGCATCGCCTGGTTAACCTCCCTACCTTTCTGTCCTTTTCTTTCTCTCTCTCTCGTGCTGAAGAGTGGTGAAAGTCTTGAGGCTGCTAGCACATCTGCACCTGACTCTTTTCTTTCTTTGCCCGAGAGACTCTGACGAAGTATTTTAATATATTAATGTTACTAAAAACGGCAACTGAAAGATTTCAACAGAATTCAGATTGCACGTGTGAAGTATGTACTTAAATTCATCTGCCCTGTCTTAACACACGTCTACATTCTAATACCTTCAACTGGTGTATTTCATGAAAAAAATGCAAGAAGCCCAAGTGGTGCCTATATTTAAACAAGGCGGTAGAAGTAACCTTCATAACTACCGCCCTATTTCAATTTTAACTGTATTCTCATAAGGCATGGAGAAATTAATGCATACAAAGATGACAACATAACTACACCAAAATAAATATGCTACATGATTTTCAGCACGGCTTCATGTCGCATCGGTCTGCTGAAACAGCTCTTCTAACCCAAAGAAATAATCATGGAATCTTTTATGAAAAAGACGTTTGTATAGGTATAGAGGTTGTGCCAGCAAACTTGGACCAATGTTTATAAAAAAAACTAAGCGTTCTTCAGAACTGAAATCGTGTGGTTGTTGTTAGGGTTAGAGTAGCATTACAGTACCATTACCATCTAAGTTACAGTACCATTTCTTCGCTCCTGCTTTTGATTAATTAGTCGAGATAAATAAAGTAACTTTTTGAATATAGCTTGAAACGTTCACGCGTTCAGTGCCCTGCACTGTGAAAGAGGGATGAGGGAAAGGAGAGAGTGGCGAGGGGCACAGTCACAATTGGTCACTGGAATACTGGAATTAATTTCAATACTGTTGCATATAATGATAGATTTGCTGATTGGTATATGTTTGTTTTTAGTTCCAAATAATACAGGTTTGATGTATTCCCATTAATCAGGAGACGATTTCTGCTAGTAAATTCGTGTAATTTTGCTGTTTAAATTAGCGTCTTCGACATGGTCGTATTAAATGTCAGCACATTATGATGATGCGCTCCTGAGGTTTCTGTCCAGGGCTCTCCAAGTAGTTCTTACACTCTAAACAGAAAAATGCGGTTTAAGGTGTTCTACACCGCACTCTCTATTATAAAACAAGTACGCCAGAGAAGAGCTTGTTCCCTTTTTGCATTCAGTTAGGCGTATTCGAGTATAGAGTGTAGGCCCACTTCCATCTTTTCTGCTTAGCCTCCAGGAGTGCAACAGCAGAAGCATTTTTCCCGCAGTAAAGGCTCATGATGATGATCTTTAACTCATGTCCTATTTTCCCAAGCCTTAAGCTGCCCGCGTTCAGGTTTGCCCTTTCGAACTTGGGAAAACCGAAGTTAAGGCGCGAAAAACGACACGGAGGCACTTTCCGGCCAAGCATGAATCGGTAGAAGCCTGTGGAGAAATCCGCTCGGTGGCATCAAAAAAATGAACTTCACCGCACACAACGAATACGCCAACCGATCACAAGTGCGGTTTCCCGCGTGAGGCTTGGGCGGCTCACTTCGGTCTGAAATTCTAGGGAAATTTATCTGGTATTTTTATATCATAGACTGAGCAGCATTGGGCACTATCACTTGTGAGTTCCACAGTGTACAGCTATTTTAAGCCGTTCAGCCAAGGAAAAGGTGTAGGTGAGACTATAAAGATGTGCTGATGAACTAAGCCGGGTGCCGCGATGACTGGTACTGTGATATGCTATTTATAAGAAACCGTTTGTCGGCACCGTTATGTTCAGAGTGTGGTTTGAATCGATAAAGATGCTTATCAGCGATTTTTTTCCTGAAATTGTTCTTTGTTCTTTGGATATACTTGTGTCCCGCTTAGTTTTCGTCGACAAAAGAAAATGTCGGGGCGTCGCTTAAGAAAGAGTCTGAGAAAAAAAAATGCAGGTTGCGTATAATTGATTTGGAGCGCAGATTTCAGGCGCCCTTTTCTGCATTCCGCGTCGTAGTCGTCGGCGTTCGCGTAGTCGGCGTAACACGCAACCTGACAGCCATGGCAGGTAGTAGCAGCGACACGCCACCTGAAACGGCGAGAGCAGGAGCAGGGACACCAGGATGATGGCTGCGATGGGAAGATTCCGAAGGGTGGCAACCGATATAGAAACACATCTGCCTGAAATTCTTTACCTCAGCATAACGCAATATTTAAATGCGTGAAGAGCTGGCCTCAAATTGTGCATTGTCGACTATCGTAATCGTGTGTCAATTTTTTTAGTTCCTGTGAACGCGACAACAAATTCCTTGTCGGTATCCGGCAGTTTGCATCTGAGCCGTCTCCTCTGGCTTTTGCAGGCGTGTTCGATAGATGAGAAATGGAAAGGGCGAAGCGGTACCTCGCACGCAGTACTCTTTCTCCTGAGCCTTGTCCTGAAGACGAGCAGCGTGCTTGTGAATACGTACTCATCTGTGATGTCGTCTTCCAGGGCGGCTTCTCATTTTTATTTTAGCAATGCAGGTGTTATGGATACTTCACCGCCGCATACGTCGTGGTGGACATAAATATTTTAATCGGTGCCAAATTATTGAGCACAAACGGATTTTCGTTGCCTTCTGCGTTAGTGGCTTCCTTTTGAGGCCCATCAGATCGCGTGCCAATGAGAGAGGTCGTCGCTCTGACATATTCCAGACCAGACGTGTGGGCGGGATTTGTATTTCGAGAGCTCCTCGCGGCCACAGCTTCGGTAATGCCGAAGTGGACGGCAGAATTCTAAGCCATGTACGCTCGTGTCCAAGATTTTTTCTTATAACTTGGGAGGGTAGGGTGGGAGGGAAACGCAAGGTGGGGGACTTCGAGTGTGGAATGATGAAAGCAGGATCAGGAAAAACGTTTGCGGGTCAGACGACACGCTGCGAATTCAGGAACTGTATTTGAGCAGTGACGTGCTCTCGCTCCCAATGTTTGCGGAATAGAAATTGTCGCCTCGTTGTACAGACATCTGTTAACATGGCATCTTCGGGCTCTTCACTAAAGTATGGTAGCACCTTTGAAGAGCTTGGTGTCAAACTGGGTAAGGCAACTACACTTACTAGCGCTCTTCAAGAAATATTTGACCAGTTATTTGTTATAATGCAAATTGTAATCTATCTGACCGAGAACCAGATAACAGCACGCAACAAGCTCTTAAGTCACCTTATCCGAAACTTCTAGAAGCGGGTGGCTTTTCCAAGAAAGAGAGGAGTCACCGAAGTACTCCTTGATAGCAGCGTCTCCCTCCCGCTCTTTCCTCGAGAGGGCCGCGCGCGCCCTGCTTCCCCAAGGTCGCGGGGAGAGGAAGACCTGGGCCCTGCTCTGAGATGCGCCTATGGTTGCGCGCGGCTTGCACAGCATTAAATTCATCACCAAATTTATTATCAGTGACTCCAAGACCGCAATAATTTCTATAAATGTCGCCTCTCTCCCGTCACCTTCCACATCCCACAATCTATCACGCACACTCCTCCCTTGAATGGAACGTACGGCCCACTCACACGCCCGACGCTTTATGTATCCGGGCGGGGCCCAGCCCCTATCCCGACCACGGAGCAAGGTTAGCGAGAGACTGGTTAACCCCTTATCAGGATACCCGAAATTACCGACTTCGACAGGTCCCTACACCGCACGAAATCTCCTAGCGCCAGCTTCAAACCAACGCCTTTCCGAATCGCACAGTTCTCTCCTATATCCACCCTACCCTCTCCTCTCCCAACTGCACATTCTGCTGTGTCCACGCTACCCTATCCCACATCATGTGGACCTGCCTTATCACCCCCTTCCACTTAATCACTGCCGATTAGCAGCCAGAGATCGGGCTGCGCATCTCGGAGCTGGGCCTTCAGGTTCGACTCGTCCAACGGGCTGGCCGGGTCGCTTTTGCGCATAAGCTCTTACCCATCCGGCGGCGTGGCTGACCTGCTGCGTTATAAGGAACGCCGGCCTTTCCACTCTGCTAATAGTTTGTCTGCCTGTGTTTGTTCTTCTTCGTGGCTCGCCCCGCGAACTCTTATGGTCATACATATTCTGATCAATTTTAAGCACCTGAAAGAAAAGCGATCAGAACTGTGCATCATTAAAAAATCGGCACCCAAAACTACTCAGAATTTTGGTAATTTCCATAGGCGCGCATTGTTTAAACCTAGAATAGTTTTCGAACGAAGAATGGACGAGACATTGAAACGTGGCTGGGTATGAGTTATACAGGGGGTAAGCTATAGAATCTAACCCGTGAGAAAAAACCTCGTCCGTTGTCTGTACGATCAGTTGTACCAAATTATACTACTTTTTCTAATGAAGCCGCAGAGGCGGTAACGCTTAGGGGAGCTGCTAGTAGCGTCGCAAATTCCCGATAACGGAAGTTCTATTTCCTTTTTCTGAATTTTTTTTCACGTCAATGTTTTTTTCGCTTGCCGCATTTTGTTGTGGTGTCTCCCGGTCCCTTGCTCATTTCTCGCGAGCGCTTTCCTTTGTCATTGTAAAGATTATAAAGTGGTTATTTCGGCCTTCGTTCGCATTAAAGAATGCGAACATTACAGAATGCGCATTACAGAATGCGAATGCGAATCTTGATAAGTGTTTGCAGTGTTCATCGATAATTTCTTTGTCTGTTACGCTCTCAGTTAATACCTATGTGTTTTCTTGTGTTGGGTTTAATGGCGCATAAAGAACTAAGGCTATTATGCTCCAAGCTCATATTACCTATGCATGCGTGTGTAACCAAAACAAGTAACTATGGACATCAGTGTTGGTTGTTTTGTTAGGGCATTGTCATGAGGTCAAGGCGAAAGCGATCGGCGTTTTCGAAGAAATGGCCTTGCTGGCCAATGTACATTTGTTCCTCCCTTCTGGAACCATGCCATGGTGCCTCGTGTGCAGCGCCGCCGTTAAGCTGGATCACACTCCGAGTTTTTCTCTACTAAACTCATGCTTCTCTCAAAATGCAGGCAAGCCGAGGCCGGCTTGTGCCAAGCTCTGCCGCTGATCCCCGTGGGCCTCTCGTCGAGCTCATTTCGCGGCCTGTCGAACGAATGGCACAGGCAGCCCGGGTTTCATCTAATTCCACCAGAGTGGAGAAAGGGCAGAGTAAGGTCAGTCAGATGACATCAGTATCGTGCTACGCAGCTTATCATTTTCCTTGTTATTCAGGCGTCAGCCTCACTTGCCCCATTGTTAGGAAACCTGCCTTTTTGTGTGTGCATGTGTGTGTGAGATAACACTCGATGATACACTTAAAAGAAGGCGGTCAAATTAATGATGGGTCACGCGAGGTTGTTCGGAAGGAGTTACCGCACAAGTCCCACGGGCGGCAGTACCTTCCACCTGAAGGCAGTGACGCTGCGCTTAACCGCTGCTGCACTGCGCCAGGAGGACTCTTAGGAATCTGTACTGTGCATACACCGGCATTAACCCATCAGCTATCACGTCATGCCCTTAAGGTAGAGCGCGGACCGCAGTACGGCGGCGACTGCCTTCACAAAGTTAGCGCGCCACCAGGACGGCTGCGGCGGCTGCGCAGAGCCATGCTGAGGTAGAATTGACAGCTGCGTTGCATCAGGTTACATCAGGCCGAAGCGCGCGCGGCGAGCGCGTTCATAAAGCGCCCGGGAGGGCTTGCTCCTTCTCACACGTAAGCAGCCTTAAGTGCGTCTGTCGCGTGTTTAAGGCGGAAGCCTTTAATGCCACATCGTTGTAAGCAAAAGTTGTCGACAGAAATGTCACGCTTTTCAATTGGTCGAAACGGACGTGACGTCAAAGCGCGCGAACTTCAAACGGGGCCAATTGTACTTTGGCTATAACCATGCAACCATTTGTATAGATCGTATAGTGATGCTCCATGTAAGTGAAAATGAGTTGAATTAATTGCTTAATTACGTTCAATTAGTCTTCACGCTCTACGCGGCTCTTCATATGCAGGAAGTCGCTCCACTGAACATGAGAGATGCGTGTTGCCGCTTTGCCAACCAATACAGCTACTCTCTGAGATGCGCTTTTTCACCGGCTCTAGACTTCACTTCTTCCCGTGCCCCGAGACGAGACTTCATGAGCGCGCTTATCGACACTTTTGCTTCGGTGTGCCGTTACAGGTGCAGAGGAAGATCATAGCCAGGATGCAGACACCATCTCCCACACATCGCTCAGTGGGAGGTGCCATTGTGCGGCCTGTGCGACGAAGCATCAGCCTTTCCGTGCTGCAGACCAGCAAGGTGGGCGGGGCTTCATGTCCGCGTACGTCGTTCGCAACTTCGACTAGTCTTCGCGTTGCAAGAACCGGGACGAACAGTAGAGTTAAACCTGGATATAACCACTCTTTTATTTGCCACAAACGACGTTCTCTGCAAGTGGCATGTGCGAACGAAGCAGTTTTACTGAAGTTTTACTGAAGCCGACCAGCAACTAAGAGGGCAAAGCGAGGGAGTAGTTTCGTGCTAGTGGTGCCCAGCGCTCCAGTAACGAAATAACTGCAAAAGATATGTTCCAGTGTGCTGCTGGCAATTAAATACCGCAGGGATTTTGCCGTGCCACCGCCGTTGGCGTTTTTGTTTACGCGCTGTGACATTAAGTGTAACTCTACAGACCCGTTGCTAGTAACGTGTGCTCCCACCAAATGACGGAACTGCGAAAGCTCCACTGTTTAATATGCGTAGGCGACGTGTGTACTGGTTTTATGCACTGACATTCGGCGTCAGTCAACTGAAATTGAAGCTGTAGGGAGAAAAGAAATACTGTATGTCCCGGCCGCAGCGGCTAGAATTTCTTTGGAGAAGAAATTCTAGAGGCTCGTGTACTGCGCGATGTCAGTGCACGTTAAAGAACCCCAGGTGGTCGAAATTTCCGGAGCCCTTCACTACGGCGTCTCTAATAGCCTTAGTCGCTTTGGGACGTTAAACCCCATAAACCAAACCAAACCAAATACTGTATGTATAGTCTGAATCACACGGGGGCATTGCTCCTCCTCTGGGTCGTACGTAAGGGCTGCATACCATTATTAGGAAAGACGAGGTCTTGTAAACTTGTCCACATGGCTCTACTCGAATCTCCTTGTCATTCGCTTTTATAGCTTCTCAATCTCAGCTATTTAAGCAGCGTTTGCTTAGGGCCTACTTGGTTCATGATTTCAAAGCGGAATACTTTTTAGTACCGCACATAAGGGAACAAGATATGTGTTAAAATTCACAACTGTTTAGATACAACGCGCGTACATATATAGAGTACTGCAGTCATTCGTAACCTTCACAATCTTACGCCTATATCGCCGAGAAATATCGTTTTCGTTTCAGCCACACTCAGGTGTCGCTGATACACACACATCAGCCTTTTATCTGATAAAAAAACGCTTCCAGTCCACGCTTGTTCCCTTTATGTGCTGCGCTAAAACATATTCCGGCTTAAAAATTTCAGCTCTTTCCATTTTGTAATTTTCCTTGGGCAGAGGCGTGCGCGGATGTGAGCGGGCAGATAAGTGTTGTTTGCATTGTTGTGCATCTGTAATCTGTGCCTGTTGAAAGGGCACCGTGTTTTGTAATACCAAATATCTGCAAGAGCATACGTGCCTGAAATGTTATTGATCAATAGTGTGTTGTAAGTTTCTCTCGAAGGGATTACCTATGTATGCTTCTTTAGGCGTGCGAGTCTGTACACAAATGTTCTATATAGGGTAGTGACTGTTTATTTCCATCAAGCGAAGCGCAGTCATATTGCAGCAAAGGAAATGTATATAGCTGCCACTTTTTTTTTATGTGTAGCATTTGCGCATTCAATTTCTAAGTGGGCAAAGATTTCGGGAGGAACGACCCAGTCGAAAATTTTGTCACCTGTTCCTCATTCCCGGAAGAGTGCAACTGCGACATTTGTACCGATCCGCCCTTTAATCGGATCCCCATTGAGTTGCCATTTGTGGAAATCATTCTTCACTCCAGGTGGTGGCTAACCAATCTCGGCAGCTGCCCAGCCCCGCAGCGTCGGCCGACAACCACTTGGGCCAGGCCCTGCGAGAGACGGGGGCCGCTTCAGGCAGCACACGAGAGGGGTGAGCCTTTTCACCGCACCGCACGGAGTTAGAGCAACAGCTGAATAACCAATGATCGCAGTGTCGTGCTACATGTATTCCTCTTCCTCATTATTCCTCTCTGTTTTATTGCGAAAGCAATACTACTTGCACTTTCACGCCTTTGTCGTGCCGCGGCGGTGACCACCATCGTGCCGCGGCGGTGACCACCAAAGCAATACTACTTGCACTTTCATGCCTTTGACGTGCCGTGGCGGTGACTACCATCGTGCCGCGGCGGTCACCACCATTAACCTTCATTTGACCCTGATTGCATTAGATTGGATTGGATTAGATTGGATTGGTCTGGACTGGATTGGATTAGATTAGATTAGATTAGATTGGATTCGATTCGATAGGAGTGGATTGGATTGAATTGGATTGGATTGCATTGGAATGGATTGAAATGGATTGGATTGGATTGTTTTGGATTGCAATGGATTGGATTGTTTTGGATTGGAATGGATTGGATTGGTTTAGATTGCATTGAATTGGATTGTATAACCGATGCATCACCACAAGTCTAACCACAAGCACCACCACCAGCTACACTACCAGCTGTACCATGGCGTAGGTACGGATATTGCTTTCGCAATTACCGGGCTTAACCAAGCTAAGCCACAGCGAATTTTTAGCAGTGTCCTGCTTTGCCGCCTTCATGCTATGGCACTTCCTGGTCGGAATTGCAGCAATTATTAGTGCTATAGTGTTTTTTAGATTGGGCATTCCCGGCCTTTAGCATTTTTTTCTTAGTTCGTCTGAAGACTGCACACCGGGCGGTCGGCAACCTCTGCCAGGTATGTGCGTGTATATACAGGGCGTCCTAGCTAACTTGGACCAAGTTTCATAAACAAAACTAAGCGTTCTTCAGAACTGAAATCACATGGATGCTGTTAGTCTTTATCTAAAGTTACAATACCATTTTTTTCACTCCTTCTATTTGATTAATTAGTCGAGATAAATAAATTAAGTTTTTAAATCTAGCTTGAATCGTTCAGACGTCAATAGGGATGTTGTGGAGCTCCACAAATATTGTCCAACCCAGACACCACTTCCAATGAGATAGACTTCGCGTTGCATTTTTTATTCGGGAATAACGCAAGCCCACGGATTTTAAAAATATACCAGGTGATAGCACACTCCGTGCGCCGGATGCGCCGGGATTACAGCGCTCTCATCCGTGCTTTGTAAAAAACACTCGCTTGGCGCCTTTCGTGCTGCCCAGTACAGGGCTTAGCGTTGTGCGTGGTCCCAAGATAAGCGCCAGTGTGTTCGGGGTGAATTGAAAGAAAGCGCGGCTCCTGTTTTTCAGCGTAATTCACACGACGTTATCAGGCTTGTTATATATGTCTTTGCTTGTTGGGATCTTGCTCCCAAATTCGAACTTATGAAATATCCATCGTTCTTCCGCATGAATTCTGCTAATGTGACAAAGCAATTATAAACGCAGAAACGGGAGCCGTGCTTTCTTTCAGCTGCCGCCCTTACCCACTGACGCTTATCTTGGAACCAAGCACAACACGACGCTCTCTCTTGGGCGGCACGAAAGGCGCGAAGCGAGTGATGTTTTTCGCAAAGCACGGATGAGAGCGCTGTAATCGCGGCCCATCCGGGAGCACGGAGCGCGCTGTCACGTGGTATTTTTAAACTCTGCGGGCTTTCGTTTTCCCCAATAAAAACAGTCACGCTAATTCTATCTCGTTGGATGTGCCTGGGTGGGACAATATTTGTGGAGCTCCACAATTTTTATATTGAGGCCTGAACATTTCAAGCTATATTTAAAAAGTTCATTTATTTATATCGAGAAATTATGCAAATAGGACGCGCGAAAAAAATGGTACTGTAACTTGAAATAATCCCTACCAACATCCACGCGATTTTAGTTCTGAGGAACGGTTAGGTTTTTTTTTATAAATCTTGGTCCAAGTTGGCTGGGGCACCCTGTATACATGAACTTTAAAATGCATTTGATTCAGTCAATGACAATATTCTCCTTTCCAAGATTCACACTGACAGTTTCCGTGGGAGCGCGCAAGCCTTGCTGAAATTGTTTCCAATATATAACGCAATATGTAGAACTAAACAATGTCAAGTCATCTACACCGCACATTAACTCCGGGATACCACAGGGGAGCTTTCTAGTACCACTTTTACTTTCCATTTACATAAACGACGTAATCCGCTACACAAACAATGTGCAGTTTGTATCCTCTGCGGATGATACATCTGTTTTGAGTACAGGTAGTTGTGAAAGTGGCATCGAACTTTGTGCAAATAAAGTGTTGGCCGACATTCAGACACGGGTTGATGCAAATCATCTTGGGATAAATTCAAATAAAACAAAGATTGTGCTATACTTGCGGAAAGGAAAACACATTTCCGAGCCACTTAATATACAGTTAGGCACCAATATATTGCAAAGAGTTGATTCTGTAAAGGTCCTTGGTGTCAACTTTCAGTGCGCTTAAGATGGAATAAGCACATAAAATATCTTTGTTCTAAAGTAGCCTCTACTGTACATGTCTTAAGCAGAGTCAAAAGCATACTTCCCGAAAAATTCAAAATCATGCTGCACAATTCCATAGTGTTTTCTTGACTCCAATATTGTTACCTGGTTTGGGGCACTACTGGTGGCACAAATTTGTCTAATCTGCACTTACTCTAGAAAAAAGCCTTGAGATGTTTAGCAGATGTTCCTTACCCTTATACTTCCCATGATCTGTTTTTGCTATATATGATATTTCTCCCATTTCAAAATCTATAGATACTGGTTGCTGGTATGCTTCAAGTCCTCGGTTAAAACCAGCGATAACATCTTGGTGGCTGAAAAAGAATGAATCTTGTCGCCAGACCCGTCATGGTGCAACGGGGAATGTACCCATGTCACGGGAAAACTACTCCAAGGAATCATTACCTTACAAGCTTCCCTCTTCTTAAATCGGTTGCAGGAAGAGTTGTTTGATCCTTTTTGTAATCGTATTTCCATGATTAAGTTTTTTTCACGTCTTTACATATGCGAAGTGTGTAGTATATTTTAGTCGTTTCAATATAATTCGATTCAGTGACAATTGTTTGTACATGCCCACTCACTTTCATTTTCAATGCCTGCTGCGTCCTCAATAACTGCTTACAATCTTGGTAATGCTTCTGTTTTCCTTTTGTTTTTTGCCTGTGAAATATTTGTGCCATAACCATATCTGCATGAATGCCATTTTGAAAGGCAGCAGGACTTGCGTCAAGGCGTTGCCACAGCTTTTATGCTTTGGATTTCCTCCCTTGTCTGCGCTTTCGCTGCCGCATACCACTGGTCACTTTTCGGCGCATTGTATGATAAGTACATTTAGCATCTTGAATTTTCTCAGAACACGCGTCAGATAGCCGTATTTTCTGTATTACTGCCTTTTTTTTGTTCCCTGAACACTGTGGGTCGATCTGCAGTGCTGTGAGGAACCGCGTCTCAGTTTGCCGTTGTGTCAGTGCGTTCCTGCAGCGCCATGCCTGATATTCATCATTCCTTTTCTGCAGGTGTCACCAGCCGCTACTCGAGGCAGTCTAGAAAGCCACCGTCACGTCACGCGCAGGCACAACCAGCTGTCGCACTGGGCTCTGCAGTGTACATACATAGCCCGTAAGTAGGGCGCCAGGCGCACTATAGCCTTTGATGAACTGCACAATCAGAGCTATCCTGCGATGAGTTTCATAATGCAGCTTCTGTCGCCTCCAGTAGCACCTCCGCACCTATCTCCCCCCCATCTTCTGGGGTGCTTACCGCCTACTACTTCCTTCAATTCACTTCTGCAATCCACCTTCGCCCACCTTCACTCTCCAGAGATGCCATACACCAACCACTGTCCCTACTCTAC
The DNA here is from genome assembly GCF_055824585.1 of Amblyomma mixtum. Taxonomy (NCBI): domain Eukaryota; kingdom Metazoa; phylum Arthropoda; class Arachnida; order Ixodida; family Ixodidae; genus Amblyomma; species Amblyomma mixtum. The sequence continues at coordinate 185,881,072 of NC_143021.1, forward strand.
CCTCCAAACACCCCACCCAGCATTAATCCCCCTACTTACACCTTCCACAAGACCTTCACCAGTTAGAAACCCATGCAGCAAAGGGAGAAGCACATGATTTGTAAAATGAAGATCAAAGACTTAGTGGGAAATCCAGCTGCCCATTGTGGATCACCGCCTAGAAGCCAACTCCGCATCCTGCCTTCACCCACCTCCACCAATACCCGTGCACCAACTACCAGCATCATTCACCCTCCAGCAAATTTTGCTGGTTGGTGCAGCCACGCCTTTGAGTAAGGCATCATTTGCAGTAAAAGCACCAAAGTAGTAATACAGGGCAACAGCTGTTGCGCCTCTCATTCAGATGATTCCACGTCTGTTCTGTCGAGTTTCTCTACGTCGCAACCCGAGACAGTCTAGAAGCACCGCTCTACACAGCTTTGAAGTGGGACAATTTAAAGCCCTTGCAAACACCTCTACATGGCTGACTAGATACATTGAATAACGCCATCTCCTGGCACATATACATACTTTGATACTCTGACAGCTTACAAGTAATATAAAATACTGCTGTATTTGTGAATGCATTCATTATGGTTACAGTTCAGCGCAGTACTATCAAGTTTTGCTCTAACAATGACCTTTTCCGCCGTTGAGCGCACCTTTCCAGAAAGTGTCGATTCGCGGTAATTTTTCATTTCACCTCCATCCAAATTCAGCAGTGGCTGCAGCGGTCGTAATTAAGCTCGTGAACTTAAGCTGAGCATCAGAATGGCGAAGCCTCTGAGCAATTGAGACCCTTTGTATATTCTGTGTGAATACTGAGTGGATTCTGTGTGTATATTTTGTGTGAAATATTGCAAATAATTATCTGAACGCCATAACCAAGTTTTAGTATAACCAAACCATTCAATCACCCATCGGCTATCTCATGTCTGTCGAGGTACGCATTACCGTCTTAGTGCGAGGCCGTCAGCTGACCTCCCTGTGCATATTTTTTACAGCCTTCATTTTCACACGAAGGCTATCACAAGCCAGTGCATACGCTGACTGCCTTCCGAAGTGCCCCACTGTTTGACGTATTTTGTTCTCGGCAACATAGTCTCGGGAACAATTTAGCATCGGCCTCTTTAACTCTTCGAGCCACAAGCATACGGGGAAATTTCATGCGCCTCGTGACATCAGCAACAGTGGAGGCATGCAGTTGGTTGCCTGGATTGACACTGTGTGCACAACACGAATTGCCTGCATTGCCATTTGGATATATTTCATTAGGTTTCTTGTGTGGTGCGGTTCATGACTGCGTGCACCTATTCTAACTGTATGTGAGAGAGTACGTGCTCTACGTACGCGTTCGTTAGTTTCGCTCACAGAGAAGGAACTCCGATAAAACTTGACTGGTTTAATTGGCCGAACAGTAAAACAAGAAAACTTTACAGAACAGGTTGGAAGCACGAACGGTAAAACAAGAAAACTTTACAGAACAGATTGGAAGCACGGCTTTTCCGTTGAGCGTCTCACAAAACCACTGTCTTTCGATGCCGGGCCGAGTCCTCCTTTCTCCCTCTCCTGCCTCCGCTCCCGCCTCGCCGACCTTGGACAGTCAGAGTTCCCGGAAAACGGTGACCGGCAACCGCGCTGCCCGACCTCACAGCCCGCCTCCCGGTTCAGGGACGGTCGCCGAGGGACGGCCGCGGGAACCCCCTTCAGGCGCCTGCCGCTTGATCGGCTCGCGCGCACACGCTCAAAACACGCGCACATGCACAAGGGTCCCTGGCCGACGAAATTGCATGTTGAATGGCGCCGCATCTTGTCTCCCTTTTCGTCTCCGACACTCTCCCCGAAATGACGAAGTCATTTGCTAACCAGGGAGTTCCAGAGGGTATATTAATTGAATTAGACGCCGAAGTTTTGTTCTCCCTGGCATTCGGACCTCAAAAGCTCTTGTCCTGTTGTCTCTTCCAGAGAAAGCCCTTTGAATTACTCCAAGCTTCCGCAGTTGGCGCGGCTGCAGAGTTTCTTTTAAGAGGACCACGTCGCCAATGTCAACATGTTTTCCACTTCGAATGCCTCTGGAATGCGTCAGCTGCAACTCCTTTAAACACTCAGAGCACCAGCGCTTCCAGAACCTCTCCAACGCTTTACCACGAGTCGACATCACATGTTGCAGGTGGTTGCATGTCAGTGCAGCAATTTCCTTTCGTTGCAGCGCCGGTAGAAAGGTCAGTCATCGTCCATTCAGAAACATAGCGGGGCAAAGAGGCTCAGGTTCATATGGCTCTGTATAAACATGAGTAAGTGGTCGGGAATTCAGTACAGCTTCCCCTTCGGTCAGAGTAGTTGGCGTTTCCTCGAGAGTTAGGTAGCCAATTCCGAGAGTCTTCTACAAGGCTAGTTTCGTGCGTCCGACACGCCGCTCGTAAAAGCCACCTCACCAGGGTCCGCGTTCCACAATAGATTTACACTGAACCCGGGAATTTACACTGTTTTGAGCTACGAACCAACTTTTCTCCAATGTACGTATCCATCCGCGATGTCCTTAACATCGTTCACCGCCTTCTCCAGCGCAGACTCTGTGTCCTCTTTGGAAGCCAAGGCTGAGCACAATCGCCGGCCGCTTCGCACCTCCCCGCTTGCAGCAGTGGGCTCTTCGTTGCCTGCAGCGACTTCTCGTGAGCGCACTGCTCCAGTACATGAATTAACTGTTGCTGCGGTACAAAAGGTGAGTAGAGACTAGCTTATTTGCCTGCATACTGCACTGTGTGTTGACGCGTACTATCGCTGTGACCACTCCCGTTGTGTATTGGCGCGACACTTTGCTGTGACGTTTTGAGGTTTTTCCTGTTTTCCAGGCGATGTGCAGTCTGTAATATTTTTGTGAAGTTTTCGAAGTTCACAAGTTCATTAGAGTGCTTGTCTCTCAGCTAGGTGTTTATGTGTGTTGGCTACACTCTTACAACTGCTGAGAGGCACAATGCTCCACCGCCCAAAAGTAATATAAAATATTCATTACTTTGGCGAGTTCCACAGATCATACTCTCCGTGGCAGCTCTGTTTGGATAGAGGCAAAGGCCTAAAGCACGGATGTGCAATGATATTCTAGAGCACATTAAACAATCTCAGGGTGTCTGTAGTAGCCCCGCCACGGTAGCTGAATGGCTTTGGCGCTCGGCTTGTTATCTCAAGGCCCCTGGGGTAACGTACCCGCTTCCTCAAGCTCACTGTATTACGATGGAGGTGAATTGCAAAACCGCCCGCATGCCGCTCAGCTTCAGTACACATCAAAGAGTATCAAGTGGTTGAATTCAATCGCACTTTACGGCATTTCCATAGCCTTTTGGGGCTTTAAATGTGACAATTTACAAGAGTAATTAGCGTGATAAGCCCAAATACATCAATTGCATATCAAATCTCTCTTATATTCCTAAAATTAACCCTTTCATGCGCCAGACATAGCACTTTAATCCGCAGATTTCTAGATCTCATCTGCCCAACTGCGTAGTGTAGACCGGAGCCGGCGTGGGCCACCAAACTATCTTGTTCATTCTTTCACCAGCAATTGAATGTTCCTCGCTACACATCAACCTGCGCACCCCAACGCATGACATATGGTGGCATCTCTAAGCAGCAAAGCAATGCAGCTTTTATTGTTTTCTTGTTCCTAGTAATTTTGTTATCACCTGTAAAGCTGAGTAGCAGCTGAATTTGTAATGAGCATGCTCTGCCTTTGTAAATTAGCAGGAGGAAAAGCATCTGCTGATCGAGCCATTAGTGGAGGTCCACCCGTTGCATTGTAACCTGTGCAGTCGTCACATGGATGACGCGACAAGAGCCCGCCCGCTTCAGCAGCTAGGACGATGAAAACAGCCACCGATACAAAGCGGTGAGAACAAGAAGTAGGTAGCCCTCTACAGACTATTCGGTCATTTGACCAACCTGCATCTTGATTTAAGAAAGCTTCGCATGCAGCTATTGTCCTAAAACACTGGTATGTGATTTTTTACAACATAAACTGTTCTAAGAAAACTTCCGTGGCGTAGACATTCGACATTCGTTCACGTGACCTCACGCATTCACGACCAGAGGTGAGCTTGTGAACGTAGTGATGGCAAGGTGGCCACAAAGTTAGTCATAAACTTATACATGCCGTCATAGGCGCGAACAAACGGCAACGAATAGCACGACCACAGCTTCCGCCTAGTTTAGCACATTACGTAGCCTATCATGAACTCTTTGCGACTGATATGTTGGCTGAATCTCTTTCGCAGGTTTCAGCGTCAAGGTGAAGTTATGCATTCAACACTGTCCAATCAAAACAAAGAAAAAAATAATTTTTCTTTTAGTTTGATATGTCTTGAGGCATTGAAAGTAGGCAACATCTGTGACGAGCCGTGAGGAGATTTCAAACTCTACATATCTCGTTCAAGGTGTCTAAGTGACGTAATGCGTGCAAACAAAAGAGGCACTGAAGGCGAACCCCATCTGCTCAAAATAGGAGGTGCGTTTCTAATGGCCAAGGCAAGGGATTTGCAATTGTTGAAAAATTTAGCTAGAAAATCTTGAGCTACAGCGTCGCATAAACCACCGATCACCTCTTTGTTTGGTATCTATTGGCCCACCTACTAAGGCACTCGAAGTAGGCTTTGCCACGCCACACTGGTCATTCAGTTATGAATACGCTGCCCGTGCAATGTTGCGCCCAATAGGGACAATCATCAATGTCTCTTGAGTCTAGCACAGTTTGCGCTAAACGGTTTCAATGAACAAGTCTGCTCCATGAGTTGCGCTAAAACATCGCAGCTGTACAGAGGGGAAACGTACCCACACCCCGGTGTAAGTTTAGAGTGTGTAGGATGTCTACACTCAAGTATATAATCGTTTTTATTTTTGTGCACAGACACGAAGCCGCTTGCCTGTAGAGAACCTACGCTGACCTCTGCGGTGCAAACAAATTAAATATTTGGAAAAGGCACTGGGCCCCATGGACACTTATTGCACTCAGGCAAAGCTGTACAGCCATGCAAGGAAGAGAAGCACGAGAAAGGTGTCCTTGACCTAACAGTTGCGGTTTTAATTCACTTACTTTGTGCCATAGCCTAGCACTTCAGCGTTTCAGACAAAGCTTAGCACGTTGGTATATACGCAGCGCGCAGTTGTGGGAAAGAATAACTGGAGGAAAATAAATTAATCGGCTTCTTCAACACAGCCTGGAATGTAATGTATAAGCAGCCGAATGTGGATTCCATAAGAAACAGACTGCTGCAATAAATCTGAAGCCATGCCTTGCATGGAAATAAATTTAATTGCTTTTTCAAAGCAAGCTTTCATATGCCTTCGAAGGCATGTGGACATACATGCGAGGGCACGTGAGGTGCCTATGAAGCTGCAAAGCTCCTTGGGATGACACTGCTCCCCGCTTTTGATAGGATACTCTGGGGATGTAGCAATTGCTTGGCTACAGTGCTCAAGAGCAGATAGTGTCTCTTGAGAACATTTGATCAACCCTTAACACGTGCAAGCATTGTACCTGTTCCCAATCTGGGTACCGGCTTGCTATTAATAAAATAACAAGATATGTCTTCTAAATACTGCTGTTTATGAGTTTTAGGCGCATGGCCGTTAACAGGGACCAACCCATGTGGATATACCGTATAAACGCGTACGTGTAAGCGCCGCAATTTTTTTTTTTTCAGATTAGAGGGCCAGTTTTCGGGGTGTGGCCCATACACGCGATGTGCGGGAAATTTGTTTTGAAGTACAAACACACCAATAAGGGAATGACGGGCATTTATTCTACGACCATTCGTCACTTATCGTTACCAGCGGAGTATTTCGACTCCAGGTGGTCGAAATTTCCGGAGCCCTCGACTACGGCGTCTCTCATAGACTTAGTCGTTTGGGACGTTAAGCCCCATAAACCAAACCAAACCTATTTCGACTCCGAGCTGATAGTGCGATCTGGTGCACGCTCATCTCACAAGAAGCTGCGCAGCATATTTGTTGTCAGCGCTTAGGTGTTGTTCCGCACTTCCATCTTATATCAGAGCAGCTCTTTTTCCAGGTCGGGAAACTCGCACGGCTTGCCTTGGAAAGCGCCCTTTTTGCAGCCTCTGTTTCTGAATGCATCCTTTTGGTTCCAGCATCCTCGGACGCACTTCTCGGCCACGTTTAATTTCCTCCCCGCCACACGCTTGCAGTGATCGAGGGTTAACTCCCAGCCGTGTAGCTACTATGCTGCTTATCCATCATGCTATAATTGCAACGCTTGGTGGCAGCACGCGAAAGCCACAACTACGGTTCACTAACACGCTACCGCAATTCCTGTGCCTTTGGCAGCTGGAGCTGGTGATACTGATGGCAATATATATAGCGGGAGCTCACGGCGTCACGACAGAGGGAAAAGTTGATGATGATGAGCCATAGCCTCGGGCGCCATCTGATGGCGGTACCTGGTAGCTAGTGTGCACATGCGTTGCCTCCGCGATTGAGCGCATCATTGCTTGCAGCCAGAGCTGGTCAAGAAGTCCGCGGCGCATGCATTTTGAAGGCTTTATTATCAAGACCTAACATTTATTGCCTCAGAACTATCTTTATTTTACTGTGTTGTATAACAATATATTTTAAACTGGTTGGTTTTAATAAATAAGAGCTGCACTATATGTGCATGTACTATCAGCGTCAAATGAAATGCGAACAAAACACTTGCAACGCGAGCACAAAAAATCAAGCATATTAGCGGTTGGAGGTGAAATACAGGCGTGGCCTATTAATATTTCAGAAGAGCGGTCTTTTCGGCTTCGATGGGGAAATAAACTGCTCATGCATTTTGCCTACCTAGTATAATATCTGCGAGTTATGCTGTTCGCGTTTCAATTGACGCTGATAGTACGTGTCTAGTTTTAGCAATTACCATCCTTGTGATGCCCACTAATGCAGATACTGAGGACATCATGATGAGGGGTGTTATGTAGTAATTTCACTGTAAACGTAGTGATGCACCCGGAATGCACCAATGGCGTCGGTTTCGAAATGAGTATTTGTGTATCATTTCAGGATGTCCTTTGGAGCGAGCGGAGAAGGAAAAACTTTATTCATCTACAAGGGCTGACAGTTTGAGAGTTGTTGAGAGCACTAGGTGTCCAGAAGCCCTCTTTGACCTGCTTGGCTCCCCGGGGTTGTACCACTTGGGTCGCAGCTGAGCAGCATGTCCTTGGTAAGAATTACTAGCAGCCAGTGTATTTTTGTCACTTCTGTACTCGGCTTCACTTGCAGCGATAAGTCACATTGGGTTACTTTCTCAAACACTGCCTGAAAGTTGAAACACTGCTTTGACTTTTTAGAGATAGCGATATTGAACGCTCTTAAATGCAGACGCACAGACCTACAGACCACGAAGTTAGTGCACATTCCCGCGTAGTTAGCGTCCGCACTCAGCTTTTCTTCGTGTGCTTCGCACAGCTTGCGCTGTCGAATGTTCTTATTCTGTGCTTTGCATTTGCAGCTGTCCTGCAGTAAAAGCAAGCTTCTCATCATGACAAAAGCGAGTACCATGTCAACGCGCACTGGCTTGATGGACAACATGGGACAACACACGAGCATGGCAGTGGCTAGGAAAGGATGAGCACATAGCAGTGCCTGCAAACCACTACCAACATGGACTAGCCATCCTCTTGCTGCAGCAACGCCAGGGTTTTCCACCTCTGCTGCGTACCGAGGCACCATGAGACAAAGCATAAATTTATCGAACAAAATTGTTGCTCGTGAAATAAATGTTCAATGAGAGGAAACGTACATGTGCATTTATCCTCTCCCCTCCTGGCTTGGAAGAACGAAGCTTTCGATGAATCCTTGTAAGAGTTGCAGTGTGGGAGGGGGTTACTTCGCGCCGGTGGAAATCCACCTAGCGTTTATCTTGAAAATATCTGATGCAGCTACGTTCATCCAGCCTGAAAGAGCTGCTGAGGCACCACAAATTCCGCATGTTCTCGTGGACCTATTTACGGTGGGTTTGTACCGCTCATTAGCAGCAAGGAAAAGGGCAGGCGATGCAGACAAGCCGAGTCATGTCCCGTCAACGATCATGATAGCGCGAAGTGTCCCGGCCCTCACTGGTTTGTTTATGCCAATGCAACCAACAGATAGCCTGAATCTCCTGACCAGGCAAGCCAGTTATATTTTCTACGAATTTGCAAACCCCTATAAATACGTCATTGACATTGATGTCTAGGAGTGAAGCGCACCAGAATGTCCAACCTCTATCACGAAACTATGCAATATCAGCATACGCGCTGTTATCCTCCAAGACAGCGAGATTTCAACTGGCGTAGTTTGCAACGTCGACATCCCGATCTATCACAGCGACTTGTCCATGTTTCGACGGCCATCAACAGCATTTCAATAATTCATGATCAGCACAGCAGAAGGTCTAAATGCATCAAGCGGACCATCAAGGGTGACTGTATACTGAAATACGTGAAGGTTAGGCACTTTTGGCACCCAGTTCGACCTTTCCTAGATATACCACTGCAGTGCAGGAACTGCATGTGGACCAATCACGTCAGCGGCGTCTGCAACAACTCCAACTTGTGCCTCAGATGCTCGGAAATACAAAGCGGCGACATTTGTTGCGCAACTGCATTGAAGTGCGCAACTGCCATTGCCTTCAATACCCTTCCTCCAACATTGGGAGTCCGAGTGTGTTTTACACATTCACCATTCTCTACTATGTTAGGTGTTACGAATGTACGAAGTACGGATCAGCGTTGTCGTCTTACCTAAAACTGTGAGAAGGGGCGCACGACTTGGGGCTGCGTCTTGAAACAGGCGTGTACAGAGCATCACCCATAAGTCGCTTTTATGTTGAAACCAATCAGCCTCGCCGTAAATACAGAAGACCTATGCCGACATGGCGTATGCCCTTAGAATCAGTACAATTCCCGAGCACTTCTGCTACCCATAGTCAGCCATGCGCATCCATTAAGGCCATTACTAATGTGATTTGAGTTTGTGATTTGATACCTTGAAATCGTGTGCCAGGGACTACCACTACCAGGGACGCCGTACAAGCTCAAACCACTTCCACCATCATGCAACCTCCCCGCAATGTGCGATCATCCCCCACACGCTTTCGTAAGAAGCGAACTCCACAAGCGCACATCATACAAGAGTACCTTGCCCATCAAGAAAACAGAGGACCCGGCCAAGCAAGCCATCGCCGCAGGCCGGGCTGCCAGCGTCATGAGCCTCCGGGAAATAAACGTTTGAGTGCAGTGGGGCCGTGCGGGGGCCCAAGGACGTACGTGTCCCAAACTCCCCTCCCTCCAAATAAAGTTTTCACCACCACCAAGAAAAGTTTGAGATTTACACTGAACTTACACAAACGAAGCACAGTTGCACTAGACAAGAATACTTACCCGAAAGGAAAAAATGGCCCTGACTCAGCTCGGCTGAGCCAGGTTACACGGAATGAAAGGCAACCAAACCAATGGCGGATGTCGACGCGGAGACGTGGGCAGCATCCGCCGCCCTTTTGCGCTTGAGATACTCTGCCATACTGCCGCCTCAACTGTGGTTGCGATGCACGCGAGCTCTCCTTTTCAATCCGACGTCTTATCAGGCATGCGACACAGCTGGCGAAGGGAGCTGAGGCGAGCGCAACGACGAGGCGCGCGGTGTGACCTCATGCCAGATGGCGCTCCGAGCGAGCAGCGTCCGCCAGCTGCGGCAGTTGCTAGGCAACGGCTCAAGGTTGGTCTCTGTGCCTCCTCGGAGCACCGCCACAGCGAAATCGCAAGTTCGTAGCCAATGTAGCTTTCGCTACGAAAGGCTGTGCTCATGGGGCGATGGTACATAACCTTATTACTTACGGCAGAATCGAGGCGAGTTTCAAGGTAATACGAGGGTCTTTACAACACCCATCACAATACATTTATAGAATAAACACCGCTTGATGGGAAACAATTGCTTCATGCGGAGAGCCAGTGCTTTATGGCTGAATTGGAGGAGAAAAAGCGCGATGTCGAACTTGTCTTTCTTCTCACTGAGCAGAAATGACAAGGGTGCACTCAAGTTTTCTTATGTGTAGTAATGCGAAAAAATTTGACTGCTGCCGATCCTGTTGCTGCGTGTTCGTTATTTCACGCCTTTGCAGTTTCGAACTCGTGCTTTCGCTCGAACTTCGGTTCTCTCTCATCCGAGGACGTTGGTCCCGTTGCTAGATTGTCTAGCAAGCACACCATAGTACTAAACATTTAATGAATTAATACTTTATTAATTGATCAGCATTTAGGTTGAATTGCCATTGAATTGAAGAAGTAGTTTACTAATTGGGATGATTAATTCATTTATAATTTAATTAACCTATTTATTAACAGTTTCGATGACAACTGAATTTAATGCAACTGAATTCTTTATTTATATAAATAAGTAACCAATTCACAGGCTCTATTAAATTACCGCTTGATTTGTTAAGTAATTTATTAACTTAGGTAATCAGTTACTTCACCAAACTAATTATTTACTGTTAGGAGAAGGTAAGTGACGCCAACCAAGTAAAATACAGGAAAAACACGACGTTTCGGGACCGGCTCGGCCCCTTCTTCACGGTGTGACTACGGGCGAGCGCAGCTTGGCTTCCCGCAGGTCCTCCACACAGGGGCTTAAAAAAGCCAAGCTGCGCTCGCCCGTAGTCACACCGTGAAGAAGGGGCCGAGCCGGTCCCGAAACGTCGTGTTTTTCCTGTATTTTACTTGGTTGGCGTCACTTACCTTCTCCTAACATTAAATTTCCCAACCAGACAGACTTCTGTCGAATGTTTTCTTTTGAGTCTAATTATTTACTGTCATCTTAGTGACCTAATAATTGATCCGTTGTAATTAAATATTTAATAAACAACCTATTTTATTAATTAATCCGGTAATGAATGATTGACAGTTCGTGCGGACCCGCTCTGATGGCACACACTGCCCACACGCACTAATTACAGGTCCTTACACGCCACTTACTTCTTTTACATTTTTTGCGATTTGGGACAAGGAACATTACCTTGATAGCGGGAGAACCAGGAGGATACGGCTTCATTGTCAGAATTATTGGAAAGCATTTCTTCCCGATGTGGTTTGTCAGGCGTTCAAGTGAAGTTGAAACAAAGAGAGCTGCGAGAAAACAGGCCAGCGTTTCTTCCCACCTGACATGACGTCGCCAACAGCCCAGCAAAGCTCACAGTTTTCACAACGGGTTTTCTATTGTGCACTGTCAGGTGATGGCGGCAAAAAGCACAAATTGAAATTTTAACGCGAGTAAAGGTCAGACGGAAATGCCGGCAGAATTAAAAAAATATTTGACCAAGGCAAAAAAAATTTTGTCTGTTTTTTGCATTAAAACTTATCCTTAAAGTACGTTTGAAAAGCTGTACAATTTTACTGAATTTCACCTAAAACCTCGGGCATGATTAGTAATTGCAAATATATTAGGTATTAAGAGTCTATTGTTCCCTTTATCGGCAGCAATTTTTTTCCTTTACTTCATCTTGTGCTTGTTCTAAGCAGCCTACCTTAGAACGTTTTGATTTCGTCACTGTTTCTGCGAAAACGACTGCAAAGTGAAATTTCTGTTTGTGATGAGTATTGTGTAATAGAAAGAATGTATGCGATAGACGTGTTTTAGTTTAGTCAGTAACGTCACGCTGGCAGAAACAGAGGCGTAAACCATGTTATAAAGTGATGTCTACGACTGGTCAAAGCTTGGCGCTTAATGTATGTAGTCATATTATTGTTCGTAGAAAGCACTTCACTTAAGATGAGTATAGATACGTGATCGCTTCACGGCTGAAAAGCGGAATAAGAAACAATAAAAGAAGCTAGCAAGTACTAACGACGGCAATATTAATTCGCCACAGCGCTTTTAGCGAGTTATAGCTGCGAGAGCGCAACAAAGGTGTGGGGTATCCTACTTACTGTTTCTCATCAATTGCACTGTTCCTAAGGAATAGAGCAACCAGCTCTGCCAAGAATGTTGTTCAGCACACAGGATTGGCGCACAGTAAGCCACCAAAAAAAAGTTTGCCGCTTTGCTGAGAGAACAAGAATAAATTCATTGAGTTACAATGAACTACAAAAAATATTTCTCGCAGTTTATTTTTGCTAAAGAAAAAATATTGAACGAAGGCATTCTTTTGCAGGTGAACACCAGCACCACGCTCCTCAAAGCGCTATTGAAAGCGCGTTTCCTTTCCTTTCGAAATTTGCGCACAGATCGAGTAGGACGACGTGCCGCGATCAGTGCGAGAGTGTGTTGCAGTTTAATAGGAGGCGTGATGGGCTGCGGCAGAAGCGTAGTTATCTCGTGCAGTGGCCAGGGAAGCTGATCTGTTCGCGTCGCTGTGGGATCACAACCAAGTAGCGGCAATATTTATTTTGTTTCTCCAGGTTGGCCATGGCCACCCTCATTCAACGCCTCGTTTATTTCCAGTCATTCCCCGCAACAAGTGACAAACGTGAGAGGTTTCACTAGACACCGGCATTTTCCATGTGATATTTCGGATGGAAAAACGTGCACTGAGGACAAATGAAAACAACGCGATCTTTTGTGGACAGTTAAATGCTCATGCAAAGCAAGCGCCATTGTGACGACTGTTCATGAGGGAACTCCTCAATATCCCAAAATTCAACAACCACTCTACCTGACCACCACAAGTGGAAGCTGATTTCAGTACATATCGATGCCACCTGTGGATATGAACGGCATGAATTACACATCGCTATCTACCTAACTATCATGCGCCGTTAACTCCCGTCCGATGCGCTGCAGTTGCGTAACGAATAGTTCGTGTAAAGGAGTGTTTAGAGACAACACTGCTAATGCATGAATGGCAAACAAAATACGCCACGGCATGTATGATTTCCTACAGTGAAGTACTGCACGTTTCGCAGTGATTAAACCGCTACAATAATGGTTGTGTGTAACAGTAAGTGAACGAGTCAAAACCATACTGTACTACACTTAGGTATTCTGGGAAGGAGATCGGGAACAGCAGCCATTATATGACACTGGCTGTCACTAAATTTCTGAGCTTCGGACTGATATAGGTGGTTTCTACTAAATATTGCCACATTCCTGGGTACTCTCGTGGCGCCGTCTCCCGACCGAACTGCCTTCCCCGCTATTCTGGCTAGCCTTAGCCATGGTGGCGGGCAGGGCTGCTTCTTCGTCCTCTCTTCTGTGTGGTCCCCTCGGGAGTCCGCTGCTACCTGGTGCTGCACAGTAAAACGTGTCCTGGCCGTCCCGACTGCCTAGCCGTGACATATTTGGTGGAGCCGGCTGGGTAACGTCCCATGTACACTGACTCTGAAGACGCCTTTGAAGCCAGTTCTCAGGGCGTAGACACAACCCCCGTGCACAAAGCGAGCCGCCGCCTGCTAGGCCTACAGCCAGAGTTTAGCGGCCTGAGAAAACTGCAAAGGAAGATGACAACAACCACTGGCAGCCAGACCACTCAACGTTTTGGAGCTGACGCTCCGTTCGTGCTCCACGCGCCCCGGTCACCGCCGACGTTCCACGGAGACAGGTTTGAAGACGTTGAAGATTGGTTGGCCAGTTTCGACCGTGTGGCAGCCTTCAACCAGTGGGACGGTGAGCGCAAGTTGAGGAATGTCTACTTCGCGCTAGAGGACTCGGCAAAGATCTGGTTCGAGAACCACGAGACCTCTTTTGCCACCTGGGAGGTTTTTCGGCGTGAGTTGCTGGCGACATTCGGCAACAGTGAAAGAAAAGAGAAGGCGGAAGTCGCTCTGCACTCCAGGTCGCAGCAGCCAAATGAGAGCGTCACCATGTTCGTTGAGGACATGATGCGTCTCTTCAACCGAGCCGACCCTGCTATGCCCGAGGCCAAGAAAGTGCGCCACCTAATGCGCGGCGTAAAGGAGCAGCTCCTTGCCGGACTGGTCCGTGGCCCGCCAAGAACAGTGGCCGACTTCACAAGGGAGGCAACGAGTATCGAGCGGTCTCTGCAGGAACGAGGTGTGCACTACGGACGTCAGGCTACCGTAGCAGCCGCTTCCCAGTACACGCCTACGTTGCTGCCCGCCGAGGAGCTTCGGGAGCTTGTAAGAAGCCTCGTTCGCGAGGAACTGGCGAAACTTCGCCTTGAAGTTCCACAGGCTAGTGTCGCTGCCGTAACGGACGTGGTCCGTGACGAAATCCGACGAGCTGTGCAGCCGCCTCCCGCTCCACACCCGGCGCCCTCCGTTATGACGTACAGCGAAGCACTACGAAGTCCTAGGCCAGCGATGCAAGCCTTTTCCCCCGTCGTTCCCGTGCCAGTACCATCCCTGCCAGTACCTGCCATGCCAGTACCACCCATGCCGCAGGAGTTCAGACCCCCCCATGAGCAAAGCGCACGTGTGGCGTACGCCAAATAATCGGCCGCTCTTTTACCACTGCGGGGAGCCCGGCCACATCCTCCGTCACTGCCCCTACCACATAATGGGTTTAAGGGGGTTTTCACCTGACGCACCTCGACCACGCTACGGTGAAAGACCACGGGATATCGAGCTGTACCTGGCCGATAACGTGCAGTCCTCGACCCCGCAGCGACGCCAGTCCCGATCGCCATCCCCAAGGTGGTTCTCTTCGCCCGGCCGCCCGTCGTCCTCTGGCCAGTTCAGAGGCGCATCCCCACATCGGGAAATCTGAAGACGGCGTCCTCCGGGGGTAGGGCCGCCGCTACTGGAACGTGTCAAGAGCCTCCACCTTGTCCCGAGTTCCTCCGAAACCTTGTCCCGAGTTCAAGATTGTAATATGTAATATGTTATTACAGTGGCTGAAATGCCTGTCACCGAATGGGTGACCGCTCGGCGAAGCGCACTTCTGCCTCGATTCTCGCTGTAAACGCACGGGCGATTTGGAAAAGCGCAGTGATGGTGACATGCCGCTATCACGCTATCAATAGCAAACTTGCACGTGGCACCATCATAATCTGTGAAAAGCAGCTTTTAAATGGTAAAATTATAAACCGCCTACCGCGCGGACGCCTAAACGAAAGCACTGCCTCGGCCGCTGCGCGCAGCTCTCCGCCCGGACTCGTCCCGGAGCGGTGGCGCCGCAGCGGTGGCGATGAGAACTAGGCGCGATACGGCTCTTTCGGGCGACGCGACGGGCCGCACCCAGTGCGCTCTCCATTGAGCGGCCGTGCGAGTGCTCAAGGACCTCATACTCGGTTTGGATTTCCTTCAGGAGTACGGTGCCGTCATCAATCTTCAGGAGCTAATCGTGTCGTTTTCCACCCAAGGCCCTGTCGACGACGATACCGTGCCACGCAGGGCTAAGTTGTGCGTCTGTGATGACCAGGTGTTGATCCCGTCAAGAGCCAGCATGTTTGTTACCGTAGAGTGCGATAACAGCCCCAGCACTCGTGGCATCGCTGAAACCAACATCTCGCTGCTCCTGGGTCGGCAAGTGTGCGTAGCTCGCGGAATTATTGAATTGAACAGTGGGCGAACCGAACTTTTGGTGGCCAATTTTGGTTCTGAACCTCAGTGTTAGCCTGGCAAAACAGCTATTTCGTACTTCGAAGAACTTTGTGAATTCGCGGGACAGCACGCGTTGTCCGAAATCCCGGCATCAGTGGAGGCACCGACCACTCCCATCAAGACCGACGTGAACCCGAACCTCCCGCCTCATCAGAAACGCTGCCTGGAGGGCATTATCGAATCTTTCCGCGACTTTTTTGCCTCGACCTCCAAGGTCAGGCAGACTCCGATCACAAAGCACCGCATTATTGTTGACGCAAACCAGCGACCGTTATGCCAGCCGCCTTATCGGGTCTCTTCGAAGGAACGTGACGCCATTCGCCGGCAAGTTCAAGAAATGCTCCAGGACGACGTGATACAGCCGTCGACGAGCCCGTGGGCATCGCCTGTTGTTCTTGTGGCGAAGAAGGATGGGACCCTACGGTTCTGTGTTGATTACAGGCGTCTAAACAAAGTCACCAAAAAGGACGTTTATCCTCTGCCACAGATTGATGACTCCCTGGACCGGCTACGCCACGCCACGTACTTCTCGTCGCTAGATTTACGTAGTGGCTATTGGCAAATCGAGGTGGACGAGCGCGACCGGGAAGAGACCGCCTTTATTACACCGGATGGTCTGTACGAATTCCGGGTGCTCCCTTTCGGAATGTGCTCGGCTCCTGTCACCTTCCAGCGGATGATGGACACAGTGCTTGCCGACCTAAAATGGCAGTCCTGCCTCGTGTACCTATATGACGTTGTGATCTTCTCCACCACGTTCGAAGAGCACTTGAGACGCTTACGTGCTGTGTTCGCCGCCATTCGTTCGGCTGGTCTTTCCCTGAAGCCCGAAAAGTGTCACTTCGCTTCCCAGGAGTTGAAGTTTCTGGGCCACATCGTGAGCGCTAAAGGAGTTAGCCCTGATCCCAATAAGACAGCCGCTGTCGCTGCATTTCCCACGCCAACCGATAAGCGAAGTGTGCGCCGCCTTCTGGGTCTCTGCGCCTATTATCGGCGTTTTGTGCGGAACTTCTCCCAGATCGCTGCGCCCCTCATCCGCCTCACGAAAGATGCCGAACCGTTCTCCTGGGGCCTGGAGCAACAACAGGCCTTCGAAGACCTCCGGACTCGTCTGCAAAGTACCTTGGCCACTTCGACGAGTCAGCCAACACTGAACTGCACACAGACGCCAGCAACATCGGCCTCGGTGCGGTCCTTGAGCAGTGGCAGGATGGTCTCGAACGCGTAATCGCATATGCCAGCCGCACCTTGTCACGCTCGGAGGCGAGCTATTCCACCACTGAAAAAGAATGCCTGGCAATTGTGTGGGCAGTGACCAAATTTCGCCCGTACTTATACGGCCGCCCTTTTAGAGTCGTCAGTGATCAACATTCGCTGTGTTGGCTGGCGAACCTCAAAGATCCCTCGGGACGGCTTGCACGCTGGAGCCTTCGCCTTCAAGAGTTCGACGTCACCATCGTTTATAAGTCCGGCAGGAAGCACAGTGATGCCGACTGCCTGTCTCGTGCTCCTGTTGAGGACAACCGAGCTGATCCCGACACCGCTTTTGTTTTTCTCGGCGCCATCTCCACGTCCGTCCTCACTCAACACCAAAGAGACGACAGTGAACTATAGCCTCTCATTGAGTATCTTGAAGGAAGCGCTGAGTCTCCACCGCGAATCTTCTCTCGTGGACTGTCGTCGTTCTGTTTGCGCGATGGCGTTTTGTATAAGAAAAACTACCACCCGACGCAAGCTCTCTATGTGCTCGTCGTACCTGCGGCCTTGCGCGACGAAGTCCTGCAGGCGTGCCATGATGACCCATCTTCTGGTCACCTGGGTTTTTCCCGCACTTTGGCGCGGATACGCCAAAAGTACTACTGGCCCAGGGTTGCCGCAGTTGTACAGCGTTACGCCAGAACTTGCCGCGAGTGCCAACGTCGCAAGACACCACCGACTAAGCCAACCGGACAACTGCAGCCTATTGATCCACCACACGTTCCTTTCTACCAAGTCGGCATGGATTTACTCGGCCCCTTTCCGGAGTCTTCCCTGGGTAACCGGTACATTGTGGTCGCCACCGACTACCTCAGTCGATACTGTGAGACGAAAGCTCTTCCCCGTGGAACAGCTGCCGAAATTGCCTCCTTCTTCATGCACAACATCGTGCTTCGTCATGGCGCACCCACGATCGTTATAACTGAAAGACGGACAACCTTTACCTCGGCGCTGACAGAGGAAGTTATGCGACTCAGCGGCACCAGCCACCGACGAACAACAGCTTATCATCCGCAAACTAATGGACTCACTGAGCGCATAAATAAGACGATCGCCGACATGGTTTCCATGTATGTCGACGACGACCACCGCAACTGGGATGCAGTACTCCCTTACGTTACTTTCGCATATAACACTGCCCTGCAAGAGACGACTCACTTCACACCGTTTCGCTTAGTCCATGGTCGCGAAGCCACGACTATGCTAGACGCAATGCTTCTTCCTGGTAGTGTAAACTCCGCTGTCGTGGGGGCGGACCGCTTTGTTCACGAAGCTGAGGCCGCCCGCCAACTTGCTCGGCAACATATCCGGCATCAACAAGCAAAAGACGCTCACCGTTACAACCATCGCCACAGGGATGTCACATACCAGCCCGGAGAAAACGTTTGGGTGTGGAGCCCAATCCGCCAACGAGGGCGCTCTGAAAAGCTGCTTCGGCGGTACTTTGGCCCCTATATAGTGATACGCCAAGTCGGCGAGGTAAACTACGAAGTTCTCCCTCAAGGAACTGTTGGTTCCTCTCGACGACCAACGTCCTAAGTTGTGCATGTAGCACGAATGAAGCCGTACCACGCCCGCTAGCAGCTCACTCGTCTCTACCTGCGGGCGCCGAACACTAAGGTGTTCAGCGTACGCGCCCGTCGAGATGGTGGTCGGCCAGAACCGCCTTATGGAATCCAACACTCGCCCTGCTGTCCAACCACAACACGCTGCCGCTTGAATACTCCGTCGGACAGAGTACCCACGGCTCGGTTTCGGGAACGCTCACCGACCGCGTGCTGCTCGCACTGGAAGTAGCAAATGTCCAGACTACTGAGAGCTGTCTCTCCCTCCTCGCATACTAGATCAAGACGGCCGAGACGGGATTCCGCGCCCGTCGATGATAACTGCTCCGTGCACCAGGACTACTGCCCCTCTGCACGGGCACCCCATGAACAGCAGGTGCTAGTGTGCCAAAATCCCGTGCGCGGGAAAGCCGCCGTCGGTCCACACGACCAGCCGCGCCGAGGGCGGCGCTTTCCACAGGGGGGGAGCAATGCCACATTCCTGGGTACTCTCGTGGCGCCGTCTCCCGGCCGAACTGCCTTCCCCGCTATTCTGGCTAGCCTTAGCCGTGGTGGCGGGCAGGGCTGCTTCTTCGTCCTCTCTTCTGTGTGGTCCCCTAGGGAGTCCGCTGTTACCTGGCGCTGCACAGTAAAACGTGTCCTGGCCGTCTCGACTGTCTAGCCGTGACAATATTTTGTGTTCCAATAAATTATGTCGCAGCATGTAACTTCTGCAGGCTTGCCTAGGCAAAATTTGCGTCGTATCGCTATCTCGCTGTGCAAAAAAGTGAGTGTTGAATAGTGAATGGTCTCATAAGCTGGCATAAAAACATGGCCTTGAAAAATTCACATTCTAAAGCAGTGTTCACTGAGGTTGACTACAATTTGGTTTCAGAGGGCTGCAAATAATTTCGATGAGGCTTATACGTTGATAGTTGGGAATTTTATTGTATGTCCAAATGTTTTCTTATTACGGGGAGACCATAATGTTCATGAAACAGGGTTAAACAGAACACACGCTTCTCTTCCGTACACCAAGAATGTGTTCTACCCAAGAGAATAAGTGTGCAAGAACGTATACATAAGCAGCACAGCTCCTCGACGAACAAGTAAACGTTCGCTTATTCTACACAGCAGCCCACGTAGGTGTTTTACACCGCAGGAACGATAACCATGGTGAACTGCGATCTAAACTTTAGAGCTTAATGTTAACTCTGACACCACTGTTCAGTCACTTACCATCCCTTGGGTCCGAAGCACAGGATTGTGCAGTAGCTGCGATCGTAGAAAGCAAGCACAGTGCCCACCAGCTACGCACTTGCTCCATGCCTCCTGAAAGCCTTTACGATACCCAAGATCTGAGCGAGAGTGATGGGTGATGGCAACATATACGCAAATATTTAAGTGAAAGCACCTGCACTGCAGCTGTTTTTCTTGTCACGACGCCTCGTGACACTACTCCTTGATAATTATCTTGCGCTATTGTCTTTTCTCTCCAACCTTTGGGTATCCTAATGAATAATCGCTCACGCTCGTGCCTATCTGCTGAAACAAAAAAGACGAAGTTTGTTTTTTTTTGCTGCACCTGTCATTCTACGGCCATAGCGAATGCGCTGGCTTTGACACATGCGAGAGAAGAATATGACTTTAAAGAAAGTAAAAAAACTGGGGAAGATTAACTGGACCAGGCTGCGCGAGACACCTCCACTATACCCTGCTGAAGCAGGAGAATAACAAGCTGACCATCGAGCACCTTGTAAACAAGTAACATTACGTGATAATTTATTTCACGTGTTGTATATACTTTTAAATCTTAACCCTCCTTTCTGGGTGAGAATAGTGACGGAAAGGACGACAGTTTATGCAGAAGAATAAATCTTGCGCAAGAAACGAAAATGTAATTGCACATTTTGAAAATGCAAAAAAGGATAGGACATGGAATAAGGCAGCGCTAGCCAATATGTTCCAGTAAACAATGCGTCAACTGTAGTGATGACTTTATGCAAAAAATGCACAAAACAGCCGGAAAAAATACTACTCCGATGATTAGTGAGATTATGCGTCAGATGCCAGAAAAAAAAATAATCTGGGCACGAAGAATTGCTCGCGGAAATAAAGATACCCATGCGCACGTAATGCGAAATTTCAGGGATAACTACTTCAGCCCATAATTCTCCTTAGTTGGCCGAAATTGTACAAAAACATGGGTGAAAAAAGGAAGGTAGAGTCACAGAGATCAGTAAATGTTTTTACAAATTTTCAGAGAATACCTGCGCCAAATTTTATAGGGTGCTGAGCCCTAAACTCATTAAGCACTCTTTACGACATAATCTGGCGAATGTTATCGGGGAAACACGAAGAAACGGCGGAATGGCATGATGTTGCACCAGAGGAAAAATACATTAGAAAATCTACGCTGAATTTAGCTAAATCTTACCTCCGAACATTATAAGACCTGGTGTATACGCCACGTGCGCTCGCTGTAAGGGCGCCGCAAAAATAAAATTGGTGTGGTTTAGCTCTGGTTAAACCTAGTTGGTTGCGAAAGCAATACAATGCAGAAGCAGTAGAGCAACTAGATTCAGATATACACTCTTTGTCGGTGAGTTCTTTGGCGAGACTCCTCGAGGAGTGCGGTACGACCGGCTCCTCTTGGCGGCGATGAAGAGAGCAAGCTGACGTCATGCGTCACCATAGCAACGGAGAGGCTTACGTCACACCATCTGTTAGGCGCGATGGCGGCTCCTCGAGGAGCAGAGGAGTCCACGGGCCACGGACCACGCGACGAGGGGTTAGACCTGGCGTAGTGTTGCTTTCGCAATAAAACCTCTTGCAACCGGTTCAAGAAACAGTGGCGGAATCCGCTGGCCGTGTTCCTCCTCGTTGGTACCCGTTTGCAGACCAGCTTGTCGAAACTGCAGTGGCTCAAGTTAGGGGCTCAGGTTTTCTCTTCATGTTTCCTTTGCAATAAGGGAGCCTTGACGCTGCCATATTGTTCACTGGACTGTCGTGAGCACCTTCTCTTTGCTATTATCTAACAAGCTACGCTCTTCACTTCGTTTTACGCAATCGGCACCATCGGCTGGGTGTTTGTTGCTGCACATGCAACAATGAGGCTGCTCTGAGGTGCAGTTATCAGCAGTATCACCTTCTCCGTAGAAACGGCAGCGGGACTCGGACTTGCATACTTTGCTGCTATGCCCGAACCGCCAACAGTTGATGCATTGAAGAGGGTGCGGTTGCAGCCTGTCTACACGGATACAATCGGCCACATTTTCAGTTCATCAGGGCAGAAAAGAGCCAGAAGAAGTTTTTTGTTACAGACTCAGTAGCAGACACGCGAGCCATTTACCCCTCCACTGCAGCGATAAACTGAAAGGACTCCAACTCCTGCATCCTGAAACTCTTGTAGAATTTCTTGCGGGGAAGATGCTGGGTCGACACCGCGTACAATAAATACCCTTGACACATGCAAGCTGTTCGGGAATGGATGCTTCCACCGGAAATGAGCTGGAAATTTTGCACTGAAGCACCTCCGCTACACAAACGATGTCTGAGGACTTGCAGATAATTTCTCTACGGCACTTACGGGTGACTTGCTGGGTTTGGGTCTGGAGATCTGGAGAGCTGGGCTGGTGTCGCTGTGCGCGCCGTGGGAGTGAAGGACGAGGCCCAGGATGCGAATCATGGAGACTAGCGGAATGGGGTGGTTCCCTAGCGCAGCGTAAGTGAGATAGGAGGGAGGGTCGGTGGGGTCGTGCGGCCTGGGGCGGTGAAAGAAGAGTTCTGATTTGGAAGGGGAGCAGGCTAGGCCGCGTTTGCGAACGTACGAGTCGATGGTGCTGAGGGCCGACAGTACGTTGTGTTCCATGTTGGCATCACTGCGTCGATTGGCCCAGACAGTGATGTCTTCAGCATGGAGGCTGAAATGTATGTCGAGATCTTGGGAGAGTTGGTGGGGGAGTTGGAGAAGGGCTATGTTGAAGACGAGTTGAAGGGGATAGGAGACTGCACAGCACCGTGAGGCGTTGCCGTGCTCCAAGTGAGACACCGGGAAGCTGGTGATCGCCCAGGGTGAGTGCGTCTGTTCGTTCGGAGAGGAAGTCACGGACGTAATTTTACATCCGCGGGCCAATGCCTAGGGTGTGGAGGCCTTCTTGGGCAGCTGCTTGGGTAACGTTGTCGAAAGCTTTTGTCAGGTGGATACAGAAGATACTGACCACCGAGGCGGCAGTCAGGGCAGAACTTCAACTCCTCAACACGTCCTCAGCTCCTGGCCCCGACGGAGTGCACAAGGCACTCCGAAACCTCGATTCACCCTCCAGCAAAGCCCTAACCAACTAGTTCAATGAATTCTGGATGCGTGGCGCCCACCCGCCTAAGTGTAAAGACGCCAAAGTAATCTTTATTCCCAAATCCGACAAACCATTTCTCCCCGCTAACCTTCGTCCCATCTCTCTTACGTCTTGTGTGGGCAAGCTCATGGAGTACGTTCGCCACACCCTGATATCTGGCGAATAACAACCTCATGCCTTCGTGCATGCTTGGCTTCCGCCTAGGCTTATCCACCCAGGACGTCTTTCTAGAACTCAAACACCACATCCCTGACATCCCCGCGGGCGACGCCAAGGCTATGCTCGGCAGATTCCGGAGCTCTATGTAGCGCCATCTTTCCAAGCGGCACCATATTGCATGGCCTCAATCAATGTTGCCTAAAACTTGAGAACGAGAATGCCAATGAACTCAATTAACGCCAGCGGCCTATTGAAATTGGACGTGAAAAATTACCGACGATTACGTTACTTCCTATTGCGAAATTTTAGCGCAGCTCATCAGCTGTTTCAGCGTTTCGATAGATCCAGGCAAAGAATTCGAGCAAGACATGTATATGCATTACAGACAACTTGTTATTTTTCACAGATATTCCTTCTTCAAGAAACTCTCCACACTTGTCATGAAGGAAGCTTTGTGGTCGGAAAATACGTAGATGTGTGTATCCTCCACTTGCTGCACTAATCCTTGGATCTCAAAGACGAGGTCTATGCAACTATTTCGCGAGGTTGTCACAACCGTGGGAGGCGTTACGAGCGAGACGAACAGGATATTCTCCCGCATAAGTCGTAAGAAATTTTTGTTTGTCGTTATATCTACATTAAAGTCCTCATCCACCCTGCCACCGTGGCAGGTGGCAGTTAATGGTTGATCGCGAGAGTTCGCTCGCTGTTGTCAGCCCTAACGCGTTCAGACCACATCTCTCTCTCATGACCCCACGTACCTATAAGCGCGATTCAGGCGTCCACTGACCCAGGGAGCCAGTTATGCATTTCCTTTCATTAAGATAATCGGAGTGTCAAACGTTGTCAGTGCCAACGCCAATGAACATAATGAACATAATGGCTTCCGGGCCGCGTTTCTGGCACAACGTTGTCACTGCCTTCAGCCCACATATCTCTCCCAAATTCCTGGTGAGACTTCGCATGGGCTCCAATATAATCATCGCAAGTACTCCCTACGACGACACGGCTGAGGCTCTCCGCTGCATAACCAAGCTGGTCCTAGGGGGCAAGGAATATCACGTCAATGCTTATGTGGCAGCGCCGGAAGACGTCGTGCGGGGCGTGATTCACGGAGTTGACCCAGGAATACCGTCCGAAGAACTTTTGGCCAACCTCCGTGTCCGAACCCAGGGAGCAGAAGTACTACAAGCCCGCATGCTGGGCCACACCAAAACAGCGGTCATTACGTTTCGCGGCCCGATCATTCCCCGCTATGTCATATATTACGAGGGTGAGATGGCCTGCTATCCGTTCAGACCTACCCAACAAGTATGCCATGTGTGCCTGAGACTGGGGCACAGATCGGACGTCTGCCCGACCCCCAACATCAAAGTATGCCAGAATTGTGGCCAACATAACCCCGAGCAAGACCATCCCTGCTCAGTAAAGTGTGCTATCTGCGAGGGAAAACACCCAACGGGATCCAAGGAGTGCAAACAGCGTCTGAAGACCAACACTACTCCTCCCACCTCCCCCCAAAACACCAAAAAGCAAGGCAGGCTCAGCCGAATCGACAAGTCCAAGCGAGATTTCAGGTAGTTCTCATCGGAAGACGAGGAGGCCGAGTATACCGACCGCTCCAGCTATCGATCCAGATCCAGAGGGCGATCTAGTTCCCGGTCCAAGTCAAGGCCAGGAGACCTTTCCCTCCCAAAACACAAGCAAGACAATGCGAAGCAGGAGACCAAGACCAGCCAGGGCCAAGGACCTCCACCAGGCAAGAAAATGGACTCCCCGACAAAAGGGTAAGGTGGTCTCAGGTTGCCGTCTCCCCTGCTCAAAACAATACTAATACATGCCAGGATTGCAAACAGCTAGAAAATACTAACAAACAGCTCAGAGCAAAAATAGCGGAGCAAAACCAACGCATACAAAGGTTAGAGGAAAAGGTCAACCAACTTCTTAGCTCTCCCTCAGCAACACCTAGCCTAGTACAAGCATTACCAGCCCCAGCAAGCATGTAAACTGAAGACCTTAGCAATCTACGGCCTCAGACGCAGAACACAACTCCCCAAGCCTCTGTTCAATATCCTCCCCCTGACACAAATGTTGAACAACCAACTCTCCAACAAATTATGGTCCAAATCCAGGCTCAGATGCAAGCTCTGCAACAACAAATGCAACAACAATCCTTCCAGATGCAACAGCAAATTTCCGCTGTGCAAGAAGAATTCAATTCTAAAATCCAAGTCGTCACGCAGGGAGTCAGGAAACGCGCAGGACTGACTGACAACCCCCGGGCCAAAGTCAACAGAAGACATACAAGCGTGGCTGACGTCAGCGATTGTGAATCCGTTGCTAGCAGTCAAGATGGCCCCCTCCCCTAAACAAGCACAAAACCACTTAGAAATCTGGCAATAAAATTGTAGAACTTTCAAAAATAAGGACAGTTCCTTGCTTATGTTCATTCAAAAGTCTCCTATACCCCCGGATATAATCTGTCTCCAGGAAACCCGCGTGGCTCCTTACCTTCCTGGATATTATACAATGGCACCTACGCACTCGCCGAGAGTAGCTACTCTTGTGGCCAAATCAGTTACGACAGTCCCACATCAACTCCCCTTCATAGATATTAACCATGTTCTAGTTGAAGTTCTGCCGTAAAAGAGGGGAAAGCAGAGCATCTTTAACCTAAATATCTACAGCCCTCCAAGCCGCAAGAAGGAAGATTTTCTGCCTATACTAACAGAATGCACCAGAATCGCCCAGGACAACCCCTTGGTGGTTCTGGGAGACATGAATGCAAGACACAGCTCCTGGGGCTACATAAGCGACTCTCAAAAAGGTGCTAATCTACTTGAAGCCGTGGAATTGCTAGGTTTAGAACTCGTCACTGATATTACCTCTCCTACTAGAACAGGGAACAGTATTAGCCGAGATACCTGCCCAGACCTCACCTTCATTAAGAACATTAATCACGCAACCTGGACTAACCTAGGGGAATCCTTGGGCAGCGACCACAACATCATAGGTCTCTCTATACCAACTGCCAGAATCAGAAGAGCTCTGGGAAATGTACACATCACGGACTGGACAAAATTCAGAGACTGCCCGCCGCCAGAAGGAGGCATTAAAAATATTCAAGAGTGGACTCAACTAATCAAAGATGCCCACTCAAGCAACACTCGAACCATCCAACGGACCGTAGAAGCACCGGACGTAGATCGCCACCTATTGCATCTATGGGAGGCTCGAAAAGGCCTCACTAAACGCTGGAAAAAGCAGCGTCTCAATAGAAAACTAAAACTACGATTTGCTAAGATTACACAGCAAGCGCAAGCATATGCTATACAACTGTGTAGACAAAACTGGTCTGAGTTTTGTGCTTCCCTGAAAGGCACTCTAAGCACAGCCCAGACATGGACCATCTTAAGATAAATGCTCGACCCGAATAAGGCCTAATCAGTTACCAGCCGAACTCTCCAAACAGTTGCCCATAAGTTTCAAGGCACAGACCAAGACCTCATAACAGCCATGCATCGCAAGTACATAGGAGACCACACCCCTCCATGCACCCTGACCTATGAAGGACAACAAAATCCAAGCTTAGACGCCTCCATAACGGTATCTGAAGTTTATGCTGCAGCAAGAATAGCTCAGCGGAACACAGCACCGGGCGGAGACAAGGTTACCAACGCTATAATTCGAAACCTCAGCAACGACCATCTGAAAGACCTAACAGAATACATTAACAAGGAGTTATGGGAGAAAGGCCAGGTTCCAGCTGAGTGGCGCCATGCGGACACCATTATGATTCCAAAGGCCGGGAAACCCCCGGCAGTAGAGTCCCTTCGCCCAATCTCCTTAACCTCCTGTCTGGGCAAACTGTATGAAAGAATCATACACACCAGACTCCAGAACTATATAGAAGATAACAACTTTTACCCCTACACTATGGTGGGATTCCGAAAAGGTCTCTGTACACAAGATGCCTTCCTAAGGATTAGCGAAGAAGTGCTTAATACAATACCCACCCACGGAGAAAACCTTCTTTTAGCCCTGGATTTAAAAGGAGCCTTTGACAACGTCTCCCATCAGGCTATCCTAGAGGAGCTGTGTGGTCTAAACTGTGGAGAGAGGATATTTAACTACAACAAGGCTTTCCTCTCCAACAGAACCGCCACCATAGGCATTGGTGAAGTCGGTTCTCATCCCTTCCCCATGCCTAACAGGGGTACTCCTCAAGGGGCTATAATATCCCCCCTCCTCTTCAATATTGCCATGCTAAAGCTAGCAAGAAAGCTTCAAACGCAGCCCGACATAGGCTACGCGGTCTATGCCGATGATATAACTCTATGGGCCACACACGGCTCCTTAGCCCAAAAAGAAGAAGCCCTACAAGAAGCCATACACAGGGTTGAAGAATTTGCTGCGGAAAGTGGTCTGGAGTGTGCCCCGGAGAAGTCTGAGGTCATTAGACTCCACAAACTCCCTTACACATCCCCAGGAGAAGTTGAGCTTTTCCTGGGTGGACGCAAGATTAATGAAGTGGACAAGATCCGGATACTGGGGCTCTGGCTTCAAAGTAACCTCAGATCCGACCACATGATCAGAACCATCAAAACAACAGTTAATCAAATCTCAAGAATGATCCGCCGCATTACCTGGCACCGCAAGGGTATGAGAGAAGAGGACACCCTTAGACTCGTCCAGGCCCTAGTTCTGAGCAGGATAACATACGGCCTCCCTTACCAAAAACTGGGCACTGTGGAAACTAGAGCTATCGATACAATCATAAGAGGGGCTTACAAAACTGCCCTCAATCTTCTAATAGCCACTTCTACAGAACGACTCCTAGAGCTTGGTCTGCACAACACTTTTACCGAGCTCCAAGAAGCCCTCTTGGAAAGCCAAAAAGAACGCCTTCTAAAAACCAATGCGGGAAGGACGATCCTGACTAAATTAGGGACATGGCCGGGGCTGGAGACAAGAGGCAGTAAAACTTCTCTTCCACTCCAAACCCGAGAAAAGATCACCGTTAGTCCAATCCCACGTCACATGCATCATGCTCATCAGCAAGGCAGACGACAAGCGCGAGCAAAGGCACTTCAGAAACACCTAGAAAGCGACTGTAAAGCCGTTTACGTAGACATTGGGGCCTACCCCACGCCGGGAAAGTTCTCAGTCGCTGCGATTGACCACCAACTAACACCGGCTCTCCAAGCTACTATATATGCAGAAAACCCCTCCTCTGCAGAGGCTCTGGCAATAGCTATCGCCATCAAACATAAAGACCAAAGAGGAGAGTCCTCCCACGTTATAACAGACTCCCAACAAGCCTGCCGAGACTTTCTTAATGGCAGGCTTCCCTCAAGAGCAACACAGCTACTTGGCAATCTCAGCCTAACACACAGACTAACATGGACACCTGGTCACGAAGGACTAGCTGGAAATGA
Source organism: Amblyomma mixtum (assembly GCF_055824585.1). Lineage (NCBI taxonomy): Eukaryota > Metazoa > Arthropoda > Arachnida > Ixodida > Ixodidae > Amblyomma > Amblyomma mixtum. Next base: position 185,909,331 of record NC_143021.1, read on the forward strand.
GGTAGCCAACGATCTAGCCCGAGATTTAACCCACCGGGCGGATCCTCATCCCTACCCCACGCACATGCCTAGCACCTATGGTGACAGATTAGAACATATTCGGCTGGAGCGCAGAAAATACCCACCCCCTCACATAAAACTAGACTCCTCCGCAGCCATAGACTGGAGGAAAATTCAGACCAACACTTTCCCTAACTTGTTCATCCTACACAAGATTAGCCCCACTCAATATCCGAATACATGCCCTTGTTGTGGAGCTTGCCCTACGCTCTACCACATATCGTGGGAATGTACAACGAAACCAAAACACTTAACTGTATACAACCCGACATATGAGCAGTGGGAGGTGGCCCTGACCAGCGAGACCCTGGATCAGCAACTTAAGTTGGTTCAGCAAGTCCGTTAGTCAGCTAAAGCCAGTGGCGCCTTGGACTAGGGGTGCCACCCAAGTTGCTCGAGCACCCTTCCTGTTTTTAAATAAAAGTTTCCTCTCTCTCTCTCTCTCTCTCTCTCTCATCGCCCCACGTGCTTAAAAGCGCAATTCAGGCGTCCACTGACCCAGGGAGCCAGTTATCAGCACTTCCTTTCATTAAAATGATTGAAGTGTAAAGCGTTGTCAACGCCAACGCCAATGAACGCAACTAACGTCGACTGTCTATGGCTTCAACGCCGCTTTTCTGGCACAGCGTTGTAATTGCCAACGCATGCAGCGCACATCTGTCACTACCGCCACGTAGCTTAAAGCACAATTGAGGTGTCCAGTCTTCCAAGAGGGTAATTATGCGCCTTAACTCTGGTTCAGGTGTCCACAGAGATGTGTGACACAGATACTGCGCCATTTCCATCCCTCAAAATCCAATTTGCCAATTTTTATCCTTTGCTTTCCAAGCTCCCGCTCCATCGGTTTCACCGCTTAAAGCGGGAATAAGGTGTCCACTGCTGGTTACAACGGGTGCAAGGGGCAACGGCGGCGGCAACGGCGACGTCGTGAAACGCAGAAACGGGAGCCGAAGAGCTGCGCTATAACATTTGGAGGACGCTTAAGCTTCGCATCGACGGATAACGTCACCTGGACCACCGCGACACCACTCTTGAGCCGGTAGGCCCATTTTTTGGACTTTTCAAGGACTTTTTAGTGGCCAGCCGCGGCCGGAAAGCTGAGCCTAGCGCAGGCCTAGCGCGTTCCCGGGGCGGTACCGTGCGGTGCTTGCGTGTCTCGACATCAGCCAGCATGGAACACCGGGACGCTGACGACCCTATCATGAATGAACCTACCCGGACCTCGGCCCAATGTTCGGCGACTATTCAAGATACGGACGAATCTTCTGCCGCGCCGCCGACCAATGCGAGCTCCGGACTCGGGGACGCAGTGACCGAGGCCATGGAGACATCGCCACCGCAGCGGGATGACGGGGCCGACATCGACTCACTGCAAGACGAAGATATGGATCGTTGGGAACTTGTTTCTTACAAACGGCGCCCAAAAAGGAAAGGTTCGAAGAAAGGTTCGAAGGGGCCCGGTGATCCCCGCGAAGAAGTAAGCAACAAAATAGCGCGGACAGCCGCAGCTGGCGGAGCAGAGACGCAGGCGAGTGGCGGGACGCGCTCTACATTAAAACCACATCTGGCGGTAGCGCAGCGGCAGATAAGGCCACGTCCGCCGTCGCTACCGAAGGATGATATCAAGATCATTTATCGCCCCAAGGGAGGCCTCAAAATCACCGAAATCCGTGTCGACCAGGCAACGCAAGCCCTCGTCGAGGCCAGCGGAGGAAAGATCAAGGAAGAAGACTTCATCATGAGACTCCGACCCGGATCGAACATCATGATTGCGTGCACGCCCGACGTGGACATCGCCGACGTGCTCAGGAAAATCGAAAAGCTCACGCTCAATGACCAAACTTATGCAACCAACACCTACCCAGCACTACCGTACGACTTGAAGCGTGCGGTAATCCACAGCGTCATGCTGGGGCAATCACCGGCCCTACTAAAATCGAGGCTGCGGCTTCGATCCCAAGGAGTGAAGATCCTCGAAGTGAGAATGCTGGGAAGTCGGAAACGGCGCTCATCACGTTCGACGGCCCTTATATCCCGCAGTGGGTCATCTACCGCTCCGGAGAATTCAAGACCTACCAATATCGTCCTACCAGGCATATCTGCTACGTGTGCGGAGAGCAAGGTCATCGTCCGGACACCTGTCCAACGCCGAACACCAGGCTCTGCAGGATGTGCGGCACACACGACCCACCAGAAGGTCACCCTTGCAAGGCCAAATGCATGGTGTGCGAAGGCGACCACGTCACCAGGGAGTGCCGTCGACGCCTGAAGACTACTGACGAGTTCCTTGGCAGCACGACCGGCGGCCGGCAGTCCCGGAAACAACAATGGCAGCAGCAGCAGCAGCAAATGCCGCAGCAGCAACAACCGCAGCAGCAGCAGCGGAACCAGAACCTGAGTCGAGAGCGCCGACCCAGGTGGCTTAGCTCGGAGCGGGACCATGGCCGCTCCTCGAGCCGAGGCTGTAGCACCCCGCGAGATCGCAGCCAGAGCCGATCCAGGGATGACTCTTTCCCGCCGCTCAACCGATCAACGGCCAAGCCGAAGCAGCAGCAGCAGCAGCCACCGCAGAAACAACACAAGAAGGGCGGCGTCAAGGTGAACTGGGGAGCGGGCTCTCCAAACCCACTGATTCCCCACTCGGATCAACCGAACATTACGCGTAACTCGAAAAGGATTAAAGCTCTAAGGGAGGAGAATGCATCTCTCCGAAAAAAAAAAATCGACGACCTCATTAAAGAGATGCAGGCTCAGAGAACAGGGCAGCTACCGCAGCCCCGACTCCGCCGGTCGAGGTGTAACGATCTCCAACCCCCTTAGAAGTGAGCCCCGAATAATTAAGAGCTTTCATGCAGCGCGTGGAGGATTTCATGATTCGCACCGAAGGACAGTTTCGCCAAACTCATGCAAGATTAGATGCTATGCAGGTCCAACTCAACCTGTCAGAATAGAACGTCACATTACTACAGCAAAAAGTTGGGTTGCAGGACCAAAGTTTCAGCAACCACGTCAAAAGGCAAAATACGCAACGAATAACAAACGTGGCCCGGGATAGGATCATACACGAGCGCCGTTTCGGCACTGAAGGCTCCAGTCAGAACAATGCCCAAAACCATGGCTAAACAAACTCCACCCGAAATCTGGCCCTGGAACTGCGTGGGGTACCGCGAAAAGTAGAGACTCCTAATGCAGTTTTTACATCGGCAAGACTCCACACCCGATATAATAGCTTTACAGGAAACTAATACGACACCGTCACTCAGGGGATATACGTGCAACGATAGCGGACGCACGGCAACCCTGGTCAGCAAAAAGTTGGTAGCCATAGCCCATGACCCCATTCCCAACACCAAAATTCAGCACTTAGTGACGGAAATTATTCCCAAAAAGAAGCGTAAGGAAAAGAGTGTCTTTCTCGTAAACCTCTATAGCCCGCCTCGCCAGCGGGACGCGAATTTTCATACACTCTTTCTAGGGGCCAGCAAACTTGCGAAAAGCAACTCGTTGCTCATTGTAGGCGACTTCAACGCTCGTGTACAGCAATGGGGATACCCCACTAATAATCAGAAAGGTATTCAGGTCGAGGACGCGGCGGAAGCGATCCAATGTACCCTCTTAACAGACGAACTTCAACCCACGCGCCTTGACACTTCGATCTGCCCAGATACGTGTCCGGACTTAACGCTTGTCAGGGGAGTGAAACACGCAACGTGGGAGAATCTGTTGGAGAATCTAGGCAGTGACCACTATATCCTGAAGACCACGATAGCAGCCACCAACATCAAGCGCAAATCCGGCACGGCCAAGATCACTAACTGGCCGGCTTTCCGCAAGGCTTGCACGGACCTGGAAGGGGGATTACTTCCATACATGATTGGTGTGAACAACTTAAAGACATCCAAAAGCGATACACTCAGGAAGTGGATCGCACCAAGCAAACACCAGAGGTGGACCCTCGGCTCCTCAGGCTATGGGAGGCACGTCGAGGACTGACCAAGCGCTGGAAGAAACAGCGCTTTAACAGGAAGCTCAAGCTCAAGATCGCAGAAGTCACCAAGACAGCGGAGGAGTACGCGACCCAACTGGCCAGGGAGAGCTGGCAGCAGTTCAGTAGCTCGCTGGACGGTAGCCTCAGCACGGTCAAAACGTGGTTTATACTCAAGACCCTCCTCGACCCTACCCAAGCCAGGGCCGAAAGCGGGAAAGCTATCCGCAGACGCATCCACACCTTCGAAGGTACGGAAGAGGAACTGCTAGTTAAAGCCAAAGCGAAATGCTACGGCACGACCTTGCCTGCGGCGTACGCGAAACCATACCTGGGGAAACCGAACACCCACCTATACAGGCTGATCACCAGGGAAGAAGTGTTCGCTGCAATAAAGGCATGCACGCGCAACACTGCGGCGGGAGCAGACAAGATCCAGAACGCACTCATACGCAACCTCTGCGACGAGGCGGTCGACCAACTGACCACTTTCCTCAACGGGCACTGGGCCGCAGGAACGGTTCCTGAAGAGTGGAAGCATGCAGAGGTCGTAATGATTCCCAAACCGGGTAAGAAACTCCAGATCGAAAATCTCCGACCTATCTCACTCACCTCCTGCCTAGGCAAGCTTTACGAGCGAGTCGTTACTCGGAGGCTCCAAAGCTACATGGAAGACGAAGACCTGTACCCCCACAGTATGTTCGGCTTCCGAGCCCACCTCTCCACCCATGACATCCTCTTGCAACTCAAAGAGGAAGTCCTCACCAATGTCCCGAGCGTAGGCGAGAACGTGTTTATGGCCTTCGACATCAAAGGGGCCTTTGACAACGTCAGCCACACGGCTGTAATGGAAGGACTCGACAACCTCCACTGCGGCGAGAGGATTCACAGCTACGTGAAGGCCTTTCTCTCCACCCGCACTTCAACGGTTGGGCTTGGAAACCTTCGCAGCGCTAAATTTTCGACCCTCAACAAAGGCATACCTCAAGGGTCCGTCGTCTCGCCACTACTTTTCAACGTGGCCATGATCGAACTCGCGAGACAACTCGAGAAGATCGAAGGCATACAGCACGCAATATACGCTGCCGACGTCACGGTCTGGGTTACCGCTGGGTCGTTCGGCCAGAAAGAAGAACGACTGAAAGCAGCGGCTACCTGCGTGGAAGAATATGTCAGTGCACGAGGCCTCGCCTGCTCCACCGAAAAATCCGAACTCCTGCGAGTACACAAAGGGAAACACAAGGAAGGGTCCCTCAATGTCTATCTCGAAGGTCAGCTAATTCCCGAACGAGACAAGATACGAATCTTGGGAATGTGGCTGCAGAGCAACCAGCGATGCGGCCATACGCAAGGCCTTCTCAAGCAATCGACCACTCAGGTCGCCAGAATGATCACGCGCGTGTCGCAGAAGCGGAGCGGCATGCGAGAGGGGGATACCCTGCGCCTGGTTCTGAGCCTGGTGGTCAGTCGCGTGGGTTGCGCCCTCCCGTACTTCAACCTCAACAAAGGAGAAGTGGATAGTGCAGATACCATACTCCGCAAAGCTTACAAAACAGCCCTGCATCCACCAATGAACACCTCCAACGCAAAACTACTGGCTCTTGGAATTCACAACACCTTCGAAGAGATCAAAGAAGCCCAACTGGTCACGCAGTTAGCCATTCTCTCTCAGACTCCTACGGGGCGCTCGCTTCTTAGACGACTGGGGCTGGCGCAGGTGCGGAAATCGTGAACCGTACTGCGAGCATACCGGACGCAATTCGCCAGACGCTAAAGGTTCGCTCCCTTCCCCGGAACATGGACTCCAACCTGCATGCGGCCCGTAGGACAGCCCGGGCGAGGTATGTACAACAAAACCTAGCTACAAAATCCATAACGGTATACACGGACGTGGCTCCGTATACAGGAAGCTCACATAACAACACAGTGGCGGTAGCTATTGATTCTAACCTAAAGAAATTAGCTAGCGCCTCAGTCAGGGATTGCACGGTAACCGAAGGGGAGAAGCTGGCCGTAGCTCTAAGCTCTAGCGGCGGTAGTCGGTTATTGAAGCAACACATCCCTTACCATCCTTACAGATTCGAGAGAAGCGTGCCGTAACTACATGAACGGCCGCATAGGTCGCGCTGTGCTCCGGCTCCTCCATAGCGCGACCGCACCAAAAGTCACACATTGCATTTACTGGGTGCCAGGACACACCGACATAGCGGGGAACGAACGCGCCGACGAGGTAGCTCGAGGGTATACGAGCCGAGCTTCCTCCCAATCGGACGATCTACCCGACCGAGTCGGCCCTACGTACTCAGACATTCTCAACTACTATAAGGGGGCACAGATCCGCTATCCGCCGCCTCATCCTGATCTAAATCTAGAGGCAGTGTATTGGCGAAGATTGCAGACAGGAACATTCCCACATATCCTTAACAAGATTTACCCGACGCAATATCGGGACACTTGTCCGTGGCGTGGCAGCAAACCATCGTTGTACCACATCACGTGGGAATGCATAATGAACGACAGCTTTCGCAAAGACCCCAGTGCAGAACAGCGGGAGAGCCGGCTCTCCAGCGGCGATCTGGGTTGTCAACAAGGTCTGATCCAGCACGCCCAACGAGCAGCGAAGCTGTGGGGAGTTCTGGAATAGGGGCACCGACCGTGTGAAAAAGAGGATGTACCTCTTCTTTCTCGTCTGCTACTAGCACGTCTTTCTAGAGCAATAAAAGTCTTTCCTACCTACCTGCCTTAAGCTTCGCCTTTAATAGTGGAACGCGACAGCGTCTTGCAGCGCTGCCAGGGAGCCCACGGAATACCCTCGCCCGTTCTGCGCGACACCTTGCCCGTCGGAAAAATTGAAATATTGGTTTTATGCGAAGCATATTACAATAGGTAACCCAAGCCCTTCGTGACGGTTACATGCCGTGCACACCACGTGGCACAATGACGTCACGACAGATGAGAGACCGGGCTCCAACTTGTGGCGTCGCTGCGGTTGCACGCCGTTCAGACCACGTGGTATGGTGACTTCACACCACGTGACACAATGACGTCACCACAGATGACAGACGTGGACAGGAATCAAAGTAAGAAAGAGAACGCCACCATTTGGCAATGGAATTGCCGAGGGTACCGACGGAAGCGAGCGCTATTACAGCACCACGTGCAACATGTAGAAGACAATGAAGTCGAGAGTTCGACGAAAACTCGTCTGGTCGGGGACAAACATGTTGACGATGAAGAAAGAACGCCGACCAAAGAAAAAACAAAAACAAAAACAGACGTATCGGTTCCCGTACGGGAGCCTTGTTCACATTGAAATGAAGCAAGCAGCTGAGTGGCATTACATATGTTTGAAAAGAGGGCGCAGGGAGCGTGCGTAGATGGGGTTAAGATTTCCGTCGTTGCGGTTAAGGGTGTGACTAGTAGTTTGGATGATTAATGATTCCAAGTGCAGGCGAGGGCGTAGCTTCTTTTCTGTTGAAAGCACGTGTGCCCGACCCCAGTCGATGTCATGGCCTGTAGATACTGCGTGTTCGGCGATAGCATTGGAATCCACTTTTTTGTTACGTACATCGTTACTATGTTCTTTTAGCCGCCTTTCGAAGTTTCCGGTTTCGCCAATGTATGCGTAGTCACAGTCGGAACAAGGAATCTTATACACTACGCCAGGATATTTTTCTTTGGGAAGGGGGTCTTTGACGTTTACCAACGCATGGCGCAGTTTTCTTGTCGGAACATGGGCGATATGGACGCCAAAGGTGCGCATGATGCGCGCTAAAGCCTCGCTTATTCCGGGAGCATAGGGCACGGCAGCACGCTTCAAGGGTGACAGAGGAGTATCGCCTGCTGGGCGACATAACTGTTTTTCCACGGATTGCACAAATGAGGTCAGGTAGCTGTTGCTTGAAAGTTCTTGTCGTACAGTTTGAAAATCAGTGGTCTGTTCTTCAAGGGAAGACAAACCAATTGCTATAGCGCTGCAGGAAACTGGGGGAAATCAGGTAAAACTGGCCGGATACCAAAGTTTCTATAGCGATAGGGGTGAAAAATGCAGGGTGGCCACGCTGGTGAAAAGGAATATAGCAACCCTAGAGCACGAAGTGAGTACGGGGGACATAGAAGCGGTAATGCTAGAAATGATTACGGGACGCAAGAGAGCAAAAAGCATATTTCTGCCTAACATCTACAGCAACCCGAAGCAGAAGAAAATGAAATTCGGAACGATATTTAGAAAAGCCATCAAACTGGCCGGCCAGAGCCCGTTGGTGATCGTGGGAGACTTTAACGCGGCACACCAGGAATGGGGGTACGCGAGGCAAGATCCGAAGGGCAGACATCTCCTTGAGGAGTCCCAAAATCTCGGACTTACCTTGCATACCGACCCATGTGCGCCCACTAGGGTAGGTAGCAGTGTAAGTAGAGACACCGCGCCGGACCTCACCTTCAGTAAAAATGCAGGCAGGGTAGAATGGGCAAACACCAGAGAAAATCTGGGTAGCGACCACTTCATCGTAGCTACGAAGCTGGGAGAAGGAATCAAGCTACGGAAACTCAAACAGGCGAGAATAGTGGAATGGGGCAAATTCCGGGAGATTCGCAGAAGCCACAAAGCTAAGGAAATTGGAGACATAGGAGACTGGACACAACAGCTGAGGGAAGATGCCAGGCACGCGGAAGCAGTAGCTGAAGGGGAAGATGCACCGGAGATAATGGATAGCAAACTAATGAGCATGTGGAAGGAGAAGGAAAGGCTCGAGAAGAGACTCAAGTCTCAAAAATGGAACCGAAATTTATGGCGTTCGTTAGCCAGACACACCAAGGAAATGGAAACGTATGCTATTAAACTAAACGAGCAAAATTGGTACGCCAGGTGCGACGAAATGGAAAGGGGCATGAGCCTAGCAAAGACGTGGAATATATTGCGGCATCTCCTCGACCCGGGAAAATCTAAACAGGCAGCGAGCGCTAACCAAGTGAAAGCGAGACATGCTTTCCAGGGGACGGACAAACAGCTGATGGACAGGCTCAGGGACATTTACATAGGGGACGCGACAGAAGTACGACAGGCAGAATATGGAGGAGCGGAAAATGAAGATCTAGACGCGGACATTACGGTAGCGGAGATCAGAACAGCTATCGCTGAGCTAAAAAATCGCTCGGCCCCTGGCCCGGATAAAATATCCAATGTCATGCTCAGGAATCTAGACAACGACTCGATAGATGCAATTGCGCGGTACATGAACAAAGTATGGACGGAAGGTAAATTGCCAGAGGAATGGAAGCAGGCAGAGGTTGTTCTCATCCCCAAGCCGGGAAAAGAACCAAAATTGGAAAACCTAAGACCGATCTCGCTAACGTCTTGCGTGGGGAAACTCATGGAGCACGTAGTGCAAGCGAGGTTAACGAGATACATGGAAGATGGAAACCTATGGCCGCACGAGATGGTGGGCTTTAGACCTAAGCTCAGCACGCAGGATGTAATGCTCAGACTCAAACATGACATTGTAGACAAGAAAGGATTAAGAGAGAGAAAGGAATTTTAATGAGGGAAAGGTGGAGAGGAAGAAAGGATTAGATGCCAAGGTGATCCTAGGTCTTGACCTCACGAAGGCCTTCGACAACGTCCGACGCGAGGCGGTGCTCAGAGGTCTGGAGGAGGTAAACGTGGGCAAGAGAACATACGACTACAGCAAGGACTTTCTCCAAGGGAGGAAGGCGGTGATTAAATTCCACGACGCAGAGTCCCCCGGCATAAGGCTGGGCAGCAAAGGTACCCCGCAAGGCGCCGTACTGTCCCCCTTCTTATTCAACATAGCGATGAGAAGTCTCCCGGCCATGCTGAACAAGATCCCTTATCTAAAATTCAGCATGTACGCGGACGACATAAACATGTGGATGAATAACGGAAGCGACGCGGAAATTGAGTGGAGTCTTCAAAGGGCAGCAGACGTAGTGGTGAAGTACGCGGCCGAAAGAGGCCTGGCGTGCTCACCGCAGAAGTCGGAGCTCTTCGTGTACTATAGCAACAGCAGGAACAAGAGAGACGTAGAAATTAAAGTGGTGGTGGGAGGCCTGGAGGTGCCCAGGGTCGAGGAAATGAGGATCCTAGGCATGTTTATCAACAAGAAAGGCAACAACACCAATACCATAAAGAAATTAGCCACATATGCAGACCAAGTGGTAGGCATATTCAGGAGGGTAGCGGTAGAAGGGCGAGGACTAAAAGAAAGGAATCTCCTGAGAATGTCGCAGGCGTACGTAATCAGTCGGATCTGCTACGCGACGCCGTACCTAAACATGAACAAGGCAGAAATAGAGAAGGTAGATAGAATATTGGGGAAATGCGCCAAGCGAGCTCTGGGACTTCCGATATCTACGTCGACGGAGCGGCTTGAAAAAATGGGGGTACACAACAGATGGGTTGAGCTGGCAGAGGGGGTGAGGATATCCCAATTAGAACGGCTCGGCCAGTCTGAAACGGGCAGGACAATACTCGAATGGGTAGGAATCCGGCCAGAAAGTAGCACGCACAAGATGGTAAACATCCCGGCAGGAATCAGGGCCAAGATATGCGTCCCACCTATGCCGCGGAACATGCACCCCGTGTATAACAAGGAAAGGCGAGAACATAGGGCTAAGGCCTACGAGAGGAAGATGAAGGAGCGACCGGCAGACCAGGTGGCGTACGTAGACGCGGAGTGCGGACAGCACGGGGCGGCTGTATCCGCTGTGGTCGACGGGGCAGGAGTACCAACGGTAGCGGCTTCGAGCCGCACGAGAGATGCCAATGCGGCGGAAGAGTTGGCGATAGCGCTCGCTTGCGTCGGTACCAAGGCCACGACGATTTTAAGTGACAGCAAAACTGCAGTAAGAAACTTCGCGAAAGGAAGAATCTCGGAAGAGGCCAAACACGTCCTCGAGGCGAGGCCGATAGAACGTAACATAGAGATAATATGGATCCCAGCGCATGAGTCTATTGCAGGAAATGAGGCTGCACACGAGCTTGCCCGAGCTCTCTATCACCGGGCGGCCGCAGAGCAGCCCTCCCGCATAGACATGAAAGATAGCCTAATTTCATACCACGAGATCACGGAACATTATAAGCTGAGCAGGAGGGTCTATCCGCCGCCCGACCGTTCCCTCGCAAAAGAGGAGGCAATTGCGTGGAGAAGATTGCAAGGGGGGAATCATATAAGCCCCTTCTGGGTATACATAACAATCTCCAAAGAGGAGAAAGACCAATATTGTATAACGTGCGGGGAGAGGGGCACTCTCGACCATGTCATATGGGAATGTGCTGGAAGCCCGGGCGCCGAGCAAAATATAGAAGACAGAGAAGCCTGGGAGACCTTGCTGCGGAGCGAGGACCCCGCTAAGCAGCAACAAGCCATCCGCCTGGCGGCTGAGGCCGTGAAGAGACAATGTGTCTTCACCAGACCTTAGTTTGCGAGGCTCCTAAGTAGGGCTCCCTTAGGCCTGCGTGCCGGGGGCTCCAAAAAGGAGTCTCATTTCGGTGGAAATAAACGTTTTGATGATGATGATGACGGGGCTCCAACTTGTGCCGTCACTGCGGTTGCACACCGTGTGATTCACGTGGTATGGTGACGTCACACTCCCGCGCATTTCGAACACGCGCGTTCACACTCGGTGTAGGTGAAACGCTCGCTCCACCGGGCAGGCGGACGCGGCTTCCGTGGAAATCCAGGCGCTCACCCAACGCGCGTCTCGGGGTTAGTCGGCGTTCCGCTGTAGCCATGCCGTTGTCTTCCCCCACGACGAAGGATTCTAGTGGTTGTATTAAAATGACCAAGTATTCAACCAAAGAAAGCCATGTATTACCAAGCCTAGCTATCAATATGCTTCGCATCTGACTAGGCTTAACCTTAGCTAAGCCTCAGCCATTTTTTTAGGGAACGAAATGCAGCAGTCTTACTTTTCCTGGTGAACACCTGAGCCGCGTCCATGACACGCAACTTCCCATTATAGGTCGCCGGTTCGAATCCCTGCCGCGAACTAGGCTTTAACTAGTATGTTAATGAGGCCCGTGCACCGTGCGATGTCAGTGCACGTTAACGATCCCCAGGTGGTCGAAATTTCTAGAGCCCTTCACTACAGCGTCCCTCATAGCCTGACTTGCTTCGGGACGTTAAACCCCAATAAACCATAAACCAGTATGTTAATGCTGCATGAAACGACGAATCGTTATGACACCGCCCGGAACATTCTGCGGCATACTGAAGACACAAAACTACGCAGGAAACAGGACACAAAAAAGAAGCAGACAGGACGCTCGTCCTGTCTGCTTCTTTTCTGTGTCCTGTTTCCTGCGTAGTTTTGTGTCTTCAGTATGTCTTACCAACTAGCCTCTCATCACACACTTCTAGAATTCTGCGGCAAACGGTTGGTAAATTGGTTTTTGAGGAAGGAAATGACGCAGTATCTGCCACATATCTTGGTGGAAAACCTGAACCGCGCCGGAACGGAAGGGAGGAAGGCGGGAGTGAAAGAAGAAAGAGGTGGTGGTGGTGGTGGTGAAAACTTTTAATTACTGAAATAGAGTTTGGGAGCCACAGCGTGGCCCCGCTACATGGTCGGCGTCCCTAGTCCGTTTCACCAGAGCCCTTTGGGACTCAAGCGAGCAGCAGTTGAGAAGGGCAGTCTCCCATGCCTCTCTGGAAGGGGTAGGGGAAGGGGGGAGGTGGGGATTTTGAGTACATGCCCACACCATGTGGAAGATATCACAGGTCTCCCCACAGTGTGGGCATCGCCCATCCGTGTTAGGATCGTAATGCTTTAAGATTGCAGGACAGAGTAGAGTACCTGTCTGCAGGCGCATTAAAGTTCGCTCCTGCGTCTTACTCAGCCCCTTTGCAGGGGCCGGGAAAAGGCGGTGGATGTCGCTATAATGCGTTATAATATCCTTGAATCGCAGCAGCGGCTGGTTAGTCTCCGAGCCAGAAGAGCTGGGATGAGGAGCCCGGTGAGTAAGCGCTCGGGCAGCCGCGTCAGCGGCCTCATTACCTCGTAAGCCCTGGTGGCCAGGAGCCCAAATACACCCAAAAGAAAGAGGTGCCGTAGTGGCAGTCTCCGGATGGATGGAATAACCTTTACTGTCCAATGGATAGGGTGATCTACCCACCTCCCGACACGCAAGTCAGGGGAAGGGTGGTGGTGGTGGTGGTGGTGGTGAAAACATTTATTAAATCATAGGGAGAGGTGTTGGGGGTCGTGACTTGAAGGGTCACGCCCTTACAACCACTAGGTGGGATGCCTAGTCTGGTACCCCACTGGCGTTTGCCGCAGCCCGGGCGCGCTGCGGGGGTCCCGCCGCCTCAGATGCAGGCTAGGAGGTCTTGGGTCCCAGCAGACTCTTCAGCCAGTTGGACGAGCAGGAGCTGGAGCTCAGAGTGCGAGCTGCGCACCAGGGTCTCCCAGGTGTCTACTCTCTGTATTGTCCGTCCCCCCGGGAGAGTACGGGCATTCCCATATTATGTGGTCGAGGGTCCCTCTCGCGCCACAAAGGTTACATTTATCGCTCCTGGCATCGGGGAACATGTGGTTCGCCATTATCGGGTGCGGATACGTACAAGTTTGCAGTCGCCTCCACGCGACTGATTGTTTAACTTCGCGTCTGGCGATCTTACCAGTCTATACGCTTCAATCTATAATGCTACATAGTCTTCCCATATTAAGGCGAAAGCCTTTAATGCCTCATACTGTCGTCAGCAGCCGCGTCGACAGCCGCGTCGGCATCCGTGTCGACAGCCGTGTCGGCAGATGTGTCCGCGTATTGACGGGTGTCCACCGAGATATGCGAGACAGTTACTGCGTAATTTCCTTTCCTCAAATACAGTTTTCAGTTTCTTCATTACGGCCCCCCTTTCTCGTTCTTCTTTCACTCCCACTTCCTCCCTTACTGTACGGCACGGTTCGGGTGTCCACCGAGATGGCAGAGAATTACTGCGCCATTTGCTTTCCTCAAAAAGCATTCCGTTCAAAGGGCAAGGCATCGCGTCGAACCTGTGGTGGCGTTCCCCCCTTCCTGTACGGTGCGGTTCGGGTGGTCACCGATATGACAGAAAATTAGTGCACCATTTCCTTTCCTCAAAAAGCGTTGCGTTCAAAGGGGAAGACATCGCGCCGAACGGGTGGTGGCGTTCCTCTTTTCCTGTACGGCGCGGTTCTGGTATCCACCTAGATGACCGTGACGTCACCAGTGTCACGTAGGCAAAGTGGTGCGGGAAACGCTTTCGCCTCTACGGACTTTAGACAGTCAAAGTGCCCCTGAATTTATTTAAGTATGCGCTCTCCACCCCCTCGGTCATCGAGGGGCCCTGTAGGGGCTCGGCGGTAGAGATCTCGCGCCAGCTCGTGGCCCGCCTCGTTGCCGGGGACGGCTTCATGCTCCGGAGTCCAAATTGTTGTGAATTTGCCTATCAAGTTTCCTCTGGCTACGATTTTGGCCGCTAATGGCGAGATCCTTCCGTTGCTAAAATTTTCTATGGTAGTTTTGCTGTCACAGATGACAAACTTCGCTTCTGTTCCAACGCAAGCTAACGCGATCGCATATTCCTCGACAACTTCTATGCTCCGCCCGCGCAAATTGGTCACGAGATTGCCGTGGCCGCTGACGATCGTTGCCACCGTAAAACCGGCATATTATTGACCACTTCGCCATCTTTGACGTGTACTGACATCGCACAGCACACGGGCGCCTTTTGCGTTTCGCCTCGATCGAAACGCGGCCGACGCGGTCGAGTTCGCACCCGGGTACTCCGCCTCAGTAGACGAACGCCTTAACCACTGAGCCACCGTGGCGGGTACAGCCTCGTCAGCCACACCAGGTTCTGTGAGAACGTAGGGAAGGCAGCTGTCTGTCTGTTCTTTCACTCACTTTCTTCCCTTCCCTTACAGCGCGTTTAGGGTGTCTACCGAAATGTGACGAAACTTCGGCGCCTTTCCTTTCGTCACAAACGTTCCCCTAACGCCGAAGCTATAAAAGCAGAACGCGAGAGGGACGCGCCTCTACCAACAATCTTCTCTCGTGCGTCTCATTTTAACTCTGCACGTGGCAGCGATTGCAGGTCATCGCCAGCCAGTGGACAGGCCCGTGCAGTTTCCTTCCCATTCGTCTTTCAGTCACAACGACGACTCGTCAGCGTAGAATGACTGCCGGATGTTCGAGAACTCCGGACGCCCACATGCCCAAGACAGCCTGTGCCAAGGACCTGTCCATCCGACAGCGGTGCCGACGAATGCGGAATTCCCGGTCAACGTTCAGTGGTGAGTTCGTTACTCTGCTAGCAAGTAGAGTGATTTAAAAAGCTTTTTTTCTGTGACGCCTTTAACAGCTCATCATTTTGCGCTATCCTTCTGTATGTCACGACGAATTGTTCAGGTGAGCTTCCTTTTTGCGACCTGAGTACTCTATTCGATATGATAGAGCCGATATCTGATGGAGCTGCATGAGCTGTGGTATGTGGCCGTGTGTATGCGTCGCACTGAAATTTTTATCGCGTGCGACACAGCGAAGCAAGAATGCGACGTCCGGGCGCCCCGCTCTACCAAGCCCAACGACCCAGGCGCAGTATATAGTGCCACATAAAATGTTTGCGTTCGAGACGAAGAAACAAGGCTTAGAGAGGCCGTCGTTCCGTCACACCCAGGCGCTCCCTTTAAGGTATCTTACGAGCAATCCGCGTCTGAGATCTCCTAAAATGTGCTTTAATGTTCCCGGGAAGAAGTCAGACATAAAGAGCGTCTGCGTGGTTGGGCCGCGTGGTTGGGCCCCGTCGGGCTATATGTCAGGCCTTACGAATCGCAGCGTCTCTTGCGTTCTATTGATTTTCCTATTGTATTCGAGAGCGCGTAGCCGTGAAATTGCCGCGCCGGGCGCACCTTATTATCGCACCTTATGAGCTCTAGTGTCTCTGGAGACACGTAATTTTTCAATCGTATTCGGCACGACGAAGCCAGACAGCGCGCGTTTCTTCGGCTGCGTTGCGCCGGGTTCGTAGTGGAACGGCGCTCTTTGAAACCGTGCCTCCATGGCATCGCATTACATTTTCAGTCGGTACCGATACGAAGAAACAAACCCGTCTCCATGCTTGTACTAAGACGGGTGTTCTGCGTTACGAAGAAATATTTCCGTCCTGTTTGACACTGCGCATAATTTTTTGCTGCGTTCCTCAAGCGAAAGCGGCACTTCGGGATGTGTTGTCACAGTTTGCCACGAGGGGTTCCCGTACCACGGAGCCCTCTTGAAACCGATGCTTCTCTGGCGCTACATGATATTTCTCTGTCGTGTTCGCTAAAACGAAGTTATATTGCAAAGCGTCATCTTATTGTGCTATGACGGATGCCCCGTGTTAAGTTCTAAATCTGAACTAATTAAGCCCTGTTTTGCGGCGTGTAGAATTTCTGTCGTGTTCCTTACTGCGAAGCGACACATTGAGCGCGTCTCCCTTGTGCCACGACTGATGCCAGTATTACGGAGCCCTCTTTGAACCGATGCTTGTCTGGGGCCGCATAACAATTTGTCCCATTCGTTAGAAAGAAGCCACTTCCAGTGCGTCATCTTAATTGTTGTACGACGGGTGCCCTGCGTTAAAATGTATTAAAACCACAGCCAGTTTGACGCCGCGTACAATTTTCTATCGCGTCCGATAGAACCAAGCGATACTGCGTCTCCCTGATGGTGCCACAGAGGGTACCCCACGTTACGAAGCTATTTGAACCGATGCGTGTTTTGTGCCGCGTAGAAAGTTTTGTCGCGTTCGATTCGACGAAGCAACAGTTCGAATCCATATCCCTGATTGTGGCGCGACGGGTACCCCGCGTTACGGAGCCGTATTTAAACGGATGCGCGTTTTGTGCCACGTGGAATGTTTTACCGCGTTCGATTCGACGAAGCAACAGCTCGAATCCATATCCCTGATTGTGCCGCGACGGTTACCATGCGTTAAGGAGCCCTATTTGAACCGATGCGCGATTTGTGCCACGTGCAATGTTTTACCGTGTAGATTCGACGAAGCAACAGTTCGAATCCATATCCCTGATTGTGCCGCGACATTTACCCCGCGTTACGGAGCCCTATTTCAACCGATGCGCGTTTTATGCCGTGCAGAATGTTTCCCGCATTGGATTCCACGAAGCAACAGTTCGAATCCATATCGCTGATTGTGCCGCTACGGGAACCCGCGTTACGGAGCCCTATTTGAACCGATGCGCGCTTTGTGCCGCGTGGAATGTTTTACCGCGTTCGATTCGACGAATCAACAGCTCGAATCCTTAACCCTGATTGTGCCGCTATGGTTACCGCGCGTTACGGAGCACTATTTCATCCAATGCGCATTTTGTGCCGCACATAATTATCTGTAGCGTTTTTATACGATGAAACAGCACCTAGAACGTGACCTCGTTATAGAAAACGTCGGGTGTTTCAAGGTACCGAGCCCTACATGAACTGCCCTATTGTAACAGTGGACACCTGAATGGTGCTTTAAGCTACGTGGCGGTAGTTACGGATGTGCGTTGCATGCGTTGGCATTGACAACGTTGTGCCAGAAACGCGGCGCTGAAGCCATAGGCCGTCGGCGTTCATTGTTGGCGATGACAACGTTTTACACTCTGCTAATTTTAAAGAAAGTGCGCATAACTGGCTCCCTGGGTGAGTGGATATGCCTGGACCGCGCTTATAAGTGCCTGTCGCGCTCAGTGTAGCTCTCATCACCCCACCTACTATCGCGCTCTATGTAGCTCACACTGAGCGCGATAGTAGGTGGGGTGATGAGAAAGATCTAGTATGCATGCGTTAGCGCTCACAACGATGATAGAACTCTCGTGATCAACCATCTGACACCTGCAAGGGTGGCAGGGTGGGTGGGGACTTCAATGTAGATATGAAGACAAACAGGAATTTCTTACCGTCTATGCGGGAGAACATCCCGTTCCTCTCGTTCGTAAAGCCCTACCTCGCGAAATACTTGCATAGACCTCTCGTCTTTGAGAATCGTGCATTGGTGCAGCAAGTCGGGGATATTAGCCATGTATTTGTCCGACCGCAAAGCTTCCTTCATGACAAGAGTGGAGTATTTCTTGAGGAAGGATTATGTGTTTAAAATAAGTTGCCTGTAATTGTACATATATGTCTTGCTCGAATTCTTCGCCTCATTCTATCAGAAAGCTGAAACAGCTGATGAACTGCGCTCATATTTCGCATCAGGAAGTAACATAATCGTCGGCAATTTTTTTTTGTATATAGAGTTCTAAACTAAGCAGCGAAATACTGCTTGCGTTTTTGCGACTTTGGCGCACCGGTTACGAAACCGGACGCAGTTACTGACCTATGCCCCATGCCCTGTGCTACGGATTCCAGTGGGCCATGCACCAGAGCGTGTCTTCATCCATTTGGCTTTCGTTAATATTTTGATCTCTACCGTGTGCGCCTTGTGAAGCGGAATACGCGTATTTGCGCTCTGGTTCTCTGGCGTGTCAACGTGGTAAATCAAGCTGCTGCATTGTACTGGACCATGATTCCTCTGATTTCTTTTTTTTGCTTCTCTCATGTCATTCGGTGCAAAATTTGCGCTTCGTGCATTATTTATATCCTTTTTTTAATGCTAACTGGTCATGTTTTTCCTGAAGACACCTTGTGGCTTTGTGTCTACTCCAACCGTGCTGCCATATATTCTGTTCAGACATGAGTAAATTCTCCCTCTAAATGTGTTCTAACTGCACAAATGCTCATACTGCACAGTGTTCATACTGCACAAATGCAGTAGGTTCAAAAGGTGCTTGGAACTTTCAGTCTGTGCATTGAAATGGCCACAAGTACAGCACTCATGGACACCTATTTTATTTTGAGGCAACTCAGGAATATTATAAGGCATGGTTATGCAAATTTTGAAGATATTTGTTCAATTTTCCTGTGCGTAAGAAATCTTTATTTAAGGAGTTTGTTCATTGCAAGTGTTGAGTAGTTAAGACAGCCACAGAAAAGCAATGAGAAACGTTTCTGGCAACAGTGAAAACATTAAGAGCAAAAATACCAGCCTGCCGAGGAGAGATCTTCGGATATTTTTTTGTGAAGTGGAATCTCGCGATATATGACAAATTTTCATTCATGAATAGTTTCCCTTGAAACACACGCTAGTCTAGAATTTCTGTGCATGAACTATCTGAAAATATTGAAATTATTGAAGTGCGCACGAAGCCCAGAGTTACCATCACGGTAATGTATGCTTATTAGTTTGGTGCTCGAAATTGCTCTGTGACGCACTGAAACGCGTTTTATTTCACCTGCGCTTTTTGACCGCCACCGCTAATTGGGCACGTTGACTCCGGCCTCCCCTTTTAACAGATGCTCATGTGTTAGGAAACGACGCATTTTTTAAGAATATAACAACGCATATTTTGTGCAATACCAAGGCGCCGCATTCTTTGCTGTCAACTTGTATTCATGGAACCCAATTCGTGGAAATTAATCTGAAGCCCTGCCATGCGGCGTCTTTTAGAGCCGATGTTAACTAGTCAGAGGTAAAGCCCTCATCACATTCCATACCATACCTTACCTTACCTCACCCTGCCACGCCATACTGCATTACCCCTTAATGAGACATGAAGTTGGGAGCAATTCACGCCGGCTATTCACGGTGGGATTCTTGTTCTTATCAGCCTCTTATGAACTATGCAAAATTCAAGTTCTCTAGAGTTAGCGGTTTTGGGGAGTCCCACCGCGCCATGAGTGCATTTGAGAAAGTGGCACCTATGTGTCCCACTGACCTCTGAAGGAGAGCCGCTTAAGAAGAAAAAAAGTAGTTTTGTTTTGAGATTTGAATTTGCTGTGGGAATACAAGCAACAAAGCACAGAGCATACAAAACCCTACTTTCTAAGACAAAAAATCTAAAGAATGTCATTCTACATCCATGCACTCATTTCACATTCGGAGAACGAACACTGGCGTGCTTTCCGCTGTCTACTTACTTTCGTGGAAAGGCAAGAAGCAAGTTGCACAAAGGGGCACGTCACAGACTTTGCAGGTTAACTATGTTCTAAATCAACATGCAGCGCACGCAAGGGGATCGGTTCGCTTGAGACGCAGGTATGTGCTGCCACCGCTCAGCAATCTCCTAAACAGCCATCAAGACACCTTCTTTGAACATCCATGAGGTGGCAGTAGAAATTAAAACGAAATTGATTCGCGAGGTTTCCACTTCAAAAGTCAGTATAACCACGAAAAAAGTGGGACATGTGAGTCGCCAACGATGGATTCGCATCATCCTCATCCTCCACGCTGTCGCATAAATTTCACTGTCACCTAAGACGTCCAGGAGTCTGAACACCAGCTCAACTAATTCCTGCGTGGACA
The DNA here is from genome assembly GCF_055824585.1 of Amblyomma mixtum. Lineage (NCBI taxonomy): Eukaryota > Metazoa > Arthropoda > Arachnida > Ixodida > Ixodidae > Amblyomma > Amblyomma mixtum. The sequence goes on from NC_143021.1 coordinate 185,929,743, forward strand.
GAGACTTACGTGCATGAAGCAAAATGAAACTCCCATGCACTGTGGGCGGCACACAAAGTTATAGTGGATATGCTTCAAGAAATATATTGCTCACAACCTTTTAATTTGACTTCGCAAAACTTTTTTTTTACAAAAAGTACACACAGGACAAAAGGCAATGATGTATAAAGCAGATTTCAGAATTGGTCAGTGAAAAGAAAACTTTTGAAACTTATCGTTCATAATTAGTCAGTAAAAAGAAAACTTTTGAAACTTATCGTTCATAACGAGCCGGCTGCACAGAGCGCCAAAATCTGCTGAAACCAGCACGCAGCGCGCGCAAGTGGAACGGTTCGTTTCAGACGCATGTCCGTGCTCTAAGCGCGCGTCTACATTCAACATAGCTACTAAAAAAGCTTCTTTCAACATCTACTAGGTTGCAGCGGAAATTTAAGTGAAATTAATTGAGCGGTTTTGAGCCCAAAAAGCAAAACATGACTGTGTAAAAAGCGGGATTTATGAGTCCCGCTGTCCAGCGAAGGGTTACAGTACCTTAGCATATCTTACCACACCACACCAAAGCATACCGTACCTTACCGTACCTTCCACGCCTTGCCATACCTTACCATACCTTACCATATCTTATCACACCAAACCATACCATCATGTCTTACAAAACCTTGCCCATACCCTACCCCATCATACATTAATATACCACTTTTTACAGTAAGCAGCCTCCTTTCGAGACTGCCCATCTGGGATTCCACTGCAGAACATTCCGGATAATATTTCCACTGCTGGGACTCAAGAGCTTAGTCAATGAAGGCACCGATAGCCCTGCTAGGCAGTCTCACGGTGTCCGAGGAGCTGGATGGTGCACTGTGCATTTAAATCATAACGCTGTGACTGGCGACGCCTCCTTGCAGCGAATACTGCCAATTTTCCAGTCTGCTATTTTTCCAACAGTTCTTTGGTAACTGCAAAGCTTCAGTGCTGCTGGACATATATAATCGCGGTACTGATGTTTGTTTTCAAGCAAAAGCAGCAGGAGCCTGTTTTGATCATACCTTCTTTGTGGATGCAGACGGTGCATGTGTCGGCAGCGTCCGTTGTGCAGTTGTCACGTGGGTGCTGCCGGATGCTGACGCCCACGATTTCGATCGGCAGTACACTGTTAGCAAAAAAACACCCAAAAGGGAGTAAATGGCTTGTCCTCTAACGCACACCCAAAAAGAGGTTTTTTTTACTCCATACGTATGGTGTTTTTTATTTACTCCCTTATAAAAGGGAGTTATTGTGGAGTATAAAGGGAGTTATTTTGGAGTGAAAAAGGAGGAAATTTTTCACTACCCACAGAAATGAAGCCCAAAAATGGCGTCATGTTTATTTATCCTCATTCAGGCTCACTCTTACAGCAGTGACAGCGGCGGAAACGGGCAGTAGCTCTGCGGGCCGCCGCTAACCCAACTTGGGAAACTGCGCTGCCCTAGACCCCGCGTCACGCATTCTTTCCGCCGTCTGCTAGCCCAGCGGCGGCGTACGCGGTAGGAGTCGTCTGCTTGTCGTCTCCTTTTGCTGTACGAGCTCGTTTCGTTGGCCATGTTCGTAGATAAAGGGATGTAACCTTATAATCAGTAGTTCAAAACTGAAAAGGAGACGCTGGGTAGTTTTCACGGTCATGCACCACGCTATATTTGACCCAAAACCAGAGCATAAAAGATCAAAATACACCTGATGGTAGTAGGAAAAGGCAGTGCTTGCTTTCATATTCGCGTCATTAAGGCTTGGATTTTAAACATGGCTTAGGAAAAATGTGGCCTCATGAGCTCAATCAAGAGCTCAGCGTTGACACTATGTTCTATCACAGTTCCATGATCATGCAACACATTGCTAGGACCACACTGAAAAAAGCCTGTGAGAATTAGGCCTAAACGGGGGCTGTAACGGGGTGGCGACACAAACCAAGGAAAGTTAGGTATGGTTAGAGCACTGGAGGCTTCACAGGAGCAATTCAATTATGTACTGTACTGTAGCGGAAAACGGTGACAAGCCGATATCTTGTACCGCGGCAGGCGCCCGTGAAGGAGCAGAAGTCAGCAGAGATCCGGCGACGATGGTAACCAAGCGGTCTTCACTCACCGCCGTTATCAGACGACTGACCAGAAGCAGACGAGACGCTAGGTGGCGGGGCGGATTGCGCAAATTGGTGTTTTTTTTACACCATTTCGGCACTGGTGGTGTATTTGGCACAATTAACTCCCTTTCTAGACTGGAGTAAATTCTGGTAAATCCTCATTTTTACTCCCTTATTCCCTCATGGGAGTGAAATGGAGGACAGTCCACCTTTTTACTCCCCACTCATGGAGTAAATGTTTTCACAAATGGAGTAAAAAGGGTGGCCGCCACCCTTTTTACTCCCTTTTGGGTATATTTTTGTTTACAGTGTAAGGTGATGAAACTAGCGAAACCGAAGACCACAGGTAAGGAAGACGGTTAGGACGAGATGAATTCGTCCTGTCCTATAGTCACTGCGGTTCCCTGGCCAACAAGAGAATGTGGGCACTGTTTGTTGGTACCTATTACTCTGCTTATGTCAAAAAAAAAAGTTGGCAAAAAAAAATGTCGCTGCCATCTTGAATTTCAGCGCTGTTCCAGGATAGGACCCCCCGTACTTTACCAGTAATTTCGACCTGCGGGGGCGGGAGCGCTTGCGCGAATTTTACGATATAAGCGTATTGGTTGTTTTTCAGACATAGAAGTGATAATGTTTTGGTCAATTGCATTTCATAGAATGCTCCAAACACGCCCGTGGAAAATTCCTCCCGCGTGTCACGTCGCGCTTAGTAAGACTTTTGTTTCTTTTATACTCTTATACTACTACACTACTATACTGTTATACTGTACTTTTATAGGGATAAACTGTTAAACCGCTTGCGGTTAGTCTCGAAAAGAACTGATGGTTCTCGGAGACCTGTTCTTTTCCAAAAGTACGTAACTCTTCCTTTCTGTTTGGTTTTTTTTCATGGGATGTAATTACTTGCGAGCACAGCATAAAATATAAGTAGTTAATGAGCCCACCGCCGGATGAAATGCTCGAGTTACATTCATTTTTAGTTCTTAGAGGCAGTGTTGTGCAGTATGAATAATGCGCCTTATGGGACATGCATTAGCACGTGTTCAAGTGCATCAACCGATTTTTGTCCAAATCAGATAGGAAAGTGAAGATAGATATGTGTCTGTGCTTAATGCCCACGTTAACTGCCATTACTTTACTCAAAGCGAATTTTTGCAGCGATGGCTCGATAGTTATTGTGTTTGGCTGCTGTCTCAGAAGATGCGGGTATGATCCCGGCTGGGACATTCTCATTTAGATGGAGGCGGAATTCCAGGCGCCAGTGTGCTGTGCAATGTTAACCCACGTTAAGGAACCACAGCTGGCCGAAATCATCTGGAGCCCTCCACTGCGGCGTCCCTCAGAGCCCAAGTCACTCTGAGACGTTAAACCCCATACAGCAAACAAAACGAAATTTTTCACATTGCAGGTGCCATGTGCCGCCTTTTGACTCCTCTGTGGTCCGTGTTATCCTGCCTTTAGCAGATAATAGATCACGGTTTCTTTTGTAGGCACATGTCGCCGATTGTGTAGAGGCTAAGTAGTAATCTCATATAGTAGATTGATTCGCCCTTCACTGTGGCACCCCCCAGGTGCTTAGGGATGTTAAACCCATATAAGCCAAACTAAACTAAACGTTCTCAAAACTGGTTTGGCCGTCTTGCGAGCTGTGCCGGCTGCTATGATATTAACACTGACCTTCTTTCTTGTGTCTTTCAGCAGTGGCAGGTGTCTGTGCCCATCGAACCTTCATTCAGAAAGGAAGAAGCCATTCGCCTTGGCCGCACTTGGCGCGTTCGTCACGTGGGTGCCAGTGGAGCCTATGGCCCGCTTCCTCGCCACCGCAACGATGAGGGGAGTGAAAGTGGTGCCTAGAGGTGAGCAGCACTGCGAATATATGGGTTCAAGTCAATAAAGTGAGCAGCCCAAGAATGGGGGCGCTCTCTCATACCGCTTAACTGTGCTGTTGACGTTACTGAATCCAAGTGCGTCAGTAAGTGCTCTAGATAATAGATTTATTCGCCCTTCACTATGGCATCCCTCATAGCCAGAGTCGCTTTTGACGTTAAGCCCCTATAAACTAAACTAAACGAAACAATAAACTAAACTAAACTAAACGTTCCCAAAACTGGTTAAGCCTTCTCTAGAGCTGCGCCAGTCACTGTGATATGAATACTGATCTTATTCCTTGTGTCTTCCAGCAGTGGCAAGAGTCCGAGCTCATCGAACTCTCATTGAGACGGAAGAAGCCATCCATGTGCATTGGCAGCACTGGGCGCATTCGTCACGTGGGTGCTAGCGGAAGCTCAGGCCCGCTTCCTCTCCACTGCAACGATGAGGAGAGTAAAATTGGTGCCTAGAGGTGAGCAGCACCCTGAATAATTGGGTTCAATTGGATCAAGCGAGCAGCCCAAGAATGGGGGCGCTCTCTTACCACTTCAGTATGCCGTTGACGCCTAACAAAGCTATACATACAACCCTATTTGGAACTGTACCAGGTCTCTAATCTTTTTCTTATTCCGCACAGAAAATTTTGAACATGTTGAACGTAATTGGGAGTGATTGGGTCAAAGTGCACTTAAGGGACCATTACTTCAACTAAATGAGGCGCTACTTTTTAATTTTTGTTTGAATGCATGATATTATATTGTGGAATTGGAAATATGCAATGAGAAAAAAAAGCGCGCATAAAGAGCCGCTGCTGAAACCAAGCGCGTCATTAAGGGCTCTCGATGATGGTTAATATTATGAAAGCAAAGGCGCTGTCATTTTCTCCTGTTCTGTATGTGAACCTGAAGTACACTGTGAGCGAAGATATGAAGGGAGATAGGAGGTTAGTACGATTGTGCACTCTGCGGTTTCTTTCAGAGAACGCGCGATGACGTATCTGCGGTCGTGGTAGAAATCCGGTTTCGGAGGATTCCTGCTCTTGCTGTAGAAATTATAGCCATTCTTCTAACTGTTTTTCACGATTTGCAAGTTTACTGTGCACACAATACGGCGATGCCTGAGCGTGCTCACTTAGAAAATCTGAAGTTTAACCGCCAAATTTTGTTTCCCGCACTTATTTCTATGTCTACATCCTCGCGAAACGCACTGACAAGAGTTTGCTGCGAGTAACTGTGCCATCTGCGGAAGCATTCCAAGCCAGGTTGTGCTCCTTTAAACCTAAAGCTGCACTCTTGTAATGCTTTCATAAGCAGAGGATCATTCTATGCATGTGGGGTTTTGAGTGCTTTAGCAAAACATTTTCAAAACGCAACTATGCATCCTTAGCTGGTCAAAAAAAGCTGAAGCATAAAGGGGAGAAGCATATGCCAGGTTTTTTAGGCAAGCCGGCTAATAATTTTTAAACATAGGGTTTTTGAAGATAAGAGGAGCTTTTTCCTGAATAGTAATGGCCTCGTTTGTGGATGCCAAAAAAGAAGGAAGTCATAATTACTTAGTAAAGTGAAAAGCTAAAATTCTAATAGTTCATTTTTAAACTATTACACCTCGGCACCTGATTGCAATTAGGGATACGTAGTCGAGCGCTAATAGTAGCCATACCAGTTTTTACAGTTCTGAAAACACTGTTACCCTTGCCGCTGTGGCTCTATTAATTTGAGCCGTTTCTCGCACCAATCAAAAACCGCGTCCTTGTAGGGCACACAGCTGCGCCAGTTAAAAGTCGACGCTCCGTTAGACATGTAGAACGTGGCATTCTCTACATCACCAGTGCTGCAGCAACACATTTGCGAGCAGCGGGGAGCACTGCAGCTCGAGCGGGGCTCAGTGTGTCGCGTGGCACGTGCGGCACATAGTGTCGCAATTGGATTGATGTCACTTTGCGCCCTCCCACAAACGCATGGTTTTCGGATGTCGCGAGAAATGGTCCAAAATATTTTAACCACATCGGCAAGGATTATCGCGATTTAAGAATCCTAAAAACTGACATGGTTATTACTAATCACAGGCTAGAAATATCAAAGTGCAATCAGGTGCCGCTCGGTAATGCATAAAACGTTAGCTATTATAATTATTCGAATTTTAACATGATTCTGTTTTCTGACGTCAGCAAACACTTGTATTGCTATTCCATAAAAAGCTTCAGTTTACCACAAGGACTCTTTACCTCGGATTAGTGGGGCCGTCCTTCCTGAAGCACCTGGTATACATTGCATTTAAGTTTTAAAAAGGACAAAGCTCTCTCGGGTATGTATAAAGAGATATACCAATTCTCCCTATAAATTTAGCAATTGGATAAGAGATGACGATCAATCCTGCCACCATCATAGTTATTTTTATTCATGAAGGTGTTACCCAAAATATTTAATGCTGTAAACACTCCGTCCCCGAAAATATATTTGGCTATGGAAGTCTCTCACTACGAATATTAGCGGCATCCAAGTCTCTCGGTAGACGACTGGCTTCTGTTAATATCTTTCACTTTTGAAGTTGATAAATATTAGTCCATTGTCTAAACATTCTCTCTTTACTGAACTGTGTCGCTGTCAATGTTTGGCGAAACAATGCTGCCACTGATGAAAATTGCGTTTTAAAGTCTGTTCTTGTAAGATAATCATCGGCATCAACTTAGGGGTAAAACTCATCTGCAATAAAAACTCCCTTCATCAAAGTCTTTCGCAATAAATAATTATCGCCTGAATGTCTGGCAAAGAGCCAGTACGCGAATTTTCTTGCGCCATTATTTGCCCTGAAAATCTTTTAGCACTTATTACTTGGGCTACCCTCAACCAAACAGTCCATGCTCTATTAAAAAACATTCTTTTCTCTGTGTATTTATTGTATAACACTAGCATATGCAGCGTCATTCGTCTTATGTCACGTGGCTTGCTTTAGACCCATATACATCATCATCATCCTGGCTGCACCCACAGCAGGGCAAGGCCCTTCCCTTGCCTCTCCAATTAAAACTGTTCTTTGCCAGCTAGTTAATCTCTTCTTAATCTCATCCACCCACCTAACTTTCTGCCGCCCCTTGTTACACTTGCCTTCGCTCTAATTCCACTATGTTACTCTTAAGGGCCAGTGGTTATCTTGCCTTCACATTGCATGTCATACGCAAGCCCATTTCTTCCTCTTGATTTCGACTAGGTTGCCTTTAACCCGCGTCTGTTACCTCACCACTGTGCCTGCTTCTGGTCTCCTAACTTAACTCCGGTCTTCTAACTTCCATATCTCGCTGCACTGTCCTTAACCAGAACCCTTTTTGTTAGCTTTCATTGTTAGCCGCCGCGGTGGCTCAGTGGCTATGGTGCTCGGCTGCCGGCCCGAAAGACGCGGGTTCGATCCCGGCCGCGGCGGTTGAATTTCTTTGGAGGAGAAATTCGAGGCCCGTGTACTGTGCGATGTCAGTGCACGTTAAAGAACCCCAGGTGGTCGAAATTTCCGGAGCCCTCCACTACGGCGTCTCTCATAGCCTCAGTCGCTTTGGGACGTTAAACCCCATAAACCAAACCAAACCGGCTTTCATTTTTCTGCATCATAGCTGAGTACCAGTGAGGTAAAGCTGTTGTATACTTTGGTCTTGACAGTTATCCGTAAACTGCCATTCGTGATCTGGAAGGACTTCCCATATGTTCTCCACCCCCTTTTTTCTATCTATTTCCCTCTCATAATCCCGATCAATAATCACTACCTGTCCTTAGTAGACATATTCCCTTTTCCCGCACCTCACCACCAATAGTGAACTGTGTTCCCTCGCGATATTGTTGAACGTTACTTTGTTTTTCTGAATGTTAATTTTTAGACTCACTGTCCTCCTCTGCCTGTCTTACTCATTGATCATGCTTTGCAGTTCATCTTCTGTATGACTAAGCAAGGCGATGCCATGAGCGAATTGCAGATTACTTAAAATTTTTCGTTAACTCCTATCTGTATCAGCACTTTTGCTCGCTAGTTTCAGGTGTTCCTTCGGTGCAACACTGCACAGCTCAGAAGCACAACATGCACTAGAAAAGATCTAGCCATTTTGTTTCGTCTATGAACAGGAGTAAGTGCCAGTAGCTGCCGCACTGCTGTTTCTGCGTCTATTTGATTCATTGTACTGTTCTTACCTCTTCGGGAAAAAAAATCCGGCGAATTAAACTTCTTAATAAGAAGAATCCTGACACCCTCAGATGCAAGAAAGATTTTTTTCATCAGACAGAAGTGACATACAAATATTGAGCGAACGTTGTTTTGCGTGAACGACAGCGAATGAACCGAGAGCAGATTTGACATCTTCCAGGAAACCTGCTGCTGACCTAGTTGAACTTTGCTGTTGAAGTGTTTTATGATAAGAAGGGAAGAACACGAAATGAGTTGTAGAGCCTGTCTTTGTTCCAGCCAGCAGAGCGACCTCTAGATGCTCCTTTGTTAGCGGGAAGGGAAGTTTGCGTGTTATTCTGCAGGAGTCCTGCAGGAAGAAACTGAAGTTTACTAGCAGAGCTATGAAATTAGTCATTGTTGTGCTTGGAATGCACCCATGGCCATGAACAGCCTGATAATTATTTATACCCTTTTCACACCAGCATCAACTCCGCTGGTTCTATTCCCGAGCCCCTTATAGAGCGGACTCAATCATTTTTGTGCCCTTTTTCTGTGGGGTTGCATCCAGAGTAAACGTAAGAGGTCTAGACTAGGTGAGAACTAGGAGTTCGACATTTATTTACACTCCATAGCACTGACGAATACTACACAGCAAAATGCACCACATTCCTGAATCATGCGGCATTTTCCGCGTTTTTAATTCATAAGTATTCGTGCGATGTGGATCGTTCCTGGGTAGACCCTAGCCTCCTGCGTTTCATCACTTTTAAAGCATTCTTATTTCCTGAAGATGAATATGAATATTTGTCCTGTTTCCCTTTAGTAATCGCTGGGATATCACTTTTTGGTATTTGCAGTTTTCTTGCTGCGTAAAAAAACGCACAAAATTTTATTTATTCATTTATTTTAAGATACCCTTAAAGGCCCTCTTCACGAGGGTATTACATAGATGGTGGTAAAAATTGCAAATTTTATACATAGAAGGAACATTTAACATGAGTAACAGGGAAGAAAAAGAAGCAAGAAAAGAGCAATAACTGGTACTCAGCAACAGTCGTCGTGAAGCAATGGATGATGGTAAATTTTGTGAAAAAGAGTTAATCGGGAGAGTTTACGACAATGGGAAAGGCTGTCAAGACCAGCACGAGCTTTTAACGCTGTGACACTAATAAAAGGTGAGTAGTCGGAATAAATGAAACGAGCATACTGTACATACTATGTACATAATGTACATACTATGATGCGCAGTTTTTTCATGTAATGTGCACGTTGTAACAGAAACCATTTCATTAGAACTCGGTGGTTACAGTGCTCCATGGTGAACTGGAGGACTTCTTTTTCAATCCGGTCGAGACGACAGAGTTTCGTCGGAAGCAAAACGAAAAAGCGCCCGCCTCCTTTGCGAAATCACTGCACATTTCTAAACTCCCGGCATCCAGATTTGCCCTGAGCCATTCACTACTGTGTCCCCCGTAGCCCGCGTCGCTTCGGACGTTAAATCACCGCCTGTTGTAGTTTTTTTTTTTAACACTGCGAAGGTAAATTTTCAGTAACTCAGTCATTGGCGTTCTTGATTTTTCGTCCTGATTGGCAGCTCGAGCTCCTGGCCAGCCTGTCGTCCAAGCCGCGGACGCCTCTTGTGTCTGGACTGTTATCATCACGTGGGTGCCGCCGAAGGCCGGCTGTCGTCCAGCAGCCGCTACTGACTCGGCCATGCAGAAATAATGGCCGAAAGTGAGTACGGTTGCACATGATTTTGTACGTAGCAGATGCAAACATGACTCTGTGGTCCATGGTCTGAAGGGCACAACTAAAAAACTGCAGTCAAGGCTAGACATATGCAGAACTTGGTAATAACTTAAAATCCTCAGCATAAAACTGAAAATCACATTTCCGCAAATCGTGAAATACTGCACTGCTCAGCTTAACATTTTCCTCACTGGAATAATCGTGCATGGTTTTGCCTGAAATACAGGGTAGGGGGGGGGGGGGGGTAGAACTAACAAGTTTTTTTTTTTTTTGCGGTGGATATCTCTGAGCACGCTCGTATTCTTAATATCCACTTCCGATGTTCAGCTGAATCAATGTAGCTAAGAAACTAAAAGTGCACGTTTGGCGCAAAACATCTCTTTATTGAGATTTTGGTGTTATGTACTGCGTTTGCTTTATTTTCAGTTTTCTGCGAGAAAGTGATAAAGCTGTCTTCATGAGCTCTACCTACTTCTCTGCAAGAAAAAGTTGTGCTGTTTCATTATAAGGATGCTATGAACCGAGCGAGGGGTCACAATTTTTGCTATTTACAGGATGTTGCAACTGGATTAACCTTCAAAAGATAGTGGCATGATGACACAGGTGGCTGGGTTCCTGCTGTGTTCTTTCCTTGCTACTAATAACTAACCTCACCTTCAAAACCTAGTGGCATGACGAGACAGGTTACTGCATTCATAACATACTGTGTCCTTTCTTAGCTACTAATAACTAAACCTTCAAAAGCTAGTGGCATGAGGAGACAGGTTATTGTGTTTCTGCTGTGTTCTTTCTTGCTACTAATAGCTAACCTAACCTAGGAAAGCTAGTGGCGTGAACACAGAAGTTACTGCGTTTCTGCTGTGTTTTTTGTTGCTACTAATAGCTACCAAATTAGGAGACATGTTCCTGCCTTTCTCTTGTGCTTAAAAATGCTGGTCCCATGATTAGACACGTTATTGCATTTCTGCTGTGGCCTTTCCTTGCTACTAATAACTAAAGTAACCTTCAGAAACTTGTGGCATAACGATACAGGTGACTGCAGTTCTCCTGTGTACTTTCTTTGCTACTGATAACTAACGTAACCTGCAAAAGCTAGTGGCATGAAGAGACAGGTTACTGCATTTCTGCTGTGTTTTTTCTTTGCTACTAATAACTAACCTAACCTTCAAAAACTAGTCACCTGAAGTGAATGGTAACTTCATTTCTGCTGTGTTCTTTCTTTTGATAGTAGCAACTAGCCTAATCTTGAAACGCTAGTGGCGTGAGACTAGCATCAACACCGGTGGTTTCATTCCCGAGGCCCTCATAGAGTGGACTCACTCATTCTTGTGCCCTTTGTCTGTAGGGTTGCATCCGTGCATAAGAGGTCTGGCTTCGGTGAGAACTAGGACTTCGACATTTATTACACTCCGTAGCCCTGACGAATACTATAGCGCAAAATGCACCGCAATCCTCAATCATGCGACAGTTTCCGCTTCTTTAGTTCATAAGTGTTCATGCGATGCGGATCATATCCGTATATCCTAGCCTGCTGCCTTTCATTGCTTTAAGGCATTCCGATTTCCTGAAGATGAATGTGAATATTTTGTTATGTCTTCATTTAGTAATTACTGGGGTATCACTTTGGTATTTACAGCTTTTTTTTTTGCTGCGTAAAAAAAATGTACATAACGTATATGTTATGAGGCGCAATTTTTTTTAAGTAATGTGAACGTTATAACACAAGCCACTTTATTACAACTCGGTGGTTACTGCACTCCGTGCTGAACTGGAGGACTCTTTTTTCAATTGGTCGATGGTTATGATGAAAACGTTTATTTAAAGCCACAATGACTTAGTTTAAGGAAAGGCTGATCGGGTCCTTAGTCCGGGACGTTTTTGTAAAAGCCGCTGCCCGTGCTCTGGCGACGAGGGCTCGTTGTTCCTCGAGGTCCGAGCTGGACAGGGCCGCCTCCCAGCCCTCCCGCTTTGGCTGATTTATGATGTCAATACTTCTGTTTGCCTGACAAGCCCATACCATATGGTATAGGCTTTTCTTCTGGCCACAAAGATTGCACTGTGCCGAAACGTACTCGGGCTCAATGGCGTGAAGCTTACCTGGATTATTGAACGACATAGTTTGTAGCCTTCGAAGGTGACATTCTTCTTATTTAATTACACCATTCGTGGGCCGCGGGAGTGCCTTTCAAGGCGCAAATTCTGTAATATCTCTGAATATGTTGAAAACGGAGAGGGGGAGCCTGAATCAGTAAGGGAGGACGGAGAAGGATTCAGGGGAAATAAATCTCTGGCCGAAGCCTGTGCGCGCTCGTTTCTTTAACTCCTTAAATCCTTCCGTTCAGCTGAAGTCCTACATTGACTGAGAATCTTGCAGGCTAGCGGCGTGGTTCTGCCAGGCATATAGTTTCTATAAGCCGCCTGGGAATCTGTAACTATGTCTTTCGATACGGAGTGCGTCGCGGCTAGGGCAATCGCTACTTCCTCCATAGCCTGTGTATCCCCGTTACGAACTTAAAGCCCGTCCACGGCCTGCAGTTGGTGCACCACTGATATTGTTGATATTCCTTGTACAGGACCCGTAGCTTCCACGAAGAAGGCTCCTTCTTCTCTTAAACAGCACTCGTTCATCTTCTTGCTCCTCGCCTCTCGTCCAGCATGATGATGCTCCGGGTGCATGGTTTTGGAAAGCGGAAGCGTAAGGAATTTGCTCCTCAACTCTTTAGGTACATCTGGTCTCCCAGCCACTTGCTGCGGAAAGCTAATGTTTAAATCTTCTAAGACCCTGCTGCCGGTTGTAGTTGTGGCCAGTCGCATTACGTGGCTTGTAAGATGGGCGCTAATCAATTAATCAGACTTGTTGTGTACCCCTAGTTTTAACATACGCTCCGTAGATGCTTTCATGAGTAGGCCGAGTGCCTTCTTATAAGCGTTTCTAATAATAGCGTCCAGGTGGCTTAGATCGGTCTTCCTCATACGAAGGTACGGGGCCACGTACACTATCCTGCAGATGACAAAGGCCTGTGTTACTCTTAGGGTATCCTGTTCTTCCATGCTGTTTTTCTTGCTTGTGATCCGAGATATCATACGGATGACCTGTTCGCACACCGTTCGGAACTTGTTGATCGCTGCTGCGTTCACACCCTTATTGTTAATGAGCAGCCCCGAAATTCGTATTGTTCCCACCTCGGGAATGGGTGTGTCGTCGACCGACATTTCCAGTGATGCAGTATCCCCCTTCCCTCGCAGGACGAGGAGCTCCGACTTGTCCGGGGAGCAGCGCAGTGCGCATTCTTCTGCATACTTTTGAACCGTACTGGCACCCTCTTGGAGGGCCTCCTCCATCTGTCCAAAGTTTCTCTCCGTTGCCCATATGGTTATGTCATCCGCGTATAGGGCGTGCCGGATTCCCTTTATGGCACTAAGTTGTTCCGGCAGGTGCATGAGAGCAACGTTGAAGAGCATTGGAGAAAGGATTGCTCCCTGAGGCGTCCCTTTGGTCGGAAGCAAAACGCAAAAGCGCCCGCATCCTTTGCGAAATCACTACACATTACTTACCCCCTGGGCATCCAGATTTACCACGAGTCATTCACTACTGTGTCCTCCCGTAGCCTGTGTCGCTTCGGGACGTTAAACCACCGCCTGTTGTGGGTTGTTTTGGAATACTGCAGAAGTTAAATTTTCCGTAAGTCAGTCACTGGCGTTCTTTTTATTTCGTCCTGATTGGCAGCTCGAGCCCTTGGCCAAGCCCTCCGTCCAAGCCGGGGGCACCTCTTGCGTCTGGAGTGTTATCATCACGTGGGTGCCGCCGACGGCCGGCCATTGTACAGCAGCCCTTACTGAGTCGGCCGTGCATAAATATTGGCTGAAAGTGAGTACGGTTGCACGTGACTTTTCCACGTAGCAGATGCAAACACGACTCGGTGATCCACGGTCTGAAGGCCACAACTAAAAAACTTCAGGCAAGGCTCGAATAAACAGAATTTCGTAATAACTTAAAATCCATAGCTGGAAACTCAAAATCAAGTTTACGGAAATCGTGATATACGAGTGCCGTGTACTGCACTGCCATTTTCTCCAGTGGAATCACCGTGCATGGTTTTACCTGAAATAAAGAGGGGGTGAAACTTACAAGCTTTTTTTTGCGGTAGATGTCACTAAGCACGCTCATATTCTTAATATCTATCACTGCTGTTCAGCTTTATCAATGTATTAAGAAACTGAAAGTGCATGATCGGTGCAAAACATGTCTTTAGTGAGATGTAGGTGTCATGTACTGCGTTTGATTTATTTTCAGTTTTCTGCGATAAAGTGTTAAAGCTTTCTTAATCAGCTCCACCTATTTCTCTGCAAGAGAACGTTGTGCTGTTTCATTGTAAGGACTATATGAACCAAGTGAGGGGTGATAATTTTTGCTATTTACAGGATGATGCAACTGGACGCCACGTTTAAAAGGTCTGTCGGACCGTTTTTTTCGTGAGAAGCCTTGACGGAAACCGAGCACCGGAACTATATAGAGCTGGATAAAATAGTGGCTGTTCTGACACTCATGTTTAATTGCGGTTGCAGGGCAAAATTTCGTCACAGTTTCAGGGTCCAAGAGGCCTTTTGCAGAAAATTAACACGAACTGTTTTCTATGTGCCATCACATGGCGTAGCACATGTTTGCACGCCAATGGCGTCAAATTTGGCGCTGACAGAAAAGATTGGCTATATTTGGCTACTCTTGACCTTTGTATGGCAACTTTCCTGTACTGGTCAAAAGAAACACTACCGACACCTTAGGCAAATCGCACTATTTTGTTTTTTTATTGCAGGTGAGTTAGCACATGTGTTAATTTCTCATCGTTTCTTCTGCAGATGACTGATGCTCCTGTGTAGCGTCAGCCTCACGGCGTAACCACGATGATGGGTATGTGGATAACTTTGCTCTACCTCTGACATTCTCTTGGTGAATAATTATGCCCCTTTCTGATGCTGCATCACCCACTCTGCAGTACATATGGGTGTGTAGGAGAAATTAATATGCATTTTGTTGCACTAAAAGGCGCGCAGGCGGTATGTGATATTAGCACGTTTCGAAGAGCCGCAGGTAGTATAAATTAGTTAGAGACCCTCGATAATGACGTTGCTCATATCCAGTGCATCATTTCGGGAAGTTAAACCCATAATTCAAATGTGACGGCAATTATAGCCAGTCACGTCGAGGCTGCAATAACTTTTTTTGTCATTGCTCCTTAAACTAGACAAACGCAAGCTGGAACCGTGCCACTAACGTTCTCTCTCTTGATGGACAGTCTGACTCTGGGACGAGCCATCCACAAGTGTGGGAGCAAGATGCGCCTGCTGTGACTGGACTGTTATCATCACGAGAGCACCACTAACCTCTGAATCCTGTACAGCGCCCATTCCCTGCCCACTATGGTGGGAAAGGCGTCCTGAAGGTGAGGAAGAGTGCCAGTGGCTTTGTGCAAGCAGTAGCCGCAGCCATAGCTCAGTCTTCCATGCTACACGTGCAATTTGAGGCACAGAGTGCAAGCCTAAACACAAACAGGATGGGAATTGACTTCGCTGAAACTTGTTAGGCGTGCTGCTGAAGGATAGGCAATTCCAATTATTCAAATACGCGCGGCAAGCACTGCACTTAGTTCCTAGCCTTCCTTCTCATTTCAGTAAGTGAGCGCAGTTGTTCGGAATCATAAAGAGAGTCAGAGTTCTGGCTTTTGCACTCGCTGGAATACTTGTGACAAGCCTTTGTTTCGAGGTCTCCACTCTCAAAGCTGACGCTAAGTCCATCTAATCAAACGCATGCACGACGTTTGGGGTTGGCGAGGAACTTCCCATATTAAGCCATCCCCCTACCGTTTGGAGTTCGTTCCATTTCTGTTAGTGAAAGCAAAATATTAAGTAGTCAGTTTTACTAGTTGTTCAGTAACAAGAAGCTTTTTTTGTGTCATTAGAAAAGGAATCAACCAGGGAAGGAGGAAATGTGTGCAATTCCACGGCAAGACCCCTGCTGAAACACAGGTGTGCTTCGCTCAGTTGCTCTCCGTACTTCCGATGCTAAACAAGGCTCTGCGACAGTCATGCGTGTACGGTAGAAAGAAAAGGCCCATATCGACGAATTGCGGACAGCTGCAAAATATTGGCCCGATGGTTCTTGAAAAGGAGTTAAATAATGGCGGTGGCCTAGCATAAAGTTTCGTGTGTTTGTAATTATGACACGTACATTCCATTGCCAGCCTATTATGAAGTGGTTTCTCACAGTACTCCTTCCTTTCATAGCAGGGACGTGCTTTGGTGCTGGCTGCCGCCGGAGAGCTCACCGAACCAACCAAGTGGCCGCCATCATCTGCACCGCAGTCGTCACGTGGACGGACGGTCGACGCAACTCTTGGGCTTTTAAAGCCAAGGTAAAGTATTTAGCATACTTTTTCTTAAATATGCTCCTCTTCTTGCTACATTGGGGCACAAAATTTGTATTATATATTGATAAAAATAAATAAATCTTCAAGTATGTGAGCAAATAAGTATCAATATAAGAATTACTATTCTTACTATGTATCGCAATAAAATTTTGGTAATGAGCCACATTAAATTACTACAAATTTAGCCGTATGTTTAAAATGTACCGGCTGCGTCAGCTAAATGTAAGCAAGTTTTTATTTAAAATAAAACGTTCTGCTATACGCACACGTTAAGAGTCGTTTGTCCTAGTCGTCGATAATGCTCGTTTTTTCAAATCTGTTGAACACTGAAGGCTAATTACCTTAATTGTTTACTATTGTCTTCGGGAAAATATTATGGATGCAGAAGTTGTAGTTCGTACGAAAAACGGCAGTCTGGAATGTTTATAAGATAGTATCATATACGTACATTCTCTAACCGCCCCAAAATGAATGCCGCCGACGAGCGTACAGTTACTGCTGGGTATCTTGGGCCCACTGCAAACGCAGTCATGTCGGGGAACGCACTCTGACGATGAGCGGTATCTGTTGTCCCCAGAAACCGCGTCATGGCGCACTCAAGTAACACGGTTACAACGTTATCACTTTTGTATTCCGTAGGCTTTCTTTTTTGTTTCTCAAAAGATGTTCATAAATGGTACCTTGTTCTTAATCTTTCAGGTTGCGCCTTTTTCACGTGATCTAGGTCTTGCGAATTTACACTTTTAGTCGAATAGCAGTATTTACAAATTTTGTAATCACTTCACAAATTAACTAGGAAGAAAGTTACTGAAGTCTGTCACACGGCTCTCAACAGTACTGTTCTTTTTACTCGCATACGACACTACTTCATTTTTCTATTTCTTACTCGTTGTATTCATTGTGGATAAGTGATTTTGTATAAATTTGTTTTATCTTCTACATTTTGGCTGCGCAGTTTGATAATTCTAGGCTGGTGGTTTTACCTTCCGCTATATACGCGCTTTTCTCTGCACACGCCCCCTGCTGATAGCGACGGAAGCTTGAAGAGAAGGGTGTGATAGGCTGCAAGCAGGTTGTGGGCCTGCCACCCGCGGCACCAGTGTAGCACGCGCCGTGGTCTGTTCGTAGGTAAGATAGGCGCCGCTGGCCAGAGATGGTGCCAGAGAATCGCAAGCTCGAAAGCGCATGGGCCGTTCGCCCGATACGAGACTGATCGGAGGTATAATTTCGCCCTGTCCCAGTCGAAACACAGAGCCAACGATGCTGGGCAATGCGTGTTCTGTGTGCGGCAAATTAAACAGCGTCAGCCTTTAGCCGCAGTCTTTCAACTGTCTTTCGATTTTTAAATATTCAAATGAGCTTTCTGTAAACCATTTTCTCTTTAAGTGGGGCTGCGTCTACATCGACCAGCTAACGTCGTCTCGGAATGTGCCATAACCTCCTTCGAAACCGTATCGCAATTCCCCTCATATGCGTAGCTGCCGCAACGGGAAGCTGCTGGTCGCGCTGCCATCCAGAAAAGGGTCGGTACATGAGAGGGCGCTGCTCTATTGGGCGGACGACGCTTGCGCTTGCAGTGTTTAAAAGGTGGGGAAGTGCAGCTGTAGGAGTATTGTATACTGCTCCCCTTTCAGAATTAAATAGTTGGCGTGTAAGGGCATGCGCAAAATATCATTATGGGAGAAATTTCAAAAACAATTTGATTCCACGGTACGCGATGGCATCGACTCAGTACAAAATCAAGAGACGTTAACTTTATGTTAGGATTAAGTGCTTCTTGTGAAATTATGAGTTCTTTGATCAGCGTCCTGCACGCCGCCGCATTTTGCAGGCCACTGCACTCGATGGAACTCTATGGCACAAGCAACAAATGCTAAAGATAATTCTGCAGTGCCCGGTATAGTACTTTGCATATCTACTGCCCTTCGTGGTTCATTACAAGCAACCTACGAGGCGGTAACCGTCTTTGCAATGTTAACAGGCCTATTGAATTTAACACGCAATCTACGAGGGAGTAACTGCTTTTGTAATGTCAACAGGGCTATTAAATTTACAAGCAACCTGCGTGGGAGTAACTGCTTTTGTGATGACAACACGCCTATTGAATTTAGCAAGCAACGTACGAGGCAGTAACTGTTTTTGTAATGTCGTCCGGCCTATTGAATTTAACACGGAACCTACAAGGGAGCTACTGTTTTTGTAATGTCAACCGGCCTATTAAATTTAACAAGTAAGCTACAAGCGAGAAACTGTTTGTTAATGTCAACTAGCCTATTGAATTCAACAGGCAAATACGAGGGAGTAACTGTTTTTGTAATGTAAACAGGCCTATTGAATTTAACAGCGAACCCACGAAGGAGTAACTATTTTCCTAATGACAATCAGCCAATTGAACTGTGCAGGACAGTAAATCTCCAGTTCAGCTGCACTTCTGCCATATACTGTAAAACAGCATGTTTTTTTTTCCGGTTGCTGCTTCCTATGTCAGGGTCTAAGCAGCAGCAATAAAGTTTGTTTGAAGTACGTTGCGGCCCCGCGAGAAGTAACCTCGAGCGAAACCACATGCGACCACATTTCGACGGGGGCAAAATGTAAAAGGCTCCCATCTGATCCACGATGCCAGCGTACGTTAAAGAACCACTCATGGTCTAAAGAATACGGAGCCATCAAGCGCGCCGTCTTTTATAGCTCATGTATCACTCTTGGAAAGCCACAATTAACGATTCACATTTAAATCTCTCAGCAGCACTCGAAGCCAAGGCTGGGGACTATAGCGGTTCGCTACTGAGCGCTAGTCCTTAAAATAGAATTGCTGCCACAAGGACCTCATTTGCGATGGAACTGAAGCGCCAAATTTTCTGCGCGATTTGGTATAATGTCATTGCACAGGAAGACTGCCAGGGACTTTAATAAAATCAGAAGGACGCTTAAGCTTCGCCTTAAGAGTAGACGCGATATTCCCTTCTCCTTCATTGTTCCTGTTCTCATTCCTTTTCTTTCTCATTTCTCACCTAAAGTCAAGTTGTAGTCGTAGTTCGTCGCCACATTGTTCTCGACAAACCCGATGCAACAAACGGCAGCGTAGCTTCCACGACGAACGAACGGGCAGCAAGTCGCAAGCTTTGTGGCGAACGAACCTTAGATGTTTAGTGTATTG
Organism: Amblyomma mixtum; assembly: GCF_055824585.1. Classification (NCBI taxonomy): domain Eukaryota; kingdom Metazoa; phylum Arthropoda; class Arachnida; order Ixodida; family Ixodidae; genus Amblyomma; species Amblyomma mixtum. Next base: position 185,949,199 of record NC_143021.1, read on the forward strand.
TTTGCCGCTTGTTTCCTGCGCCCCCGCACGGCCCCACTGCGCCCAACAAGACGAGCGGGAGGTGCTGCAGTCCCGTGCTGTCTATTGGGGCAGTCGCGTACATTGCGAAGAGGAAGAGGAGGAGGGAGCGGTTTCAGAGGGCACCGCCTGATGGCGCTACGTGTGCATCAGGCGAAGAGGGAAAGTAGCGGAAACGTACTTTGCTACTAGCTTAACTGCGACTTCTGTAATTTCCATGCTCATAATTACTAATACACACCGCAGTACATGCCTCTAAAGCACCCTTCTAAGTAAACAGCGTATTCACTAGACGTGCCTTTGTTCAGTCGAAACCATTGAGATGGCATGGCGAAGTTGTTAACGTGCTCGTCTCGCATTCCGGGGGCCCTGGTTTCGATTACTTACCTCGGCCAATTTTGTACTCAGTTTTCTTTATTAATGTTTCTTTGATTGTTTGCTCATGGCCAACGCTGCTGACGATACCGGCTTTTCTTCGGCATGGGGCTGTTGTTTAATGCTCGCACGTTAAAACTTCCAATTTGGTTTTTACCCATGACTAGTTCTGCCCAGTTGGCCCTGAATGAGAATTTTTCTGTCCCACTCGACCCACTAATGGAACCACTTACTTCCCAGTTGGTCCACAGTTCCTCCCATATGGCTCTCGACTGGAAACTGATGTCTCCCATTTGGCGGCAAACTAGACAGATTTGCTGCCCTTTTGGCCGCAACTAGGTCTCCGGGTGGAACCAGCTGGATTCCAGTTGGAACCAGTTACTCCCAGTTGAAACCAGTTACTCACACTTCAATTCGCCTTATTTGGAGCCCTAAAGCTGCACTTCTGTGGATGCTGATGAGTAATTACTCCTCCTATATTTCAAGTATAGTTCACTTTAGGGACTACTCAAGAGCACAATTACCGCAATGAAAAACGTACACTGTCGTCAGTCTCGCGTAATATGCAATTCTTCTAGCCGGAATGCCCAAGTTACTCTGTGTTGCATTTCTAAATCTTGGCTTCACTTCTGCCTTCCAGTCTGGTTGTCTTCCTTCGAAGCCAATGCCTGGCTCAATCGCTCCAGCTGAAGCAGACTTTCCTGCCTTTGCACGCACATTGTCACTTCAGCGGATGCAACTCACAGTGGTGCATCCGCGGCCAGCCACAGGCGGCTGCAGTGCAAGAGGTGAGGTTAAGATGCTTCCTTTGAATCTTCCACGCACTGTATGATGACGCGTGTTCAGGTAATTCCCGTTGTATTTGTACGAGACACAAGAGTTATGCGGATGAAATCAAGTGTGTAAACTTTGTTCTCTGCGCACATTGCAGCGCACATATGCGTGCGAAAAATCTCGGCGTGCACTCAAACCAAGTCTCCCTTCTCCTAAAATGAATGCTCATAACGATGCGTTAAAGTCTCCTAAAGCAAGTATTCATTTTAAAACACCCTATGGTGCTCGGCTGCTGGCCCGAAAGACGCGGGTTCGATCCCGGCCGCGGCGGTTGAATTTCTTTGGAGGAGAAATTCGAGGCCCGTGTACTGTGCGATGTCAGTGCACGTTAAAGAACCCCAGGTGGTCGAAATTTCCGGAGCCCTCCACTACGGCGTCTCTCATAGCCTTAGTCGCTTTGGGACGTTAAACTCCATAAACCAACCAACCAAAACACCCACACATATTCCGGAACTCCTTCACTACTGACAATTATGCATTCCTTAAACATGGCTGCATTAAACACAATGTATTCAATTTCTTGTGCATGATTTTTGTTGGTTGCTTCATACTTGTGTCAAAATTGCTTGATGCTGTTTTATTCCATCAACATGGAGGTCCTAACAACGGTTTCATTACTGGCCCCTCTCCGGTAATAAACACAATAAATGCGAGTTCGATCCTTGCCGTGGCTGTTGCATTTCTATGAAGACGAAATTCTAGAAGCCCATGCAGTGTGGGATGTGAGTGCATGTTAAAGGGCCCCAGGTGTTCAAAATTTCTGGAGCCCTATACTACGGCGTCCATCAGAGCATTAGTTCCTTTGGGATGTTAAACCCCCATAAACCATTAACCATATTTAAAAAAAAATACTGATTGTACTTTTCAGGTGGGCATTTCAAAAGGCATTGACATGCCACAGGCTGCCACTCGGCAGCTGTCTTGCTACAGCAGCCGCCTTGTTTTCAATGCCACCAGTGCTCTCTGGTCATCATGACATCCCTGAACGATGCCCAGTCGACGAGTGGAGGTGCGGGGGCCACACCTCCTTGCCGAGCCCATGGAGACACCGGTATGTATGGCGTTCTCAAAATCGGCGATGTTTCGGCTATGCATCACGTGGCAAGAGTTTCAATATCAAACTGGGAGGTACATAATCAGTGGAGAGTATCTCAAAATTTCGTGCACAGAGGCTGTCAAACTTTATAGTAACACCGACTCATTCGTGCAAGCAGTTTCCTCCAACGCGTCTCTCTTTAGCCTTAGCAACATTCACTGATCCATTTTTTTTTCTTAAGCAGATTCAGCCATCTTTGTCGTCTGCCAAATTGACACATAAGTTTTAAAAATATACCAGAGATGTTTAGATGCCGTGCAGGAAATCTCAATTAAAGCACAAACTTGACGGCTTGTTCCTCCCAACTGCCTGAACGTGTGCGCCACGTGTTATAACAGGTGTGTGCCTAGAGTGCTGATTTCGACCACGAGGAATGCATTGATGAAGCCTTCAAAGTCGCAGCTGCCTCAGAACTGCTAACCTCTCAACGATCCATTAATATTCAAAGAGTTCAAATCATTCCGCAATAAACTAACAGCAATGTTAAAAAATCCGAAGACATCTACTGTATAAATATGTTCTGCAACGACAAAATGTCCTGATCTGTTATAAACTGGAAAAAGTTGAACACTCTTCTGCATCCTAATATGAAAAAACACCCCAGTGTTATCGAGAATGCAGGTAAAACATTGGGGGGGGGGAGAGCATTGGCGGATGCATTTAATGTTAATACTGGAAGTAATTTCAGTAGTGTTGCATTTAATGAGATAGATTTGCTTACTAGTATGCTTGTCTTTAGTTCCAAATAATACAGCTTTTGTTTTATACCCATTAGTCAGGAGACGATTTCTGCTCGTAAATTCGTGTAATTTTGCTAGTGTTTAAATTAGCGTCTTCGACAAGGTCGTATTAAATGTCCGCACATTAAAATACATATGATGATGATGATAATGATGATGATGATGATGATGATGATGCACTCGTGAGGTCTCTGTCGAGGGCTCTCCAAGTAGTTCTTGCTCTCTAAACAGGAAGGAGTAAATGCGGATTAAGATGTTCTACAGCGCACTCCCTATTATATAAAATAAGTACGCCAGAGAACAGCTTGCTCCCTTTTAACATTCTGTTAGGCGTACTCGTGTTTAGAGTGTAGGCCCACTTCCATCTTTTCTGCTTAACCTCTAGGAGTGTACAGCAGAAGGATTCCTCGTGCAGTAAAGGCTCATGATGATGATCTCAAACTCATGTCCTCATTTCCCATGCCTTAAGCTGCCCACGTTCAGGTTTGCCCTTTCGAACTTGGGCAAACCGAAGTTAGGGCGCGAAAAACGACACGGAGGCAGTTTCCGGCCAAGCATGAATCGACAGAAGCCTGTGGAGAAATCCGCTTCGTGACATCGAAAAAGTGAACGTCACCGCACACAACGAAGACGACAATTGTTCGCAAGTCCGGTTTCCCCCGTGAGGGCTGGGCGGATCACTTCGGTTTGAAATTCTAGAGAAATTTTTCTGGTATTTTTATATCTTAGAGTAAGCAGCATTGGGCACTATCACTTCTGTGCTCGACAGTGTAAAGCTGTTTTAAGCCATTCAGCCCAGGAAAAGGTGTAGGTGAGGCTATAAAGAGGTGCTGATGAACTAAGCCGGGTACCGCGATAACTGGTGCTGTGATACGCTATGTGTCGTAGGCATCGTAAAGTTCGTAGGCATCGTAAAGTTCAGAGTGCGCTTCGAATAGATGACGCTGCTTATCACCGATATTTTTTTCTAAAATTATTCTTTGTTCTTTGGAAATACTTGTGTCCCGCTTAGTTTTTCCCGACAATGGAACATGTCGGGGCGTTGCTTAAGAAAGCGTCTGAGAAAAAAAAATGCAGGATGCATATAATTAATTGAGAGCGCAACATTTAGGCACCCTTTTCTGCATTCCGCGTTGTAGTCGTCGGCGTTGGCGTAATCGGCGTATCACGCTACCTGACAGCCACCTGACAGCCGTGGCAGGTAGTAGCAGTGACACGCCACCTGAAACGGCGAGAGAAGGAGTAGGGACGCCAGGATGATGGCTGCCATGGGAAGATTCCGAAGGGTGGCAACAGATATAGAAACACGCCTGCCTGAAATTCTTTACCTCAGCATAACCCAAAATTGAATGTGTGAAGAGCTGTCTTCAAATTTTGCATTGCCCGCTACCGTAATCGTGTGTCAATTTTTTTAGTTCCTCTGACCGTGGCGAAATATTCCATGTCGATATCCGGCAGTTTGCATCCGAGCCGTCTGCTCTGGCTTCTGCAAGCGTGTTCTATATATAAGAAGAAATGGAAAGGGCAAAGTGGTACTTTGCACGCAGTACTCTCTCTCCTGAGCCTTGTCCTGAAGATGAGAAGCGTGCTTGTGTAATATGTACTCATCACTGATGTCTTCCAGGAGGACTTCTTATTTTTATTTTAGCAATGCAGGTGGTGTCGATACGTCACCGCAGCTTACGTCGTGATAGATTTAGAAACATTTTAATAGGTGCCAAATTATTGAGCACAAACGCATTTTGGCTGCCTTATGGGTTAGCGGCTTGCTTTTAAGGCTTATCAGATCGCGTGCCAATGAAAGGGGTCGTCGCTCTGACATACTAGACCGGACGTGTGGGCGGGATTTGCATTTCGAGAGCTCCTCGCGGGCACAGCTTCGGTATTGCCGCAGTGGACGGCAGAATTCTAAGCTATGTACGCTCGTGTCCGAGATTTTTTCTTACAACTCGGGAGGGTGGGAGGGAAACGCAAGGTGGGGAACTTCGAGTGTGGAATGATGAAAGCAGGGTCGGGAAAACGTTTGCGGGTCAGAAGACATGCTGCGAATTCAGGAACTGTTGTTGACCAGTGACGTGCTCTCGCTCCCAATGTTTGCGGAATAGAATTTGTCGTCTCATTGTGGAGACATCTGTTAACATGACATTTTCGGGCTCTTCACTAAAGTATGGGAGCACCATAGAAGAGCTTGATGTCAAACTGGGTAAGGCAACTGCACTTACTAGCGTTCTTCAAGAAATATTTTCACCAGTTTTTGTTATAATGCAAAATGTAATCTATACTTTGCATAGGTATTCGGTGCTTATTTGCTCAAATGTAAAAAATAATCAGTATGCATACGGAGCGGAGTGCGTACCTACATTTGATGCCTTGTTTCGATGTTGCACTTCAAATGAGGAATGATTGAATTTGACGTTTCAAGGATTGCCGTTACACAAATATACACGTTGTTTCACGTAAGACATCACACAATTCTTAAACGTAGGCTTTTTGAGTTAAAACATAGCTTTGAATAACATTTAACAGTGAGCTTTTTAGCGACCACAATTGGGTCCTTTTAAATAAGTGAGAGGCGTGTAGCCCACGGTAAGTAATATCAGTTTTTAGAACTTCAAAAACGCGGTTAGCCTCGGCGCTGTGGCCCAACAAATTTTGGCTACATCGCTCCAAAAATAGATGTGCTTTCGAGAAGTTTCCACACAAAGCAACCTGTCCGGTGCATGTATAACTCGTCAAAATAGGCAAAAATTTATTTGATCACAGCGCCGAGGTCAACCGCGTTTTTGACATTTCAAAAACTGAAACGGGTATTACTGACGGTGGGGTACACGCCTCTCAGTAATTAAGAAGCCTAGCAGTAACAGTAAAAAAAGTTAGCCATTCGGTATTACTTAATCAGCACGCTAATTAGCACGTCGTAGCTTTATTCTGATGTACCACATCACTGGCAATGCTATGCGGAAAAAAACGCACTTCTAACTCCAAAAGCCTGTTATTACAATTTGTGGAATGTCTTAGGTGAAACAATCTGTGCAGATGTTATACGGTAGGCTTGTAGAGACTGTATAGAGAGCATTTTCGCGAATAATGCGAACGGACTGGCGATGAGGTGACTTGACGTTGAAGCCATCGCTGCCAGGAATTCGCGAAAGCGGTCTAATTCACTTGTTTCGCCACCAGGTGGGGCACGACAAGAAAATAGCGGCTGCATATTTTTCTGTAAAAGAAGAATACCCGGCGGCAGCAAAGGCTATATGTAAGAACGTGACCACTCGGCTTTCGTCCACGCATACGTGTGTGTGGAGGCACTGGCTTGTAGCTCTGCAAGCTTAGGTTGGGTAACTTTTGCGAAAGTCACATTTCGACTTTTCAGTTTGTTTTGACATATCTAGTACTGAACAATAGAAATCTCTATTAAAGTTCAGGTTCTTTTCGCGGAACACTACTTCAGGGTGCGCGTCGATTCAGCGTTGGACGCGAAGCAGACAGCCAGAAGATGGACGAGCGATGGGACACCGATGAAAACAATATAGAAAGAAATATACAAAGAAGAACCAGACGCTTTGGAGAGAGCTTCCTAAGCTGACTGACTGAATAAGTGGGCCTTCGATCTCAATGCCCGCTATTCACTGTTTCTCGAAAGCCGGGACCTCTCCACTTCCTTTGACGAAGCCTGACCGAGAACCACATAACAGCACGCAACAAGCTCTTAAGTCACCTTATCCGAAACTTCTAGAAGCGGGTGGCTGTTCCAAGAAAGAGAGGAGTCACCGAAGCACTCCTTGATAGCAGCGTCTCCCTCCTGCTCCTTCCTCGAGAGGGCCGCGCGCGCCCTGCTTCCCCAAGGTCGCGGGGAGAGGAAGACATGGGCCCTGCTCTGAGATGCGCCTATGGTTGCGCGCGGCTTGCAGAGCATAAATTCATCACCAAATTTATTATCAGTGACTCCAAGAGCGCAATAATTTCTATAAATGTCGCATCTATCCCGTCACCCTCCACATCCTACAATCTATCACGCACACTCCTCCCTTGAATGGAACGTACGGCCCACTCACAAGCCCGAAGCTGTATGTATCCGGGCGAAGCCCAACCCCCATCCCCACCACGGAGCGATGTTAGCGAGAGACTGGTTAACCCCTTATAAGGATACTCGAAATTACCGACTTCGACAGGCCCCTACACCGCACGAAATCTCCTAGCGCCAGCTTCAAACCAACGCCTTTCCGAATCACAGTTCTCTCCTATATCCACCCTGCCCTCTCCACTCCCAACTGCCATTCTGCTGTGGCCACGCTACCCTGTCCCACATCATCTGGACCTGCCCTATCACCCCTCTTCCCACTTAATCACTACCGAGCAGCAGCGAGAGACCGGGCTGCGCAGCTCGGAGCTAGGCCTTCAGGTTCGACTCGTCCAACGGGCTGACCGGGTCGCTTTTGCGCATAAGCTCTTAGCCATCCGGCGCCGGGGCTGACCTGCTGCGTTATAAGGCACGCCGGCCTTTCCACTCTGCTAATAGTTTGTCTGCCTGTGTTTGTTCTTCTTCGTGGCGCGCCCCGCGAACTGTAATGGTCATACAGATCCTGATCAATTTTAAGCTCCTGAAACAAAAGCGATCAGAACTGTACATCATTCAGAAATCGGCACCCAAAATTACTCAGAATATTGGTCATTTCCATAGGCGCGCATTGTTTAAACGTAGAATGGTTTTCGGGCGAAGAATGGACGAGACATTGAAACGTGGCTGGGTGTGAGTTATACTGGGGGTAAGCTATAGAATCTAACCCGTGAGAAAAAACCTCGTCCGTTGTCTGTACGATCAGTTGTACCAAATTATACCACTTTTTCTAATGAAGCCGCAGAGGCTGTAACGCTTAGGGGCGCTGCTAGTAGCGTGGCAAATTCCCGATAACGGCAGTTCTATTTCCTTTTTTTGAATTTTTTTTTCACGTCAATGTTTCTTTCGCTTGCCGCATTTTTGTTGTGGTGTCTCCCGGTCCCTTGCTCATTTCTCGAGAGCCCTTTTCTTTTTCATTGTAAAGATTATAAAGTGGTCATTTCGGCCTTCGTTCGCATTACAGAATGCGAACATTACAGAATGCGCATTACAGAATGCGAATGCGAATCTTGATAAGTGTTCGAAGTGTTCATCGATAATTTCTTTATCTGTTTCTCTCTCAGTTAACACCCATGTGTTTTCTTGTGTTGGGTTTAATGGCGCATAAACAGCTAAGGCTATTATGCTCCAAGCTCATATTACCTATGTATGCGTGTGTAACCAAAACAAGTAAGTATGAACATCAGTGTGGGTTGTTTTGTTAGGGCATTGTCATGAAGTCAAGGTGAAAGCGATCGGCGTTTTCGAAGAAATGGCCTTGCTTGCCAATGTACATTTGTTCCTCCCTTCTGGAAGCATGCAATGGTGTCTCGTGTACAGCGCCGCCGTTAAGCTGGATCACACTCCGAGTTTTTCTCTACTAAATTCATGCTTCTCTCAAAATGCAGGCAAGCCGAGGCCAGCTTGTGCCAAGCTCTCCTGCTGATCCCCGTGGGCCTCTCGTCGAGCTCATTTCGCGGCCTGTCGAACGAATGGCGCAGGCAGCCCGGGTTTCATCTAATTCCACCAGAGTGGACAAAGGGCGGAGTGAGGTAAATCAGATGATACCAGCATCGGGCTACGCAGCTTATCCTTTTAACTGTTATTCAGGCGGCAGCCTTACTTGCCCCATTGTGAGAAAACCTGCCTTCTTGTGTGTGCATGTGTGTGTGTGATAACACTCGTTGATGCGCTTAAAAGAAGGTGATTAAATTTATGATCGGCCACGCGAGGTTGCTGGGAAAGAGTTACCTAGATCGTACAAGTCCCACGGGCGGCAGCACCTTCCATCTGAAGGTAGTGACGCTGCGCTTAACCGCTGCTGCACTGCGCCAAGAGGACTCTTAGGAATCTGTACTGTCATATACGGGCATCAACCCATCAGCTATCACGCCATTCCCTTAAGGTGGAGCGCGGACCGCAGTACGGCGGCGACGGCCTTCACAAGATTAGCGCGCCACCAGGACGGCTGCGGCGGCTGCGTAGAGCCATGCTGAGGTAGAATTCCCAGATGTGTATCATCGGGTTACATCGCGCCGATGCGCGCGCGGCGACCGCGTTCATAAATTGACCGGGAGGGCTTGTGCTTTCTCGCACGTAAGCAGCCTTAATTGTGCCTGTCGTGTTTTTATGGCTGTGTACCACCGCCCTGCTTCGAGATCTTCGTACTAGAGCGTTAAGCTGTCGGAAATGGCGGCTGTTATTTATTGATTTTTTGGGGGGGAGGGTTTAAAAATAAGTCAGAAATTTAGGGAAAAAACGCTAATGTTTTAGACCGCAATATCCTCATAACAGAAATGAGCACAGTATTCACACAGAACATTGTAGTTGTGTAGGAAAAAGGCACAAAACGACAGAAATTAAAACGAACACGACCTTGAAACGAGAACCTGGTTATTCAATGAAAATTGTTCGAAAAGAAAGGAAAAGTTTTATTGTGGATAAACATTGAACAGACAATAATTATTTAATGAGAGTGACAAACTACGGAAGCAGCAATAATTTTCCTGATGGCAAAGTTGTTCGCAGAGTTATTAAGTCCAGGACTGCCGAGGATAACAACATTGTCACGGAATGGAACACGACCAAGTTGGCACGGGCGCCTGCGCCAGGGCCGCCGATATTAAATCATTTTTTCGCCATATGTCGTGCAGCTCTGTTTTCATTCGCTTGCCGTCACGTAACAATATGTGTTGAAAGGAGATGTTTGCCTGCGAAGGTGGTGGCACCTTTTGGTTGGTAATAGTGATGGCTGAATATGGGCGTGAAAAATAATGAAACGTACAATTACATGAGTGATAAAAATTATTTTGCGCTGAATTACTTTTGTGTTGCTCGATATCTGAATATGTTATTTTTGTTTTTCCCTGCCGAAGATTAATGGTGGAGATGAAGATAAATAATGACCTGAACAGTGTCCTAATTTGCTCGAGCGGCTTAGTGAGCGTTTTGGTGAACGAGTCCTAACAATGAAGGCACACTTAGCCTAAGCATGATCTCATTCATCTGTTATTTGCTAAAAGCTTGAAAGGCCGGACTATGTTTAAGCTTGCGTGCTACTGGGCTTGCTTTACGACAAGATGAAGCACAGACAAATAAATACATAAAGGGTCTGATCAACTCAAAAGCTTTCGGATACTGTGTGGACACAATTTTCTGGGGACAGTTCAATTTCCAGCTCGAAAGCGTGTGTAAGCCACTGACGACGACGTGCCATATAGCACTGCATCCAAATACGAGCACGTTATTTTAGTGTTATTTTTCAAATGGCTGTGTCTGTCTGTGGAGTCTTCACGCTCTGCGCAGCTCTTCATATGCAGGAAGTCGCTCCACTGAACAGGAGGCATGCGTGTTGCCGCTTTGCCAACCATTACAGCGCCTCTCGGAGATGCGCTTTTTCACCGGCTCTGGACTCCACTTCTTTCCGTACCCCGAGACGTGACTTCATGAGCGCGCTTATAGACACTTTTGCTTTGGTATCCCGTTATAGGTGCAGAAGAAGATGCCAGCCAGGATGCAGACACCATCTCCCACACATCGCTCAGTGGGAGGTGCCATTGTGCGGCCTGTGCGAAGGAGCTTCAGCCTTTCCGTGCTGCAGACCAGCAAGGTGGGCGGTGCTTCATGTCCGCGTACGTCGTTCGCGACTTCGACTAGTCTTTGCGTTGGAAGAACCGGCACGAACAGTAGAGTTAAACCTGGATGTAACCACTGTTTTATTTACCACAAACGATGTTCTCTGCAAGTGGCATGTGCGAACGAAGCAGTTTTACATAAGTCGACTGAACATTTCGTCCGACCACCAACTAGAAGGGCAAAGCGAGGGAGTAGTTTCGTGCTAGTGGTGTCCAGCGCTCCAGTAATGAAACAACTGCAAAAGATATGTTCCAGTGTGCTGCAGGCAATTAAATAGCGCTGGGATTTTGCCGTGCCACCCCCGTTGGCGTTTTTGTTTACGCGCGCTGTGACATTAAGTGTAACTCTACAGACCCGCTGCTAGTAACGTGTGCTCCCACCAAATGACGGAACTGTGAAAGCTCCACTGTTTAATATACGTAGGCGACGTGTGTACTGGTTTTATGCACTGACATTCGGCGTCAGTCAGCTGAAATTGAAGCTGTAGGGAGAAAAGAAATACTGTATGGATTGTCTGAATCACACGGGGGCATTGCTCCTCCTTTGGGTCGCGCGTAAGGGCTGCATACCATTATTAGGAAAGTCGAGGTCTTGTAAACTTGTGCACATGGCTGTACTCGACTCTCCTTGTCGTCCGATTTTATAGCGTCTCAATCTCAGCTATTTAAGCAGCGTTTGCTTAGGGCCTACTTGGTTCATGATTTCAAAGCGGAATACTTTTTAGTGCAGCACATAAGGGAACAAGATATGTGTTAAAATTCACAACTGTTTAGAAACAACGCGCGAACATATCTCGAGTAATGCAGTGATTCGTTATACAATAACCTTCACAATCTTACGCCTATATCGCCGAGAAATATCGTTTTCGTTTCAGCCACACTCAGGTGTCGCTGATAAACACATCAGCCTTTTATCTGATAAAAAAACGCTTCCAGTCCACGCTTGTTTCCTTTATGTGCTGCGCTAAAACATATTCCGGCTTAAAAAGTTCAGCTCTTTCCATTTTGTAATTTTCCTTGGACAGAGGCGTGCGCGGATGTGAGCGGGTAGATAAGTGTTGTTTGCGTTGTTGTGCATCTGTAATCAGTGCATGTTGAAAGGGCACCGTGTTTTGTAATACCAAATATCTGCAAGAGCATACGTGCCTGAAATCCCTTAAAAAAACTAATACGTTTGGAATATACGGTGGGCTATTTAAATTGTATTTTAAACATATTTTGTATTCATGAATGCACTAAAAATATGTAGGAAATACGTTCCTGAAATTTCATGCTTGGTATTCGAAATATATTTTTAAAATGTACCAAAGATACCTCACTTAAAGCATACTTCGAGCACTTTTCAAATACGTGAAAAAATATGTATGCAGTTTTAGCATCTTGTCAGTGTATTAAAAGTGTATTTTCGGAAATATGAAATTAATTCATCGAAAGTATACTTCAATTCTAGAAAACGGGCAGCCCTTGTAAACGTATATGTATGTAGTTTTAGCATCATGTCAATGTATTAAAAGTGAACTTTCGTAAATATGAAATTAATTCATCCGAAATATACTTCAATTCCAACAAACGGGCAGTCCTTTTAAACGTCTTTGCACACTTCTAGCTGCCGTTGAACAGTCGAGTGCTCGAAATCGCGTTTCGGGAAATGGCATTTGCGTGTCGTCAATGTATTTGAAGTGTACTTCCGTAAATACGCAATTAATTCGTCCAAAGAACACTGAAATTCTAGCAAATTGGCAGTCCGCATTAGCATGTTTGCAGCGCACTACAAGCTGCCGTTGAACAATCTAATGCTCAAAATCGAGTTTCGGGATCGCATTTTGGTGCTGGCCATCTATTTAAAGTGTACTTTCGTAAATACGCAATTAATCCGTCTGAAGTATATTTAAATTCTAACAAATGGGTTGGCCGCGTAAACATATTTGCATTACACTTCAAGCTACCGTGGAACAATCTAGGGCTCGAAATGACGTTTCAGCGAAGAGTGAAAACTTTCCTTTTCTTGTCATCCTTTCGTTTATGGTAACTTCTAGCAGGAAGGTGATCACCACTTATACCCCTGCTACACGGGCGCTTCGAATGCCTTCCAACCGAATGTCATCTAACGATGCTACACGTGTTCTGTCTAAGGGAGTGCTTGAAGATAATATTACGCCAATGAATATTAACCGCGTCAGCATGAAATTTCCCCGGGAGTGCGCCGATGAGGACGACTGCACTCATACTGTTGTTTACATCGCTTGTTTACATAACATAACATAAAACGCAATCTGCGCTTTCGTTCTATTAAACAATCTGTTTTTTTTTTAATGGTTGTACTCGGGCTTGTTTACGCAGTGCGACAATGTGTGGGAAGCGATGATGCGATCGCACGCCTGAGAAAGCCGGGTTATTGGCATCGCGCAGGACTGGCGCTTCTCGCTTCTTGTCCCGGCTTTCTCCGACGTGACCAGTACTTTTTTTTAAACTACTTTATCCAGAAGTATGTCTGGCGACTGTTATCCACAAGCTAGCGACGGCGACGACTGTTGCTGGCCGTAAAGCACGGCTCAGCAGTCTGGGTCACACCGGCGATTCCCGTTCATCGTACGCGTGCCCTGCGATGTAAGCAATAGTTGATTTCAGGTAACTGTTGCCAAAACTACACCTGGTGACTATTTGCATTCGCTAAAGCTTGTGATGCGCTCTTCACAACCGCCGAAATCACAGATCCAACCCTGCGAACTCGCTGGGCTTAGTCGTCGCGGAAGGGAACAGAGCCGTCGTCGACTGAAATTGATTTGGCAAGCGCTTATCGCTGGTGAGTGTTCAGGTGTGCACACGTGAAATATAGCCGTTCGTTTCGCTCATTTAGAAGCGCGAGCATATACACACCGCCGCCTCATCACCGTGCTCTCGATCAGCCGCCGACATAGAGTTAGGCCGCCGACAAGGCTGACCGTCCGCCGACCGGATTCGTCGGTGTCGTTGGCCTGAAAAACGTGTCCCTCTAGAATCATATTATAGTAAACTAGATATTTCACTATAATTACATGCTGTTGTTCAGCGTGATATATACTGTCGTTGTCGGACTAGCGTGACCGCCGTCGTCGTCGTCGCTGTACACTGAAAACGAGCTGAGGCTTTCGAATGCGTTTCGAAAGTGTCGTGCAGCACCGCGGCAGTCCGTCGAGTCCGAATGTCATTCCTATTCTCGAATGTCATTCCACTCAATGTCATTCGAACATTTCCGTGTGAGAACGTGATAGCATTATACCAGCAAAAGCGCCTTGGGTACTTCTGGGTCCGAATAAGCCAGCGGAAAGGACCCCGTCTGGCAGGGCAGACCGGCTCCCTTATGGTACGCCCACACTAGCGACAAAAACGCGCGCGACACGCCGCGCGCGGCAAGCCCCCGCGCGGCAGACGCGCGCGGGCAAGTCCACAGTCGCGTTTTGCGGCACGCGGCAACGGCGCGTGGAGTCACGCGCTGTCTCGTTCCATTCGATACTTCTCGTGACAACGCGCTCTCTGTTCGGCCGATTTCGTTCCATCGGAAGCGTCTGTGTTTTCTTGCGCCACTGCCGACCACGCTCGGGCATGTCGGATACGGACGAGGAGCTACTCGTGACTGTGAACACTGTAATACTTATTTGTGCTTTACTTGTGCGACGCCGACGTGCCAGAAAGCGGACGAGAAGGTTTTGGGTGCGCCCTATATGGCGGTACAGGGACACCGAGGGCCAGGCGCATACTCTGCTTCCCCGCTTGCGCGCGAGAGACGAAGGATACTTCAGAGAGTAAGTGGGATCGATAACTACTTCTTCGATTAAGTGCGTGCCACCTGCAGATCGTAGAGTTTCACAAATGATTGCGCCGTTTCTTGTAGCTACCTGCGAATGCCGCTGAGTGTCTTCGACACTTTGCTCGGTCTCGTGCGGCCCCTGATAGAGCGGCAGGTGAAACCGTTCCGGGATCCCATTTCTGCTCACGATCGGCTAGCGATGACGATACGGTAAGATTTATTTCAACCCTATTTCTTTCGGTAATGCAGGAATACCGAATGTATATGCTACACTTGTACCGACACCTAAATGGAATCGTATTTACGCACGGGAAGCTTAGCGCACAGCCCATGGTTTCAGTGCGAGATCAACGCACCGAAATACCTGTGTCCCATGCATTGGTGCACACGCTCAAGAACCGTAGGCGACCAAAAATCCCCCCCCCCCCGCTTCTGCACGCACGCACACGCTTACTTATGGCGTGCCACATTGTCAGTTCATTGTTCTCGCACGTCAAGCCCGAGTTTATCTTCATTCGGTATTTTCGGTTGTGCAAAAATGAGCAGGCTAATCAGCAATTATTTGCTTAACTGTTTATGTTATTATTGAAATTATATTTGCATTGTTAGTGTGGAATACCCAAATAATATATTGTAGAGAACAGTGTTGAATGTTAATTTCAAAATAAAGGTTTATATGAATTTTTTACAGGTTCCTTGCGAACGGAGACACCTTCAGGAGCTTATCGTACAATTTTCTAACAGGGAGGTCAACGGCATGTGAAATTGTCAGAGAAACAACTTCCGTACTTTGGGACGTTCTTCAGTCAACGTATTTAAGGTTTCCGGCAACTTCCCAGGAGTGGCTAAAGGTAAGCAGAGAAGCTGTGTAATTCATGTTGTCTGAAATCTGAGTAAACAAGGTATAGCAGTGCTTTCTAAGGATACCATGTAATAGTTCAATATGACATCGTTCTGTACCACGAGTTTGTAATGGTCGAGTACGTAATATGAGTGATAGGGTTGCCTTTGCTATTTTCAGATCGCTGCAGACATGGAAGAATTTTGGCACTTCCCCAATTGCATAGGAAGCATCGACGGTAAACATGTGCACATCCAATGCCCAGACAACTCAGGATCGATGAATTTAAATTATAAGAAAACATTCAGTGTGGTCCTCCTAGCTGTGTGTGATGCACATTACAAGTAAGTCAATTCTTTCAATGCTTGGAACTTTGCTGTGTTGATTTCCTCAGCTTGCACTCAAGAGGTCTCATGTCACCACAGCAAGCTCAACTGTCAGTGTGCTCTAATTTGCAACAGAAGCCTTTGCAAACTTTGTGTTTATTATAAACTTAGAATAACAAATTCAGTACCCAATTTCGTAGACAACTGCAAAATAAATAGAGAATGTACTGGGGTGTATTCTTTATTGTACTAATGTGTGTCTACTTCTAGGTTCACCTATGTAGACATTGGCCATTACGGCGGTGAAGGTGACAGCGGGATCTTTCAGCGATCACCTCTGTTGGAAGTGCTGGAAAAGGGTTTGCTGGGCATTCCTCAGCCTAGGAGCATTGGCTCAATAGGTCCGATTCCATACCACATGGTTGGCGATGAAGCTTTTCCGCTGAAGCCATTCATGATGAGGCCCTATCCAAGACGAGGTCAGTTGGAAGTTATTTCCACTTGATATCTCTGCCTTTAACACACTCTTTATGCTGCTTTTCAAGTAAAGTATGGTGTTCTGATCCTTTTATAATGATCAATAAAGCTACATTGAACTCTACATCTAAATTGCAACCCTTTCAGTTGACATAAATCAGTGAGATATAAGTCTGCACGATAGAAAACACTGGTTTAGCCACTTATCACATATAGTAAAATGAATTGCTTGAGGTGTACAGTTTTCCTTTTTCTCAGAGCTGCAGAAGTTCAGGAATGACCCAGCTCAGCGGCAAGAGTACCTGAAAAGGGCAACATTCAACTATCGCTTGAGCCGAGCAAGACGGTTGATTGAAAATGCCTTTGGAATCATGTCAAGCAGATGGAGAATTTTTCGGCGACCATTTCGGGCATCGGAGGAAACGACACAAAATATTGTTAAGTCATGTGTTGTACTGCACAACTTCCTGCTGAGTTTTCCGCAATCGCGATCTGCATACAGCCCACCGGGTTTCACTGATCATGAGGACTGGGAAGGGAACATCGTAGAAGGATCCTGGAGAGCTGGCAGTGACAGTCTGCTCGGCATGGGGGACCTCATCACTATGTCTGGATATCATTCAGCAAGGTAAACTATCTCGCAAGTGAAAGCATGCACAATCAGGATTCCCTTGTTTGGCCACTGATGGTGCTGCATTTTGTTGCTTTTGCAGGACAGCTATGGATATGCGCAACCACTTGGCAACCTACTTCATGAATGAAGGACGGGTGCCATGGCAGGAGAGGATAGTGACCCGCGCGGGAATACAGGTAATGATGCAGTTTTGAATCATTCGCTCAAAACATATGTTGCAGGCGTATAAATTCACAATAATGCTGCACAAATTGGAGAGCATTCTTTATTGCCGGAATGTACTCATTCGGGCAGCTCCATTTCGGCCTCAAAAATAAGGGAATGAATTTTGAAGAGTATTTCTGCACGCTTTCTTGCCGGAAGCTTTCTCAGCTTTGTGGCCATCCAGTCTGCCGCCATCTGGCATTCGTCTGGTGGGCTGGCCCTGGGTGCTGCCACCTTCCTAGCAGTCTCGATTGTTCTCAGTGTGCTGCTGCAGCTACCCAGTGCTTCCTGGACAGCTTCTTCAAAAGTGTCATTCTTTCTCCTTTTTCTGTAATGACAATGCCGCAGTTTTCATGGGCAGTTACTCACACATAAAATGTTTTGCAGGAAAAATGAACAGCAGAGCTACCGAGACTGTGGTGTCGACGAAACTCGCACTTGGGAAGGCTGCGCTGGAGGCTGGGCTGTGCTTGTGCCACCGTTGGACCTTGGTGACGCATGAAAAGAAAAATATCATCCGTTAAGAGAGATACAATGTAACATTCCTTGAGACAAGCTCACCCGGAAGATGCTTCAGCCTCAGTCGGAGTTGGACCGAGCAAGCTGAAATACATAGAGAATGTGTTTCGATGTGACAACAGGATATGAAACGTCCAATATGTGGTGCACAGCATTTACTGCCAGCAAGACAATTTATTCAATGCATTATTATACGTCTTTGTAAGCACTAAACTATTTCATTTAGCAAGAGTGTTTCATGCATGTGTGTTCTATGATTGATCATTCACAATAAATTCACAAATACCCACCTACAGCTGTCTTCATCCGAATTGCCTGTAGTTCTCCCACAGCATCTGCATTGACATCAACAAATAATAAACAGAAGTAAGTAGACGTGATACATGGTAGTGCTAATAAAATGTAACAAAGCATACATTTCATCCAGTACTTGTTCAGCAGGCGATGGGCTGGGCCAACTGCATATGATTTATCTATGTTGAATGAATATTTGTCACAGTACCACATGCAGGTCCCAATACGTAAACAGAAAGAAACAAAATACCAATCGCCTGCAGCACTCCAAGTTGACACTGCCTCTTCGGCCTGCTGCAGGTGTCTGTGAGGGCAGGAATCATTATGTAAACACCTAATTTAAGCATTCAAGAACATAGTTAAACATAGGATTAGCACCTACCCATCTTGTGGCAAAGGGATATTCGTGGTTAATCTGGAAAGCAACCACACAGCGAGTATTTATTTCACGATACACGCACATAGGTTAACATTTCTCAATTATGCGGCTATATGCAAATAATAAACGATGTCCTGCATCGTACCGTAAAAATCCGAGCAACAAAAAAGTGAGAGTAATTTAATAGTTTCATAACAACTGCTTTGATAATGTCGCCTATGCGAGAGGAGTGAAATATGAGTTTGCAAGCACGGGATTCGCAGCCATCCGACGGGGGCAGAAAAATATTGAAAATTGGAGTGGTAGGTATGTGGTAACAAATGCAGTCGCTAAATGCTGCAACATGGAGAAAGGGCGAGCGCATGGCCGGCAGAAAAGAAAACCGCGAGCAACCGAGTTTATTATTTCTACGTAAAAATGACATGTATGAATGTGTTCTAGGATGAAAACTCCGTATTTAACGAAGAAATACGTCCGGCCGTGCGCCGCACGAATGCGCCTCGCGCACGGCGCGTAGGCACTTGCCTCTTCAATGTATCTAACAATACAGCACCATTCTTGAACATGATAAGAGAGCGGCCGGATTCAGAAATTAATTCCGCGACTGGACTTGATCAAAATAAGATCAAGAATCGTATGTAATGAACATGCCCGAAAGGGTCATTTCGCTTCCTTCGGCGCGCCAGCCGTTCACGTTAGCCACGGCAAAGCTAAGTCGCATTTCTGAATACGGTAGCAAATGCACCCATGCACTAGCGAGCATACATTTACCCAGGGAGCAGATATTCCAATATATGCACCAGATCAGGTCCCTGGGCGAGCGGGAACAGAGGTGAACCACACTTCACAAGTGCATCTTACTTTTCGGCGTAGTACGGAGTTTGCCACAGGAAACTGTCAAGCAGATTGTAATATGTCCAATCGCTTTTCGGTTTCCCGTCTCTGCCAGGAGCACCACTCTTGTAGGCCTTCCTCTTCTCGAGGGCTACTTTCAGCCAGCGGTCGCGGAAATTTTTGAATTTCCCCGCTGCCTGCTCGCCTGCATGGTATACAAACACAATGACATGCTCACACATGTTCCCGAAACATTAAGAAAATTTCACCAATTACTCACCTGTCATCCCAAATTGCTGCCCAATAATGTGCCAGCGGTTTGCGCGCAGATCCTTGTCCTTGAAATCGATGTGCGATTTATCGTACAGGCAAGGATAATCGCGTACCGTTTCCAAAAATGCTTCCATCGTCGTCGAACGTCTCGGTGGCAGTGTGGGAAGGCTTAACAAAAACAGCCCCCTTGACTGGAAATGGCCTCTGAGATTTACCGTCGCGGGTCACGGAGCCCATACATTATGATTCTTAGCATATGCCACAGGTGGCGCCACAACAGCGCGGCTCGCTCGCTTCTGATTGGTGGTCGTTTTGCGGCTGCCGCGAAAAATGGGTCTCGCACCCATTCGCGCGTTTGCCGCGCGTTGCTGCCGCGTTTCGTGAATCTTGGCGCGCGCGACAGCACCGCTCGCCGCGCGCGGCGTGTCGCGCGCGTTTTTGTCGCTAGTGTGGACGTACCATTACACGCCCATGTATCTGTTGGTTGACAGTTCGACTCCTGACCTGCGCCTGACGCGAGTTTCAACTAGCAATTCCGTTCTCAATTAACCCGAGATTCGAACGCGACCAGTAGGGTACTTCTGCGATAATTTGGCAGCCCACAGTATTTGCGCAAAAAAAGGCCTCACCGTGGAAAATAGTGCGTCGCTTTCGCTGGGTATATATACGGCAAGCCAAGTATAGCGCTTGTCGTAGGATTTGTTGTTTGCTGTGTCGCTGTCGTCTTGGTATGCTTTGTGTAGGTATCTGCCGTTCCCATTCAATCACGTTACCTTATAATATCAGACTCCTGTTGATTAATGATAAATACCCACGTACGATTTGTTCTCCAGTTGAAGAATTAACCCGTGTCATTCCATGGAGCCGCCCAGTAGACTTTTTTTAAGCCCGAGTAAACATATTTTTAATGTATTAAATGTATATTTTTAGTACATTTCTAATGTATATTTTTATTATATTTTTAATGCATTATAAATATGCTAAGCGGGCAAAAATGTACTTTTCACGTATTTTTAAGAACGTTTAAAATATTATTCCTAGTATACTTAGAAAGCATTCGTATTGCAGTTTAAGCATAGGGACAAAAAAATGCGAAATAAATATGAAATTAATACAATACGTTTGAAATGCATTTTTAGCACATCCTCTTTTTCGCTAAGGGATGTTATTGATCAATAGTGTGTTGTAAGTTTCTCTCGAAGGGATTACCTATGTATGCTTCGTTAGGCGTGCGAGACTGTACACAAATGTTCAAAATATGGTAGTGACTGTTTATTTCCATCAAGCGAAGCGCAGTCATACTGCAGCAAAGGAAATGTATATAGCTGGCACTTTTTTTTATGTGTAGCATTTGCGCATTCAATTTCTAAGTGGGCAAAGATTTCGGGAGGAACGACCCAGTCGGAAATTTTGTCACCTGTTCCTCATTCCCGTAAGAGTGCAACTGTGCGACATTTGTACCTATCCGCCCCTTAATCGGATCCCCCATTGAGTTGCCATTTGTGGAAATCATTCTTCACTCCAGGTGGTGGCTAACCAATCTCGGCAGCTGCCCAGCCCCGAAGCGTCGGCCGACAACCACTTGGGCCAGGCACTGCGAGAGACGGGGGCCGCTTCAGGCAGCACACGAGAGGGGTGAGCCTTTTCACCGCACCGCACGGAGCACCAGCCCAATAATCAATGATCGCAGTGTCGTGCTACATATATTCCTCTTCCTCATTATTCCTCTCTCTTTTATTGCGAAAGCAATATTACTTGCACTTTCACGCCTTTGCCGTGCCGCGGCGGTGACCACCAAAGCAATACTACTTGCACTTTCACGCCTTTGCCGTGCCGCGGCGGTGACCACCATCGTGCCGCGGCGGTGACCACCAAAGCAATACTACTTGCACTTTCACGCCTTTGCCGGGCCGCGGCGTTGACCACCATCGTGCCGCGCCGGTGACCACCAAAGCAATACTACTTGCACTTTCACGCCTTTGCCGTGCCGCGGCGGTCACCACCATTGACCTTCATTTGACCCTGATTACATTAGATTGGATTGGATTAGATTGGATTGGATTGGATTGGATTGGACTGGACTGGACTGGATTGGATTGGATTGGATTGGATTGGATTAGATTAGATTAGATAGGAGTGGATTGGATTGGAGCGGATCGAATTGGATTGGATTGCATTGGAATGGATTGGATTGGTTTAGATTGGATTGTATTGTATAAACGATGCATCACCACAAGTCTAACCACAAGCACCACCACCAGCTACACTACCAGCTGTCCCATGGCGTAGGTACGGATATTGCTTTCGCAATTACCGGGCTTAACCAAGCTAAGCCACAGCGAATTTTTAGCAGTGCCCTGCTTTGCAGCATTCATGCTATGGCACTTTCTGGTCGGAATTGCAGCAATTATTAGTGCGATAGTGTTTATATTGGGCATTCCCGGCGCTTAGCATTTTTTTCTTAGTTCATCGTAAGACTGGTCAAATGTTTTAGGGGAATCCCCCAAGGTGGAGTAAATTTGTAATAAGGGAGTAATTACTCATTGGCATCCACTCAAGCGCAGCCATATGGCTACAAAGGAAAGCTATACAGCTTTCTCAGAAACTTCGTAGTTAAAGAAAAATTCGTTTTGGTCCGGGGTTCGAACCAGGGACCACCCCTTCACCGGAGCAGTCGCTCTACCAACTGAGCTAACCGGGACGGCAAGTTTATGGTAGGGCGAGAGCGAATTGATCAATAACTCGAAGTGGGAACAGTGTTGGTCAAATGTTTTAGGGGAATCCCCCAAGGTGGAGTAAATTTGTAATAGGGGAGTAATTACTCATTGGCATCCTCCCAAGCGCAGCCATACGGCTATAAAGGAAAGCTATACAGCTTTCTCAGAAACTTCGTAGTTAAAGAAAAATTCGTCCTGGTCCGGGGTTCGAATCTGGGGCCACCGCTTCAGTGGAGCAGTCGCTCTACCAACTGAGCTAACCAGGACGGCAAGCTTATGGTAGGGCGAGAGCGAATTGATCAATAACTCGAGTGGGAACAGTGTTGGTCAAATGTTTTAGGGGAATCCCGCAAGGTGGAGTAAATTTGTAATAAGGGAGTAATTACTCATTGGCATCCACCCAAACGCAGCCATACGGCTACAAAGGAAAGCTATAAAGCATTTTCAGAAACTTCGCAGTTAAAGAAAGATTCGTCCTGGTCCGAGGTTCGAACCCGGGACCACCGCTTCACCGGAGCAGTCGCTCTACCAACTGAGCTAACCGGGACGGCAAGCTTATGGTAGGGCGAGAGCGAATTGATCAATAACTCGAAGTGAGAACAGTATTGGTCAAATGTTTTAGGGGAACCCCCAAGGTGGAGTAAATTTGTAATAAGGGAGTAATTACTCATTGGCATCCACCCAAACGCAGCCATACGGCTACAAAGGAAAGCTATACAGCTTTCTCAGGAACTTCGCAGTTAAAGAAAGATTCGTCCTGGTACGGGATTCCAACCCGGGACCACCGCTTCACCGGAGCAGTCGCTCTACCAACTGAGCTAACCGGGACGGCAAGCTTATGGTAGGGCGAGAGCGAATTGATCAATAACTCGAAGTGGGAACAGTGTTGGTCAAATGTTTTAAGGGAATCCCCAAAGGTGGAGTAAATTTGTAATAAGGGAGTAATTACTCATTGGCATCCACCCAAGCGCAGCCATATGGCTATAAAGGAAAGCTATACAGCTTTCTCAGAAACTTCGTAGTTAAAGAAACATTCCTCCTGGTCCGGGGTTCGAACCCGGGACCACCGCTTCACCGGAGCAGTCGCTCTACCAACTGAGCTAACCGGGACGGCAAGCGTATGGTAGGGCGAGAGCGAATTGATCAATAACTCGAAGTGGGAACAGTGTTGGTCAAATGTTTTAGGGGAATCCCGCAAGGTGGAGTAAATTTGTAATAACGGAGTAATTACTCATGGGCATCCACCCAAGCGCAGCCATACGGCTACAAAGGAAAGCTATAAAGCTTTCTCAGAAACTTCGCAGTTAAAGAAAGATTCGTCCTGGTCCGGAGTTCGAACCCGGGACCACCGCTTCACCGGAGCAGTCGCTCTGCCAACTGAGCTAACCGGGACGGCAAGCTTATGGTAGGGCGAGAGCGAATTGATCAATAACTCGAAGTGGGAACAGTGTTGGTCAAATGTTTTAGGGGAACCCCCAAGGTGGAGTAAATTTGTAATAAGGGAGTAATTACTCATTGGCATCCACCCAAGCGCAGCCATACGGCTACAAAGGAAAGCTATACAGCTTTCTCAGAAAGTTCTTAGTTAAAGAAAAATTCGTCCAGGTCCGGGGTTGGAACCCGGGACCACCGCTTCACCGGAGCAGTCGCTCTACCAACTGAGCTAACCGGGACGGCAAGCTTATGGTAGGGCGAGAGCGAATTGATCAATAACGCGAAGTGGGAACAGTGCGCCTGAAGACTGCACACCGGGCGGTCGGCAACCTCTGCCAGGTGTGTGCGTGTATAAACAGGGCGTCCCAGCTAACTTGGACCAAGATTCATAAAACAACTAAGCGTTCTTCAGAACTGAAATGACAAGGATGTTGTTAGGGTTTATCTAAAGTTACAATACCATTTTCTTCACTTCTTCTATTTGAGTAATTAGTCGAGATAAATAAATTAAAATTTTAAATCTAGCTTGAATCGTCCAGACGTCAATAGGAATGTTGTGGAGCTCCACAAATATTGTTCAACCCAGGCACCACTTCCAACGAGATAGACTTCGCGTTGCATTTTTTTATTCGGGAATAACGAAAGCCCGCGTATTTTGAAAATATACCATGTGACAGCGCACTCCGTGCGCCGGATGCGCCGGGATTACAGCGCTCTCATCCGTGCTTTGTAAAAAACACTCGCTTGGCGCCTTTCGTGCTGCCCAGTACAGGGCTTAGCGTTGTGCGTGGTTCCAAGATAAGCGCCAGTGGGTTCGGGCTTGAATTCAAAGAAAGCGCGGCTCCTGTTTTTCAGCGTAATTCACACGACGTTATCAGGCTTGTTATATATGTCTTTGCTTGTTGGGATCTTGCTCCCAAATTCGAACTTATGAAATATCCATCGTTCCTCCGCATGAATTCTGCTAACGTGACAATGCAATTATCACCGCAGAAACGGGAGCCGTGCTTTCTTTCAACTGCCGCCCGTACCCACTGACGCTTATCTTGGAACCAAGCACAACACGACGCTCTGTCTTGGGCGGCACGAAAGGCGAGAAGCGAGTGACGTTTTTCGCAAAGCACGGATGAGAGCGCTGTAATCGCGGCGCATCCGGGAGCACGGAGCGCGCTGTCACGTGGTATTTTTTAAACTCTGCGGGCTTTCGTTTTCGCCAATAAAAACAGTCACGCTAATTCTATCTCGTTGGAAGTGTCTGGGTCGGACAATATTTGTGGAGCTCCACAACTTTCCTATTGACGCCTGAACATTTCAAGCTATATTTAAAAAGTTAATTTATTTATATCGAGAAATTATTCAAATAGGACGCGCGAAAAAAATGGTACTGTAACTTAAAATAAACAAAATCCACGCGATTTTAGTTCTGAGGAACGGTTAGATTTTTTTTTATAAATCTTGGTCCAAGTTAGCTGGGGCACCCTGTATACATGAACTTTAAAATGCGTTTGATTCAGTCAATGACAATATACTCCTTTCCAAGATTCACACTGACAGTTTCCCTGGGAGCGCGCAAGCCTTGCTGAAATTGTTTCCAATATATAACGCAATATGCAGAACTAAACAATGTGAAGTCATCTACACCGCACATTAACTCCGGGATACCACAGGGGAGCTTTCTAGTACCACTTTTGTTTTCCATTTACATAAACGACGTAATCCGCTACACAAACAATGTGCAGTTTGTATCCTCTGCGGATGATACATCCGTTTTGAATACAGGTAGTTGTGAAAGTGGCATCGAACTTTGTGCAAATAAAGTGTTGGCCGACATTCAGACACGGGTTGATGCAAATCATCTTGGGATAAATTCAAATAAAACAAAGATTGTGCTATACTTGCGGAAAGGAAAACACATTTCCGAGCCACTTAATATACAGTTAGGCACCAATATATTGCAAAGAGTTGATTCTGTAAAGGTCCTTGGTGTCAACTTTCAGTGCGCTTAAGATGGAATAAGCACATAAAACATCTTTGTTCTAAAGTAGCCTCTACTGTACATGTCTTATGCAGAGTCAAAAGCATACTTCCCGAAAAATTCAAAATCATGCTGCACAATTCCCAAGTGATGTCTTGACTCCAATATTGTTACCTGGTTTGGGGCACTACTGGTGACACAAATTTGCCTAATCTGCACTTACTCTAGAAAAAAGCCTTGAGATGTTTAGCAGATGTTCCTTACCCTTATACTTCCCATGATCTGTTTTTGCTATATATGATATTTCTCCCATTTCAAAATCTATAGATACTGGTTGCTGGTATGCTTCAAGTCCTCGGTTAAAACCAGCGATAACATCTTGGTGGCTGAAAAAGAATGAATCTTGTCGTCAGACCCGTCAGGGTGAAACGGGGAATGTACCCATGTCACGGGAAAACTACTCCAAGGAATCATTACCTTACAAGCTTCCCTCTTCTTAAATCGGTTGCAGGAAGAGTTGTTTGATCCTTTTTGTAATCGTATTTCCATGATTAAGTTTTTTTGACGTCTTTACCTATGCGAAGTGTGTAGTATATTTTAGTCGTTCCAATATAATTCTATTCAGTGACAATTGTTTGTACATGCCCACTCACTTTCATTTTCAATGCCTGCTGCGTCCTCAATAACTGCTTACAATCTTGGTAATGCTTCCGTTTTCCTTTTGTTTTTTTTGCCTGTGAAATATTTGTGCCATAACCATATCTGCATGAATGCCATTTTGAAAGGGAGCAGGACTTGCGTCGAGGCGTTGCCACAGCTTTTATGCTTTGGATTTCCTGCCTTGTCTGCGCTTTCGCTGCCGCATACCACTGGTCACTTTATCGGCGCATTGTATGATAAGTACATTTAGCATCGTGAATTTTCTCAGAACACGCGTGAGATAGCCGTATTTTCTGTACTTACTGCCTTTTTTTTGTTTCCTGAACACTGTGGGCCGATCTGCAGTGCTGTGAGGAACCGCGTCTCAGTGTGACGTTGTGTCAGTGCGTTGCTGCAGCGCCATGCCTGATATCCATCATTCCTTTTCTGCAGGTGTCACCAGCCGCTATTCCGGGCCCTTTAGAAAGCCACCGTCACGTCACGCGCAGGCACAACCAGCTGTCGCACTGGGCTCTGCAGTGTACACACATAGCCCGTGAGTAGGGCGCCAGGCGCCCTATAGCCCTTGATGAACTGCACAATCAGAGCTGTCCTGCGATGAGTTTCAGCATGCAGCTTCTGTCGCCTCCAGTAGCACCTCCGCACCTACTTCCCCCCACCTTCTGGGGTGCTTACCGCCTACTACTTCCTTCAATTCACTTCTGCAATCCACCTTCGCCCACCTTCACTCTCCAGACATTCCATACACCAACCACTGTCCCTACTCTACCCTCCAAACACCCCACCCAGCATTAATCCACCTACTTACACCTTCCACAAGACCTTCACCAGTTAGAAACCCATGCAGCAAAGGGAGAAGCACATGATTTGTAAAATGAAGATCAAAGACTTAGTGGGAAATCCAGCTGCCCATTGTGGATCACCGCCTAGAAGCCAACTCCGCATCCTGCCTTCACCCACCTCCACCAATACCCGTGCACCAACTACCAGCATCATTCACCCTCCAGCAAATTTTGCTGGTTGGTGCAGCCACGCCTTTGAGTAAGGCATCATTTGCAGTAAAAGCACCAAAGTAGTCATACAGGGCAACAGCTGTTGCGCCTCTCATTCAGATGATTCCACGTCTGTTCTGTCGAGTTTCTCAACGTCGCAACCCGAGACAGTCTAGAAGCACCGCTCTACGCAGCTTTGAAGTGGGACAATTTAAAGCCCTTGCAAACACCGCTACATGGCTGACTAGATACATTGAATAACGCCATCTCCTGGCACATATAGATACTTTGATACTCTGACAGCTTACAAGTAATATAAAATAGTGCTGTATTTGTGAATGCATTCATTATGGTTACAGTTCAGCGCAGTACTATCAAGTTTTGCTCTAACAATGACCTTTTCCGCCGTTGAGCGCACCTTTCCAGAAAGTGTCGATTCACGGTAATTTTTCATTTCACCTCCATCCAAATTCAGCAGTGGCTGCAGCGGTCGTAATTAAGCTCGTGAACTTAAGCTGAGCATCAGAATGGCGCAGCCCCTGAGCAATTGAGACCCTTTGTATATTCTGTGTGAATTCTGAGTGGATTATGTGTGTATATTTTGTGTGAAATATTGCAAATAATTATCTGAACGCCATAACCAAGTTTTAGTATAACCAAACCATTCCATCACCCATCGGCTATCTCATGTCTGTCGAGGTACGCATTACCGTCTTATTGCGAGGCCGTCCGCTGACCTCCCTGTGCATATTTTTTACAGCCTTCATTTTCACATGAAGGCTATCACAAGCCAGTGCATACGCTGACTGCCTTCCGAAGTGCCCCACTGTTTGACGTATTTTGTTCTCGGCAACATAGTCTCGGGAACAATTTAGCATCGGCCTCTTTAACTCCTCGAGGCCACAAGCATACGGGGAAATTTCATGCGCCTCGTGACATCAGCAACAGTGGAGGCATGCAGTTGGTTGCCAGGATTGGCACTGTGTGCACCACACGAATTGCCTGCATTGCCATTTGGATATATTTCATTAGGTTTCTTGTGTGGTGCTGTTCATGACTGCGTGCGCCTATTCTAACTGTACGTGAGAGAGTACGTGCTCTACGTACGCGTTCGTTAGTTTCGCTCACAGAGAAGGAACTCCGATAAAACTTGATTGGTTTAATTGGCCGAAGAGTAAAACAAGAAAACTTTACAGAACAGGTTGGAAGCACGAACGGTAAAACAAGAAAACTTTACAGAACAGATTGGAAGCACGGCTTTTCCGTTGAGCGTCTCACAAAACCACTGTCTTTCGATGCCGGGCCGAGTCCTGCTTTCTCCCTCTCCTGCCACCGCTCCCGTCTCGCCGACCTTGGACAGTCAGAGTTCCCGGAAAACGGCGACCGGCAACCGCGCTGCCCGACCTCACAGCCCGCCGCCCGGTTCAGGGACGGTCGCCGAGGGACGGCCGCGGGAACCCCCTTCAGGCGCCTGCCGCTTGGTCGGCTCGCGCGCACACGCTCACACACGCGCACATGCACAAGGGTCCCTGGCCGACGAAATTGCATGTCGAATGGCGCCGCATCTTATCTCCCTTTTCGTCTCCGACACTCTCCCCGAAATGACGAAGTCATTTGCTAACCAGGGAGTTCCAGAGGGTATATTAATTGAATTAGACGCCGAAGTTTTGTTCTCCCTGGCATTCGGACCTCAAAAGCTCTTGCCCTGTTGTCTCTTCCAGTGAAAGCCCTTTGAATTACTCCGAGCTTCCGCAGTTGGCGCGGCTGCAGAGTTTCTTTTAAGAGGACCACGTCGCCAATGTCAACATGTTTTCCACTTCGAATGCCTCTGGAATGCGTCAGATGCAACTCCTTTAAACACTCAGAGCACCAGCGCTTCCAGAACCTCTCCAACGCTTTACCACGAGTCGACATCACATGTCGCATGTGGTTGCATGTCAGTGCAGCAATTTCCTTTCGTTGCAGCGCCGGTAGAGAGGTCAGTCATCGTCCATTCAGAAACATAGCGGGGCAAAGAGGCTCAGGTTCATATGGCTCTGTATAAACATGAGTAAGTGGGCGGGAATTCAGTACAGCTTCCACTTCGGTCAGAGTAGTTGGCGTTTCCTCGATAGTTAGGTAGCCAATCCCGAGAGTCTTCTACAAGGCTAGTTCCGTGCGTCCGACACGCCGCTCGTAAAAGCCACCTCACCAGGGTCCGCGTTCTACAATGGATTTACACTGAACCCGGGAATTTACACTGTTTTGAGCTACGAACCAACTTTTCTCCAATGTACGTATCCATCCGCGATGTCTTTAACATCGTTCACCGCCTTCTCCAGCGCAGACTCTGCGTCCTCTTTGGAAGCCAAGGCTGAGCACAATCGCCGGCCGCTTCGCACCTCCCCGCTTGCAGCAGTGGGCTCTTCGTTGCCTGCAGCGACTTCTCGTGAGCGCACTGCTCCAGTACATGAATCTGCTCTAATCTAACTATCGCTGTGACCACTCCCGTTGTGTATTGGCGCGACACTTTGCTGTGACGTTTTGAGGTTTTTCCTGTTTTCCAGGCGATGTGCAATCTGTAATATTTTTGTGAAGTTTTCGAAGTGCACAGGAACATTGAGTGCTTGTCTCTCAGCTAGGTGTTTATGTGTGTTGGCTACACTCTTACAACTGCTGAGAGGCACAATGCTC
Source organism: Amblyomma mixtum (assembly GCF_055824585.1). NCBI lineage: Eukaryota > Metazoa > Arthropoda > Arachnida > Ixodida > Ixodidae > Amblyomma > Amblyomma mixtum. The sequence goes on from NC_143021.1 coordinate 185,979,012, forward strand.
CACCGCCCAAAAGTAATATAAAATATTCATTACTTTGGCGAGTTCCACAGATCATACTCTCCGTGGCAGCTCTGTTTGGATAGAGGCAAAGGCGTAAAGCACGGATGTGCAATGATATTCTAGAGCACATTAAACAATCTCAGGGTGTCTGTAGTAGCCCCGCCACGGTAGCTGAATGGCTTTGGCGCTCGGCTTGTTATCTCAAGGCCCCTGGGGTAACGTACCCGCTTCCTCAAGCTCACTGTATTACGATGGAGGTGAATTGCAAAACCGCCCGCATGCCGCTCAGCTTCAGTACACATCAAAGAGTATCAGGTGGTTGAATTCAATCGCACTTTACGGCATTTCCATAGCCTTTTGGGGCTTTAAATGTGACAATTTACATGAGTAATTAGCGTGATAAGCCAAAATACATCCATTGCATGTCAAATCTCTCTTATATTCCTAAAATTAACCCTTTCATGCGCCAGACATAGCACTTTAATCCGCAGACTTCTAGATCTCATCTGCCCAACTGCGTAGTGTAGACCGGAGCCGGCGTGGGCCACAAAACTATCTTGTTCATTCTTTCACCAGAATTGAATATTCCTCGCTACACATCAACCTGCGCACCCCAACGCATGATATATGGTGACATCTCTAAGCAGAAAAGCATTGCAGCTTTTATTGTTTTCTTGTTCCTAGTAATTTTGTTATCACCTGTAAAGCTGCAGTAGCAGCTGAATTTGTAATGAGCATGCTCTGCCTTTGTAAATTAGCAGGAGGAAAAGCCTCTGCTGATCGAGCCATCAGTGAAGGTCCACCCGTTGCATTGTAACCTGTGCAGTCGTCTCATGGATGACGCGACAAGAGCCAGCCCGCTTCAGCAGCTAGGACGATGAAAACAGCCACCGATACAAAGCGGTGAGAACAAGAAGTAGGTAGCCCTCTACAGACTATTCGGTCATTTGACCAACCTGCATCTTGATTTAAGAAAGCTTCGCATGCAACTATTGTCCTAAAACACTGGTATGTGATTTTTTACAACATAAACTGTTCTAAGAAAACTTCCGTGGCGTAGACATTCGACATTCGTTCACGTTACCTCACGCAATCACGACGAGAGGTGAGCTTGTGAACGTAGTGATGGCAAGGTGGCCACAAAGTTAGTCATAAACTTATACATGCCGTCATAGGCGCGAACAAACGGCAACGAATAGCACGACCACAGCTTCCGCCTAGTTTAGCACATTACGTAGCCTATCATGAACTCTTTGCGACTGATATGTTGGCTGAATCTCTTTCGCAGGTTTCAGCGTCAAGGTGAAGTTATGCATTCAACACTGTCCAATCAAAACAAAGAAAAAAATAATTTTTCTTTGGGTTTGATATATCTTGAGGCATTGAAAGTAGGCAACATCTGTGACGAGCCGTGAGGAGATTTCAAACTCTACATATCTCGTTCAAGGTGTCTAGGTGACGTAATGCGTGCAAACAAAGGAGGCACCGAAGGCGAACCCCATCTGCTCAAAATAGGAGGTGCGTTTCTAATGGCCAAGGCAAGGGATTTGCAATTGTTGAAAAATTTAGCTAGAAAATCTTGAGCTACAGCGTCGCATAAACCACCGATCACCTCTTTGGTATCTATTGGCCCACCTACTAAGGCACTCGAAGTAGGCTTTGCCACGCCACACTGGTCATTCAGTTATGAATACGCTGCCCGTGCAATGTTCCGCCCAATAGGGACAATCATTCATGTCTCTTGAGTCTAGCACAGTTTGCGCTAAACGGTTTCAATGAACAAGTCTGCTCCATGAGTTGCGCTAAAACATCGCAGCTGTACAGAAGGGAAACGTACCCACACCCCGGTGTAAGTTTAGAGTGTGTAGGATGTCTACACTCAAGTATATTAATGGCTTTTATTTTTGTGCACAGACACGAAGCCGCTTGCTTGTAGAGAACCTACGCTGACCTCTGCGGTGCAAACAAATTAAATATTTGGAAAAGGCACTGGGCCCCATGGACACTTATTGCACTAACGCAAAGCTGTACAGCCATGCAAGCAAGAGAAGCACGAGAAAGGTGTCCTTGACGAAACAGTTGCGGTTTTAATTCACTTACTCTGTGCCATAGCCTAGCACTTCAGCGTTTCAGACAAAACTTCGCACGTTGGTATATCCGCAGCGCGCAGTTGTGGGAAAGAATAACTGGAGGAAAATAAATTAATCGGCTTCTTTAACACAGCCTGGAATGTAATATATATGCAGCCGAATGTGGATTCCATAAGAAACAGACTGCTGGAATAAATCTGAAGCCATGCCTTGCATAGAAAAAAATTTAATTGCTTTTTCAAAGCAAGCTTTCATATGCCTTCGACGGCATGTGGACATACATGCGAGGGCACGTGAGGTGCCTATGAAGCTTCAAAGCTCCTTGGGATGACACTGCTCCCCGTTTTTGATAGGATACTCTGGGGATGTAGCAATTGCTTGGCTACAGTGCTGAAGAGCAGATAGTGTCTCTTGAGAACATTTGATCAACCCTTAATACGTGCAAGCATTGTACCTGTTCCCAATCTGGGTACCGGCTTGCTATTAATAAAATAACAAGATATGTCTTCTAAATCTTGCTGTTTATGAGTTTTAGGTGCATGGCCGTTAAAAGGGACCAACCCATGTGGATATACCGTATAAACGCGTACGTGTAAGCGCCGCCATTTTTTTTTCAGATTAGAGGGCCAGTTTTCGGGGTGTGGCCCATACACGCGATGTGCGGGAAATTTTTTTTTTGAAGTACAAACACACCAATAAGGGAATGACGGGCATTTATTCTACGACCATTCGTCACTTATCGTTACCAGCGGAGTATTTCGACTCCAGGTGGTCGAAATTTCCGGAGCCCTCGACTACGGCGTCTCTAATAGCCTTAGTCGTTTGGCACGTTAAACCCCATAAACCAAACCAAACCTATTTCGACTCCGAGCTGATAGTGCGATCTGGTGCACGCTCATCCCACAACAAGCTGCGCAGCATATTTGTTGTCAGCGCGTAGGTGTTGTTCCGCACTTCCATCACATATCAGAGCAGCTCTTTTTCCAGGTCGGGAAACTCGCACGGCTTGCCTTGGAAAGCGCCCTTTTTGCAGCCTCTGTTTCTGAATGCATCCTTTTGGTTCCAGCATCCTCGGACGCACTTCTCGGCCACGTTTAATTTCCTCCCCGCCACACGCTTGCAGTGCTCGAGGGTTAACTCTCATCCGTGTAGCTACTATGCTGCTTATCCATCATGCTATAATTGCAACGCTTGGTGGCAGCACGCGAAAGCCACAACTACGGTTCACTAACACGCTACCGCAATTCCTGTGCCTTTGGCAGCTGGAGCTGGTGATACTGATGGCAATATATATAGCGGGAGCTCACGGCGTCACGACAGAGGGAAAAGTTGATGATGATGAGCCATAGCCTCGGGCGCCATCTGATGGCGGTACCTGGTAGCTAGTGTGCACATGCGTTGCCTCCGCGATTGAGCGCATCATTGCTTGCAGCCAGAGCTGGTCAAGAAGTCCGCGGCGCATGCATTTTGAAGGCTTTATTATCAAGACCTAACATTTATTGCCTCAGAACTATCTTTATTTTACTGTGTTGTATAACAATATATTTTAAACTGGTTGGTCTTAATAAATAAGAGCTGCACTATATGTGCATGTACGTGACTAGTTTTAGCAGTTACCATCCTTGTGATGCCCAGTAATGCAGATACTGAGGACATATTGGTGAGGGGTGTTATGTAGTAATTTCACTGTGAACGTAGTGATGCACCCGGAATGCACCAATGGCGTCGGTTTCGAAATGAGTATTTGTGCATCATTTCAGTATGTCCTTTGGAGCGAGCGGAGAAGGAAAAACTTTATTCATCTACAAGGGCTGACAGTTTGAGAGTTGTTGAGAGCACTAGGTGTCCAGAAGCCCTCTTTGGCTCTGCTTGGCTCCCCGGGGTTGTACCACTTGGGTCGCAGCTGAGCAGCATGTCCTTGGTAAGAATTACTAGCAGCCAGTGTATTTTTGTCACTTCTGTACTCGGCTTCACTTGCAGCGATAAGTCACATTGGGTTACTTTCTCAAACACTGCCTGAAAGTTGAAACACTGCTTTGACTTTTTAGAGATAGCGATATTGAACGCTCTTAAATGCAGCCGCACAGACCTACAGACCACGAAGTTAGTGCACCTTCCGGCATAGTTAGCGTCCGCACTCAGCTTTTCTTCGTGTGCTTCGCACAGCTTGCGCTGTCGAATGTTCTTTTTCTGTGCTTTGCATTTGCAGCTGTCCTGCAGTAAAAGCAAGCTGGCGCTTCTCATCATGACAAAAACGAGTACCATGTCAACGCGCACTGGCTTGATGGACAACATGGGACAACACACGAGCATGGCAGTGGCTAGAAAAGGATGAGCACATAGCAGTGCCTGTAAACCACTACCAACATGGACTAGCCATCCTCTTGCCGCAGCAACGCCAGGGTTTTCCACCTCTGCTGCGTACCGAGGCACCATGAGACAAAGCATAAATTTATCGAACAAAATTGTTGCTCGTGAAATAAATGTTCGATGAGAGGAAATGTACATGTGCATTTATCCTCTCCCCTCCTGGCTTGGAAGAACGAAGCTTTCGATGAATCCTTGTAAGAGTTGCAGTGTGGGAGGGGGTTACTTCGCGCCGGTGGAAATCCACCTAGCGTTTATCTTGAAAATATCTGATGCAGCTACGTTCATCCAGCCTGAAAGAGCTGCTGAGGCAGCACAAATTCCGCATGTTCTCGTGGACCTATTTACGATGGGTTTGTACCGGTCATTAGCAGCAAGGAAAAGGGCAGGCGATGCAGACAAGCCGAGTCATGTCCCGTCAACGATCATGATAGCGCGAAGTGCCCCGGCCCTCACTGGTTTGTTTGTGCCAATGCAACCAACAGATAGCCTGAAACTCCTGACCAGGCAAGCCAGTTATATTTTCTACGAATTTGCAAACCCCTATAAATACGTCATTGACATTGATGTCTAGGAGTGAAGCGCACCAGAATGTCCAACCTCTATCACGAAACTATAAAATATCAGCATACGCGCTGTTATCCTCCAAGACAGCGAGATTTCAACTGGCGTAGTTTGCAACGTCGACATCCCGATCTATCACAGCGACTTGTCCATGTTTCGACGGCCATCAACAGCATTTCAATAATTCATGATCGGCACAGCAGAAGGTCTAAATGCATCAAGCGGACCATCAAGGGTGACTGTATACTGAAATACGTGAAGGTTAGGCACTTTTGGCACCCAGTTCGACCTTTCCTAGATATACCACTGCAGTGCAGGAACTGCATGTGGACCGATCACGTCAGCGGCGTCTGCAACAACTACAACTTGTGCCTCAGATGCTCGGAAATACAAAGCGGCGACATTTGTTGCGCAACTGCATTGAAGTGCGCAACTGCCATTGCCTTCAATACCCTTCCTCCAACATTGGGAGTCCGAGTGTGTTTTACACATTCACCATTCTCTAGTATGTTAGGTGTTACGAATGTACGAAGTACGGATCAGCGTTGTCATCTTACCTAAAACTGTGAGAAGGGGCGCACGACTTGGGTCTGCGTCTTGCAACAGGCGTGTACAGAGCATCACCCATAAGTCGCTTTTATGTTGAAACCAATCAGCCTCGCCGTGAATACATAAGACCTATGCCGACATGGCGTATGCCCTTAGAATCAGTACAGTTCCAGAGCACTTCTGCTACCCATAGTCAGCCACGCGCATCCATTAAGGCCATTACTAATGTGATTTGAGTTTGTGATTTGATACCTTGAAATCGTGTGCCAGGGACTACCACTACCAGGGACGCCGTACAAGCTCAAACCACTTCCACCATCATGCAACCTCCCCGCAGTGTGCGATCATCCCCCACACGCTTTCGTAAGAAGCGAACTCCACAAGCGCACATCATACAAGAGTACCTTGCCCATAAAGAAAACAGAGGACCCGGCTAAGCAAGCCATCGCCGCAGGCCGGGCTGCCAGCGTCATGAGCCTCCGGGAAATAAACGTTTGAGTGCAGTGGGGCCGTGCGGGGGCCCAAGGACCTACGTGTCCCAAACTCCCCTCCCTCCAAATAAAGTTTTCACCACCACCAAGAAAAGTTTGAGATTTACACTGAACTCTACACAAACGAAGCACAGTTGCACTAGACAAGAATACTTACCCGAAAGGAAAAAATGGCCCTGACTCAGCTCGGCTGAGCCAGGTTACACGGAATGAAAGGCAACCAAACCAATGGCCGTTGTCGACGCGGAGACGTGGGCAGCATCCGCCGCCCTTTTGCGCTTGAGATACTCTGCCATACTGCCGCCTCAACTGTGGTTGCGATGCACGCGAGCTCTCCTTTTCAATCCGACGTCTTATCAGGCATGCGACACAGCTGGCGAAGGGAGCTGAGGCGAGCGCAACGACGTGGCGCGCGGTGTGACCTCATGCCAGATGGCGCTCCGAGCGAGGAGCGTCCGCCAGCTGCGGCAGTTGCTAGGCAACGGCTCAAGGTTGGTCTCTCTGCCTCCTCGGAGCACCGCCACAGTGAAATCGCAAGTTCGTAGCCAATGTAGCTTTCGCTACGAAAGGCTGTGCTCATGGGGCGATGGTACATAACCTTATTACTTACGGCAGAATCGAGGCGAGTTTCAAGGTAATACGAGGGTCTTTACAACACCCATCACAATACATTTCTAGAATAAACACCGCTTGATGGGAAACAATTGCTTCATGCGGAGAGCCAGTGCTTTATGGCTGAATTGGAGGAGAAAAAGCGCGATGTCGAACTTGTCTTTCTTCTCACTGAGCAAAAATGACAAGGGTGCACTCAAGTTTTCTTATGTGTAGTAATGCGAAAAAATTTCTCTGACTGCTGCCGATCCTGTTGCTGCGTGTTCGTTATTTCACGCCTTTGCAGTTTCGAACTCGTGTTTTCGCTCGAACTTCGGTTCTCTCTCATCCGAGGACGTTGGTCCCGTTGCTAGATTGTCTAGCAAGCACACCATAGTACTAAACATTTAATGAATTAATACTTTATTAATTGATCAGCATTTAGGTTGAATTGCCATTGAATTGAAGAAGTGGTTTACTAATTGGGATGATTAATTCATTGATAATTTAATTAACCTATTTATTAACAATTTCGATGACAACTGAATTTAATGCAACTGAATTCTTTATTTATATAAATAAGTACCAATTCACAGGCTCTATTAAATTACCGCTTGATTTGTTAAGTAATTTATTAACTCAGGTAATCAGTTATTTCACCAAACTAATTATTTACTGTCATCTTAGTGACCTAATAATTGATCCGTTTTAATTAAATATTTAATAAACAACCTATTTTATTAATTAATCCGGTAATGAATGATTGACAGTTCGTGCGGACCCGCTCTGATGGCACACACTGCCGACACGCACTAATTACAGGTCCTTACACGCCACTTTCTTCTTTTACATTTTTTGCGATTGGGGACAAGGAACATTACCTTGATAGCGAGAGAACCAGGAGGATACGGCTTCATTGTCAGCATTATTGGAAAGCATTTCTTCCCGATGTGGTTTGTCAGGCGTTCAAGTGAAGTTGAAACAAAGAGAGCTGCGAGAAAACAGGCCAGCGTTTCTTCCCACTGACATGACGTCGCCAACAGCCCAGCAAAGCTCACAGTTTTCATAACGGGTTTTCTATTGTGCACTGTCAGGTGATGGCGGCAAAAAGCACAAATTGAAATTTTAACGCAAGTAAAGGTCAGACGGAAATGCCTGCAGAATTAAAAAAATATTTGACCAAGGCAAAAAAATCTTGTCTGTTTTGTGCATTAAAACTTATCCTTAAAATACGTTTTAAAAGCTGTACAATTTTACTGAATTTCACCTAAAACCTCGGGCATGATTAGTAATTGCAAATATATTAGGTATTAAGAGTCTATTGTTCCCTTTATCGGCAGCAATTTTTTTCCTTTACTTCATCTTGTGCTTGTTCTAAGCAGCCTACATTAGAACGTTTTGATTTCGTCACTGTTTCTGCGAAAACGACTGCAAAGTGAAATTTCTGTTTGTTATGAGTATTGTGTAATAGAAAGAATGTATGCGATAGACGTGTTTTAGTTTAGCCAGTAACGTCACGCTGGCAGAAACAGAGGCGTAAACCATGTTATACAGTGATGTCCACGACTGGTCAAAGCTTGGCGCTTAATGTATGTAGTCATATTATTGGTCGTAGAAAGCACTTCACTTAAGATGAGTATACATGCGTGATGGCTTCACGGCTGAAAAGCGGAATAAGAAACAATAAAAGAAGCTAGCAAGTACTAACGACGGCAATATTAATTAGCCACAGCGCTTTTAGCGAATTATAGCTGCGAGAGCGCAACAAAGGTGTGGGGTATCCTACTTACTGTTTCTCATCAATTGCACTGTTCCTAAGGAATAGAGCAACCAGCTCTGCCAAGAATTTTGTTCAGCACACAGGATTGCCGCACAGTAAGCCACCAAAAAAAAAGTTTGCCGCTTTGCTGAGAGAAAAAGAATAAATTCATTGAGTTACAATGAACTACAAAAAATATTTCTCGCAGTTTATTTTTGCTAAAGAAAAAATATTGAACGAAGGCATTCTTTTGCAGGTGAACACCAGCACCACGCTCCTCAAAGCGCTATTGAAAGCGCGTTTCTTTTCCTTTCGAAATTTGCGCGCAGATCGAGTAGGGGGACGTGCCGTGATCAGTGCGAGAGTGTGTTGCAGTTTAATAGGAGGCGTGATGGGCTGCGGCAGTAGCGTAGTTATCTCGTGCAGTGGCCAGGGAAGCTGATCTGTTCGCGTCGCTGCGGGATCACAACCAAGTAGCGGCAATATTTATTTTGTTTCTCCAGGTTGGCCATGGCCACCCTCATTCAACGCCTCGTTTATTTCCAGTCATTGCCCGCAACAAGTGACAAACGTGAGAGGTTGCACTAGACACGGGCATTTTCCATGTGAAATTTCGGATGGAAAAACGTGCACTGATGACAAATGAAAACAACGCAATCTTTTGTGGACAGTTAAATGCTCATGCAAAGCAAGCGCCATTGTGACGGCTGTTCGTGAGTGAACTCCTCAATATCCCAAAATTCAACAACCACTCTACCTGTCCACCACAAGTGGAAGCTGATTTCAGTACATATCGATGCCACCTGTGGATATGACCGGCATGAGTTACACATCGCTATCTACCTAACTATCATGCGCCGTTAACTCCCGTCCGATGCGCTGCAGTTGCGTAACGAATAGTTCGTGTAAAGGAGTGTTTAGAGACAACACTGCTAATGCATGAATGGCAAACAAAATACGCCACGGCGTGTATGATTTCCTACAGTGAAGTACTGCACGTTTCGCAGCGATTAAACCGCTACAATAATGGTTGTGTGTAACAGTAAGTGAACGAGTCAAAACCATACTGTACTACACTTAGGTATTCTGGGAAGGAGATCGGGAACAGCAGCCATTATATGACACTGGCTGTCACTAAATTTCTGAGCTTCGGACTGATATAGGTGGTTTCTACTAAATATTGCCACATTCCTGGGTACTCTCGTGGCGCCGTCTCCCGGCCGAACTGCCTTCCCCGCTATTCTGGCTAGCCTTAGCCATGGTGGCGGGCAGGGCTGCTTCTTCGTCCTCTCTTCTGTGTGGTCCCCTCGGGAGTCCGCTGCTACCTGGCGCTGCACAGCAAAACGTGTCCTGGCCGTCCCGACTGCCTAGCCGTGACATATTTGGTAGAGCCGGCTGGGTAACGTCCCATGTACACTGACTCTGAAGACGCCTTTGAAGCCAGTTCTCAGGGCGTAGACACAACCCCCGTGCACAAAGCGAGCCGCCGCCTGCTAGGCCTACAGCCAGAGTTTAGCGGCCTGACAAAACTGCCAAGGAAGATGACAACAACCACTGGCAGCCAGACCACTCAACGTTTTGGAGCTGACGCTCCGTTCGTGCTCCACGCGCCCCGGTCACCGCCGACGTTCCACGGAGACAGGTTTGAAGACGTTGAAGATTGGTAGGCCAGTTTCGACCGTGTGGCAGCCTTCAACCAGTGGGACGGTGAGCCCAAGTTGAGGAATGTCTACTACACGCTAGAGGACTCGGCAAAGATCTGGTTCGAGAACCACGAGACCTCTTTTGCCACCTGGGAGGTTTTTCGGCGTGAGTTGCTGGCGACATTCGGCAACAGTGAAAGAAAAGAGAAGGCGGAAGTCGCTCTGCACTCCAGGTCCCAGCAGCCAAATGAGAGCGTCACCATGTTCGTTGAGGACATGATGCGTCTCTTCAACCGAGCCGACCCTGCTATGCCCGAGGCCAAGAAAGTGCGCCACCTAATGCGCGGCGTAAAGGAGCAGCTCCTTGCCGGACTGGTCCGTGACCCGCCAAGAACAGTGGCCGACTTCACAAGGGAGGCAACGAGTATCGAGCGGTCTCTGCAGGAACGAGGTGCGCACTACGGTCGTCAGGCTACCGTAGCAGCCGCTTCCCAGTACACGCCTACGTCGCTGCCCGCCGAGGAGCTTCGGGAGCTTGTAAGAAGATTCGTTCGCGAGGAACTGGCGAAACTTCGCCTCGAAGTTCCACAGGCTAGTGTCGCTGCCGTAACGGACGTGGTCCGTGACGAAATCCGACGAGCTGTGCAGCCGCCTCCCGCTCCACACCCGGCGCCCTCCGTTATGACGTACAGCGAAGCACTACGAAGTCCTAGGCCAGCGATGCAAGCCTTTTCCCCCGTCGTTCCCGTGCCAGTACCATCTCTGCCAGTACCTGCCATGCCAGTACCACCCATGTCGCAGGCGTTCAGGCCCCCCATGAGCAAAGCGCACGTGTGGCGTACGCCAAATAATCGGCCGCTCTGTTACCACTGCGGGGAGCCCGGCCACATCCTCCGTCACTGCCCCTACCGCATAATGGGTTTAAGGGGGTTTTCACCTGACGCACCTCGACCACGCTACGGTGAAAGACCACCGGATATGGAGCTGTACCTGGCCGATAACGTGCAGTCCTCGACCCCGCAGCGACGCCAGTCCCGATCGCCATCCCCAAGGTGGTTCTCTTCGCCCGGCCGCCCGTCGTCCTCTGGCCAGTTCAGAGGCGCATCCCCACATCGGGAAATCTGAAGACGGCGTCCTCCGGGGGTAGGGCCGCCGCTACTGGAACGTGTCAAGAGCCTCCACCCGAACATTCGCCGCGACACTCCGATCAACGACGACGTGACCCGACGACATCAACGACGCGCTGCGACCGACTGGTTTCCGCCGAAATTCCGGTATCCGCCGACAACCATGACGTTACCGCTCTCGTGGATACCGGCGTCGATTTTTCTGTAATGAGCAGTCGGTTAGCCACAGCCCTGAGGAAGGTTCTAACTCCTTGGTCCGGGCCGCAGATCCGGACAGCTGGTGGCCATGTCGTAACTCCGATTGGTGTCTGCACTTCGCAAATCCAGATCCGCGGTGTTACTTTCCCTGGTTGCTTTGCTGTGTTACCCGAGTGCTCAAGGACCTCATACTCGGTTTGGATTTCCTTCAGGAGTACGGTGCCGTCATCAATCTTCAGGAGCTAATCGTGTCGTTTTCCACCCAAGGCCCTGTCGACGACGATACCGTGCCACGCAGGGCTAAGTTTTGCGTCTGTAATGACCAGGTGTTGATCCCGTCAAGAGCCAGCATGTTTGTTACCGTAGAGTGCGATAACAGCCCCAGCACTCGTGGCATCGCTGAAACCAACATCTCGCTGCTCCTGGGTCGGCAAGTGTGCGTAGCTCGCGGAATTATTGAATTGAACAGTGGGCGAACCGAACTTTTGGTGACCAATTTTGGTTCTGAACCTCAGTGTTTGCCTGGCAAAACAGCTATTGCGTACTTCGAAGAACTTTGTGAATTCGCGGGACAGCACGCGTTGTCCGAAATCCCGGCATCAGTGGAGGCACCGACCACTCCCATAAAGACCGACGTGAACCCGAACCTCCCGTCTCATCAGAAACGCTGCCTGGAGGGCATTATCGAATCTTTCCGCGACTGTTTTGCCTCGACCTCCAAGGTCAGGCAGACTCCGATCACAAAGCACCGCATTATTGTTGACGGAAACCAGCGACCGTTATGCCAGCCGCCTTATCGGGTCTCTTCGAAGGAACGTGACGCCATTCGCCGGCAAGTTCAAGAAATGCTCCAGGACGACGTGATACAGCCGTCGACGAGCCCGTGGGCATCGCCTGTTGTTCTTGTGGCGAAGAAGGATGGAACCCTACGGTTCTGTGTTGATTACAGGCGTCTAAACAAAGTCACCAAATAGGACGTTTATCCTGTGCCACAGAATGATGACTCCCTGGACCGGCTACGCCACGCCACGTACTTCTCGTCGCTAGATTTACGTAGTGGCTATTGGCAAATCGAGGTGGACGAGCGCGACCGGGAAGAGACCGCCTTTATTACACCGGATGGTCTGTACGAATTCCGGGTGCTCCCTTTCGGAATGTGCTCGGCTCCTGCCACCTTCCAGCGGATGATGGACACAGTGCTTGCCGACCTAAAATGGCAGTCCTGCCTCGTGTACCTATATGACATTGTGATCTTCTCCACCACGTTCGAAGAGCACTTGAGGCGCTTACGTGCTGTGTTCGCCGCCATTCGTTCGGCTGGTCTTTCCCTGAAGCCCGAAAAGTGTCACTTCGCTTTCCAGGAGTTGAAGTTTCTGGGCCACATCGTGAGCGCTAAAGGAGTTAGCCCTGATCCCGATAAGACAGCCGCTGTCGCTGCTTTTCCCACGCCAACCGATAAGCGAAGTGTGCGCCGCTTTCTGGGTCTCTGCGCCTATTATCGGCGTTTTGTGCGGAACTTCTCCCAGATCGCTGAGCCCCTCATCCGCCTCACGAAAGATGCCGAACCGTTCTCCTGGGGCCAGGAGCAACAACAGGCCTTCGAAGACCTCCGGACTCGTCTGCAAAGTACCTTGGCCACTTCGACGAGTCAGCCAACACTGAACTGCACACAGACGCCAGCAACATCGGCCTCGGTGCGGTCCTTGTGCAGTGGCAGGATTGTCTCGAACGCGTAATCGCATATGCCAGCCGCACCTTGTCACGCTCGGAGGCGAACTATTCCACGACTGAAAAAGAATGCTTGGCAATTGTGTGGGAAGTGACCAAATTTCGCCCGTACTTATACGGCCGCCCTTTTAGAGTCGTCAGTGATCAACATTCGCTGTGTTGGCTGGCGAACATCAAAGATCCCTCGGGACGGCTTGCACGCTAGAGCCTTCGCCTTCAAGAGTTCGACGTCACCATCGTTTATAAGTCCGGCAGGAAGCACAGTGATGCCGACTGTCTGTCTCGTGCTCCTGTTGAGGACAATACAATACAATACAATACAATACAATACATCTTTATTTTCCAGAAGACAACTGGATGGTCTCCTGGGCTAAAAGCTACACAAAAGCTTGACGAGGCCCAAGAGACCAATACAAGGCAGCAGCGTAAAGAATAGAAACATAATAGATGAATAGTACATAGGAAGACAGTAATAGGGTAATAATAAAACAGTTACTGTGACAAGTAATAATGATGTCAATCACATAAAGCAACCAGTAATGAACTGAAACCAAAATAAAACAACTGAAAAGCACATACGCGGAAACAAGAAACAAAAATAATGGATCACAACTGCACAAAATAGGAATGTAATTGTTTTTTGTTCAAGCCCACTGTGTGTCTGTATTTGTTTAGTATTGTAGGGAGGTTATGGGTAAGTGACTGATATTTATAAAATGTACGAAAATGAGGAACTGCCCACGCATCAACATTTCTTGTTTGCACGCTAATATTTCGTCGCTCTAAGGATGCCAAGGACGTTAGAAGGTTAGTAACTTCAGGGGAGGAAAAGTATATTGAATGTAATAGGCGAAATTCATACAACTTGTCTACACTTATGATATTGAATGATTCAAATGCACTCTTTGTAGTTTCCATGGGCTCAATATTTGCTATGTAACGGATGATTTTTTTCTGTAAAACCAGGAGTTTATTTAAATTGGTTTTGGTGGTTGTGCACCAAACTAGACTGCAGTATCTTAAATGAGAGTTAAACAAAGCATGATATACTTGAAGTTTTATCTTGGGTGGAAGTACTGTACGACAGCGCGATATAACTCCTGTAATCGAGGAAAGTTTTTTACGAAGGTGATCAATGTGAGCATCCCAGGTTAGATGCGAGGAAAAATGTACACCTAATATTTTATGGTTGTCAACGATTTCAATTTCTTGGTGCTCATAGGTTATAGTGTGATTTATTTCAACTAATTTGTTTTTAGCACGGAATATAATAGCTTTAGTTTTAGTGCAATTGATTTGAAGTCTGTTTAACTTGGACCATGTAGATAGCTTAGCTAAAAATTCATTAAATTGCATGATTAAACCATCAGCATTAGGGCCAGAAATAACAATAGTACTATCATCAGCATATATCACTAGTTTTACTGTATTATCAATATTCACCAAGTCATTAACGTATGTATTGAACAACAGCGGACCTAACACACTTCCTTGGGGTACGCCACTTTTTATCGGAAAAAGGGATGAGCTGCAGTTTTTGAGAAACACTCTCTGAAACCTGTTGCTGAGGTAGGACTTCAGCAAAGCTAGACACGTGCCGCGGATCCCGTAAGCTTGTATTTTGGATAGAAGAATGTTATGGTCCAGGCAGTCAAAAGCCTTGCTGAAATCTATGAAAACAGCCAACGAGAACAAATTACTTTCTATGCTTCGTAAAATATTTTCTTTTAACGTTAGTAAAGCAGTTTCCGTCGATCTGTCCTTCCTAAAACCGAACTGTGTATTTGTTATTATGTTTTGTTTGTCAAAGAAGTTAGTTATGCGAGCAAAAATGATCTTTTCTAGTGCCTTAGAAAATACAGGGAGGACTGAAATTGGGCGATAGTTTGTTGCCAAGTTTGGGTCGCCGCCCTTGAAGATTACAGAAACCCTAGCACATTTCATTTTTTCAGGAAAGACGCCGGAATCCAGTATTAAATTAAATATGTAAGCAAGTACGGATGCAAGTAAGGTCAATACATACTTTATCGGCATGATTTGAATGTTTTCAATATCAAGCGCCTTACTGTTTCGGAGCAACATGAAAGTGTTATAAATCTCCTGCTCATCAGTAGGCTGAAGGTATATTGTTTTCATTGTACTAGTGGAGATTCCAGTGGTATCTGGAGGATAGTCACAAGGATTTGCAATACTCACAAAATGATTGTTAAGGTAATCCGCAAGCGCTTTACCGCTCAATTCACCACCTTCATGTGTTAAAACATCCGGAAGGGAACTTTTACTTTTACGACCCAAAACAGTGTTTATTGCTTTCCATGCAGCATCCGGGCGTTGTCGAGCGCAATCTGCAAATAACTGCTCATAGTATAAAGATTTGGCTCTCGGAAGCTCAGCGTTTAGCTTATTCCGCAATATTTTAAACTCCTTTAGAGTTTCTTTTGAACGTGTACGCAAGAAAGAATGAAAGTGACGATTTCTATTTTTGATCATTTGTAAGTGTTCTCGAGTGACCCATGGTTTCTTAATCTTTTTTGTTGGCACGATAGTTTGCAAAGGGAAATGTTTAGCATAGATGCACACAAAACGATTTATGAATTCGTTATACGCGTCATTCGCATCCACATTTTTTAGCACGGCAGACCAATCTTGGTTCATTATTTCATTCTTGAACGAGATTAGCTTTCCTTCGGTAATGCGCTGAACAAAAAATGTTTCCCTTTTCACATTCCTGTCCAGTGAATCAATGCGATATGTTAAGAAAGTAGGACAGTGATCACTAACGTCGCAGGCAACTGTGCCTGCATTGTAAATTTCAGTGTCAAGATTCGTAACAATGAGATCTAGCATGGATGATGTAGAACATGTAATTCGAGTTGGTGTTTTAATCACATTTCTGAAACCAGATGAAACCAGTTTTGTGCTAAAGTCACGAACACAGTTATTTTCCTCTAACATGTTTATGTTAAAATCACCACCACTGATGAGCCTAAGGTTGTTTTTACAAATAAATTCCAAGAAGTCTTCATAAAATTCTAAGAAGCGTGCAACATTCCCAGTTGGTGGACGATACAAGACAGAAATTATTTCTTGTTTATTTTTCAGCGTTAAGATTTCATAATCCACAGTGGTCTTACTGAATTCCGGCAAAATTTCACCTTTCTTGTGCTTTGCAACTAGAATTGCGACGCCACCACCCCTGCTGTTTTTACGATTAAGAAAGAAGTTATTGTAACCATCTAGTTCCAACATTTTGCTACTGTTTGTATACCAAGTTTCCGACAGCATTAGGACAGAAAATTGAGAGCAAAATTGCTGTAATAAAAGGACAATGTCATCCTCTTTACAGTTCACTGAACGTGCATTGATATGCATAACTGATTCGCATGATAAATAATCAAACTTCACATCAGATGGCAGAGTAAGCTCCTGATAATCCATCTTTCAAGGCTTTGAAAACACGAAGCAGATAGCCAGATGAGCACGATGTCGGCAATCACACGTTATCGGCATCACGAGCTGTGTTGTTGACCGAGCTGATCCCGACACCGCTTTTGTTTTTCTCGGCGCCATCTCCACGTCCGTCCTCACTCAACACCAAAGAGACGACAGTGAACTATGGCCTCTCATTGAGTATCTAGAAGGAAGCGCTGAGTCTCCACCGCGAATCTTCTCTCGTGGACTGTCGTCGTTCTGTTTGCGCGATGGCGTTTTGTATAAGAAAAACTACCACCCGACGCAAGCTCTCTATCTGCTCGTCGTACCTGCGGCCTTGCGCGACGAAGTCCTGCAGGCGTGCCATGATGACCATCTTCTGGTCACCTGGGTTTTTCCCGCACTTAGGCGCGGATACGCCAAAAGTACTACTGGCCCAGGGTTGCCGCAGTTGTACAGCGTTACGCCAGAACTCTCCGCGAGTGCCAACGTCGCAAGACACCACCGACTAAGCCAGCCGGACTACTGCAGCCTATTGATCCACCACACGTTCCTTTCTACCAAGTCGGCATGGACTTACTCGGCCCCTTTCCGGAGTCTTCCCTGGGTAACCGGTACATTGTGGTCGCCAACGACTACCTCAGTCGATACTGTGAGACGAAAGCTCTTCCCCGTGGAACAGCTGCGGAAATTGCCGCCTTCTTCATGCACAACATCATGCTTCGTCATGGCGCACCCACGGTCGTTATAACTGACAGAGGGACAGCATTTACCTCGGCGCTGACAGAGGAAGTTATGCGACTCAGCGGCACCAGCCACCGACGAACAACAGCTTATCATCCGCAAACTAATGGACTCACTGAGCGCCTAAATAAGACGATCGCCGACATGGTTTCCATGTATGTCGACGACGACCACCGCAACTGGGATGCAGTACTCCCTTACGTTACTTTCGCATATAACACTGCCCTGCAAGAGACGACTCACTTCACACCGTTTCGTTTAGTCCATGGTCGCGAAGCCACGACTATGCTCGACGCAATGCTTCTTCCTGGTAGTGTAAACTCCGCAGTCGTGGGGGCGGACCGCTTTGTTCACGAAGCTGAGGCCGCCCGCCAACTTGCTCGGCAACATATCCGGCATCAACAAGCAAAAGACGCTCACCGTTACAACCATCGCCACAGGGATGTCACATACCAGCCCGGAGAAAACGTTTGGGTGTGGAGCCCAATCCGACAACGAGGGCGCTCTGAAAAGCTGCTTCGGCGGTACTTTGGCCCCTATAATGTGATACGCCAACTCGGCGAGGTAAACTACGAAGTTCTCCCTCAAGGAACTGTTGGTTCCGCTCGACGACCAACGTCCGAAGTTGTGCATGTAGCACGAATGAAGCCGTACCACGCCCGCTAGCAGCTCACTCGTCTCTACCTGCGGGCGCCGAACACTAAGGTGTTCAGCGTACGCGCCCGTCGAGATGGTGGTCGGCCAGAACCGCCTTATGGAATCCCACACTCGCCCTGCGGTCCAACCACAACACGCTGCCGCTTGAATACTCCGTCGGACAGAGTACCCACGGCTCGGTTTCGGGAACGCTCACCGACCGCGTGCTGCTCGCACTGGAAGTAGCAAATGTCCACACTACTGAGAGCTGTCTCTCCCTCCTCGCATACGAGATCAAGACGGCCGTGACAGGATTCCGCGCCCGTCGATGATAACTGCTCCGTGCACCAGGACTACTGCCCCTCTCCACGGGCACCCCATGAACAGCAGGTGTTCGTGTGCCAAAATCCCGTGCGCGGGAAAGCCGCCGTCGGTCCACACGACCAGCCGCGCCGAGGGCGGCGCTTTCCACAGGGGGGGAGCAATGCCACATTCCTGGGTACTCTCGTGGCGCCGTCTCCCGGCCGAACTGCCTTCCCCGCTATTCTGGCTAGCCTTAGCCGTGGTGGCGGGCAGGGCTGCTTCTTCGTCCTCTCTTCTGTGTGGTCCCCTCGGGAGTCCGCTGCTACCTGGCGCTGCACAGTAAAACGTGTCCTGGCCGTCCCGACTGTCTAGCCGTGACAATATTTTGTGTTCCAATAAATTATGTCGCAGCATGTAACTTCTGCAGGCTTGCCTAGGCAAAATTTGCGTCGTATCGCTATCTCGGTCGGTGTGCAAAAAAGTGAGTGTTGAATAGTGAATTGTCTCATAAGCTGGCATAAAAACATGGCCTTGAAAAATTCACATTCTAAAGCACTGTTCACTGAGCTTGACTACAATTTCGTTTCAGAGGGCTGCAAATAATTTCGATGATTCTTATACGTTGATAGTTGGGAATTTTATTGTATGTCCAAATGTTTTCCTATTACGGGGAGACCATAATGTTCATGAAACAGGGTTAAACAGAACACACGCTTCTCTTCCGTACACCAAGAATGTGTTCTACCCAAGAGAATAAGTGTGCAAGAACGTATACATAAGCAGCACAGCTCCTCGACGAACAAGTAAACGTTCGCTTATTCTACACAGCAGCCCACGTAGGTGTTTTACACCGCAGGAACGATAACCATGGTGAACTGCGATCTAAACTTTAGAGCTTAGTGTTAACTCTGACACCACTGTTGAGTCACTTACCATCCCTTGGGTCCGAAGCACAAGATTGTGCAGTAGCTGCGATCGTAGAAAGCAAGCACAGTGCCCACCAGCTACGCACTTGCTCCATGCCTCCTGAAAGCCTTTACGATACCCAAGATCTGAGCTAGAGTGATGGGTGATGGCAACATATACGCAAATATTTAAGTGAAAGCACCTGCACTGCAGCTGTTTTTCTTGTCACGACGCCTCGTGACACTACTCCTTGATAATTATCTTGCGCTATTGTCTTTTCTCTCCAACCTTGGGTATCCGAATGAATAATCGCTCACGCTCGTGCCTATCTGCTTAAACAAAAAAGTCGAAGTTTCAGTTGTTTTTTTTTTGCTGCACCTGTCATTCTACGGCCATAGCGAATGCGCTGGCTATGACACATGCGAGACAAGAATATGACATTAAAGAAAGTAAAAAAAACTGGGGGAGATTAACTGGACCAGGCTGCGCGAGACACCTCCACTATACCCCGCTGAAGCAGGAGAATAACAAGCTGACCATCGAGCACCTTGAAAACAAGTAACATTACGTGATAATTTATTTCACGTGTTGTATATACTTTTAAATCTTAACCCTCCTTTCTGGGTGAGAATAGTGAGGGAAAGGACAGCAGTTTATGCAGAAGAATAAATCTTGCGCAAGAAACGAAAATGTGATTGCACATTTTGAAAATGCAAAAAAGGATAGGACATGGAATAAGACAGCGCTAGCCAATATGTTCCAGTCAACAGTGCGTCAACTGTAGTGATGACTTTATGCAAAAAATGCACAAAACAGCCGGAAAAAATACTACTCCGATGAATAGTGAGATTATGCGTCAGATGCCAGAAAAAAAAATAATCTG
This sequence comes from Amblyomma mixtum, assembly GCF_055824585.1. NCBI lineage: Eukaryota > Metazoa > Arthropoda > Arachnida > Ixodida > Ixodidae > Amblyomma > Amblyomma mixtum. The sequence continues at coordinate 185,999,023 of NC_143021.1, forward strand.
GGCACGAAGAATTGCTCGCGGAAATAAAGACACCCATGCGCACGTAATGCGAAATTTCAGGGATAACTACTTCAGCCCATAATTCTCCTTGGCCGAAATTGTACAAAAACATGGGTGAAAAAAGGAAGGTAGAGTCACAGAGATCAGTAAATGTTTTTACAAATCTTCAGAGAATACCTGCGCCAAATTTTATAGGGTGCTGAGCCCTAAACTCATTAAGCACTCTTTACGACATAATCTGGCCAATGTTGTCGGGGAAACACGAAGAAACGGCGGAATGGCATGATGTTGCACCAGAGGAAAAACACATTAAAAAATCTACGCTGAATTTAGCTAAATCTTACCTCCGAACATTATAAGACCTGGTGTATACGCCACGTGCGCTGGCTGTAAGGGCGCCGCAAAAATAAAATTGGTGTGGTTTAGCTCTGGTTAAACCTAGTTGGTTGCGAAAGCAATACAATGCAGAAGCAGTAGAGCAACTAGATTCAGATATACACTCTTTGTCGGTGAGTTCTTTGGCGAGACTCCTCGAGGAGTGCGGTACGACCGGCTCCTCTTGGCGGCGATGAAGAGAGCAAGCTGACGTCATGCGTCACCATAGCAACGGAGAGGCTTACGTCACACCATCTGTTAGGCGCGATGGCGGCTCCTCGAGGAGCAGAGGAGTCCACGGGCCACGGACCACGCGACGAGGGGTTAGACCTGGCGTAGTGTTGCTTTCGCAATAAAACCTCTTGCAACCGGTTCAAGAAACAGTGGCGGAATCCGCTGGCCGTGTTCCTCCTCGTTGGTACCCGTTTGCAGACCAGCTTGTCGAAACTGCAGTGGCTCAAGTTAGGGGCTCACGTTTTCTCTTCATGTTTCCTTTGCAATAAGGGAGCCTTGACGCTGCATATTGTTCACTGGAGTGTCGTGAGCACCTTCTCTTTCCTATTATCTAACAAGCTACGCTCTTCACTTCGTTTTACGCAATCGGCACCATCTGCTGGGTGGTTGTTGCTGCACATGCAACAATGAGGCTGCTCTGAGGTGCAGTTATCAGCAGTATCACCTTCTCCGTAGAAACGGCAGCGGGACTCGGACTTGCATACTTTGCTGCTATGCCCCAACCGCCAAAAGTTGATGCATTGAAGAGGGTGCGGTTGCAGCCTGTCTACACGGATACAATCGGCCACATTTTCAGTTCATCAGGGCAGGAAGAGCCAGAAGAAGTTTTTTGTTACAGACTCAGTAGCAGACACGCGTGCCATTTACCCCTCCACTGCAACGATAAACTGAAAGGACATCAAGTCCTGCATCCTGAAATTCTTGTAGAATTTCTTGCGGGGAAGATGCTGGGTCGACACCACGTACAATAAATACCCTTGACACATGCAAGCTGTTCGGGAATGGATGCTTCCACCGGCAATCAGCTGGAAATTTTGCACTGAAGCAACTCCGCTACACAAACGATGTCTGAGGACTTGCAGATAATTTCTCTACGGCACTTACGGGTGACTTGCTGGGTTTGGGTCTGGAGATCTGGAGAGCTTGGCTGGTGTCGCTGGGCGCGCCGTGGGAGTGAAGGACGAGGCCCAGGATGCGAATCATGGAGACTAGCGGAATGGGGTGGTTCCCTAGCGCAGCGTAAGTGAGATAGGAGGGAGGGTCGGTGGGGTCGTGCGGCCTGGGGCGGTGAAAGAAGAGTTCTGATTTGGAAGGGGAGCAGGCTAGGCCGCGTTTGCGAACGTACGAGTCGATGGTGCTGAGGGCCGACAGTACGTTGTGTTCCATGTTGGCATCACTGCGTCGATTGGCCCAGACAGTGATGTCTTCAGCATAGAAGCTGAAATGTAGGTCGAGATCTTGGGAGAGTTGGTGGGGGAGTTGGAGAAGGGCTATGTTGAAGACGTGTTGAAGGGGATAGGAGACTGCACAGCACCGTGAGGCGTTGCTTCCGGGCTTCCGGGCCGCGTTTCTGGCACAACGTTGTCACTGCCTTCAGCCCACATATCTCTCCCAAATTCCTGGTGAGACTTCGCATGGGCTCCAATATAATCATCGCAAGTACTCCCTACGACGACACGGCTGAGGCTCTCCGCTGCATAACCAAGCTGGTCCTAGGGGGCAAGGAATATCACGTCAATGCTTATGTGGCAGCGCCGGAAGACGTCGTGCGGGGCGTGATTCACGGAGTTGACCCAGGAACACCGTCCGAAGAACTTTTGGCCAACCTCCGTGTCCGAACCCAGGGAGCAGAAGTACTACAAGCCCGCATGCTGGGCCAGACCAAAACAGCGGTCATTACGTTTCGCGGCCCGATCATTCCCCGCTATGTCATATATTACGGGGGTGAGATGGCCTGCTATCCGTTCAGACCTACCCAACAAGTATGCCATGTGTGCCTGAGACTGGGGCACAGATCGGACGTCTGCCCGACCCCCAACATCAAAGTATGCCAGAATTGTGGCCAACACAACCCCGAGCAAGACCATCCCTGCACAGTAAAGTGTGCTATCTGCGAGGGAAAACACCCAACGGGATGCAAGGAGTGCAAACAGCGTCTGAAGACCAACACTACTCCTCCCACCTCCCCCCAAAACACCAAAAAGCAAGGCAGGCTCAGCCGAATCGACAAGTCCAAGCGAGATTTCAGGTGGTTCTCATCGGAAGACGAGGAGGCCGAGTGTACCGACCGCTCCAGCGCTCGATCCAGATCTAGAGGGCGATCTAGTTCCCGGTCCAAGTCAAGGCCAGGAGACCTTTCCCTCCCAAAACACAAGCAAGACAATGCGAAGCAGGAGACCAAGACCAGCCAGGGCCAAGGACTTCCACCAGGGAAGAAAATGGACTCGCCCGACAAAAGGGAAGCTGGTCTCAGGTTGCCGTCTCCCCTGCTCCAAACAATACTAATACATGCCAGGATTGCAAACAGCTAGAAAATACTAACAAACAGCTCAGAGCAAAAATATCGGAGCAAAACCAACGCATACAAAGGTTAGAGGAAAAGGTCAACCAACTTCTTAGCTCTCGCTCAGCAACACCTAGCCTAGTACAAGCATTACCAGCCCCAGCAAGCATGGAAACTGAAGACCTTAGCAATCTACGGCCTCAGACGCAGAACACAACTCCCCAAGCCTCTGTTCAATGCCCTCCCCCTGACACAAATGTTGAACAACCAACTCTCCAACAAATTATGGTCCATCTCCAGGCTCAGATGCAAGCTCTGCAACAACAAATGCAACAACAATCCCTCCAGATGCAACAGCAAATTTCCGCTGTGCAAGGAGAATTCAATTCTAAAATCCAAGTCGTCACGCAGGGAGTCAGGAAACGCGCAGGACTGACTGACAACCACCGGGCCAAAGTCAACAGAAAACATACAAGCGTGGCTGACGTCAGCGATTGTGAATCCGTTGCTAGCAGTCAAGATGGCCCCCTCCCCTAAACAAGCACAAAACCACTTAGAAATCTGGCAATGGAATTGTAGAACTTTCAAAAATAAGGACAGTTCTTTGCTTATGTTCATTCAAGTCTCCTATACCCCCGGATATAATCTGTCTCCAGGAAACCCGCGTGGATCCTTACCTTCGTGGATATTATACAATGGCACCTACGGACTCGCCGAGAGTAGCTACTCTTGTGGTCAAATCAGTTATGACAGTCCCACATCAACTCCCCTTCATAGATATTAACCATGTTCCAGTTGAAGTTCTGCCGCAAAAGAGGGGAAAGCAGAGCATCTTTATCCTAAGTATCTACAGCCCTCCAAGCCGCAAGAAGGATTTTCTGCCTATACTAACAGAATGCACCAGAATAGCCCAGGACAACCCCTTGGTCGTTCTGGGAGACATGAATGCAAGGCACAGCTCCTGGGGCTACATAAGCGACTCTCAAAAAGGTGCTAATCTACTTGAAGCCGTGGAGATGCTAGGTTTAGAACTCGTCACTGATATTACCTCTCCTACCAGAACAGGGAACAGTATTAGCCGAGATACCTGCCCAGACCTCACCTTCATTAAGAACATTAATCACGCAACCTGGACTAACCTAGGGGAATCCTTGGGCAGCGACCACAACATCATAGGTCTCTCTATACCAACTGCCAGAATCAGAAGAGCTCTGGGAAATGTACACATCACGGACTGGACAAAATTCAGAGACTGCCCGCCGCCAGAAGGAGGCATTAAAAATATTCAAGAGTGGACTCAACTAATCAAAGATGCCCACTCAAGCAACACTCGAACCATCCAACGGACCGTAGAAGCACCGGACGTAGATCACCACCTATTGCATCTATGGGAGGCTCGAAAAGGCCTCACTAAACGCTGGAAAAAGCAGCGTCTCAATAGAAAACTAAAACTACGATTTGCTAAGATTACACAGCAAGCGCAAGCATATGCTATACAACTGTGTAGACAAAACTGGTCTGAGTTTTGTGCTCCCTGAAAGGCACTCTAAGCACATCCCAGACATGGACCATCTTAAGATGCATGCTCGACCCGAATAAGGCCAAGTCAGTTACCAGCCGAACTCTCCAAACAGTTGCCCATAAGTTTCAAGGCACAGACCAAGACCTCATAACAGCCATGCACCGCAAGTACATAGGAGACCACACCCCTCCATGCACTCTGACCTATGAAGGACAACAAAATCTAAGCTTAGACGCCTCCATAACGGTATCTGAAGTTTATGCTGCAGCAAGAATAGCTCAGCGGAACACAGCACCGGGCGGAGACAAGGTTACCAACGCTATAATTCGAAACCTCAGCAACGACCATCTGAAAGACCTAACAGAATACATTAACAAGGAGTTATGGGAGAAAGGCCAGGTTCCAGCTGAGTGGCGCCATGCGGACATCATTATGATTCCAAAGGCCGGGAAACCCCCGGCAGTAGAGTCCCTCCGCCCAATCTCCTTAACCTCCTGTCTGGGCAAACTGTATGAAAGAATCATACACACCAGACTCCAGAACTATATAGAAGATAACAACTTTTACCCCTACACTATGGTGGGATTCCGAAAAGGTCTCTGTACACAAGATGTCTTCCTAAAGATTAGCGAAGAAGTGCTTAATACAATACCCACCCACGGAGAAAACCTTCTTTTAGCCCTGGATTTAAAAGGAGCCTTTGACAACGTCTCCCATCAGGCTATCCTAGAGGAGCTGAGTGGTCTAAACTGTGGAGAGAGGATATTTAACTACATCAAGGCTTTCCTCTCCAACAGAACCGCCACCATAGGCATTGGTGAAGTCCGTTCTCATGCCTTCCCCATGCCTAACAAGGGTACTCCTCAAGGGGCTATAATATCCCCCCTCCTCTTCAATATTGCCATGCTAAAGCTAGCAAGAAAGCTTCAAACGCAGCCCGACATAGGCTACACGGTCTATGCCGATGATATAACTCTATGGGCCACACACGGCTCCTTAGCCCAAAAAGAAGAAGGCCTACAAGAAGCCATACACAGGGTTGAAGAATTTGCTGCGGAAAGTGGTCTGGAGTGTGCCCCGGAGAAGTCTGAGGTCATTAGACTCCACAAACTCCCTTACACATCCCCAGGAGAAGTTGAGCTTTTCCTGGGTGGACGCGAGATTAATGAAGTGGACAAGATCTGGATACTGGGGCTCTGGCTTCAAAGTAACCTCAGATCCGACCACATGATCAGAACCATCAAAACAACAGTTAATCAAATCTCAAGAATGATCCGCCGCATTACCTGGCACCGCAAGGGTATGAGAGAAGAGGACACCTTAGACTCGTCCAGGCCCTAGTTCTGAGCAGGATAATATACGGCCTCCCTTACCAAAAACTGGGCACTGTGGAAACCAGAGCTATCGATACAATCATAAGAGGGGCTTACAAAACTGCCCTCAATCTTCCAATAGCCACTTCTACAGAACGACTCCTAGAGCTTGGTCTGCACAACACTTTTACCGAGCTCCAAGAAGCCCTGTTGGAAAGCCAAAAAGAACGCCTTCTAAAAACCAATGCGGGAAGGACGATCCTGACTAAATTAGGGATATGGCCGGGGCTGGAGACAAGAGGCAGTAAAACCTCTCTTCCATTCCAAACCCGAGAAAAGATCACCGTTAGTCCAATCCCACGTCACATGCATCATGCTCATCAGCAAGGCAGACGACAAGCGCGAGCAAAGGCACTTCAGAAACACCTAGAAAGCGACCGTAAAACCGTTTACGTAGACATTGGGGCCTACCCCACGCCGGGAAAGTTCTCAGTCGCTGCGATTGACCACCAACTAAAACCGGCTCTCCAAGCTTCTATATATGCAGAAAACCCCTCCTCTGCAGAGGCTCTGGCAATAGCTATCGCCATCAAACATAAAGACCAAAGAGGAGAGTCCTCCCACGTTATAACAGACTCCCAACAAGCCTGCCGAGACTTTCTTAATGGCAGGCTTCCCTCAAGAGCAACACAGCTACTTGGCAATCTCAGCCTAACACACAGACTAACATGGACACCTGGTCACGAAGGACTAGCTAGAAATGAGGTAGCCAAGGATCTAGCCCGAGATTTAACCTACCGGGCGGATCCTCATCCCTACCCCACGCCCATGCCTAGCACCTATGGTGACAGATTAGAACATATTCGGCTGGATCGCAGAAAATACCCACCCCCTCACATAAAACTAGACTCCTCCGCAGCCATAGACTGGAGGAAAATTCAGACCAACACTTTCCCTAACTTGTTCATCCTACACAAGATTAGCCCCGCTCAATATCAGAATGCATGCCCTTGGTGTGGAGCTTGCCCTACGCTCTACCACATATCGTGGGAATGTACAACGAAACCAAAACACTTAACAGTATCCAACCCGACATATGAGCAGTGGGAGGTGGCTCTGACCAGCGAGACCCTGGATCAGCAACTTAAGTTGGTTCAGCAAGTCCGTCAGTCAGCTAAAGCCAGTGGCGCCTTGGACTAGGGGTGCCACCCAAGTTGCTCGAGTAACCTTCCTGTTTTTAAATAAAAGTATTTTCTCTCTCTCTCTCATCGCCCCACGTGCTTATAAGCGCAATTCAGGCGTCCACTGACCCAGGGAGCCAGTTATCAGCACTTCCTTTCATTAAAATGATTGAAGTGTAAAGCGTTGTCAACGCCAACGCCAATGAACGCAACTAACGTCGACTGTCTATGGCTTCAACGCCGCTTTTCTGGCACAGCGTTGTCATTGCCAACGCATGCAGCACACATCTGTCACTACCGCCACGTAGCTTAAAGCACGATTGAGGTGTCCAGTCTTCCAAGAGGGTAATTATGCGCCTTAACTCTGGTTCAGGTGTCCAGAGACATGTGTGACACAGATACTGCGCCATTTCTATCCCTCAAAATCCAATTTGCCAATTTTTATCCTTTGCTTTCCAAGCTCCCGCTCCATCGGTTTCGCCGCTTAAAGCGCGAATAAGGTGTCCACTGCTGGTCACAACGGGTGCAAGGGGCAACGGCGGCGGCAACGGCGACGTCGTGAAACGCAGAAACGGGAGCCGAAGAGCTGCGCTATAAAATTTGAAGGACGCTTAAGCTTCGCATCGACGGATAACGTCACCTGGACCACCGCGACACCACTCTTGAGCCGGTAGGCCCATTTTTTGGACTTTTAAAGGACTTTTTAGTGGCCAGCCGCGGCCGGGAGCGCTGAGCCTAGCGCAGGCCTAGCGCGTTCCCGGGGCGGTACCGTGCGGTGCTTGCGTGTCTCGACATCAGCCAGCATGGAACACCGGGACGCTGACGACCCTATCATGAATGAGCCTACCCGGACCTCGGCCCAATGTTCGGCGAATATTCAAGATACGGACGAATCTTCTGCCGCGCCGCCGACCAATGCGAGCTCCGGACTCGGGGACGCAGTGACCGAGGCCATGGAGACATCGCTACCGCAGCGGGACGACGGGGCCGACATCGACTCACTGCAAGACGAAGATATGGATCGTTGGGAACTCGTTTCTTACAAACGGCGCCCAAAAAGGAAAGGCTCGAAGAAAGGTTCGAAGGGGCCAGGTGATCCCCGCGAAGAAGTAAGCAACAAAATAGCGCCGACAGCCGCAGCTGGCGGAGCAGAGACGCAGGCGAGTGGCGGGACGCGCTCTACATTAAAACCACATCTGGCGGGAGCGCAGCGGCAGATAAGGCCACGTCCGCCGCCGCTACGGAAGGATGATATCAAGATCATTTATCCCACCAAGGGAGGCCTCAAAATCACCGAAATCCGTGTCGACCAGGCAACGCAAGCCCTCGTCGAGGCCAGCGGAGGAAAGATCAAGGAAGAAGACTTCATCATGAGACTCCGACCCGGATCGAACATCATGATTGCATGCACGCCCGACGTGGACATCGCCGACGTGCTCAGGAAAATCGAAAAGCTCACGATCAATGACGAAACTTATGCAACCAACACCTATCCAGCACTACCGTACGACTTGAAGCCTGCGGTAATCCACAGCGTCATGCTGGGGCAATCACCGGCCCTACTAAAATCGAGGCTGCGGCTTCGATACCAAGGAGTGAAGATCCTCGAAGTGAGAATGCTGGGAAGTCGGAAACGGCGCTCATCACGTTCGACGGCCCTTATATCCCGCAGTGGGTCATCTACCGCTCCGGAGAATTCAAGACCTACCCATATCGTCCTACCAGGCATATCTGCTACGTGGGCGGAGAGCAAGGTCATCGTTCGGACACCTGTCCAACGCCGAACACCAGGCTCTGCAGGATGTGCGGCACACACGACCCACCAGAAGGCCACCCTTGCAAGGCCAAATGCATGGTGTGCGAAGGCGACCACGTCACCAGGGAGTGCCGTCGACGCCTGAAGACTACCGACGAGCTCCGTGGCAGCACGACCGGCGGCCGGCAGTCCCGGAAACAACAATGGCACGAGCAGCAGCAGCAAGTGCCGCAGCAGCAACAACCGCAGCAGCAGCAGCGGAACCAGAATCTGAGTCGAGAGCGCCGACCCAGGTGGCTTAGCTCGGAGCGGGACCATGGCCGCTCCTCGAGCCGAGGCTGTAGCACCCCGCGAGATCGCAGCCAGAGCCGATCCAGGGATGACTCTTTCCCGCCGCTCAACCGATCAACGGACAAGCCGAAGCAGCAGCAGCAGCAGCCACCGCAGAAACAACACAAGAAGGGCGGCGTCAACGTGAACTGGGGAGCGCGCTCTCCAAACCCACTGATTCCCCACTCTGATCAACCGAATATAACGCGTAACTCGAGAAGGATTAAAGCTCAAAGAGAGGAGAATGCATCTCTCCGAAAAAAAAATCGACGACCTCATTAAAGAGATGCAGGCTCAGAGAACAGGGCAGCTACCGCAGCCGCGACACCGCCGGTCGAGGTGCAACGATCTCCAACCCCCTTAGAAGTGAGCCCCGAATAATTAAGAGCTTTCATGCAGCGCGTGGAGGATTTCATGATTCGCACCGAAGGACAGTTTCGCCAAACTCATGCAAGATTAGATGCTATGCAGGTCCAACTCAACCTGTCAGAATAGAACGTCACATTACTACAGCAAAAAGTTGCGTTGCAGGACCAAAGTTTCAGCAACCACGTCAAAAGGCAAAATACGCAACGAATAACAAACGAGGCCCGGGATAGGCTCATACACGAGCGCCGTTTCGGCACTGAAGGCTCCAGTCAGAACAATGCCCAAAACCATGGCTAAACAAACTCCACCCGAAATCTGGCAATGGAACTGCATGGGGTACCGCGAAAAGTAGAGACTCCTAATGCAGTTTTTACATCGGCAAGACTCCACACCCGATATAATAGCTTTACAGGAAACTAACGCGACACCGTCACTCAGGGGATATACGTGCAACGATAGCGGACGCACGGCAACCCTGGTCAGCAAAAAGTTGGTAGCCATAGCCCATGACCCCATTCCCAACACCAAAATTGAGCACTTAGTGACGGAAATTATTCCCAAAAAGAAGCGTAAGGAAAAGAGTGTCTTTCTCGTAAACCTCTATAGCCCGCCTCGCCAGCGGGACGCGAATATTCATACACTCTTTCTAGGGGCCAGCAAACTTGCGAAAACCAACTCGTTGCTCATTGTAGGCGACTAAAACGCTCGTGTACAGCAATGGGGATACCCCACTAATAATCAGAAACGTATTCAGGTCGAGGACGCGGCGGAAGCGATCCAATGTACCCTCTTAACAAACGAACTTCAACCCACGCGCCTTGACACTTCGATCTGCCCAGATACGTGTCCGGACTTACCGTTTGTCAGGGGAGTGAAACACGCAACGTGGGAGAATCTGCTGGAGAATCTAGGCAGTGACCACTATATCCTGAAGACCACGATAGCAGCCACCAACATCAAGCGCAAGTTCGGCACGGCCAAGATCACTAACTGGCCGGCTTTCCGCAAGGCTTGCACGGACCTGGAAGGGGGATTACTTCCATACATGATTGGTGTGAACAACTTAAAGACATCCAAAAGCGATACACTCAGGAAGTGGATCGCACCAAGCAAACACCAGAGGTGGACCCTCGGCTCCTCAGGCTATGGGAGGCACGTCGAGGACTGACCAAGCGCTGGAAGAAACAGCGCTTTAACAGGAAGCTCATGCTCAAGATCGCAGAAGTCACCAAGACAGCGGAGGAGTGCGCGACCCAACTGGCCAGGGAGAGCTGGCAGCAGTTCAGTAGCTCGCTGGACGGTACCCTCAGCACGGCCAAAACGTGGCTTATACTCAAGACCCTCCTCGACCCTACCCAAGCCAGGGCCGAAAGCGGGAAAGCTATCCGCAGACGCATCCACACCTTCGAGGGTACGGAAGAGGAACTGCTAGTTAAAGCCAAAGAGAAATGCTACGGCATGACCTTGCCTGCGGCGTACGCGAAACCATACCTGGGGAAACCGAACACCCACCTATACAGGCTGATCACCAGGGAAGAAGTGTTCGCTGCAATAAAGGCATGCACGCGCAACACTGCGGCGGGAGCAGACAAGATCCAGAACGCACTCATACGCAACCTCTGCGACGAGGCGGTCGACCAACTGACCACTTTCCTCAACGGGCACTGGGCCGCAGGAACGGTTCCTGAAGAGTGGAAGCATGCAGAGGTCGTAATGATCCCCAAACCGGGTAAGAAACTCCAGATCGAAAATCTCCGACCTATCTCACTCACCTCCTGCCTAGGCAAGCTTTACGAGCGAGTCGTTACTCGGAGGCTCCAAAGCTACATGGAAGACGATGACCTGTACCCCCACAGTATGTTCGCTTCCGAGCCCACCTCTCCACCCAGGACATCCTCTTGCAACTCAAAGAGGAAGTCCTCACCAATGTCCCGAGCGTAGGCGAGAACGTGTTTATGGCCTTCGACATCAAAGGGGCCTTCGACAACGTCAGCCACACGGCTGTAATGGAAGGAGTCGACAACCTCCACTGCGGCGAGAGGATTCACAGCTACGTGAAGGCCTTTCTCTCCACTCGCGCTTCAACGGTTGGGCTCGGAGACCTTCGCAGCGCTAAATTTTCGACCCTCAACAAAGGCATACCTCAAGGGTCCGTCGTCTCGCCACTACTTTTCAACGTGGCCATGATCGAACTCGCGAGACAACTCGAGAAGATCGAAGGCATACAGCACGCAATATACGCTGCCGACGTCACGGTCTGGGTTACCGCTGGGTCGTTCCGCCAGAAAGAAGAACGACTGAAAGCAGCGGCTACCTGCGTGGAAGAATATGTCAGTGCACGAGGCCTCGCCTCCTCCACCGAACAATCCGAACTCCTGCGAGTACACAAAGGGAAACACAAGGAAGGGTCCCTCAGTGTCTATCTCGAAGGTCAGCTAATTCCCGAACGAGACAAGATACGAGTCTTGGGAATGTTGCTGCAGAGCAACCAGCGATGCGGCCATACGCGCGGCCTTCTCAAGCAATCGACCACTCAGGTCGCCAGAATGATCACGCGCGTGTCGCAGAAGCGGAGCGGCATGCGAGAGGGGGATACCCTGCGCCTGGTTCTGAGCCTGGTGGTCAGTCGCGTGGGTTGCGCCCTCCCGTACTTCAACCTCAACAAAGGAGAAGTGGATAGTGCAGATACCATACTCCGCAAAGCTTACAAAACAGCCCTGCATCCACCAATGAACACCTCCAACGCAAAACTACTGGCTCTTGGAATTCACAACACCTTCGAAGAGATCAAAGAAGCCCAACTGGTCACGCAGTTAGCCATTCTCTCTCAGACTCCTACGGGGCGCTCGCTTCTTAGACGACTGGGGCTAGGCGGAGCTGCGGAAATCGTGAACCGTACTGCGAGCATACCGGACGCAATTCGCCAGACTCTAAAGGTTCGCTCCCTTCCCCGGAACATGGACTCCAACCTGCATGCGGCCCGTAGGACAGCCCGGGCGAGGTATGTACAACAAAACCTAGCTACCAAATCCATAACGGTATACACGGACGCGGCTCCGTATATAGGAAGCTCACATAACAACACAGTGGCGGTAGCTATTGATTCTAACCTAAAGAAATTAGCTAGCGCCTCAGTCAGGGATTGCACGGTAACCGAAGGGGAGAAGCTGGCCGTAGCTCTAGCGGCGGTAGCCGGTTATTGAAGCAACACATCCCTTACCATCCTTACAGATTCGAGAGAAGCGTGCCGTAACTACATGAACGGCCGCATAGGTCGCGCTGTGCTCCGGCTCCTCCAGAGCGCGACCGCACCAAAAGTCACACATTGCATTTACTGGGTGCCAGGACACACCGACATAGCGGGGAACGAACGCGCCGACGAGGTAGCTAGAGGGTATACGAGCCGAGCTTCCTCCCAATCGGACGATCTACCCGACCGAGTCGGCCCTACGTACTCAGACATTCTCAACTACTATAAGGGGGCACGGATCCGCTATCCGCCGCCTCATCCTGATCTAAATCAACTAGAGGCAGTGTATTGGCGAAGATTGCAGACAGGAACATTCCCACATATCCTTAACAAGATTTACCCGACGCAATATCGGTAGACTTGTCCGTGGCGTGGCAGCAAACCATCGTTGTACCACATCACGTGGGAATGCATAATGAACGACAGCTTTCGCAAAGACCCCAGTGCAGAACAGTGGGAGAGCCGGCTCTCCAGCGGCGATCTGGGTTGTCAACAAGGTCTGATCCAGCACGCCCAACGAGCAGCGAAGCTGAGGGGAGTTCTGGAATAGGGGCACCGACCGTGTGAGAAAGAGGATGTACCTCTTCTTTCTCGTCTGCTACTAGCACGTCTTTCTAGAGCAATAAAAGTCTTTCCTACCTACCTGCCTTAAGCTTCGCCTTTAAGAGTGGAACGCGACAGCGTCTTGCAGCGCTGCCAGGGAGCCCACGGAATACCCTCGCCCGTTCTGCGCGACACCTTGCCCGTCGGAAAAATTGAAATATTGGTTTTATGCGAATCATATTACAATAGGTAACCCAAGCCCTTCGTGACGGTTACATGCCGTGCACACCACGTGACACAATGACGTCACGACAGATGAGAGACCGGGCTCCAACTTGTGGCGTCGCTGCGGTTGCACGCCGTTCAGACCACGTGGTATGGTGACGTCACACCACGTGACACAATGACTTCACCACAGATGACAGACGTGGACAGGAATCAAAGTAAGAAAGAGAACGCCACCATTTGGCAATGGAATTGCCGAGGGTACCGACGGAAGCGAGCGCTATTACAGCACCACGTGCAACATGTAGAAGACAAACCAATTGCTATAGCGCTGCAGGAAACTGGGGGAAATCAGGTAAAACTGGCCGGATACCAAAGTTTCTATAGCGATAGGGGTGAAAAATGCAGGGTGGCCACGCTGGTGAAAAGGAATATAGCAACCCTAGAGCACGAAGTGAGTACGGGGGACATAGAAGCGGTAATGCTAGAAATGATTACGGGACGCAAGAGAGCAAAAAGCATATTTCTGCTTAACATCTACAGCAACCCGAAGCAGAAGAAAATGAAATTCGGAACGATATTTAGAAAAGCCATCAAACTGGCCGGCCAGAGCCCGTTGGTGATCGTGGGAGACTTTAACGCGGCACACCAGGAATGGGGGTACGCGAGGCAAGATCCGAAGGGCAGACATCTTCTTGAGGAGTCCCAAAATCTCGGACTTACATTGCATACCGACCCATGTGCGCCCACTAGAGTAGGTAGCAGTGTAAGTAGAGACACCGCGCCGGACCTCACCTTCAGTAAAAATGCAGGCAGGGTAGAATGGGCAAACACCAGAGAAAATCTGGGTAGCGACCACTTCATCGTAGCTACGAAGCTGGGAGAAGGAATCAAGCTAAGGAAACTCAAACAGGCGAGAATAGTGGAATGGGCCAAATTCCGCGAGATTCGCAGAAGCCACAAAGCTAAGGAAATTGGAGACATAGGAGACTGGACAAAACAGCTGAGGGAAGATGCCAGGCACGCGGAAGCAGTAGCTGAAGGGGAAGATGCACCGGAGATAATGGATAGCAAACTAATGAGCATGTGGAAGGAGAAGGAAAGGCTCGAGAAGAGACTCAAGTCTCAAAAATGGAACCGAAATTTAAGGCGTTCGTTAGCCAGACACACCAAGGAAATGGAAACGTATGCTGTTAAACTAAACGAGCAAAATTGGTACGCCAGGTGCGACGAAATGGAAAGGGGCATGAGCCTAGCAAAGACGTGGAATATATTGCGGCATCTCCTCGACCCGGGAAAATCTAAACAGGCAGCGAGCGCTAACCAAGTGAAAGCGAGACACGCTTTCCAGGGGACGGACAAACAGCTGATGGACAGGCTCAGGGACATTTACATAGGGGACGCGACAGAAGTACGACAGGCAGAATATGGAGGAGCGGAAAATGAAGATCTAGACGCGGACATTATGGTAGCGGAGATCAGAGCAGCTATCGCTGAGCTAAAAAATCGCTCGGCCCCTGGCCCGGATAAAATATCCAATGTCATGCTCAGGAATCTAGACAACGACTCGATAGATGCAATTGCGCGGTACATGAACAAAGTATGGACGGAAGGTAAATTTCCAGAGGAATGGAAGCAGGCAGAGGTTGTTCTCATCCCCAAGCCGGGAAAAGAACCAAAATTGGAAAACCTAAGACCGATCTCGCTAACGTCTTGCGTGGGGAAACTCATGGAGCACGTAGTGCAAGCGAGGTTAACGAGATACATGGAAGATGGAAACCTATGGCCGCACGAGATGGTGGGCTTTAGACCTAAGCTCAGCACGCAGGATGTAATGCTCAGACTCAAACATGACATTGTAGACAAGAAAGGATTAGATGCCAAGGTGATCCTAGGTCTTGACCTCACGAAGGCCTTCGACAACGTCCGACACGAGGCGGTGCTCAGAGGTCTGGAGGAGGTAAACGTGGGCAAGAGAACATACGACTACATCAAGGACTTTCTCCAAGGGAGGAAGGCGGTGATTAAATTCCACGACGCAGAGTCCCCCGGCATAAGGCTGGGCAGCAAAGGTACCCCGCAAGGCGCCGTACTGTCCCCCTTCTTATTCAACATAGCGATGAGAGGTCTCCCGGCCATGCTGAACAAGATCCCTGATCTAAAATTCAGCATGTACGCGGACGACATAAACATGTGGATGAATAACGGAAGCGACGCGGAAATTGAGTGGAGTCTTCAAAGGGCAGCAGACGTAGTGGTGAAGTACGCGGCCGAAAGAGGCCTGGCGTGCTCACCGCAGAAATCGGAGCTCTTCGTGTACAATAGCAACAGCAGGAACAAGAGAGACGTAGAAATTAAAGTGGTGGTGGGAGGCCTGGAGGTGCCCAGGGTCGAGGAAATGAGGATCCTAGGCATGTTTATCAACAAGAAAGGCAACAACACCAATACCATAAAGAAATTAGCCACATATGCAGACCAAGTGGTAGACATATTCAGGAGGGTAGCGGTAAAAGGGCG
The DNA here is from genome assembly GCF_055824585.1 of Amblyomma mixtum. Taxonomy (NCBI): domain Eukaryota; kingdom Metazoa; phylum Arthropoda; class Arachnida; order Ixodida; family Ixodidae; genus Amblyomma; species Amblyomma mixtum. The sequence continues at coordinate 186,014,922 of NC_143021.1, forward strand.
AGGACTAAAAGAAAGGAATCTCCTGAGAATGTCGCAGGCGTACGTAATAAGTCGGATCTGCTACGCGACGCCGTACCTAAACATGAACAAGGCAGAAATAGAGAAGGTAGATAGAATATTCAGGAAATGCGCCAAGTGAGCTCTGGGACTTCCGATATCTACGTCGACGGAGCGGCTTGAAAAAATGGGGGTACACAACAGATGGGTTGAGCTGGCAGAGGGGATGAGGATATCCCAATTAGAACGGCTCGGCCAGTCTGAAACGGGCAGGACAATACTCGAATGGGTAGGAATCCGGCCAGAAAGTAGCACGCACAAGATGGTAAACATCCCGGCAGGAATCAGGGCCAAGATATGCGTCCCACCTATGCCGCGGAACATGCACCCCGTGTATAACAAGGAAAGGCGAGAACATAGGGCTAAGGCCTACGAGAGGAAGATGAAGGAGCGACCGGCAGACCAGGTGGCGTACGTAGACGCGGCGTGCGGACAGCACGGGGCGGCTGTATCCGCTGTGGTCGACGGGGCAGGAGTACCAACGGTAGCGGCTTCGAGCCGCACGAGAGATGCCAATGCGGCGGAAGAGTTGGCGATAGCGCTCGCTTGCGTCGGTACCAAGGCCACGACGATTTTAAGTGACAGCAAAACTGCAGTAAGAAACTTCGCGAAAGGAAGAATCTCGAAAGAGGCCAAACACGTCCTCGAGGCGAGGCCGATAGAACGTAACATAGAGATAATATGGATCCCAGCGCATGAGTCTATTGCAGGAAATGAGGCTGCACACGAGCTTGCCCGAGCTCTCTATCACCGGGCGGCCGCAGAGCAGCCCTCCCGCATAGACATGAAAGATAGCCTAATTTCATACCACGAGATCACGGAACATTATAAGCTGAGCAGGAGGGTCTATTCCGTTCCCTCGCAAAAGAGGAGGCAATTGCGTGGAGAAGATTGCAAGGGGGGAATCATATAAGCCCCTTCTGGGTATACATAACAATCTCCAAAGAGGAGAAAGACCAATATTGTATAACGTGCGGGGAGAGGGGCACTATCGACCAAGCCATATGGGAATGTGCTGGAAGCCCGGGCGCCGAGAAAAATATAGAAGATAGAGAAGCCTGGGAGACCTTGCTGCGGAGCGAGGACCCCGCTAAGCAGCAACAAGCCATCCGCCTGGCGGCTGAGGCCGTGAAGAGACAATGTGTCTTCACCAGACCTTAGTTTGCGAGGCTCCTAAGTAGGGCTCCCTTAGGCCTGCGTGCCGGGGGGTCCAAAAAGGAGTCTCATTTCGGTGGAAATAAACGTTTTGATGATGATGATGCCGTCACTGTGCCGTCACTGCGGTTGCACACCGTGTGATTCACGTGGTATGGTGACGTCACACTCCCGCGCATTTCGAACGCGCGTTCACACTCGGTGTAGGCGAAATGCTCGAAAATTTGAGATAAGGGGTGGCATAGAGCAGAAAAGGACAAATTGGATAGTATGATACGGCAGGCCTATAAGGCTGCGTTAGGACTCCCACTAAATGCCTCAACTGAAAGGCTTATGAGGTTAGGAATACATAACACCTACAATGAACTGAAAGAAGCCCATTTAATGGCTCAAACAGCGCGATTAGCCAATTCCAGAACTGGCAGGAGTATTCTTACCAGGCTCGGAATTAACTTTCAACCTACGAATAACGATGCTAAAGTGGACTTACCCCGCGACTATAGGACGGCCCTACTAATCAAACCACTCCCCAAAAACATGCACCCCTTACACCATGAGGGTAGAAGACAAGCAAGAGCCAAAGCCTTACATAACAAATACAGACAGTGCGCTGGAACACTTTATGTAGATGCGGCAGAATACAAAAATACCAATGGCTTTGCAATTGTGGTTGTGAACGAGAATGGCGACCACATCGTCTCGGCGACAATCAAAACGAAATCCTCTGAAACGGCAGAAGAGGCGGCTATAGCCCTCGCCCTCGCGCATACCCAAGGGAGCATCATCTTCAGCGATTCCAAAATGGGTATCAATAATTTCGCTAAAGGGCGAATTACAAACACCTCCCTTAGAATCCTTAACGCAACCAAATTCTCACCAAATTATTCCGAATTGATATGGGTCCCAGCCCATTCGGGGAATCCGGGGAACGAGGCAGCCCACAATAAAGCCCGAGGTTTCGTCGACCGGGCAGTGGATGAGTCTGGCTCCCTGAATTTCACGAAGGACTCCATGATCACATATCATGATCTCACCAATCATTTTAAACTAGAGAGGAGAATTTTCCCCCCTCCAGACAAAAGACTTACTAAAGAACAAGAGGTTACGTGGCGTCGTCTACAGACGAGATCGATACGCACCCCATCACTCCTCGCGCACATTTATCCAGATCTTTACAACCCAAACTGCAAACACTGTGGCCACCGTGCTACCTACGATCACATCCTGTGGGACTGCAAAATAGAGCCACCTCCGGGTGATCTAGTTACAGCTCCTTCTCTCGAGCGGTGGGAGACCGTGCTGGCTAGCTCTGACCCCAGAACGCAAGTTTTGGCGGTGGAGTGGGCTGACAAAGTCGTCGAGGGCTATGTACTCTCGACCACTTAACGCGACATCTTGCCAAGCTCTTCCCGGCGAATAAAATGTTTTACAATCAAAAAGGTGAAATGCTCGCTCCACCGGGCAGGCGGACGCGGCTTCCGTGGAAATCCAGGCGCTCACCCAACGCGCGTCTCGGGGTTAGTCGGCGTTCCGCTGTAGCCATGCCGTTGTCTTCCTCCACGACGAAGGATTCTAGTGGTTGTATTAAAATGACCAAGTATTCAACCAAAGAAAGCCATGTATTACCAAGCCTAGCTATCAATATGCTTCGCATCTGACTAGGCTTAACCTTAGCTAAGCCTCAGCCATTTTTTTAGGGAAGGAAATGCAGCAGTCTTACTTTTCCTGGTGAACACCTGAGCCGCGTCCATGACACGCAACTTCCCATTATAGGTCGCCGGTTCGAATCCCTGCCGCGAACTAGGCTTTAACTAGTATGTTAATGAGGCCCGTGCACCGTGCGATGTCAGTGCACGTTAACGATCCCCAGGTGGTCGAAATTTCCAGAGCCCTTCACTACAGCGTCCCTCATAGCCTGACTTGCTTCGGGACGTTAAACCCCAATAAACCATAAACCAGTATGTTAATGCTGCATGAAACGACGAATCGTTATGACACCGCCCGGAACATTCTGCGGCAAACGGTTGGTAAATTGGTTTTTGAGGAAGGAAATGACACAGTATCTGCCACATATCTTGGTGGAAAACCTGAACCGCGCCGGAACGGAAGGGAGGAAGGCGGGAGTGAAAGAAGAAAGAGGTGGTGGGGGTGGTGAAAACATTTATTAAATCATAGGGAGAGGTGTTGGGGGTCGTGACTTGAAGGGTCACGCCCTTACAACCACTAGGTGGGATGCCTAGTCTGGTACCCCATTGGCGTTTGCCGCAGCCCGGGCGCGCTGCGGGGGTCCCGCCGCCTCAGATGCAGGCTAGGAGGTCTTGGGTCCCAGCAGACTCTTCAGCCAGTTGGACGAGCAGGAGCTGGAGCTCAGAGTGCGCGCTGCGCACCAGGGTCTCCCAGGTGTCTATTCTCTGTATTGTTCGTCCCCCCGGGAGAGTACGGGCATTCACATATTATGTGGTCGAGGGTCCCTCTCGCGCCACAAAGGTTACATTTATCATTCCTGGCATCGGGGAACATGTGGTTCGCCATTATCGGGTGCGGATACGTACAAGTTTGCAGTCGCCTCCACGCGACTGATTGTTTAACTTCGCGTCTGGCGATCTTACCAGTCTATACGCTTCAATCTATAATGCTACATAGTCTCCCCATATTAAGGCGAAAGCCTTTAATGCCTCATACTGTCGTCAGCAGCCGCGTTGACAGCCGCGTCGGCATCCGTGTCGACAGCCGTGTCGGCAGATGTGTCCGCGTATTGACGGGTGTCCACCGAGATATGCGAGACAGTTACTGCGTAATTACCTTTCCTCAAATACAGTTTTCAGTTTCTTCATTACGGCCCCCCTTTCTCGTTCTTCTTTCACTCCCACTTCCTTCCTTACTGTACGGCACGGTTCGGGTGTCCACCGAAATGGCAGAGAATTACTGCGCCATTTGCTTTCCTCAAAAAGCATTCCGTTCAAAGGGCAAGGCATCGCGTCGAACCTGTGGTGGCGTTCCCCCCTTCCTGTACGGTGCGGTTCGGGTGGTCACCGATATGACAGAAAATTACTGCACCATTTCCTTTCCTCAAAAAGCGTTGCGTTCAAAGGGGAAGACATCGCGCCGAACGGGTGGTGGCGTTCCTCTTTTCCTGTACGGCGCGGTTCTGGTATCCACCTAGATGACCGTGACGTCACCAGTGTCACGTAGGCAAAGTGGTGCGGGAAACGCTTTCGCCTCTACGGACTTTAGACAGTCAAAGTGCCCCTGAATTTATATAAGTATGCGCTCTCCACCCCCTCGGTCATCGAGGGGCCAGTAGGGGCTCGGCGGTAGAGATCTCGAGCCAGCTCGTGGGCCGCCTCGTTGCCGGGGACGGCTTCATGCTCCGAAGTCCAAATTGTGTGAATTTGCCTATCAAGTTTCCTCTGGCTACGATTTTGGCCGCTAATGGCGAGATCCTTCCGTTGCTAAAATTTTCTATGGTAGTTTTGCTGTCACAGATGACAAACTTCGCTTCTGTTCCAACGCAAGCTAACGCGATCGCATATTCCTCGACAACTTCTATGCTCCGCCCGCGCAAAGTGGTCACGAGATTGCCGTGGCCGCTGACGATCGTTGCCACCGTAAAACCGGCATATTATTGACCACTTCGCCATCTTTGACGTGTACTGACATCGCACAGCACACGGGCGCCTTTTGCGTTTCGCCTCGATCGAAACGCGGCCGACGCGGTCGAGTTCGCACCCGGGTACTCCGCCTCAGTAGACGAACGCCTTAACCACTGAGCCACCGTGGCGGGTACAGCTTCGTCAGCCACACCAGGTTCTGTGAGAACGTAGGGAAGGCAGCTGTCTGTCTGTTCTTTCACTCACTTTCTTCCCTTCCCTTACAGCGCGTTTAGGGTGTCTACCGAGATGTGACGAAACTTCAGCGCTTTTCCTTTCGTCAAAAACGTTCCCCTAACGCCGAAGCTATAAAAGCAGAACGCGAGAGGGACGCGCCTCTACCAACAATCTTCTCTCGTGCGTCTCATTTTAACTCTGCACGTGGCAGCGATTGCAGGTCATCGCCAGCCAGTGGACAGGCCCGTGCAGTTTCCTTCCCATTCGTCTTTCAGTCACAACGACGACTCGTCAGCGTAGAATGACTGCCGGATGTTCGAGAACTCCGGACGCCCACATGCCCAAGACAGCCTGTGCCAAGGACCTGTCCATCCGACAGCGGTGCCGACGAATGCGGAATTCCCGGTCAACGTTCAGTGGTGCGTTCGTTACTCTGCTAGCAAGTGGAGTGGTTTAAAAAGCTGCTTTTTTCTGTGACGCCTTTAACAGCTCATCATTTTGCGCTATCCTTCTGTATGTCACGACGAATTGTTCAGGTGAGCTTCATTTTTGCGACCCGAGTACTCTATTCGATATGATAGAGCTGATATCTGATGGAGCTGCATGAGCTGTGGTATGTGGCCGTGTGTATGCGTCGCACTGAAATTTTTATCGCGTGCGACACAGCGAAGCAAGAATGCGACGTCCGGGCGCCCCGCTCTACCAAGCCCAACGACCCAGGCGCAGTATATAGTGCCACATAAAATGTTTGCGTTCGAGACGAAGAAACCAGGCTTAGAGAAGCCGTCGTTCCGTCACACCCAGGCGCTCCCTTTAAGGTATCTTACGAGCAATCCGCGTCTGAGATCTCCTAAAATGTGCTTTAATGTTCCCGGGAAGAAGTCAGACATAGAGAGCGTCTGCGTGGTTGGGCCGCGTGGTTGGGCCCCGTCGGGCTATATGTCAGGCCTTACGAATCGCAGCGTCTCTTGCGTTCTATTGATTTTCCTGTTGTATTCGAGAGCGCGTAGCCGTGAAATTTCCGCGCCGGGCGCACCTTATTATCGAACCTTATGAGCTCTAGTGTCTCTGGAGACACGTAATTTTTCAATCGTATTCGGCACGACGAAGCCAGACAGCGCGCGTTTCGTCGGCTGCGTTGCGCCGGGTTCGTAGTGGAACGGCGCTCTTTGAAACCATGGCATCGCATTAAATTTTCAGTCGGTACCGATACCAAGAAACAAACCCGTCTCCATGCTTGTACTAAGACGGGTGTTCTGCGTTACGAAGAAATATTTCCGTCCTGTTTGACACTGCGCATAATTTTTTGCTGCGTTCCTCAAGCGAAAGCGGCACTTCGGGATGTGTTGTCACAGTGTGCCACGAAGGGTTCCCGTACCACGGAGCCCTCTTGAAACCGATGCTTCTCTGGCGCTACATGATATTTCTCTGTCGCGTTCGCTAAAATGAAGTTATATTGCAAAGCGTCATCTTATTGTGCTATGACGGATGCCCCGTGTTAAGTTCTAAATCTGAACTAATTAAGCCCTGTTTTGCGGAGTGTAGAATTTCTGTCGTGTTCCTTACTGCGAAGCGACACATTGAGCGCGTCTTCCTTGTGCCACGACTGATGCCAGTATTACGGAGCCCTCTTTGAACCGATGCTTGTCTGGGGCCGCATAACAATTTGTCCCATTCGTTAGAAAGAAGCCACTTACAGTGCGTCATCTTAATAGTTGTATGACGGGTGCCCTGCGTTAAAATTTATTAAAACCACAGACAGTTTGACGGCGCATAGTACTACAATTTTCTATCGCGTCCGATAGAACCAAGCGATACTGCGTCTCCCTGATGGTGCCACAGAGGGTACCCCACGTTACGAAGCTATTTGAACCGATGCGTGTTTTGTGCCGCGTAGAAAGTTTTGTCGCGTTCGATTCGACTGAGCGACAACTCAAATCCAATTCTCTGATTGTGGCGCGACGTTTACTCCGCGTTACGGAGTCCTATTTCAACCGACGCGCGTTTTGTGCCGCGCAGAATGTTTGCCGCGTTGGATTCGACGAAGCAACAGTTCGAATCCATATCCCTGATTGTGGCGCGACGGGTACCCCGCGTTACGGAGCCGTATTTAAACGGGTGCGCGTTTTGTGCCACGTGGAATGTTTTACCGCGTTCGATTCGACGAAGCAACAGCTCGAATCCATATCCCTGATTGTGCCGCGACGGTTACCATGGGTTACGGAGCTCTATTTGAACCGATGCGCGATTTGTGCCACGTGCAATGTTTTACCGTGTAGATTCGACGAAGCAACAGTTCGAATCCATATCCCTGATTGTGCCGCGACATTTACCCCGCGTTACGGATCCCTATTTGAACCGATGCGCGCTTTGTGCTGCGTGGAATGTTTTACCGCGTTCGATTCGACGAATCAACAGCTCGAATCCTTAGCCCTGATTGTGCCGCGATGGTTACCGCGCGTTACGGAGCACTATTTCATCCAATGCGCATTTTGTGCCGCACATAATCACCTGTAGCGTTTTTATACGATGAAACAGCACCTAGAACGTGACCTCGTTATAGAAAACGTCGGGCGTTTCAAGGTACCGAGCCCTACATGAACTGCCCTATTGGAACAGTGGACACCTGAATGGTGCTTTAAGCTACGTGGCGGTAGTTACGGATGTGCGTTGCATGCGTTGGCATTGACAACGTTGTGCCAGAAACGCGGCGCTGAAGCCATAGGCCGTCGGCGTTCATTGTTGGCGATGACAACGTTTTACACTGCTAATTTTAAAGAAAGTGCGCATAACTGGCTCCCTGGGTGAGTGGATGCCTGGACCGCGCTTATAAGTGCCTTCGCGCTCAGTGTAGCTCTCATCACCCCACCTACTATCGCGCTCTATGTAGCTCACACTGAGCGCGATAGTAGGTGGGGAGATGAGAAAGATGTAGGCTGTATGCGTTAGCGCTCACAACGGTGATCGAACTCTCGTAATCAACCATCTGCCACCTCCAAGGGTGGCAGGGTGGGTGGGGACTTCAATGTAGATATAAAGACAAACAGGAATTTCTTACCGCTTATGCGGGAGAACATCCCGTTCCTCTCGCTCGTAAAGCCCTACCTCGCGAAATACTTGCATAGACGTCTCGTCTTTGAGAATCATGCATTGGTGCAGCAAGTCGGGGATATTAGCCATCTATTTGTTCGACCGCAAAGCTTCCTTCATGACAAGAGTGGAGTATTTCTTCAGGAAGGAATATGTGTTTAAAATAAGTTGCCTGTAATTGTATATATATGTCTTGCTCGAATTCTTCGCCTCATTCTATCAGAAAGCTGAAACAGCTGATGAACTGCGCTCATATTTCGCATCAGGAAGTAACATAATCGTCGGCAATTTTTTTTTATATAGAGTTCTAAACTAAGCAGCGAAATACTGCTTGCGTTTTTGCGACTTTGGCGCACCGGCTACGAATCCGGACGCAGTGACTGACCTATGCCTCATGCCCTGTGCTACGGATTCCAGTGGGCCATGCACCAGAGCGTGTCTTCATCCACTTGGCTTTCGTTAATATTTTGATCTCTACCGTGTGCGCCTTGTGAAGCGGAATACGCGTATTTGCGCTCTGGTTCTCTGGCGTGTCAACGTGGTAATTCAAGCTGCTGCATTGTACTGGACCATGATTCCTCTGATTTCTTTTTTTTGCTTCTCTCATGTCATTCGGTGGAAAATTTGCGCTTCGTGCATTATTTATATCTTTTTTTTTAATGCTAACTGGTCATGTTTTTCCTGAAGACACCTTGTGGCTTTGTGTCTACTCCAACCGTGCTGCCATATATTCTGTTCAGACATGAGTAAATTCTCCCACTAAATGTGTTCTAACTGCACAAATCCTCATACTGCACAGTGTTCATACTGCACAAATGCAGTAGGTTCGAAAGGTGCTTGGAACTTTCAGTCTGTGCATTGAAATGGCCACAAGTACAGCACTCATGGACACCTATTTTATTTTGAGGCAAGTCAGGAATATTATAAGGCATGGTTATGCAAATGTTGAAGATATTTGTTCAATTTTCCTGTGCGTAAGAAATCTTTATTTAAAGAGCTTGTTCATTGGAAGTGTTGAGTAGTTAAGACAGCCACAGAAAAGCAATGAGAAACGTTTCTGGCAACAGTAAAAACATTAAGAGCAAAAATACCAGCCTGCCGAGGAGAGATCTTCGGATATTTTTTTGTGAAGTGGAATCTTGCGATATATGATAAATTTTCATTCATGAATAGTTTCCCTTGAAACACGCGCTAGTCTAGAATTTCTGTGCGTGAACTATCTGAAAATATTGAAATTATTGAAGTGCGCACGAAGCCCAGAGTTACCATCACGGTAGTGTGTGTTTATTAGTTTGGTGCCCAAAATTGCTCTGTGACGCATTGAAACGCGTTTTATTTCACCTGCGCTTTTTGACCGCCACCGCTAATTGGGCATGTTGACTCCGGCCTCCCCTTTTAACAGATGCTCATGTGTTAGGAAATGACGCATTTTCAATAATATAACAAAGCATATTTTGTGCAATACAAAGGCGCCGCATTCTTTGCTGTCAACTTGTATTCATGGAACCCAAGTTGTGGATATTAATCTGAAGCCCTGCCATGCGGCGTCTTTTAGAGCCGATGTTAACTAGTCAGAGGTAAAGCCCTCATCACATTCCATACCATACCTTACCTTAGTTCACCCTGCCACGCCATACTGCCTTACCCCTTTATGAGACATCAAGTTGGGAGCAATTCACGCCGGCTATTCACGGTGGGATTCTTGTTCTTATCAGCCTCTTATGAACTATGCAAAATTCGAGTTCTCTAGAGTTAGCGGTTTTTGGGAGTCCCACCGCGCCATGAGTGCATTTGAGAAAGTGGCACCTATGTATCCCGCTGACCTCTGAAGGAGAGCCGCTTAAGAAGAAAAAAAGTAGTTTTGTTATGTGATTTGAAATTGCTGTGGGAATACAAGCAACAAAGCACAGAGCATACAAAAGCCCACTTTCTAAGACAAAAAAATCTAAAGAATGTAATTCTACATCCATGCACTCAATGTCACATTCGGAGAACGAACACGGGCGTGCTTTCCGCTGTCTACTTTCTGTCGTGGAAAGGCAAGAAGCAAATTGCACAAAGGGGCACGTCGCAGACTGTGCAGGTTAACTATGTTCTAAATCAACATGCAGCGCAAGCAAGGGGATCGGTTCGCTTGAGACGCAGGTATGTACTGCCACCACTCAGCTATATCATAAACAGCCATCAAGACACCTTCTTTGAACATCCACGAGGTGGCAGTAGAAATTAAAACGAAATTTATTCGCGAGGTTTCCACTTCAGAAGTCAGTGTAACCACGAAAAAAGTAGGACATGTGAGTCGCCAACGATGGATTTGCATCATCCTCATCCTCCACGCTGTCGGCATAAATTTCACTGTCACCTAAGACGTCCAGGAGTCTGAACACCAGCTCAACTGCTTCCTGCGTGGACAGAGACTTACGTGCATGACGCAAAATGAAGCTCCCATGCACCGACGGGCGGCACACAAAGTTATAGTGGATATGCTTCAAGAAATATATTGCTGAGAACCTTTTAATTTGACTTCGCAAAACTTTCTTTTTTTGCAAAAAGTACACACAGGACAAAAGGCAATGATGTATAAAGCAGATTTCAGAATTAGTCAGTAAAAAGAAAACTTTTGAAACTTATCGTTCATAATGAACCGGCTGCACAAAGCGCCAAAATCTGCTGAAAGCAGCACGCAGCGCGCGCAAGTGGAACGGTTCGTTTCAGACGCATGTCCGTGCTGTAAGCGCGCGTCTACATTTAACATAACTATTAAAAAAGCTTCTTTCAACATCGACTAGGTTGCAGCGGAAAATTAAGTGAAATTAATTCAGCGGTTTCGAGCCCCAAAAGCAAAACATGACTGTGTAAACAGTGGGACTTATGAGTCCCGCTCTCCAGCGAAGGGTTACAGTACCTTAGCATATCTTACCATATCACACCAAAGCATACCGTACCTTACCGTACCTTCCACGCCTTGCCATACCATACCATACCTTACCATATCTTATCATTCATACCAAACGATACCATCATGCCTTACAAAACCTTGCCCATACCCTACCCCATCATACATTAATATACCACTTTTTACAGTAAGCAGCCTCCTTTCGAGGCTGCCCATCTGGGATTCCACTGCAGAACATTCTGGATAATATTTCCACTGCTGGGACTCAAGAGCTTCAATGAAGGCGCCGATAGCCCTGCTAGGCAGTCTCACGGTGTCCGAGGAGCTGGATGGTGCACTGCGCATTTAAATCATATCGCTGTGACTGGCGACGCCTACTTGCAGCGAATACTGTCAATTTTCCAGTCTGCTATTTTTCCAACAGTTCTTTGGTGACTGCAAAGCTTCAGTGCTGCTGGCTATATGTAATCGCGCTACTGATGTGCTTTGTTTTCAAGCAAAAGCAGCAGGAGCCTGTTTTGATCATACCTTCTTTGTGTATGCAGACGGTGCGTGTGTCGGCAGCGTCCGTTGTGCAGTTGTCACGTGGGTGCTGCCGGATGCTGACGCCCACGATTTCGATCGGCAGTAAGGCGATGAAACTAGCGAAACCGAAGACCACAGGTAAGGAAGACTGTTAGGACGAGAGCAATTGGTCCGGTCCTATAGTCACTACTGTTCCCTGGCCAACAAGATAATGTGGGCATTGTTCGTTGGCACCTATTACTCTGCTTATGTCAAAAAAAAAAGTTGGCAAAAAAAATGTCGCCGCCATCTTGAATTTCGGCGCCGTTCCAGGATTTGGCCCCCCGGACTTTGCCAGTATATTTCGACTTGCGGGGGATGGGGGCCCTTGCTCGTATTTTACGGTATGAGTGTATTGGTTGTTTTCAGACATAGAAGTGATAATATTTTGGTCAATTGCATTTCATAGAATGCTCCATACACGCCCGTTGAGAATTCCTCCCGCGTGTCACGTGGCACTTAGTAAGGCTTTTGTTTTTTTATACTGTTATACTGCTACACTACTATACTGTTATACTGTTATACTGTACTTTTATAGGGATAAACTGTTAAACCGTTAGCGGTTAGTGTCGAAATGGACTGATGGTTCTCGGAGACCTGTTGTTTCTCAAAAGTACTTACCTCTTCCTTTGTTTTTGGTTTTTTCATGGAATGTATTTACTTCCGAGCACAACATAAAATATCATTAGTTAATGAGCTCACCCGCTCTCAGCAATAAACACGATCATGAAATGCTCGAGTTACATTCATTTTTATTTCTTAGAGGCAGTGTTGTGCGGTATGAATAATGCATGTCTTATGGGACATGCATTAGCACGTGTTCAAATGCGTCCCTGATTTTTGTTCAAATGAGATAGGAAAGCGGAGGTCTCTGTCTGTGCTCAATGCACACATTAGCTGTCATTGTTTTACTCAAAGCCAAATTTTTGCCGTGATGGCTCGATGGCTATTGCGCTTGGTAGCTGTCCCAAAGACGCAGGTTCGATCCCGGCCACGACGTCCTCATTTAGGTAGAGGGGAAATGCTAGAGGCCAGTGTGCTGTGCATGTCAGCCCACGTCAACAAACCACAGCTGACCGAAATTATCCAGACCCTTCGCTATGGCGTCCCTCACAGCCTAAGTTGCTCTGAGACGTTAAACTTCATACAGCCAACCAAACGAAATTTTTCTATTGCAGGTGTCATGTGGCACCTGTTGTCTCTTCTGATGTCCATGGCGTCCTGCCCTTAGCAGATATTACATCACCGTTTCTTTTGTCGCCCCACGTCACCGATTGTGTAGAGGCTAAGTAGTAATCACATCTAATAGATCTATTCGCCCTTCACTATGGCAGCACCCCGCTGCTTTGGGATGTTACACCTATATCAGCTAAACTAAACTAAACGTTCTCAAAACTGGTTTGGCAGTGTTGCGAGCCGTGCCGGTTGCTATGATATGAACACTGACCTTCTTTATTGTGTCTTTCAGCAGTGACAAGAGTCTGTGCCCATCGAACCTTCATTGAGAAAGGAAGAAGACATTGGCGTTGGCCGCACTTGGCGCGTTCGTCACGTGGGTGCCAGTGGAGTCTATGGCCCGCTTCCTCGCCACCGCAACGATGAGGGGAGTGAATGTGGTGCCTAGAGGTGAGGAGCACTGCGAATAATTGTGTTCCAGTGGATGAAGTGAGCAGCCCAAGAATGGTGGAACTCGGACTGCTTGCTTAACTGTGCTGTTGGCGTTACTGAAACCAGCCGTTACTGAAACCAAGCGCATTAGTAAATGCTCTAGGGAATAGATTTATTCGCCCTTCACTACAACATCAACGATTGCCCGAGTCGCTTTTGACGTTAAACCCCTATAAGCTAAACTAAACTACACATTCCCAAAACTAGTTTGGCCTTCTCTAGAGCTGCACCAGTCACAACGATGTGAATACTGATCTTCTTCTTTGTGTCTTCCAGCAGTGGCAAGAGTCTGTGTTCATCGAACCTTCATTGAGAAGGAAACTGCCGTGCGTGTTGGAAGCACTGGGCGCATTCGTGCCATGGGTGCCAACGGAAGCTCAGACCCACTTCCTCTCCACTGCAATGATGAAAGTAAAATTGGGGCCTAGAGGTGAGCAGCACCATGAATAATTGGGTTCAGTTTGATCAAGCGAGCAGCCCAAGAATGGGGGCGCTCCCTCTTACCACTTCACTGCGCCGTTGACGCCTAAGAAAGCTATGCATAAAACTCTATTTGGTATTGTACCAGGTCTTTAATCTTTTTCTTATTCCGCACAGAAAATTTTGAACATGCTGAACGTAAATGGGAGTGGTCTTGTTGGTACTTATGAAGCCTTGGACGGCACGTGACCGGGACCAAGTGCAATTTAGGGACCATTACTTCCACTAAAGGAGCCGCTACTTTTTAATTTTTCTTTGAGGGCGTGATATTATATTGTGGAATGGTAAACATGTAATAAGAAAAAAGCGCGCGAAAACAGCCGCTGCTAACACCAAGCGCATCAGTAAGCGCTCTAGATGATCAGTTAATACTATGAAAGCAAAGGCGCTGTCATTTTCTCTCGTTCTGTGTGTGAACCTGAAGAACACTTTGACCGAATACATGGAGGGAGATAGGAGTTTAGTACACTTGTGCATTATGTGAATTCTTACAGAGAACGGGCGATGATGAATCTGCAGTCGAGGCAGATAAGTGGTTGTGGAGGATGCCTGCTCTTGCTCAGTAAATTATAGCCATTTCTCTTACTGTCTTCCATGGTTTCTACAGCTTACTGCGCACAAAATACGGCGATCCTGAGCATGCCTAGTTCGAAAATCTGAAGTTTAACTGGCCTATTGTGTTTCCCGCACTTATTTCTATGTCTATATCCTCGCGAAATGCACTGATACGAGTTTGCTGCAAGTAGCTGTGCCATCTGCGGAAGCATTCTAAGCCAGGTTGTTAAACCTAAAACTGTGCTCGTGTAATGCTTTGAGAAGCAGAGGATCATTCTATGTCTGTGGAGTTTTGAGTGCCTGGGCAAAAACATTTTTAAAAAGCAACTATGCATCCTCGCCTGGCCACAGAACAACTGAAGCATAGAGGGGCGAAGCATATGCCAGGTTTTTCAGGGAAGCCGCCTAATAATTTTTAAACATAGGGTTTTTTAGGAGAGGAGGAGCTTTTTTTTTAATAACAATAGACGCGTTGGCGAATATCAAAAAAGAACGGAATCATGTTAATTAGTAAAGTGAATAGCTAAATTCTAATATTCACTTTTGAACTACTAAACATAGGTACCTGATTGCAATTAGGGATTTCTAGCTGGACAATAGTAGTAGCCATACCAGTTTTGAAAACACTATTACTCTTGCCACTGCGGCTCTACAGCTATGAGAACACAACCTCGCCTGGCCGCCGCGGTGGCTCAGTGGTTATGGTGCCCGGCTGCTAACCCGAAAGACGCGGGTTCGATGCGTCCGCGGCGTTTGAATTTCTTTGGAGGAGAAATTCTAGAGGCCCGTGTACTGTACGATGTCAGTGCACGTTAAAGAACCCCAGGTGGTCGAAATTTCCGGAGCCCTCCACTACGGCGTCTCTCATAGCCTTAATCGCTTTGGGACGTTAAACCCCATAAACCAAACCAAACCAATCTACTAATTTCAGCTATTTCTCGCACTCTTCGAAAACCTCGTGCCTGTACTTTACACAGCTGCGTCAATCAAAAATCGGCACTTTGTGAAGCGCTTAGAACGTGCCATTCTCTACCCCACCAGCTCTGCAGCAGCAAAGGGATGAGGAGCGGGGTCCACGGCAGCTTGGGCGGGGCTAAGAGTGTCCCTTGGTGCATGCGGCATATACTCCGTTTCATACATAGCTGTCAACGCTGCCAAAGGTACGAAAGTAGTCCGCTGCAAAAAACAAGCAAAATGTATCCGTCCGCCTCGCGTCGTGGCTGAGTGGTACGAAGCGCGCGCCTTTCTGTTCATTTTACAAAGGGCCTAGGTTCTACTCCCGGCTCGGGTGGTTTTTTTTATTATTTTTTTTATTTTCCTAAAAAAGATTCATTAGGTATAAACTCGAAACTGTCAAACTCTAATACCTACTTTGAAAAACACAGCGCTGTTTACTTGTCTCGAAGGGAAAGGCAGTGTAGTGTATTGGCGACGGACGTGATTGCGAAGTGCTTTTCTCGGGTACTGAACGACTTTTTAGCATGCGGCACACAATGAATCATTGTGTGGTGATAGAATTCAGTGTGGCGTCGATTATTCGGAGCAGCCTCGGCTAGCGGCAACCTTGTATTGATCGGTGTACTCGGCGGCTTTAAAGTGAGGAGCGTCTGACTCGGGTCTCCTCTTTGAGCTGTTGTCACAAGGAAAATTCTTTGAAGTCCTTCCGGTCGTAGTAATGTTTTGTATTAGATGTCGGATTCGGTGTGTTATGGGAGTGAGCTAGTGCGGCGAGATGGGGATTGTTGAAAGCTCTGCATTTTTAGGCCCTGAGCAGAGATTCCGCTGCACAGACCATCGAACTCAACAAGTGGTGTCGTATATTAGCGCACTTGCCGCTGCAGGTGACATTGTTATTGTGAGAAGACGACGACGAGGTACCGTGGTTCATTAAGAGGGCGCACGAAGAAGTTGACGAAGCTCGCTGTTCGTTCTCCTCACGGTAGCTCGTCGTCGTCCTCTCGCGGTATCAATATAAACGAGTAAAAATCCGGGCTTCTTACACACCAGTGAGGGGTAAGCGCAGGCAGCGAGAGTGAACGTTGCGGCCGGCATTTAATCGTTGATTCTGTCCAAAGTAGGTATTTCGCGTTCGGCATACATACGATGTAACTTGAGTCGGATGGCGTTGACTGCAAAGCTGTCATATTTAACACTGCGAGAGCTAGATATGGTCAACTGGCTAGGTCGTTTTTGCGGTGATCTCATTCCAGTAGCGAGACCTTCCTTCTTGAACCTCGCAACTGTCCGAGGGCTCACCCCGGTCATCTCGCCCAGTTTCGAGAACTTCGCGCACAGTCTTCTCCGGGAAGCGCTTCCTTACGCTAGAGTAAACGTTGACAATAACCTGCTTGGAGTCTTTCGAAAATTTCGGAGACTTCAGCTTGGAGAACAGGCGAGCAGGAGATGTTTTTGAAGCCGCAGTGGGCGAAGAAAACAAGCGAGTAGGCGATAGCGGTGCCATTTTCTCCATACTCGGAAACCGAAAGACGAACGCGGAAGACATCACCGGCCGGCCTAGCTGCGAAAACCTGATACAGGAGGAGCCGAAAAAAACCCAGAAAACTAAGGCACTCTGTTTTGAAGAACATTAAAGAAAAAGCAATCTTTTTGCAAAATAAAACACCATTATTATTATGCTGCAATATTAACCAAAAATAACTTTAATTTTGAGTTCATTACTCTTGTCACTTTCGACGCACTACATTACGATGCGGACGAGAAACGGGAAGAGGCGCCGTAGCCTTGGCTGCGTTGACAGCTATGTATGAAACGGAGTATAGAGAGTCGCATTGGGATTGATGTCACTTTGCGCCCTCCCGCAAGCGCATGGTTTTCCGATACCGCAAGAAACGGTCCAAATTATTTGAACCACTTCGAGCGAGGATAATCGCAACTTCAGAATTCTAAAAACTGGCATGGTTATTACTAACTACTGGCCAGATATATAAAATTGTAATCAGGTGGCTCTCGGTAATACTTAAAAGGCTAGCTATAACAATTATTTAAATTTTAATATGATTCTGTTTTCTGACGTCAGCAAACGCTTGTATTGCTATTCCATAAAAAAGCTTCTATTTACCACAAAAACTCTTTACCTAGGATTAATGGGGCCATCCTCTCTGAGACACCTGGTATACATTGCATTGAAGTTTTAAAAAGGACAAAGCTCATGTGTTCATCAGGTATGTATGAAGGCATATACCAATTCTCCCAGCTAAATTTAGCAATTGTTTAAGAGATGAAAAATCCTGCCACCAACGAAGTTTTTTTTATTCATGAAGGTGTTCCCTAAACATGTAATGCTGTAAACACTCCCTAACCGAAAATCTAATTCGCAATGGAAGTCTCTCCCTACGAAAATCAGCGGCATCAGTCTCTCGGTACACGACTGAATGCTGTTAATGTCTGTCACTTTTGAAGTTGGTTTGGTTTATCGTTTATGGGGGTTTGACGTCCGAAAGCGAGAAAGGCTATGAGGGACGCCGCAGCGAAGGGCTCAGGAAATCTGGACCACCTGGGGTTCTTTAACGTGCACTGACATCGCGCAGTACACGGCTTTGAAGTTGATAAAAATTACTCCATTGTCTTAGAATTATCTCTTTACAAAACTGTGTCGCTGCCAGTGTTTGGTGAAACAATTCTGCCGCTTATGAAAATGACGTTTTAAAGTGGGTTTTCCTAAGATAGTTATCACCATGAACTTAGGGGTAAAACTCATCTGCAATAAATGTTCCCTCCATCAAAGTCTTTTGCAATAAATAATTATCGCCTGAATGTATGGCAAACGGCCTGTACGCGAATTTTCTTCCGCCATATTATTTGCCCTGAAAATCTTTTAGCACTTATTACTTGGGCTATACCTCAACAAAACAGTCCATGCTTTATCACAAAACATTCTTTTCTCTGTGTATTCATTCTCTAACACTAGCATATGCAGCGTCATTCGTCTTCTGGTCACGTGGCTTGCTTTAGGCCCATATACATCATCATCATCATCCTGGCTGCACCCACTGCAGGTCAAGGCCTCTCCCGTGCCTCTCCAATTAACCCTGTTCTTTGCCAGCTTGTTAATCCCTTCTTAATCTCATCCCCCCCCCCTAACTTTCTGCCGTGCCCTGTTACACTTACCTTCGCTCGGAGGCCACTATGTTACTCTTATGCACCGGTGGTTATCTTGCCTTCGCATTGCATGTCATGCGCAAGCCCATTTATTCCTCTTGATTTCGACTAGGTTGTCTTTAACCCGCGTCTGTTGCCTCAACCACTGTGCCTGCTTCTGGTCTCCTAACTTAACTCCGGTCTTCTAACTTCCATATCTCGCGGCACTGTCCTTAACTTAACCAGAACCATTTTTTGTTAGCTTTCATTTTTCTGCATTATAGGTGAGTACCAGTGAGGTAAAGCTGTTGTATACGTTGGTCTTGACAGTTATCCGTAAACTGCCATTCGTGATCTGGAAGGACTTCCCATATGTGCTCAACCCCCTTTTTTCTATTTCCCTCTCATGATCCCGATCAATAATCACTACCTGTCCTTAGTAGACATATTCCCTTTTCCCGCACCTCGCTACCAATTGCGAACTGCTGTTCCCTCGCGATATTGTCGAGCGTTACTTTGTTTTTCTGAATGTTAATTTTCAGACCCACTGTTCTCCCCTGCCTGTCTTACTCATTGATCACGCTTTGCAGTTCATCTTCTGAATGACTAAGCAAGGCGATGCCATGAACGAATTGCAGATTACTTAGAATTTTTCATTAACTCCTATCTATATCAGCACTTTTGCTCGCTAGCTTCAGGTCTTCCTTCGGTGCAACACTGCACGGCTCAGAAGCACAACAACATGCACTAGAAAATTTCTAGCCATTTTGTTTCGTCAATGAACAGGAGTAAGTGCCAGTAGCTGCCGCACTGCTGTTTCTGCATCTATTTGCTACATTGTGTTCTTCTTACCTCTTCGGAAAAAAATCCGACGAATTAAACTTCTTAACAAGAAGAATTGTGACACGCTCAGATGAAAGAAAGATTTTTTTCATCAGACAGATGTGACATACACATATTGAGCGAACGTAATTTTGCGTGAACGACAGCGAATGAACCGAGAGCAGATTTGACATCTTCCAGGAAACCTGCTGCTGGCCTAGTTGAACTTTGCTGCTGAAGTGTTTTATGATAAGAAGGGAAGAACACAAAATGAGTTGTAGAGCCTGTCTTTGCTCCAGCCAGCAGAGCGACCTCTAGATGTTGATTTGTTAGCAGGAAGGGAATTTAGCGTGTTATTCTGCAGGAGTCCTGCAGTACATGGAAGAAACTGAAGTTTACTAGCAGAGCTATGAAATTAGTCATTGTTGTGCTTGGAATGCACCCATGGGCATGAACAGCCTGAGAGGTATTTATACCCTTTTCACACCAGCATCAACTCCGGTTGTTCTATTCCCGAGCCCCTTATAGAGCGGACTCGATCATTTTTGTGCCCTTTGTCTGTGGGGTTGCATCCAAAGTAAACGTAAGAAGTCTACACTCGGTGAGAACTAGGACTTCGACATTTATTTACACTCCATAGAACTGACGAATACTATACAGCAAAATGCACCACATTCCTGAATCATGCGGCAGTTTCCGCGTTTTTAGTTCATAAGTATTCGTGCGAGGTGAATCGTTCTTGGGTAGACCCTAGCCTGCTGCGTTTCATCACTTTTAAGGCATTCTTATTTCCTGAAGACGAATGTGAATATTTCTCCAGTTCCCCTTTAGTAATCGCTGGGATATCACTTTTGCTATTTGCAGTTTTCTTGCTGCGTAAAAAAAACGCACATAATTTTATTTATTTATTTATTTCAAGATACCCCTAAAGGCCCTCTTGACGAGGGTATTACATAGATGGTGGTAAAAATTACAAATTTTATACATAGAAGGAACATTTAACATGAGTAACAGGGCAGAAAAAGAAGCAAGAAAAGAGCAATAACTGGTACTCAGCAACAATCGAAATGTGGCGCAACAACAATACGCAAAAAAAGAAAAACAAAAAACAAAAATAAAAAATTACCGACGATTACGTTACTTCCTAATGCGAAATTTGAGCGCAGCAAATAAGCTGTTTCACCTTTTCGATAGATTGAGGCAAAGAAATCGAGCAACACATGTATGCGCTATCACAGAATTTTTTTTTTATTTTTCACACGTATTCCTTTAACAAAGACTCCACTAACAGTTCTTGACAGTCATGAAGGAAGCTTTGTGGTCGGAGAAATAGACTGATATATGTTCGACTTGGTACACCAATGCTTGATTCTCAAAGACGAGATCTATACAAGTGCCTCTCGAGGTTGTCACAGCCGTGGGACGCGTTACGAGCGAGAGGAACGGGATGTTCTCCCGCATAAGTGTTAGGAAATTACATTTTGTCTTTATGTCAACATTAAAGTCCCCCACTACTAACATCGGTGTGGATCGATGGACGGTTAATGCGAGTTGCAGGAAGTGCACGACGTCTTTCGTGAGTGCGGTAGGGGCGAAGTAGGCAGCTACTACCAGCAAGCCGTTGGGCAACTTTGCGGCGCACAGTTCGCCAACTTCATGTGACGTGCCAAACATTTCGACTGGTATTGCAGAGAGACCTGTGCGCAAGTAGATAGCGACTCCCGCCGCTCTGTTGTGGTCTCTGCGAGCACCACAGCAGTATAGGAAATCTATGATTTCGAGAGGCTCTTCGGGATCCATCCAGGTTTCAGCAAAGCAAAGTACAGATGAATGGCGCAGAATGTGATCGTGGTGTACGTCCTTGGCATGTGCGGCAAGGGAGCGTACGTTAAGAATGTGGTTGTGAATGATGAATCAAGTGCTGCCAGCGAATGACGCGTCCATTGGCTGTCTGCGTGTGTTACTGATGTGTGGTTAACATGTTAAGCTTCGCCTGTAAGAGTGGAACGCGACAGCGTCTTGCAACGCTGCCAGGGAGTCCACGGAACGCCATCGCCAATTCGGCTGTACGCCTTGCTGGACGGTAAATTTATTTTTTGAGGAAAGGAAATGTATCTCTCTCGCATATCTGGGTGGACACCTGCACCTCGCCGTAAGGGAAAGGGGGAAGATGGGAGTGAACGAAGACGCCGTATTAGCTAGACGCGCCTTTGTTCATTCCAAACCATTCAGCTGGCATTACGGAGTGGCTAGCGTGCTCGTATCGCACTCCGGAGACCCTGGTTCGATTCCCCAACTCGACCAATTTCGTTCTCGGCTTTATTTATTTATGCGGTCTAACTAGAAAGGTTAATTAGGCTATTTCATATTTATATTATTGTATTTCTATCCATCGTGTTCTGTCATTAGAGAGTTTTAGTATAGCGGGCTTTGCGTAATTGAGTGCATAGCGGAATAGCGGGTCCAGAGTGCGCATGCGCAGAACGCTAACGGGGAAATAGCGTTAGCGTACGCACGCAATTTTCAGAATTTAGCGTTGCGGCATTTGCGCCCTTAGCGTGGAAACATGGCGGCGTCCTTTCAAGCGACAGCCGCCCGCTTCAGCCGATTCAGCAGCTCTTGCGATTCCGGTCGGCATGTTTACCGGCAACTACTGGTGTTTTTGCTTTTCGCTATGACTTACCTTGCTTCGACGATAAAGTTTAAGCTGCAATTCAGCCCTGTTTTTAAGATACGCTCTCGATTCTGGAGCGCGCAAGCCTAATAGCACCTCCAGCTGCACTGCTACCGTCTGCAACGGCCCGAAACGCAGCAGAAACCTAGCAAAAACGTCTGGAACGAGACAAAAATAGATTTGGAGGCTTTTCGCGGTGTTTTATGGACTTAAATTATGTAAAGAGAGTTTATATTAAATTTACAAAAGTTTTTTTAACATTAGACGTCATGTGATAACAAATATTCTTGCTCCAACGGCTTGTAGCTAACATTGCCTTTACTAGATGGCGCCACTATTTTACGTTTCTATTTTATTTTTTTTTCAATTTCGGGGTAATTTTGCAGACGAAAATGAACGCTGCACTAATAATTCGTTTAACAAACTCGGAAATATTATACTTTGGCAAGTTAGCGGCAATGTCAACCATTTTAGAAGGAGCGTTGGCATCCATGTCAAGCAGATGGCGTTTAGCGTTTTCAAAACGCTACACTAAAACTGTCTGTGGGGATAAGTTGCTTGCGGCACGCTAACGTAATTTCCCTTAGGTCCGCTATCACGCTAACGCTATACTAAAACTCTCTATTAACCTGTCAATTGTTGGAACTGTCTAGGATGTTCGACACAACGTATAAGAAACGAGCAACGTCTTACTGAGCGGGGAAGTGCGTGGTGGTGGAGGGAACGCGGCTTCGTACTTATCTGTTTTTTTTCAGCAGCCTCGCCTTCCGCGGACGCTGTTGTCGCTGCGGCGCGCGTCTTTCTTTTCTTCTGACCTCTTCATTCTCCTCTAGATTAATTAGGCTAATTGATTAATTAAGCAATTAACTAAACTCAGTCCAACTTAGTTGCAGCATCACTATACGATCCCTTTGATTGGTTGCATGGTTACTAGCCAAAGTACAATTGGCCCCATTTGAAATTCGCGCACTGTGACGTCACGAGCATTTCGACCAATTGAAAAGCGTGACATTGGGGGCGGAGCTGGTTACGAGGCCGACGCCGACGACGACGCGAAACCCAGGAACGGACGCCAAAGAGCTGCGCTCTAAAACATCGGAATAAACAACGAAAAGCGAAACTCAAACACATTACGGTGAACAGAACAGAACTAGAAGAAAACTACACATCGCTTTGATTTTTTAAAAGTTCATGAAATGATGTCGCGTTAGTTTCAGTTGCGATTGTGGAAGGCAGCCGGTTCCAATCAATAATGGTTTTGGGTATGAATGATTTGGCAAAACTTGAAGTGTGACATGTGATGCGTTTGATCTTGAAAGGATGGTCACGGCGTGGAAACACTGCTGTGGGTAAGTGAAAGAAATCGTCGTGAAGCAAAGGATGATGGTAAATTTTGTGAAAAAGAGTTAATCGGGAGAGTTTACGATGATGAGAAAGGCTGTCAAGACCAGCACGAGCTTTTAACGCTGTGACGCTAGTAAAACGTGAGTAGTCGGAATAAATGAAACGAGCATACTGTACATACTATGTACATAATGCACATACTATGATGCGCAGTTTTTTCATGTAATGTGCACGTTGTAACAGAAACCATTTCATTACAACTCGGTGGTTACAGTGCTCCATGGTGAACTGGAGGACTCCTTTTTCAATCCGGTCGAGACGACAGAGTTTCGTCGGAAGCAAAACGAAAAAGCGCCCGCCTCCTTTGCGAAATCACTCCACATTTCTAAACCCCCGGCATCCAGATTTGCCCTGAGCCATTCACTGACCGCATTTGTTTTTCCAGTCCCGGACTACTTGCTGACAGGTCTCGGCTTCCGCTCTGACAGGAAACAGCGTCATGGTCACATGACATACTTGCCATAGGCTGCTTTCGAACTCGGCGCCAGAGCCGGGCTCCCCCTCGGTTACCGTCAGACGACGCAAGCCACGGCCACCACGACACCGAAGCAACGCCGTGCGCTCGATCATGATATTGAGTCGATTTAAAGACTGTACTGTCAGCTTAGCGTAGGTGCATTACAGAACTCAGCTTCGGAGGTATGCTCGCCGCTACTGCTTGCGGCGAAGTTCGCACAAAGTAGCCCAACTCGTTGCGGATCGGTAGATAGACGAAAGCCTTCGCAAAAATGTTGGCAACAAGCTCTATAGCTGCTCCAGTATACGAGTGGTTCACCTGCGATGCTTTCAGGTAAGCGTACAGACAGCATGTCGCAAAACAAGCAAACGAGAACCTCTTGACGACACGAGCAAACAATACGCGCTCGAAGCTTCGAACGCGCGTCCGTGTGCGGTGGATTTCAAGAAAATAAACGAAGATGCAAGAACAAAAAGTATTGCGATGGCTCAGAGAGCAGCTACGGAGCTCATGTGAAGGTTTAACGCGTGATATCGACCTCCAGGAACACGAAAAATACTCAAAATGTACACGGAGTCTAACTCAATATGGCTGCCAGCGCGGCGCGCAGCTATCGTCTGCTGCCTTCTCAGCAGCCCCAAGCAGCCCGCGGACTGCCATAGGCTAAAAACGAACGCGTTGCTATGGCGATGCATGCAGGTAGGCGGAGCTTTCGGGCTGCCCGAGAAAAACAAACACCGGACTCGAGTCCGCAAGTAGTCCCGGACAGTCCGGGACTGAAAAACAAATGCGCCCACTACTGTGTCCCCCGTAGCCCGAGTCGCTTCGGACGTTAAGTCACCGCCTGTTGTAGTTTTTTTTTTTTTTTGAACACTGCGAAGGTAAATTTTCAGTAACTGAGTCATTGGCGTTCTTGTTTTTTCGTCGTGATTGGCAGCTCGAGCTCCTGGCCAGCCCGTCGTCCAAGCCGCGGACGCCTCTTGTGTCTGGACTGTTATCATCACGTGGGTGCCGCCGAAGGCCGGCTACTGACTCGGCCGTGCAGAAATAATGGCGGAAAGTGAGTACGGTTGCACATGATTTTGTACGTAGCAGATGCAAACATGACTCTGTGGTCCACGGTCTGAAGGGCACAACTAAAAAACTGCAGACAAGGCTACACATATGCAGAACTTGGTAATAACTTAAAATCCACAGCATAAAACTGAAAATCACATTTCCGCAAATCGTGAAATACTGCACTGCTCAGCTTAACATTTTTTTCACTGGAATATTCGTGCATGGTTTTGCCTGAAATACAGGGGGGGGGGGGGGGGGGTTGGAACTAACAAATTTTTTTTTTGCGGTGGATGTCTCTGAGCACGCTCGTATTCTTAATATCCACCTCCGATGTTCAGCTGAATCAATGTAGCTAAGAAACTGAAAGTGCACGTTTGGCGCAAAATATCTCTTTATTGAGATTTTGGTGTTATGTACTGCGTTTGCTTTATTTTCAGTTTTCTGCGAGAAAGTGATAAAGCTGTCTTCATGAGCTCTGCCTACTTCTCTGCAAGAAAAAGTTGTGCTGTTTCATTATAAGGATGCTATGAACCGAGCGAGGGGTCACAATGTTTGCTATTTACAGGATGTTGCAGCTGGATTAACCTTCAAAAGATAGTGGCATGAAGACACTGGTGGCTGGGTTCCTGCTGTGTTCTTTCCTTGCTACTAATAACTAACCTCACCTTCAAAACCTAGTGGCATGACGAGACAGGTTACTGCATTCATAACATACTGTGTCCTTTCTTAGCTACTAATAACTAACCTAACCTTCAAAAGCTAGTGGCATGAGGAGACAGGTTACTGTGTTTCTGCTGTGTTCTTTCTTGCTACTAATAGCTAACCTAACCAAGGAAAGCTAGTGGCATGAACACACAAGTTACTGCGTTTCTGCTGTGTTTTTTGTTGCTACTAATAGCTACCACATTACGAGACATGTTCCTGCCTTTCTCTTGTGCTTAAAAATGCTGGTCCCATGATTAGGCAGGTTATTGCATTCCTGCTGTGGCCTTTCCTTGCTACTAGTAACTAAAGTAACCTTCAGAAACTTGTGGCATAACCATACAGGTGACTGCAGTTCTCCTGTGTACTTTCTTTGCTACTGATAACTAACGTAACCTGCAAAAGCTAGTGGCATGAAGAGACAGGTTACTGCATTTCTGCTGTGTTTTTTCTTTGCTACTAATAACTAACCTAACCTTCAAAAACTAGTCACGTGAAGTGAATGGTAACTTCATTTCTGCTGTGTTCTTTCTTTTGATAGTAGCAACTAGCCTAATCTTGAAACGCTAGTGGCGTGAGACTAGCATCAACACCGGTCGTTTCATTCCCGAGGCCCTCATAGAGTGGACTCACTCATTCTTGTGCCCTTTGTCTGCAGGGTTGCATCCGCGCATAAGAGGTCTGGCTTCGGTGAGAACTAGGACTTCGACATTTATTACTCCATAGCCCTGACGAATACTATAGCGCCAAATGCACCGCAATCCTGAATCATGCGGCAGTTTCCGCTTTTTTAGTTCTTAAGTATTCATGCGATGCGGATCATATGCGTATATCCTAGCCTGCTGCATTTCATTGCTTTAAGGCATTCCGATTTCCTGAAGATGAATGTGAATATTTTGTTCTGTTTTCATTTAGTAATCACTGGGATATCACTTTGGTATTTGCAGCTTTTTTGCTCCGTAAAAAAAATGCACGTAACGTACATGTTATGAGGTGCAATTTTTTTTTCCATGCAATGTGCACGTTATAACACAAGCCACTTTATTACAACTCGGTGGTTACTGCGCTCCGTGCTGAACTGGAGGACTCTTTTTTTTCAATCCGGCCGATGATGATGATGAAAACGTTTATTTAAAGCCACAATGACTTAGTTTAAGGGAAGGCTGATCGGGTCCCTAGTCTGGGACGCCGTTGGTAAAATCCGCTGCCCGTGCTCTTGCGACGGGGGCTCGTTGTTCCTCCATGTCGGAGCTGGACAGGGCCGCCTCCCAGCTCTCCCGCGTTGGCTGATTTATGATGTCAATACTGTTGTTTGCCTGACAAGCCCATACCATATGGTATAAGTTTGCCTTCTGGCCACAAAGCTTGCACTGTGCCGTAAAGTACTCGGGCTCAATGGCGTGAAGCTTAGCTGGATTATTAAACGACATAGTTTGTAGCATTCGAAGGTGGCATTCTTCTTATTTACTGAGAGCGTTAGTGGGCCTCGGGGGCGTCTGTCTTTCAAGGCCCAAATGCTGTAATATCTCTGAATATGTTGTTAATGGAGAGGGGAGATTTACTGGAGATTTACCCCCAGTCATTCACTACTGTGTCCCCCCGTAGCCTTAGTCGCTTCCGGACGTTAAAACACCGCCTGGTGTGTTTTTTTTTGGAATACTGCGGAAGTTAAATTTGCCGTAAGTGGGTCACTGACGTTCTTCTTATTTTGTCATGATTGGCAGCTCGAGCCCTTGGCCAAGCCCTCCGTCCATACCGCGGGCGCCTCTTGAGTCTGGAGTGTTATCATCACGCAGATGCCGACGACGGTCGGCTGTCGTCCAGCAGCCCCTACTGACTCGGCCGTGCAGAAATATTGGCTGAAAGTGAGTGCGGTTGCACGTGACTTTTCCACGTAGCAGATACAAACACGACTCGGTGATCCACGGTCTGAAGGGCACAACTAAAAAACTTCAGACATGGGCTCGAATATGCAGAATTTCGTAATAACTTAAAATCGCCAGCTCGAAACTCAAAATCAAGTTTACGCAAATCGTGAATTACGTTGCGTGTACTGCACTGCCGTTTTCTCCACTGGAATCATCATGCATGGTTTTACCTGAAATAAAGAGGGGGTCAAACTTACAAGCCTTTCTTGCGGTAGATGTCACTAAGCGCGCTCATATTGTTAATATCCATCACTGATGTTCAGCTTAATCAATGTGACTAAGAAACTGAAAGTGCATAATCGGCGCAAAACATCTCTTTAGTGAGATGTTGGGGTTATGTACAGCGTTTGATTTACTTTCAGTTTTCTGCGAGAAAGTTATAAAGCTGTCTTCATCAGCTCCACCTACTTCTTTGCAAGAAAAAGTTGTGCTGTTTTATTTTAAGAATGCTATATACCTTGTGATGGGTCATAATTTTTGCTATTTACAAGATGATGCAACTGGATTAACGTTCAAAAGATAGTGGCATGATGAGACAGGTTACTGCGTTTTTCCTGTGTTCATTCTTTTGCTACTACAGGTTACTGCGTTTCACCTGTGTTCTTTCTTTTGCTACTGCGTCTCTCATAGCCTCAGTCGCTTTGGGACGTTAAACCCCATAAACCAAACCTTCTTTTGCTACTAATAACTAACCTAACCTTTAAAAGTCTAGTGGCATGAAGAGACAGGTTTCTGTATTTCTGCTGCGCTTATTCTTTGCTACTAACACCAAACCTAACCTTGGGGAGCTTGTGATATGGCGAGGCAGGTTCCTCCGTTTCTCCTGTGTTCTTTCTTTGGTACTAAAAACCTAACGTTCAAAACCTAGTGGGATGAAGAGACAGGTTGCTGCGCTTCTGGTTCATTCTTTCCTTGATAATAACTAGCTCAACTTTAAAAAAAGCTATAATATTGCTAAATATTGTGGCTTTATTGCCTATTGCTTTATTGCCTATATCTTATAGCTTTATTAAAGGTAAATAGTTCCTTTTATTACTAACATTTATAAAGATAATAATTACAAAATTGAAATAATTACAATAGGAAACAAACGCGGGTAATGACATCCTAGTCAAAATCAAGAAGAAATAGGCTTGGATATATGGACATATATTGCAAAGGGAAGATATATCCGCTGGTTCTTTTTTGTCTAATTGGTTTTTGTGTAGCTTTTGTCATTGACGTTGGCCCCTTTCTTTTTTATTTTAATTTGTTTTCTGTTTCCTTTTATTTTCCGTTTGTTTTCCCTGCGCTAACCTCTGCCTTGATGTGGGCTTTCTTCCACATTTTTGGTTTTTTCGTATTTCTTGAGAGTTTTCCAACAAGGAGTAAAGGAATCGATTCTAAGAGAAGGTGGGCATAGCAGGGTGTTGCGAAAAGTTAGGTGGGCGGATAGGATTAAGAGCGGGGACACGATGGCCGTTGGGCTGCCCCGAGATCTCAGCCGTCTCACTCAGCTCTCGCTCGGCAGCGGCGACTGTGTTGATGCCGGTATTGGATGCCAATGACAGCGAAAGCTACGCAGCCTTTTAGTATACAACAATTCGGACTTGAGTACCTTCAATTCTAGTCGTGAAATTTCACCATGCTCATCAGAAAGACCGGATGGCAATGAAATATCATTTCTGGGAATAAAGATTGACGAAGATACATGCTTTTGCTAGAAAAAATGGCAAGTTGGAACTGCCTTTGTAGAGGCAACTTACCTGACCTCGAATTCAACATTTCATAAGCGCATCAAAGCTCTAGTGGTGGTCTCCAATAGCGAGTGATCGGCACTCGTGTCTACAAAGTGTGTGCAAGATATCCCCATCGCTGACTCCAGTGGTACCGCCATTACCTGTAGCTTGGTCTCCACCTATGCACAGCTTGCCATTCAATAAGTAATAGTGCCAAAGTATTTATTTCAATAAAAAAAGAGAAGTATAAGCCCTCTTTGTGGCACTTTCTTTTGATATATCCACTTTGTGAACACCTCCATTATACCGGCCCAGGGGAGCTTTAAAAATCATTGCACTAAAATGCATTGGCTGCTTTGTCTTAACAGACAGAAGTAACACTACAGTCTCCTATATGCCAGCGCGATACATGGCTTCATCATCCGTGAAGTATCTTTATCGAATCAGCCCCTAAGAACGTCAAATACATCGTGCCCGAGTATAGCCCAAATTTCCTCCTTAGGTGATAGCTAAATTGCATTCTTGTCCACGTATGTCTAACTGGTCCCAAAGCTAATTCCCAGTACTTTGCTCTCTTAAAATTATCCCTGTCTCGGTATGAGCTGCGTTTATGTTCGCTTTGACATTGTTGCACATTGTACCCAGTGCAGGTGCCAGAGCAGAATCTTTCTCCTCCTCGCCTAAGATGGTGGAGTGGTTAACGCCCTCTCGGACGCATGGAGTATACCTTTCTTCGTTTGAGCCAAGGAAAAAAGGCTAGAGAGAGAGTGAGAGATGAACGGGAAGGCAGAGAGGTTAAGTAGCCGACACCTAGTGTGTTATCGTACACTTAGGAAGGGGAACGGAGGGAGAGGGAGAAAGGGGAAGAGCAAAGAGAGATCACTTTTTCACATGTCCGTAAAACAAAGGTCTAAGCGAATATAAATTCAGTACACATTGAAAGGAGTCTTATCTCCTTCTAAATGTCGATTAGAATGTAGAGCTGCTCTAAAAAGTTGGCGCCAGAACAAAACCACTTAAAAACTTGATATCTTGGCAGTCCCACATGCAGCACATGCTGCACCATGTCCTTTGGAATTTCCTGGTCTACCAACCGTTTTGTCATACACACATAATTATGATAATGATATCATTCAGAATGTATGACAGTGTAGAACATTGTGCGCCATGCGAAGGTGTAATTATATTTTGTGATTGCTCTTCTAAGACGTTATTCCATCACATTGCTTGTTTCAGTGGAGCGCATGCTTCCAGGCAGTGACGAAATTAAGATACTTTCGTGGTTACCTCTTATTCCGACAAAGTTTTGCCTCCGTAATTCTGAGGCACTGGTTCTACACTGAAAGCGGGAGGATGCCTGTTATCCTCGACGCAGGCAGTAGTAGCCAGAGCCCGTGGCGACGGAATTCTCTCTGCCGAGGGGGACGATATGGGCTTCTGGAACGCCTGAAGGGGTGCATCACGTGGGTGCCATGGAAGCTAGGTGCCACGTGGGTGCATGGCCCAGTTCCAAGCTCACTTTACACGCGTGGCCCGCTGAAGTACGCTGGTTTTCCTGGCCACAACAAAGCCTCCCGCTTGCACTGAGTTAGCTTTCCGAACTTGCTAATACTCTGACGTGCATATCGTAAGGCCGATCAAATCTAAAAACCTGGCATTTAAGCTGCTTGGTTCGACAGCGTCTAGCCATTGATATACAATTGTACTTACTATCCATGAGGTTTGCGGTATCGCCCTGGTGTGATACCGTATCACAAGTTACAGTGTTCTTATGCTGTCCTGTGAGTGAGAACGAATCATGCGCCTGCCTCGAGCTCTAGTAATTTGTTGTGCTCAACCCTATTCCAAAATAACTAAATAATATTTGTGTCAACACAAGGCTGTCATTAAATTCCTGCCAATGCCCAATATGTACACTATTCTCCGCGGGCCATATCACTAAGCGTAGAAGTGACGCAGTGTGTGTGCTGTTGGCGTAGGGAGCAGCCAGTCTGAATTTGTCCACTCAGTGCGCACATCTTGGGTGCAGTTGGTGTTTTATTATCGCGCGCTCTCTAAGTGTTCGATACTATGTTTTATTGATTTAATGTATAAGCTTGTTTGATTGTTCAGGAAGGACAGGCAATTGTCAGGTTGGAAACAACATTTGGCTTGCTTTTTCTTGATTTACACGATGCAAATTACAATCGGAATAAGAAATAAAAAGCATGTTTTTATAAATGACGACCACACCAGCTCAAGTTTTCAGATGCTGAGTTCATCGCAGGAAATTTTTGGTTGCTCCATGATAATAAAAATAATGACAACTAGCAGTAGCACATTGTTTGCTGTATGCAAGAAATGCAAATAACTTTGAAAAAAAAATTGATACATTGGTTATTTAAGAAAAACTGATACGTTGGTGCAACCACTTATAACCGCAAATAAAATATCGCATTGAAGTGCACTAAGAAACTGCCTATTACAGAAAATGTCGCGATTAACTAGGATTAGCCGCCGCGGTGGCTCAGCGGTTATGGTGCTCGGATGCTGACCCGAAAGACGCGGGTTCGATCCCGGCCGCGGCGGCTGGAATTTCTTTGGAGGAGAAATTCTAGAGGCCCGTGTACTGTGCGATGTCAGTGCACGTTAAAGAACCCCAGGTGGTCGAAATTTCCGGAGCCCTTCACTACGGCGTCTCTCATAGCCTTAGTCGCTTTGGGACGTTAAACCCCATAAACCAAACCAACCATTAACTAGGATTAGTCCATGGTGGTGTCCTGCACTGCATGACGGATGATTGGCATTTTGGGAATGATAAACAGGTGGGAGCCAGGATTTTTCCATTGCCCCAGTGGCACTGCTTTCAAATTAAAATACACGTTTTTTTGTAGTGCCGGTCATGATGGACCACTGTATCCGTAGCGGAATCCTTTTGTCACCAGCGTGTGCCCATGACTTTGCATCTAGAGGCCTATCATGAAACATATGAAAAATGCTCGAGAAATGAAGATAAACCTTGGCTCCCAAGCACGAAGAGGAAATATTGCTCTCCTCCGAATAAAAATAATGCGCTTGTTCTGGCCGCCTGTCTAATCTGCGATGCAATGTATGACGTCTTCCCGAAGGTGTTTGACAACACGTTACCAGGTGATTTGCTTGTCCGGAGGCGCCGATTACGATGCTCTCTGAGTGGTGGTGCAATGTGCTACTTCGCTGCAAAAATTAACCGTCTATTTACTTCTTGAAAGATGTGCGACCAGATGCAATCGCACAATATGTATGCACCCTTCATGAAGATTACTTTTAAGGTGCTTTTCGAAACAATGTGGGCTGCAGCTGGCACGACGCGGTTTCGGCCATTTCACTGGGCTGCAGCTGCTATGAAACCGGTCTTTTTTTTTTTTTCACTCGGTTGCCCTAGGAACGCAATCCTCCTTAACACTCGGCTACAATTGATGTGTGAGGTATTGGTCTTTTACGTGGGGCTCCAGCAGCCACAAACCGGTTTTCCTCCTTTACGAAGACACCACCACACTTCACCAGGATATATAGCGGTTCTTTGTTTAGTGACCCACCTAGTGCTGGCGCCATCTACGGGCAAACCATGGCAGGTGGCAGCTCACAGGTCGAGGCTTCAACCGTAGACAGGCCGGCATTTCCACCACAGAAGAGTGTAGTACTAGCCTGTTAAAAAAACTCACACGAAATATCCACCCAAAATACATCTCAAGAGAGTTGGGGCGTGCTCAAAATGTCAAGAGCAATAAAATGCCATAGCTCTTCTGGACATATAAGGTGCACTTTGATAAAGATAGTATTTGTGTTTTAAATAATAAGGACTCTCATAATTTTCTGTTCTCGAGGTAAATGGCATTTGTACGGCAGCTGCCGAGTTAAAAGCCTCGTTAGCACTTCCCCAGTTGAACGCTCTTATTTTTAAAACAACACGAAGCGCTCAAGGCTAGGAAACAGTGCTGTAACTTTCGCAGCAGTTTTTTGTGTGTACGTAAGGCAGTGCTGAAGTCTGGAGGCACTGTTCGTATGTGTTCTTTTCCTTAAACCACCCTTCTGCCGCCGATTTCAAAAGGTACGTCGGAGCGCTTTTTTCGCGGGCAGCCTTGACGGAAACCGAACACCGAAACTATATAGAGCTGGAGATAATCGTGGCAGTTCTGACAGTGATGTTTAGATAGCGGCAGCGGGGCAAAATTTCGTCAAGGTATGTGGGTCCTAGGAACCTTCTCCACAAAATTAACATCAACTGTTTCCTATGTGCCATCACATGGCGTACATGATTGCATACCAATGGTGACAAATTTGGCGCTGATAGAAAAGATTGGCGATATTTGCCTACTCTTGGCCTCTGTATGGTGACTTTCCTGAACTGGTCAAAAGAAACACTACCGACACCGTAGGCAAAGCGCACTATTGGGTTTGTTTAATGCAGGTGAGTTAGCACATGTGCTAATTCTACATCGTTTCTTCGGCAGATGACTGCTGCTAATGTTTAACGTCAGCCTCACGGAGTAACCACGATGATGGGTATGTGGATAACTTTTCTCTACCTCTGACATTCTCTTGGTGAATAATTATGCTCCTTTCTGATGCTGCGTTACCCACTCAGCAGTACATACGGGTGTGTAGTCGAAATTAATATGCATTCTGTTGCACTAAAAGGCGCGCAAGCCCTCTGCGATATTAACACATTTTAAAGAGACGCAGGTAGTATAAATTAATTAGAAACCCTCGATAACTACGTTGCTCATATCCCATGCGTCGTTTCGGGATGTTAAACCCATAATTTAAATGTGACTGCAATTATAGCCAGCAACGTCGATGCTGCAATAAAAACCTTTTTTTTTTCATTGTTCTTTAATATCGACACACGCGAGCTGGAACCATGCCACTAACGTTCTCTCTTGATGGACAGTGTGACTGTGTGGCGGGCCAACCACAAGTGTGGGAGAAAGATGCGCCTGCTGTGACTGGGCTGTTATAATCACGTGAGCAACGCTAACCTCCGAATCCTGTCCAGCGGCCATTCCCTGCCCACTTAGGCGGGAAAGGCGTCCTGAAGGTGAGGAAGACTGCCAGTAGCTTTGTGCACGCAGTAGAAGCGGCCATAGCTCCGTCGCCCATGCTCCAGCATGTGGAATTTGAGGCACATAGTGCAAGCCTAAACTAATGCAGGATGGGCATTGACATCGCTGAAACTAGTTAGGCATGCTGCTGAAACATAGGCAGTCCATTTATTCAACGCGCAGCAAGCTGTACACCTAGTTCATAACCTTCCTTCTCATCTCGGTAAGTCAGCGAAGTTGTTCGGAAACATAAAGGGAGTCAGAGTTTAGGCTCTTGCACTCGGTGGAATGCTTGTCACAAGCCTTTGTTTCGAGATCTCCACTCCCAAAGCCGACGCTCAGTCCACCTAATCAAACGCATGCACGACGTTTGCGGTTGGCGAGGAACTTCCCCTATCATGACATCCCCTTAATGTTAGGAGTTTGTTGCATTTCTGTTAGTGGAAGCAAAGTATTAAATGGTCACTTTTTCCACTTCCTCAGCAACAAAAAGCTTGTTTTTTGTCATTTAGAATAAGAAACAACCGGGAGAGAAATAAATGTGTTCTATGTTATCCTTGCAATGCTACGACAACGCCACTGCGGAAAGGCATGCGTGCTTCGCTCCGTTCTCCATATTTCTGATGCTAAACAAGCTCTGCGTGAGTCATGCATGAACGGTAGAAAGAGAAGGCACACATGGAGGAATTACTACCTGAGCAAGATACTTACACTGAGGATCTTGAAAAGGAGTTAAATAAAGGCGGTCTCGTAACATAAAATTCCGTGTGTTTGTCAGTATGGCACATACAATTACGAAGTGCTTTCTTAAGAAGTGGTCCGTTGTTTAATCCTAGTGCGTTAAAACTTCCAATTTGTTTTTTACCCATGACTAGTTCTGCCCAGTTGGCCCTCAGTGAGAATTTTTCTGCCCCACTCTACCTACAAAAGGAACCACTTACTTCCCAGTTGGTTCCCAGTTCCACCCATGTGGCACTAGACCTTGAAATGATATGCCCCAGTTGGTAGCAAACTAGACTCATTTAATTCCCACATGGCCAAAACTGGGTTTCAATGTGCAACCAGATGGCTTCCAACAGGAACCAGTTACTCCCATTTAACACCAGTCACTCCCACTTCAATTCGCCTTATTTGGAGCCCTGAAGCTGCACTTCTGTGGATGCTGATGATTAATTACTCCTCCTATATTTCAAATATAGTTCACTTTCGGGACTACCCAAGAGCACAATTACCGTAATGAAAAACCTACAATGTTGTCAGTCTCGCGTAATATGCAATTCGTCTAGCCGTAATGCCCAAGTTACTCGGTGTTGCATTTCTAAGTCTTGGCTTCACTTCTGCCTTCCAGTCTGGTTGTCTTCCTTGGAAGCCAATGCCTGGCTCAATCACTCCAGCTGAAGCAGGCCTTTGCACGCACATCGTCACGTCAGCGGATGCAACTCACTGCGGTGCATCCGCGGCCAGCCACATGCGGCGGCGGTGCAGAAGGTGAGGTTAAGATGCTTCCCTTTGAATCCTCCACGCACTGCATGATGACACGAGTTCTGATAATGCCCGCTGTTTTTGTAGGAGACACAAATGTTATGCAGATGGAATCAAGTGTGTAAACTTTGTTCTCTGCGCACATTGCAGCGCACATATGCGCGCGAAAAATCTCGGCGCACACTCAAACCAAGTCTCCCTTCTCCTTAAATGAATGCTCATAACGACGCGTTAAAGTCTCCTAAAGCAAGCATTCATTTCAAAACACCCACACATCTTCCGAAAGTCCTTCACTACTGACAATTAGACATTCCTTCAACATGACTGCATTAAACACAATGTACTCAATTTCTTGTCCATGATTTTTCTTTGCTACTTCATACTTGTGTCAAAATTGCTTGATGCTGTTTTATTCCATCAACATGGAGGTCCTAACAACGGTTTCATTACTGGCCCCTCTTCGGTAATAAAAACAATAAATGCGAGTTCGATCCTGGCCGTGGCTGTTGCATTTCTATGAAGGCATTTCTATGAAGACAGTCTTGACACGAAAAAAATCGGCAGGCCCAGACAATATACCGAACGCATTTCTGAAACGTTACGCTGAATGGATTTCCAAGTATTTGCTTATTTTATACAAGAAATCAATAGAAAATCCAGAACTCCCAGAAATGTGGAAAATAGCCAAGGTAATTCCAGTACATTCCGGAAGCAAATGCTTCCAACTATCGCCCTATTTCTCTTACATGTACGGCTTGTAAAATCTTAGAACATTTAATTTTGAAGCACATTACAACGCTTGTAGAAAACCACAATTTACTTATTCCCAATCAACATGGCTTCCGAAAAGGTTTGTCCACGACAACGCAATTAGTAGAAACTGTCCACGACCTAGCTATGACAATAGACGAAGGGGGGCAAATAGATATGGTATTCCTTGATTTCTCAAAAGCATTCGACCGGGTATCTCATTCTAAACTTCACTACAAGCTAGTTCACTTTCTTGGAAACGGATCAATAACTAATTGGATAAAAGTCTACTTAACTGATCGACATCAGTTTGTCTGTTTTGAAAACAGCCAGTCGGATTTAGCAGCAGTATTATCTGGCGTGCCACAAAGGTCAGTGTTCGCCCTAATTCTTTGCCTTCTCTTTATTAATGATCTGTGCAAGAATATTGATGCAACAGTACGTATGTTTGCGGATGATTGTGTGATGTACAAAGAAATCAATAGCTCTGCCGACCAAATACTGCTAAACAAATCCCTGCTGTACATACCGGAATGGTGTGACAACTGGCAGATGGCCCTCAACCTTGAGAAAACCGTCTGCATGACCGTCACAAGAAAGAAACAACCATTAAACTTCACTTATGGAATTGAACAGAAGTCCCTTACAAAAGTAGAGCAATTCAAGTATCTTGGTGTGATTATTAGCTCCGATCTACGATGGAACAAGCACGTGACACACATTGCTACAAAGGCACATTCCGCGCTTTATACCACAAGACGTTCCCTTCGACTTGCTTCACCTGAAACAAAACTGTTAGCCTACATTTCACTTGTCCGCTCAGTTATAGAATACGTTATTATTGCCTGGTTGCCCTACACTAAACAATATATTGATAGATTAGAAAGTGTTCAGCGAAAAGCTGTCCGCTTCATTTATAACAAATACAGTCGCCATGACTCTCCCTCACTGCTTTTACAAAAAGCCGGCCTATCTACAATTCACACACGAGCTAGACTGTTGCGGCTTAAGTTCTTGTTCCTCCTCTTGAATAACGACAAAAAACTTGATGAAACTAGATACCTGCTTACGCCTAATACACGTGTCACAAGAAGAAAACATGAAAAACATCTATCTGAATATAGATACCACAGTGATGCATTCAAATTTTCATACTTCCCGCATGTAATCCGTGAGTGGAATATGTTGCCTTCTGAAATTGTAAGCCAGCTCACTTCTGAAGCATTCGTGTCGAAGGTAGCAAACCACTTTCAAAACGGTTAACATTGTCACCATGTGTCATTTACCATGTTTCTTTCTATGAGAGTGAAAAGTTCCTTCCCTGCAGTCTTTTATTGTGTACTTTTTCATGCATATGTGAACCCAATCCTGTTACGGCCTCAAAGAGAGGCCAACAGTATGTAATAAATAAAATAAAATAAAATAAAATAAAGACGAAATTCTAGAAGCCCATGCACTGTGGGATGTGAGTACATGTTAAAGAGCCCCAGGTGCTCAAAATTTCTGGAGCCCTATACTACGATGTCCATCAGAGCCTTAGTTACTTTGGGATGTTAAACCCCCATAAACCATTAACCACATTTTTTTTTAAATACTGATTGTACTTTTCAGGTGGGCATTTCAAAAGGGATTGAGTTGCCACAGGCTGCCAGTCGGCAGCTGTCTTGCAACAGCAGCCGCCTTGTTTTCAATGCCACCAGTACTCTTTGGTCATCATCACATCCCTGAACGATGCCCAGTCGACGAGAGAAGGTGCGGGGGCCACACCTCCTTGCCGAGCCGATGGAGACACCGGTATGTATGGCGTTCTCAAACTCGGCGATGTTTCGGCTACGCAACAAGTGGCAAGAGTTTCAATATGAAACTGGGAGGTACATAATCAGTGGAGAATATCTCAAAATTTCGTGCACAGAGGCTGTTAAACTTTATAGTAACACCGCGTCATTCGTGCAAGCATTTTCCTCCAACGCGTCTCTCTTTAGCCTTAGCAACATTCATCTGATCCATTTTTTTTTCTTAAGCAGGTTCAGCCATCTTTGTTGTCTGCAAAATTCACACATAAGTTTTAAAAATTGACTAGAGATGTTTAGATGCCGTGCAGGAAATCTGCATTAAAGCACAAACTTGACGGCTTGTTCCTCCCGACTGCCTGAACGTGTGCGCCACGTGTTTAGCAGGTGTGTGCCTAGAGTGCAGATCTCGCCCACGAGGAATGCATTGATGAAGCCTTGAAAGTCGCAGCTGCCTCAGAACTGCTAACTTATCAACGACCCATTAATATTCAGAGAGTTAAAATCATTGCGCAATAAACTAACAGCAATGTTAAAAAATCCAAAGACGTACTGTATCAACATGTTCTACAACGACAAAATGTCCTGATCTGTTATAAGCTAGAGAAAGCTGAACACTCTTCTGCATCCTAATATGAAAAAAACTCTCCCCAGTGTTATCGAGCATGCAGGTAAAACATTTTGAGGGGGAGAGCATTGGTGGATACATTTAATTAACTTTTCGTGCTGTTAATTAAATGTATCCACCAATGCTCCCCCCCCCCCAAAAAAAAAATGTTTTACATGCATGCTCGATAATACTGGGGAGAGTTTTTTTCATATTAGGATGTAACGCCTTAGCTGACGATGCTGCTCGATCGGCTCACGACACAACCAACACTGTCCGCATACCACTGAAAAGAGCTGACGCAGCAACGCACCTTCATCTGCTCGCCCGAAACCTGACTGTAACGTCGTAGTCTGCCCCTGGAGGTTGGACACCCCGCTCGCACCAGTTCAACCTCTTGCTTCAACATCATATACGATTCGGCCTTCCCCGCGGTGATAACACACTGTTGTGCCGCCTGTGGCTGGGAGTGGCGTTCACAAACGCCTATTCCCATCTCATCGCAATGGCACATTCTACAGCGTGTGAACAGTGCGGTTGTGATGAAACGATCAGACACCTCCTCTGCTCTGTGACTGCCCTCGTTTAGAGCGAGAGCGCGGTTTCCTAATTGCTACTGTGTACCTCTTGGACTTCCGTCCTTTAACAGAGTCCAACGTTTTGGGGCCTTGGACACAACCTTCCTCACATAGGAAAGTGGTGAAAGCGCTTCTGAGATTTTTAAGGGAGTGCGCGCCCTCTGTCCCCGTGACATAGTGGTCGCTGGACACTTAGGAAACTCCTTTCATTGCTGCTCTTTTTCCTTTTTTTCCCCTTTGCTCCCCTCCCCAAGTGTAGGGTAGCCAACTGGGGATCGCCTGGTTAACCTCCCTCCCTTTCCGTCCTTTTCTTTCTCTCTCTCTTTCCTGCTTAAATGTGGTGAAAGTCTTGAGCCTGCTAGCACATCTGCACCTGACGATACCAGTTTGTACTCTTTTCTTTCTTTGCGCGAGAGACTGTGACGAAGTATTTTCATATAGTAATGTTACTAAAAACGGCAACTGAAAGATTTCAACAGAATTCAGATTGCACGTGTGAAGTATGTACTTAAATTCATCTGCCCTGTCTTAACGCACGTCTACAATCTAATGCCTTCAACTGGTGTATTTCGTGAAAAAATGCATGAAGCCCAAGTGGTGCCTAAATTTAAACAATGCGATAGAAGTAACCTTCACAACTACCGCTCTATTTCAATTTTACCTGTATTCTCATAAGGCATGGAGAAATTGATGCATACAAGGATGACAGCATAACTACATCAAAATAAATATGCAACATGATTTTCAGAATGGCTTCAGGCCGCATCGGTCTGCTGAAACAGCTCTTCTAACTCAAAGAAATAATCATTGAATCTTTTATGAAAAAGACGTTTGTGATAGGTATACAGGGTGTCCCAGCTAACTTGGACCAAGGTTTATAAAAAAAACTAAGCGTTCTTCAGAACTGAAATCGCGTGGTTGTTGTTAGGGTTTATCTAAAGCTACACTACCATTTTTTCGCTCCTCCTATTGATTAATTAGTCGAGATAAAGAAAGTAACTTTTTGAATATAGCTTGAAACGTTCACGCGTTCAGTGCCCTGCACTGAGAAAGAGGGATGAGGGAAAAGGAGAGAAGGGGCGAGCGGCACAGCCACAATTGGTCACTCAAAGACAGTCGCTCTCAGGAAGCAAAACAGTGCCTTGTAGGCCTTGAGGGCAGTCGAATGCTGTGGCCGCGGTCTCAGGATCTTATCCACCGCTGAATGCCGAGGATCAAGGCGGTCCATGGCCAACCCCGCGTACGTCTTTCGGTCACCAAAGCAGGGCAATCGCATAGGAGATGTTCAATTGTCTCCTCGCAGCCACAACTTCACAAGCAGGGCTATCAGTCATCCCAACCCGGAACGTGTACTGCTTTGTAAATGCAACACCGAACCATAGACGAAAAAGCAATAATGCTTCGCGACGTGGTGTACTGCGGAGACAACGGGAACGGGTCACTAACAAGACACACAATTAAGAATAACGGGATAAACTTAGGAAGCGGAAAAGCAAGCGGCCTAGATTTTTTTAAAATGCTGCCAAGGTTCTCTGAATGTGACCTCTTCAAGTTGTAAGCGTTCTTGATGTAATCTCTTTAACAACCTCGGAAATTTGTTTTGTAGTGTCTGCAAACCACACGTTGTTTTCGAAGTGCTCACTTTCTAGGGCTCAGTGTAATGTGTCTGGCGGGCAGTAGTGCTTTCCTGTAAGTTGGATAAACGGTTTTGAAAGGCAACACTTATTTTTTTTTAAGTGCTTCGCATAAAATGTAGTTGAACATTGTGATTACCCGGGTAACATTGTATTTTCAAAAAGGTGCGGTGTACAAGTGAAAATGGGCAAACATTCAAGTACACTAAATAAACTTTTCTGCAACCTGTGAAGTCTTTGCAAGGTTCGATGAACTGTGGTAGACCAGAATAAATGATAGCAGTACAGTCTCGAGGCAAACATTGAATTATAAATTCGCATCTTAATTATCGTAGAAGTATATGACAATTTCGATGTATTAACCCCATTACTTGTGGGAGCTTAATTTCTAGGTTTAACTCATAGGAATAATTTGACATAATTTCTTAAAAAATCAAGCCTAGGGTCTTAATACTGGAAGTAATTTCAATAGTGCTCCATTTAATGAGATAGATTTGCTGATTCGTAAACGTCTGTTTTTAGTTCCAGATAATGCAGCTTTTGTTTTGTTCGCATTAATCAGGAGATGATTTCTGCTCGTAAATTCGTATAGTTTTGCTAATCTTTATTTAAATTAGCGTCTTCGACAAGGTTATATTAAATGTCCGCACACTAAAATGCATATGATGATGATGCACTCGTGTGGTCTCTGTCCAGGGCTCTCCAGTAGTTCTTACACTCTAAAGAGTAAATGCGAATTGAGATGTTCTACAGCGCACTCCCTATTACAAAATAAGTACGCCAGAGAACAGCTTGCTCCCTTTGTACATTCAGTTAGGCGTATTCGTGTTTAGAGTGTAGGCCCACTTTCAGCTTTACTGCTTAATCTCCAGGAGTGTACAGCAGAAGGATTCCTCGTGCAGTAAATGCTCATGGTGATGATCTTAAACTGATGTCCTCATTTCCCATGCCTTAAGCTGCCCACGTTCAGGTTGGCCCTTTCGAACTTGTGCAAACCGATATTAGGGCGCGAAAAACGATACGGAGGCAGTTTGCGGCCTAGCATGAATCGGTAGAAGCCTGTGGAGAAATCCGCTTCGTGACATCGAAAAAGTGAACGCAACCGCACACAACGAAGACGAAAACCGATCACAAGTGCGGTTTCCCGCGTGAGGCCTGGGAGAATCACTTCGGTCTGAAATTCTAGGGAAATTTTTCTGGCATTTTTATATCTTAGAGTAAACAGCATTGGGCACTATTAATTGTGAGCTCGACAGTGTACAGCTATTTCAAGACGTTCAGCCCAGGAAGAGGTGTAGGTGAGGCTATATGGAAATGCTGATGAACTAAGTCGGGTACCGCGATAACTGGTGCTGTGATACGCTATGTATCAGAAACCGTTCGTCGGCACGGTGATGTTCACAATGCGCTTCGAATCCATAAGCTGCTTATCACCATTTTTTTTCCTGAAATTGTTCTTTGTTCTTTTGAAATACTTGTTTTCCGCTTAGTTTTTGCCGACAAAAGAAAATATCAGGGCGTTGCTTAAGAAAGCTTCTAACTCCAAAAGCCTATTATTAAAATTTGTGGAATGACTTAGGTGAAACAATCTGTGCAGATGTTCAACGGTAGGCTTGTAGAGACTGTATAGAGAGCATTTTCGCGAATAATGCGAACTCAGTGGCGATGAGCTGGCTTGACGTTGAAGCCATCGCTACCAGGAATTCGCGAAAGCGGCCTAGTTCACTTGTTTTACCACCAAGAATACCCGGTGGCAGCAAAGGCTCTATGTAAGAACGTGACCACTCGGCTTTCGTGCCACGCAAACGTGTATATGGACGCACTGGCGTGTAGCTCTGCAGGCTTAGGTGGGGAAACTTTTGCGAAAGTCACATTTGGACTTTGCAGTTCGTTTTGACAAATATAGTTCTGAACAATAGAAAGCTCTATTAAAGTTCAGGTTCTTTTCGCGGATCACTACTTCAGGGTGCGCGTCGATTCAGTGTTGGACGTGAAGCAGACAGCCAGAAGATGGACGAGCGATGGGACACGGACGAAAACA
Source organism: Amblyomma mixtum (assembly GCF_055824585.1). NCBI lineage: Eukaryota > Metazoa > Arthropoda > Arachnida > Ixodida > Ixodidae > Amblyomma > Amblyomma mixtum. Next base: position 186,058,021 of record NC_143021.1, read on the forward strand.
ATATAGAAAGAAATATACAAAGAAGAACCAGACGCTTTGGACAGAGCTTACTAAGCTGACTGACTGAATAAGTGGCCTTCGATCTCAATGCCTGCTCTTCATTGTTTCTCGAAAGCCGGGACGTCTCCACTTCCTTCGACGAAGCCTGACCGAGAACCAGATAACAGCACGCAACAAGCTCTTAAGTCAATTTATCCGAAACTTTTCGAAGCGGGTGGTTGTGCCTAGAAAGAGAGCAGTCGCCGCAGTACTACTTGATAGCAGCGTCTCCCTCCCGCTCTTTCTTCGAGAGGGCCGCGCGCGCCCTGCTTCCCCAAGTTAGCGGGGAGAGAAAGACCTGGGCCCTGCTCTGAGATGCGCCTATGGCTGCGCGTGGTTTGCAGAGCATTAAATTCGTCACCAAATTTACTATCAGTGACTCCAAGACCGCAATAAAGAATTTCTAGAAATCTCGTACCTCTACCGTCACCCTCCACATCCTACAATCTATCACGCACACTCCTCCTTCTCAGGGAATGGGCGGCCCACTCACACGCCCGAAGCGTTATTTATCCCTGCGGGGCCGAGCCCCTATCCCCACCATGGAGCGAGGTTAGCGAAAGACTGGTTGACCCCTTATCAGGACATCACCCTAAATTACCGACTTCGAGAGGTCCCTACACCGCGCGAAATCTCCTAGCGCCAGGTTCAAACCAACGCCTTCCCGAATCGTACAGTTCTCTCCTATATCCACCCTACCCTCTCCTCTCCCAACTGCACATTCTGTTGTGGCCACGCTACTCTATCCCACATCATGTAGACCTGCCCTATTAATCACTACCGAGGAGCAGCGAGAGACCGGGCTGCGCAGCTCGGAGATGGGCCTTCAGGTTGGACTCGTCCAACGGGCTGACTGGGTCGCCTTTGCGCATAAGCTCTTACCCACCCGGCGGCGTGGCTGACCTGCTGCGTTATAAGGAACTCCGGCCTTTCCACTCAGCTAAGAGTTTAATGTCTGCCAGTGTTTGTTCTCCTTCGGCGCATGCCCCGCGAAGTGTAATGGTCATACAGATGCTATTAAATTTTAATCTCCTGAAAAGAAAGCGATCAGAACTGTAGGTTATTCAGAAATTGGCGCCCAAATGTACTCAGAATTTTGGTCATTTCCATAGGCGCACATTGTTTAAACGTAGAATGATTCTGGAACAAACGATGGACGAGACATTGAGACGTGGCTGCGTTTAAGTTATACGGGGGTAAGCTATACAATCTAACCCGTGAGAAAAAACCTCGTCCGTTGTCTGTACGATCTGTTGTACCAAAATATACGACTTTTTCTAGTGAATCCGCAGAGGCTATAACGCCTAGGGGCGCTGCCAGTAGCGTCGCAAATTCCCGATAACGGCACTCTATTTCCTTTCTGTGAAAATTTTTTTCGCGTCAATTATTTTTTGCTGGCCACTTTTTTGTTTTGGTTTCTTCCAGTCCCTTGCTCATTTATCGCGAGCCCTTTTCTTTTTCATTGTAAAGATTATAAAGTGGTTATTTCGGCCATTGTTCGTATTACAGAATGCGTTGATCTTGATAAGTGTTTGAAGTGTTCATCGATAATTTCTTTATCTGTTTCCCTCTCAATTATAACCAATGTCTTTTCTTGTATTGGGTTTAATGACGCATAAACAGCTAAGGCTATTATGCTCCAAGCTCATATTACCTATGTATGCGTGTGTAAGCTAAACAAGTAAGTATGGGCATCAGTGTTGGTTGTTTTGTTAGGGCATTGTCATGAGGTCAAGGTTAAAGCGCTCGGCGTTTTCGAAGAAATGGCCTTCTTGGCCAGTGTACATTTGTTCCTCCCTTCTGGAAGCATTCAATGGTGTCTCGTGTACAGCGTCGCCGTTAAGCTGGATCACACTCCGAGTTTTTCTCTACTAAACCCATGCTTCTCTCAAAATGCAGGCAAGCCGAGGCCGGCTTGTGCCAAGCTCTCCCGCTGATCCCCGTGGGCCTCTCGTCGAGCTCATTTCGCGGCCCGTCGAACGAATGGCGGAGGCAAACCGGGTTCCATCTAATTCCACCACAGTGGAAAAAGGGCGGAGTGAGGTAAGTCAGATGATTCCAGTATCGGGCTACGCAGCTTAAGCGTCAGCCTTACTTGCCCCATTGTGAGAAAACCTGCCTTCTTGTGTGTGCATGTGTGTGTGTGATAACACTCGATGATGCGCTTAAAACAAGGTGATTAAATTTATGATCGGTCACGCGAGGTTGCTGGGAAAGAGTTACCAAGATCGCACAAGTCCCACGGGCGGCAGCACCTTCAATCTGAAGGCAGTGACGCTGCGCTTGACCGCTGCTCCACTGCGCCATGAGGGCTCTTAGGAATCTGTACTCTCATATACGGGCATTAACCCATCAGCTATCACGCCATGCCCTTAAGGTGGAGCGCGGACCGCAGTACGGTGCCGACGGCCTTCACAAGTTTAGGGCGCCACCAGGACGGCTGCGGCGGCTGCGTAGAGCAATGCTGAGGCAGAATTGCCGGCTGCGTGGCATCGGGTTACATCACGTCGAAGCGCGCGGGGCGACCGCGTTCATAAATTGACCGGGAAGGCTTGGGCCTTCTCACACGTAAGCAGCCTTAAGTGTGCCTGTCGGGTTTTTATGGCTGTTTACCAGCGCCCTGCTTCGAGATCTTCGTACTACGGCGTTACGCTAATGGAAATGGCGGCTGTTATTTTTTGATTTTTTGGGGGGGTTTTAGAAATAAGTAAAAAATTTAGGCAAAAAACGCTATAATGTTTTAGACCGCAATATCCTCAAAGCAGAAGTGAACACAATATTCACACAGAACATTGTAGTTGTGTAGGAAAAAGGCCCAAAACGACAGAAATTAAAACAAACACGTCCTTGAAATGAGAACCTGGTTATTCAGTGAAAATTGTTCGAAAAGAAAGGAAAAGCTTTATTGTGGATAAACACGGAACAGACAATAATTATTTAATGAGAGTGACAAACTACGGAAGCACCAATAATTTTCCTGATGGCAAAGTTGTTCGCAGAGTTATTATGTCCAAGACTGCCGAGGATAATAACATTGTCACGGAATGGAAGACCACCAAGTTGGCACTGGCGCGGCACGGACGCTCGCGCCAGGGCCGCCGATATTAAATCATTCTTTCGCCATATGTCGTGTAGCCCTGTCTTCCTCCGCTTGCCGTCACGTAACAATATGTGTTGAAAGGAGATGTTTGCCTGCGAAGGTGGTGGAGCCTTTTGGTTGGTAATAGTGATGGCTGAATATGGTCGTCACAAATAATGAAACCTACAATTATATGAGTGATAAAAAATATTTTGTGCTGAATTACTTTTGTGTTGCTCGATATCTGAATATGTTATTTTTGTTTTTCCCTGCCGAAGAGTGATGGTGGAGATGAAGATAATGACCTGAACAGTGTCCTAATTTGTTCGAGCAGCTTAGTGAGCGTTTTGGTGAATGAGTCCGAACAATGAAGGCACACTTATCCTAAGCATCATCTCACTCATCTGTTATTTGCTAAAAGCTTGAAAGGCCAGACTATGTTTAATCTCACGTGTTACTGGGCCTGCTTTACGACGAGACGAAGCACAGACAAATAAATGCATAAACGGTATGATCAACTCAAAAGCTTCCGGATACTGTGCGGACACAATTTTCTGGAGCCAGTTCAATTTCCAGCTCGAAAGCGTATGTGAGCCGCTGACGACGACGCTCCATATAGCGCTGCATCCAAATAAGAGCACGTTATCTCAGCGTTCTTTTTCAATTGGCTGTGTCTGTGTGTGGAGTCTTCACGCTCTGCGCAGCTCTTCATATGCAGGAAGTCGGTACACTGAACAGGAGGTATGCGTGTTGCCGCTTTGCCAACCATTAGAGCGCCCCTCGGAGATGCGCTTTTTCACCGGCTCTAGACTTCACTTCTTCCCGTACCCCGAGACGTGACTTCATGAGCGCGCTTATCGACACATTTGCTTTGGTGTGCCGTTACAGGTGCAGAGGAAGATCATAACCCGAATGCAGACACCGTCTCCCACACATCGCTCAGTGGGAGGTGCCATTGTGCGGCCTGTGCAAAGGAGCATCAGCCTTTCCGTGCTGCAGACCGGCAAGGTGGGCGGTGCTGCATGTCCGCGTACGTCGTTCGCGACTTCGACTAGTCTTCGCTTTGGAAGAACCGGGACGAACAGTATAGTTAAACCTGGATATAACCACTCTTTTATTTACCACAAACGACGTTCTCTGCAAGTGGCATGTACGATCGAAGCAGTTTTACAGAAGTCGACTGAACAATTCGTCCGACCACCAACTAACAGGGCAAAGCGAGGGAGTATTTTCATGCTAGTGGTGTCCAGGGCGCCAGTAACGAAGTAACTGCAGAAGATACGTTTCATTGTGTGCTGCAGTCAATTGAATACCGCTGGGATTTTGCCGTGCCACGCACGTTTGCGTTTTTGTTTATGCTCGCTGTGACATTAAATGTAACTCTACAGACCCGCTGCTAGTAACGTGTGCTCCAACCAAACGACGGAACTGCGAAACCTCCACTGTTTAATATACGTAGGTGACGTGCGTACTAGCTTTATGCATTGACATTCGGCGTCAGTCAGTTGAAGTTGAAGCTGTAGGGAGAAAAAAAATGCTGTATGGATTGTCTGAATCACAAGGGGGCATAGGTCCTCCTGGGGGCATTGCTCCTCCTTTGGGTCGTCCGTAAGGCACTGCATACCTTTATTAGGAAAGGCGAGGTCTTGTAAACTTGTCCACATGGCTGTACTTGAATCTCCTTGTCGTTCGATTTTATAGAGTCTCAATCTGAGCTATTTAAGCAGCGTTTGCTTAGGGCCTACTTGGTTCATGATTTCACCGCGGAATACTTATTAGCGCAGCACTTAAGGGAACAAGATAGGCGTCGAAATTCCCAACTGTTTAGAAACAAGGCGCGTACATATATACAATAATGCAGTCATTCGTTATATAATAACCTTCACAATCTTACGTCTATATCGCCAAGAAATATTGTTTTCGTTTCACGCACACTAAGGTGTCGCTGATGCACACATCATCAACCTTTTTAGCTGATAAAAAAATGCTTCCAGTTATCGCTTGTTCCCTTTATGTGCTGCGCTAAAACATATTCAGGCTTAAGAATTCCAGCTCTTTCCATTTTGTAATTTTCCTTGGGCAGAGGCGTGTGCGGATGTGAGCGGGTAGATAAGTGTTGTTTGCGTAGTTGTGCATCTGTAATCAGTGCATGTTGAAAGGGCACGATGCTTTGTAATACCAAATATCTGCATGAGCATACGTGCCTGAAATGTTATTTATCAACAGTGTGCTGTAAGTTTCTCTCGCAGTGATTACCTAAGTATGCTTCTTTAGGCGTGCGAGTCTGTACACAAATGTTCAAAATATGGTAGTGACTGTTTATTTCCATCAAGCGAAGCGCAGTCATACTGCAGCAAAGGAAATGTATATAGCTGCCACGTTTTTTTATGTGTAGCATTTGCGCATTCAATTTCTAAGTGGGCAAAGATTTCGAGACGAACGACCCGGTCGGAAATTTCGTCACCTGTTCCTCATTCCTGGAAGAGTGCAACTGTGCGGCATTTGTACCTATCCGCCCATTAATCGGATCCCCCATTGAGTTGGCATTTGTGAAAATCATTCTTCACTCCAGGCGGTGGCGAACCAACCTCGGCAGCTGCCCAGCCCCGCAGTCGTCGGCCGACAACCACTTGGGCCAGGCCCTGCGAGAGACGGGGGCCGCATCAGGCAGCACACGAGAAGGGTGAGCCCTTTCACCGCACCACACGGAGGTAGAGCACCAGCCGAATAACCAACGATCGCAGTGTCGTGCTACATGTATTTCTCTTCCTCATTATTCCTCTCTCTTTTAGCAGTGCCCTGCTTTGCGGCCTTCATGCTATGGCACTTCCCTGTCGGAATGGCAGCAATTATTAGTGCGATAGCATTTATAGTGGGCATTCCCGGCGTTTAGCATTATCAAATGCCTTTTAAAGTTTATGTATACAGGGTGTCCCAGCTAAATTGGACCAAGGTTCGTAAAAAAGCTAAGATTTCTTCAGAACTGAAATCACGTGGATGTTGTTGGGGTTTATGTAAAGTTACAGTACCATTTTTTTCGCTCCTTCTGTTTGAATAATTAGTCGAGCTAAATAACTTTTTAAATCTAGCTTGAATCGTTCAGACGTCAATAGGAAAGTTGTGGAGCTCCACAAATATTGTCGAACCCAGGCACCACTTCCAACGAGATAGACTTCACGTTGCATTTTTTCTTCGGGAATGACGAAAGCCCGCGGATTTAAAAAATATACCACGTGACAGCGCACTCCCTGCGCCGGATGTGCCGGGATTACAGCGCTCTCATCCTTGCTTTCTAATGGTGTCTTCGACTGGTCGCTCCCACGATCCGGTTCGAATTTGGCAAAGTGAGAGCCGCTCCAGCTCCGAGCGCATAGCGAGACCAGTCAAGCCGAATGGTCAGCAAGCTTTCAGAGCGAAAGGGCAGGAAGCAGAAAAAGGACGTAACTTCCGTAATGGCGTACCCAACGTAATGATTCGTCTTTTTTTCGACATTTCGCCTCACAGAGCCACACAGCAGGGACGTTTTAAATGCGTCTAATACCTAAGCGCCTAAACTTGCTTGAACGGATGCGTAAAAACCGACGCGTTAGGCCTCGCCAGACCGGTCGTGGTGTGCCCTGGCTACCCTGGCTTCGCATCCGTCTCCGCCATGGAGGAAGGATGGTCTCCGCGAAACTAGCGAAACGGCGGAAGTGGCTCTGTCACGTGAACATATCTCGGGGCCGCTCCGACTTTTTTCTCGGAGCGCCTCAGAGCGCTCTGAGCTGGAGGCGGGTGCTCTGAAAGAACCAGCCGAATGTAGTCAGAGCGCTTGATTTTGACCAGCCGAACGTGCGGCTGCATCTCAGAGCGCTCTAGAGCGATCTGAAACGACCAGTCGAAGACACCATAAAAAACACTCGCTTCGCACGTTTCGTGCTGACCAAGACAGGGCTTCGCGTTGTGCATGATTCCAAGATAAGCGCCAGAGGGTTCGGGCGGCAATAGAAAAAAAGCGCGGCTCCTGTTTTTCAGCGTAATTCACACGACGTTATCAGGCTTGTTATATACATCTTTCCTTGTTGGGATCTTGCTCCCAAATTCAAACTTATGACTTTGCTATCGTTCCTCCGCATGCATTCTGCTAATCTGAGAGTGCATTTATCGCCGCAGAAACGGTAGCCGTGCTTTCTTTCAACTGCCGCCCGTACCCACTGGCGCTTATTTTGGAACCAAACACAACGCGAAGCTCTGTCTTGGGCGGCACGAAAGGCGCGAAGCGAGTGATGTTTTTCGCAAAGCACGGATGAGAGCGCTGTAATCGCGGCGCATCCGGGCGCACGGAGCGCGCTGTAACGTGGCATTTTTTTTTAACTCCGCGGCTTCGTTTTCCCCAATAAAAACGGCCACGCTAAGTGTATCTCTTTGCAAGTGCCTGGGTCGGACAGTAATTGTGGAGCTCCACAACTTTCCTTTTGACTCCTGAACGTTTCAAGCTATATTTAGAAAGTTAATTTATATCGAGTAATTATTCAAATAGAACGCGCGAAAAAAATGGTACTGTACAACAACATCCCTAACAACATCCACGTGATTTTAGTTCTGAAGAACGCTGTTTTTTTTATAAATCTTGGTCCAAGGCAGCTGGGACACGCTGTACACATAAGGCATTTGATTCAGTCAATCACAATATTCTCCTTTCCAAGATTCACACTGACAGTTTCCGTGGGAGTACGCAAGCCTTGCTGAAATTATATTTCCAATATATAAAGCAATATGCAGAACTAAATAATGTGAAGTCATCTACACCTCACATTAACTCCGGGGTACCACAGGGGAGCTTTGTAGTACCGCTTATATTTTCCATTTACATAAACGACGTAATCCGCTACACAATCAATGTGCAGTTTGTATCACATCTGTTTTGAATACAGGTAGTTGTGAATGTGGCATCGAACTTTGTGCAAATAAAGTGTTGGCCGACATTCACACACGAGTTGATGCAAATCATCTTGGGATAAATCCAAATAAAACAAAGATTGTGCTATACTTGGCGAAAGGAAAACACATTTCTGAGCCACTTGATATACAGTTAATATACAGTTAGGCCCCAATATATTGCAAAGAGTTGATTCTGTAAAGGTCCTTGGTGTCAACTTTCAGTGCCCTTAGGATGGAGTAAGCACATTGAACATCTTTGTTCTAAAGTTAGCTCTCCTTGCTCAGAAAGAATTCATACTAAAACATTTTGAATCCAAAAACATGGTACTTGGTTTATTTTTAGATTTTTCAAAGGCGTTTGACCTTGTTAATCACTCTGTGCTGCTTAAAAAATTAGACCACTACGGTATTAGAGGCATAGCCCATATGCTGATTTCCTCATACTTGCGACATAGATCTCAGTTTGTTAGTATTGCCGGTGAATGCTCCCAGTTGAAAGCGGTAGCTTCTGGCGTTCCGCAAGGGAGCATTTTGGGTCCGTTTCTTTTTGTTCTTTATATTAATGATATTGTTCGCATCGATAGCACTGCTAAGTACATAATTTATGCAGATGACACTACTCTGTTTTTTTCGGGTACTTCAACGGCTGATCTCACAAATCGAGCTAATAAAACCTTAAAAGAAATAAATACTTGGACTGCTGATAATCACTTAAGAATTAACGTTAGTAAAACTGCAGCCGTCATGTTCCACCCACGTCACAAACACTTTGAACTTCCTCTAATTGAATTAAACAATACCAGAATAGAATTTGTGCAGTCTGTGAAAACTCTGGGCGTTTACTTTGCAGCAGATATGTCGTGGAATGACCATATTAATTACGTCGTTCAGAAACTTTCCAGAACAGTTGGTATCATGCGCCGCCATTGCTTTAATTTTCCTACGTCAGTCAACATGTTACTTTATCACTCTTTGTTCTCTTCCATAGCCAGCTACGGATGTATGGTGTGGGCAACAACAACAGCTGAAAATATTAACAAACTCACTGTCTTACAAAAACGTATTATACGCATTGCATGTAAAGTGCCGTATTTCTTCCACACTGCGAGCCTTTTCCACCGACACAACGTTATTCCAATGAAATCCATGTATAACTATAGGCTGTGCTATAAATATAAACTCGCCATAATGAAAAATGATGACTTCTTACTTACACTTGCTAGGTTAGAGCAAAGCAGAACTGTGTATGATACCCGCGCAGCAGAGCCTTGGAATGTTAAGAAATGCCGTACAAACTATGGCAAACAAATGTTGCAGCATACCTTACCGACACTTCTGAACCAGTTGTACTGCCACAAGAATCTTGATGTCTCCAATATTTCTCTGAAAGAATTGCCCCAAATATTCGTGTAGTTCTTTTTTTTCTTGCTATTACCATTTTGAGTGCACCTGTCAGTTCTGCTGTCCTTTATTTTCTCCTCCCTGTGTTTGCCTTTATAGTCTCTTTGACCTAATATAGTTTTTTTCTTTTACAAGCAGAATGTACTACTTACTGAACGTACATGTGTCATTCTATGTACAGAACATACGAGTTTTTTCTTACTATTTGTTTGATGTCCTATTCCGCTGCCGTCAATGCTGCACTGTAAGAGGAAGCCAGGACCTCTCAAGCTGTCTATACAGCTTTTTCCCTGGCTGTCCTCGCAACACCTAGTTGCGGAAATAAACCTTCAAAACTTAAAGTAGTGTACGGGTCTTATGCAGAATCAAAAGCATACTTCCCGAAAAATTCAAAATCATGCTGTACAATTCCCTAGTTTTGTCTTGACCCCCATATTGTTACCTGGTTTGGGGCACTACTGGTGACACGAATTGGTCTAATCTGCACTTACTCAAGAAAAAAGCTTTGAGATGTTTAGCAAATAGTCCTGACCTTTATACTTCCAATGATCTTTTTTTGCTATATATGATATTTCTCCCAATTTTAAAATCTATAGATACATGTTGCTGGCATCCTTCAAGTCCTCGGTTAAAACCAGCGATAACATCTTAGAGGCTGAAAAAGAATGAATATTGTCGCCAGACCCGTCATGGTGAAACGTGGAATGTGCCCATGCCACGAGAAAACTACTGGAAGGAATCATTATTATACAAGCTTCCCTCGTCTTAAATCGGTTGCTGCAAGAGTTGTTTGATCCTTTTTGTAATCGGAATTCCATGATTAATTTTTTTTGACATCTTTACCTATGTGAAGTGTGTAGTAGATTTTAGTCGCTCCCACATAATTGTTTTCAGTGACAACTGTTTGTACATGCCCAGTCACTTTCATTTTGAATGCCTGCTGCGTCCTCAATAATTGCTTACAATCTTGGCAATACTTTTGTGTTCCCTTTCTTTTTTTTCCTGTGAAATATTTGTGCCAAAACCATATCTGTATGAATGCCAATTTATAAGGGGGCAGGACTTGTGTCAAGCCGTTGCCACAGCTTTTTGTCCTGTGTCGTCCTCTGAAAAAAAGAAATAAAAGAATTTAAAAAGAAACTTAAAAAATTCCTCACACTATCTAATGCTTTGGATTCCCTGCCTTGTCTGCGCTTTCGCTGCCGCACACCACTGGTCACTTTATCGGCGCATTGTGTGATAAGTCAATTTAGCATCGTGAATTTTCTCAGAACACGCGTGCGATAGCCGTATTTTCTGTACTTACTGCCTTTTTTTTGTTTCCTGAACACTGTGGGCACATCTACAGTGCTGCGAGGAACCGCGTCTCAGTGTGCCGTTGTGTCAGTGCGTTCCTGCAGCGCCATGCCTGATATTCATCATTCCTTCTCTGCAGGTGTCACCAGCCGCTATTCGAGGCCCTTTAGAAAGCCACCGTCACGTCACGCGCAGGCACAACCAGCTGTCGCACTGGGCTCTGCAGTGTGCATACATAGCCCGTGAGTAGTGCGCCAGGCGCACTATAGCCTTTGATCAACTGCACGATTAGAGCTATCCTGCGATGAGTTTCATCACGCAGCTTCTTTCACCTCCAGTAGAACCTCCGCACCTGTCCTGCCCCCGCCTTCTGGGGTGCTTCCCGCCTACTACTTCCTTGAATACACTTCTGCAATCTACCTTCACTCTCCAGAGATGCCATACAACAACCACTGTCCCTACTCAACCCTCCAAAAGCCCCACCCAACATTAATCCACCTACTTACACCTTCCACAAGATCTTCACCAGTTAGAAACTCATGCCGCAAAGGGAGAAAGAAGCACATGATGGTAAAATGAAGTTCAAAGACTCAGTGGGAAATCCAGCTGCCCATCGTGGAGCACCGCCTGCAAGCCAACTCCGCATCCTGCCTTCACCCACCTCCACCAATACCCGTACGCCATCTACCAGCATCATTCACCCTCGAGCAAATTTTGCTCGTTCGTGCAGCCACGCCTTTGAATAAGGAATTATTTACCGTAAAAACACCAACGTAGGCATACAGGGCAACAGCTGTTGCGCCTTTCATTCATTTGATTTCACGACTGTCCTGTCGAGTTTCTCTACGTCGAACCCGAGACAGAGTCTAGAAGCGCCGCTCTACGCAGCTTTGAAGTGGGACATTTTAAAGCCCTTGCAAACACCGCTGCATATGGCTGACTAGATACATTGAATAACGCCATCTGCTGATACATATAGATACATTGATACTGTGACAGCTTATAAGTATTATTAAATAGTGCTGTATTTGTGAATGCATTCATTATGATTAAAGTTCGGCGCAGTACCATCAAGTTTTGCTCTAACAATGACCTTTTCTGTAGCTGAGCGCAACTTTCCAGAAAATGTCGATGCACGGTAATTTTTCATTTTCCCTCCATCCAAATTCAGCAGTGGCTGCAGCGGTCGTAATTGAGCTCTAGAACTCAAGCTGAGCATCAGAATGGCACAGGCCCTGAGCAATTGAGACCCTTTGTATATTCTGTGTGAATTCTGAGTGGATTCTGTGCGTACATTCTTTGTGAAATACTGCAAATAATTATCTGAGCACCATAACCAAGTTTTCTTTCCATCACCCATCGGCTACCTCACGTCTGTCGAGGTACGCATTATCGTCTTAATTGCGAGGCCATCCACTGACCTCCCTGTGCATGTTTTTTACAGCCTTCATTATCACACGAAGACTATCACACGCAAGTGCATACGCTGACTGCCTTCCGAAGTGCCCCACCGTTTGACGTAGTTTGTTCTTGGCAACATGGTCACTCACGTTGGCCAGTTTAGCATCGGCCTCTTTAACTCCTCGAGGCCACAAGCATACGGGGAAATTTCATGTGCCTCGTGACATCAGCAACAGTGGAGCCATGCAGTTGGCTGCAAGTATTGGCACTGCGTGCACTGCACGAATTGCCTGCATTGCCATTTGGATATATTTCATCAGGATTTTTGTGTGCTGCCGGTCATGACTGCGTGCACCTATTCTAACTGTACGTGAGAGAGTACGTGCTCTTTGTACGCGTTCGTTAGTTTCTTTCACAGAGAAGGAACTCCGGTAAAACTTGACTGATTTAATTGGCCGAACGGTAAAACAAGAAAACTTTACAGAACAGATTGGAAGCACGGCCTTTCCATTGAGCGTCTCGCAAACCACTGTCTTTTGATGCCGGGCCGAGTCCTCCTTTCTTTCTCCCTCTTCTGCCGCCGCTCCCGCCTCTCCGGCATTGGACAGTCAGAGTTCCCGGAAAACGGCGACAGGCAACCGCGCTGCCCCACCTCACAGCCCGCCGCCCGGTTCAGGGATGGTCGCGGGGGGACGGCCGCGGGAACCCCTTTCAGGTGCCTGCCGCTTGTGCGGCTCGCGCGGACACACTCACAGACGCACACACGCGCGCACACAGATGCACAAGAGTCCCTGGCCGAGGAAATTGCGTGTCGAAAGGCGCCGCATTTTGTCTCCCTTTTCGTCCCCGATACACTCCCCCCGAAATGACGAAGTCATTTGCTAACCTGGGTGTTCCAGAGGGTATATTAATTGAATAGGTGAAGTGCGTTTCCAGATTCAGCGCAGAGGCTCATGGGTAAGTCGTCTGCTACCCCTACTTCCGGTTCCAAATTTCTCCCTCTACTCGCTTGCTTCACGGCAGTCACTGTGCAACACTGCAACACCGCTGATTATATTGCATCGTCGCAAGACCAACTAGACGTCAACTCTGTTCTGCTTCGTAGCGTGTCTTCGCATGAAGTGCAACCGAAATAGTGCAAACGGTAGGAGGCTCTCTATGCGTATGCAGTGCGATGTGTTCAGACGCGCTGTGTGCGCGGTTGTATGCATGGATAGTCTGCTAGCCCACTGACAGCTTTTACACGCTTTGAGGCAAATACATCTATCGTTTGCTAAACTGTGCAAGCTCAGCCTTCGCTGTCTTTGTGGTGCAGCAAAAAAAAATAATATCTAATGACCAACGCGTTAATAGTTCAATCGCGCACGCAGCCGACTGCCGTGCATCACCCTTGCCCATCATGTTTCATCCTGGTTTGATCATTCCCACAAAGTGCAACCCATCTTCGCACGAACACTGAAATATCAAACATCACACTTACTATTATCTATCGCAGAGTGGAACTCGTTACCGGCTGACATAGTTGCTGAAACTTAGTTATCACATTTCTAAACAAAACTTACAGCGCACCTTGGCCTACAAAACTCACCGTGATATTTTCAGTATCGTCGAAGCATTAAGTCTTATACGCTCAACGTATGCATCTTTCAGTGACTGCAGTGCTGTGTACTTGCAATTTGTATATATAGTTATTCTTTGCATTTGTTAACTACTGTGTGCCAATAATCTGTATTGTGTGTTCATGCCATCCCCCCTCCCATACGTAAATGACCACTTGGGCCTTTAGGGTATATAAATAAATTAAAAAAATACGGAGAACAGCCAGCTGGCCTACGCTGGCAATACTATAACCACGGGAAAACACGCGTACCTTTCGTTATTGTTAATTTCTGCGCTCAGGACGCGTTCATACGGAGCACGCGCTGATCTTACCGTGATGCCGTGCAATGCGCAATGTCGCAGCACAAACAGATTAGCGAATAAACGATGCCCGAATGCACGGTAATTGCTTTGCAGAAGGCATTGCGTGGGATATATTTCGAACCGGAAGTAGCTGGCAGACGATTTTTTTCATGGTTGCTTGCATTCACTTCGGAAACTTCGGGCGCCGAAGTTTTGTTCCCCCCGGCATTCGGACCTCAAAAAATCTTGCCCTGTTGCCTCTTCCAGTGAAAGCCCTTTCAATTACTCCAAGCTTCCACAATTGGCGCGGCTGCAGAGTTTCTTTTAAGAGGACCACGTCGTCAATGTCAACTCGTTTTCTACTTTGAACGCCTTTGGAATGTGTCAGCTGCAACTCCTTCAAACACTCAGAGCAACAGCGCTTCCAAACCCTCTCCAACGCTTTACCACGAGTCGAGATCATATGTCCCAGGTGGTTACATGTCAGTGCAGCGATTTCCTTTCGTTGCAGCGCCGGTAGAGAGGTCAGTCATCGTCCATTCAGAAGCATAGCGGGGCAAAGCGGCTCAGGTTCATGTGGCTCTGTATAAGCATGAGTAAGTGGGCGGGAATTCAGTACAGCTTCCACTTCGGTCAGAGTAGTTGGCAGTTCCTCGAGAGTTAGGTAGCCATTTCCGAGAGTCTTCTACGAGGCTAGTTTCGTCAGTCCGACAAGCCGCTCGTAGAAGCCAACCCACCAGGGTCCGCGTTCCACAATGAATTTCCACTGAACCCAAGAGCTTACAATGTACTCTTGCACCTGGTCACTTCGCATTGCATCCCAGAGGCGCCCCAAATCCTTGTTCACTTTCTTGAATGTGAGGGCGTTGCCACCGTAGATGGTGTTCGGCAGTCCTCAGCTGGCGGTGAATCTCCGAATGCGAGGAGTGAGCCCTGTCATGACCGGGATGTAAACCAGCCGAAGAGATATTAAGGCGCAGATTTCATCGACCGGGATGATCACGGTGGCGGCCACAGTAGCGGCAATTTCGACGGGTCGTTTGACCCCACGATGACCCCACGCTCGGCTCGGTGTCAACGACGTTCGAGAAGCAACCGACGACAGGGGAAGAAAGGGTGCCCCTCGTCTGAAAAAAACCCGGAACGAATCAGAAGAAGCCAGCGCAGCTGCGGCTGCGACGTCATCATGCCACACCTGTGTTCGATGGACGCGAGCTGCCAACAGTAAGGTTGCCTCGCAGTGCGACAGAGATGTGGACTTACGTTTCCTCCTCGCCAGTTCCCACGGGTAGACTCTACAACAGGTGTCTTCGTTGGCTGTGTTTTGTAGTGCCGATCTTTTGTGTCACGATGAATTGCCGCCTGGGGAAAGGGCGGAGCCTTGGGCTATTTAACCTGCGCCCAAAGTGAGCACAAACGCTCTGGGCCCTGGGAAAAATGCTCATCCAGTCGCTCGACGTCATGAACTATTAATTGTTGTTTCTTGGCTCTTTTACTTCATTGTAGATAAGTGTCTTAGTTTCTTGCCATTAAACCTGCTTGTTTTCGCAATCCCAACCTTTGAAGCTTCAGACCGTTTCCTCATCCCGGACGAGCCCCCTTGGTGTTGCAACAACTGGCCCCGCTACCTCGAGCCGTAACAGCCCGCCGACATATCGCTGACCAGTTCCAGATGGATGACTCGAGTGACCGCGCAGGTGAACAGCGCTATATAGCACTTGATTGCAGTGGTTCCCTTGACAAAAAGTGGCCCGGCGAAATCAACGCCGGTCACCTGAAAAGGTTGGGCCTCTGTTATTCGGTCTTTCGGTAGTGGTGCAGTCAGTTGATTTGCTGGTTGTGCGTTAAATCTTTGGCACATTACACATTCTTTTAGAGTCCTTTTCACCACATGCCTCGCTCCGATCACCCAATACTTTTCCCTGAGCAGAGTTAATGTGTAGCGTATCCCTCCGTGCAATACGTTGCGGTGGCAGTAGAGGGCAAGCAGCTTCGCTAGGTGGCTCTGCTTAGGTATCACGACCGGATGCTTAGCGTCATGATTCAGGTGACTACGTTGTAGCCGTCCACCAATCCTCAAGATTCCCTTGTCGCCCACCACAAGTGAAGCATTTCTTAGTGAAGAGTCGACGGGGACAGCCTGCTAGTTCTGAATGCTTTTCAACTCTCTGTGAAAGCCCTCCCTCTGCTCGTTGCGGATCCAAAATATTTCAGCCTGATCCAGTTCATCATCGGTAAGAGCTCTGACTTCGTCGTTGCGTCGTCTCACCCTTGAGACGAATCCAAGCACCCAAGCTGTGACTCTGATCAGTCTTATGAAGGAGCTGTAGCGCTGAATGTCCATTAATGCAGGGGAAGGCACGTGAGATGACATGGCTGGCAACGCCTTCATTGGATGTTTTCGCTCCAGTTCCGCATCGGTGAACGTGTTCTGCACCAGTGCATGTGTGCACTCGCCGTCATGCTTGCGGAGCCACTGGCGCCCTGTCCACCACACGTCACTGGCCGCAAGGCGAGAAACGGCAACGCCGCGCGTCAGGAGGTCCGCGGGATTCTCTTTTCCCGGGCAGTGCCTCCATTCATAGCCGTCAATGACGCACTGGATCTCGCAGACACGGTTTCGCACAAACTGCTGCGAGCGTACCGCGTCTCCGGGATCGCGGAGTCGGTCCACAAAATTACGCGATCCGGGTGCTGCCCGAGAGTGCTTAGTAGGTATCTGCATAGTCAAGCGGGGAGCAAACATGCCATGAGTTCCAGCCTCGCTAGAGCGAGTTCTTTCAGAGGAGCCACCCTCGATTTGCTCACTACCATGGAAGTTACGCCGTCTTCGGAGGCGGTGGTGAGGTATGCGACCGCCCCGTAAGCCGCGGGACTGGCGTCTACAAAGATATGTAGTTCCGTCTTTGCTGCTTGCCCGCCGACATCCGCTCCATAGTACCGCGGCACCTGTATCTCAGGGAGATGTTTTAATTCGCCGTACAATGTGATACTTTTCGGCTATATCACTTGGTAGTGGACAATCCCAATCCAGGTTTTGTCGCCAGATTCTGAAACAAGAGCTTGGTTTGGTTTGGTTTGGTTTATGGGGTTTAACGTCCCAAAGCGACTCAGGCTATGAGAGAAGACGTAGTGAAGGGCTCCGGAAATTTCGACCACCTGGGGTTCTTTAACGTGCAGTGACATCGCACAGTACACGGGCCTCTAGAATTTCTCCACCAAAGAAATTCTGCCGCCGCGGCCGGCATCGAACCCGCGTCTTTTGGGTCAGCAGCCGAGCACCATAACCACTAAGCATGGCCCGCACAATAAAGGGCGACAGCCATCCCAGTGGGTCATAAATCCGTGCCGTTGTTTGTAGCATGGATCGTTTGGTGTATGATTTATCAGCGTTGTCTGCAACGCACGGTGCAAAGGTCAGGCGATCCAAAATGCGGTCCCATGTCAGCCCTAATACCTTGAGTGCACCAGACATAAATCTCAGGGGCTTCGTTTCGTTAGATTCTTGCCAAATAGCTTTCGCAGCCTCTCGTTATTCGATGACCATTTGTGCAGCTTCATCGAGGCGGCGAGGAAGATTGCGTTGGCTTCGGTGTATATCTTCACGGCCTCCTCTTCCTCGTCTGCACCAGTTAGGAGGTCATTTACATAAAGGCCTCGCTGAAGCTGGATCACGGCCTCGCACGATTTCAGGTGGTGCTGAAGCGTAGCGGAGAGTAAAAATGGACTCGCGGTGGTTCCAAACGGAACTCGCTACAAGCGCCACGTTTCAATAGGATGCAACGGAGAACCGGGCTGAGGGGTCTCTCGGAACGAAAAAAATCGCAGGGCGTCTCTGTCTTGCTCTCGAATTCCAATTTGCAGAAAGGCCTGTTGACTGTCTGCGCCAAGTGCAACACTGTACTTGAGGAAATTAAGGAGCCAAACGAGGTCCGCTGTTTGGTTGTGCCCAGTCTCTAGGTTGTCATTGAGACTCTTGGAATTTTCCAGTATGAGCAAGCATCAAATCGACCCTCAGTTTTCGGGAATCGTGAATGGCAGCTTCATGAGGCATGTGGTAAACGCAGTCGTTGTGGCTGACCTCGTCTTCGACCCGTTCTGCCATGTCGGAGATGCCGTACTGCCTAATGGTCGTGTCGTACTCTTGGAGCAGGTCAGGAGCCCTTTGAGCCGGTGCGCCACCTGATCGAGTCGCTTCAGTGCAATTTCCCTGTTGTCCTCGAGTGAAATCTCGGATTTCCAGGGCAACGCAACTTAATAAGGACTACCGACTCGCTTGATGTTGTCCTCAAAAAACTCCAAAGCCTCACATGATTTCTCGGTGTCATCGATCTCATTCACCCCAATTAATTCCAAGGTCCGAAATTTGGTCGGAATGTATGTCGCTTCCCTCTCAATTACTGAGGTTCGCAGTGCCACGGTCTGGAGGCAGTTTGTCTCCTCGGCACCGTCCTCAACAGGCCCTTGAACAGTCCATCCAGCTGATGGTTCCATCGCGCTCAGTCGTTTCCCAGGTTTCACGGATATGCCTGTCGTTAAGTCCCATATGTGATCCATATGTGTCCCATATTAGTCATATCATCTCGGGACTGGAATGATCTGCCGCCGGAAGCCGTACTCATCGTCAACTGCATCGACTTCAAGAAAAAGATTGAGGCCATCCTTATGTAATCAGTAATCTTTATGTATCCTGTAATCTTTATGTATCCTGTAATCTTTATGTATCCTGATCTTTATGTACTCTGTAATCTTTATATAATCTGCATGTAATCCGCCCATCCCTCATGTAATGCCCCACAACCGGGGCCTTTGAGGTAATAAATAAATAAATAAATACCCGATCAGCAGCTCAACATTTTCCGGACCGCCGTTAATTGAGAAGTCAGCTGGTTCGTACCCAAGGACCTTAATTTCTGCAGTACATTTCCCGGTGGCGAGGGAATAGGTTGGTCACAAATGACTTCTTTTTCCAGCACATCGAGTTCGCGTAAGCATCCGCGCTTTGTCTTTAGCGTAGCTCTGACTCTCCGGGACTCGCGTTTCTCTTGGTGGCCTCCGAATATACCGACGGTCAACCTTTCATGCCCGAGAAGCGTCCATCCCTGATTCCGCGAGGTGTCAGCGGGGATGTAAGAGCACTGACTGCCTCCGTCGAACAAAACTCGCACCTGAGCGCTGGAAGCTTCTCCACTACACAACGCAGTCGTGGTCTGCAGCAGAACTGTCCTTTTGAGAGTGGAGCTGTCTCCCGTGGCTGTCGCTTCGAGGCTTATTTGTGCACTCGTCACTGCTCGGCTCGCTTCGGGTGGCCTGTTGCGAGAGTACCTCGGGTCGCACATCGTGCTGGCATGCTTCTTGCGGCATTTGTTGCATTGCACGTTTACGCGGCATGCTCGTGACTGATTTCCAGTTTTTGTGCACCGGAAGCAACGGCCGGACGAGCGCAAAGGTCGTTTCTTCTCTTCCGGGATTTTTGAGGCGTCACAGTTCTGCGTTTGCTGCTCGTTAGAGTCACAGAAGAAGCAATTCAGTGGTGGTTCGCTCTGATGCAGCATTGCTGCGGATCGGTCATGCTTGTCATTCCTTTTTCCACGCGGCTTATGACTCTCCTTCATGACTTCTCTACTTCCCACGTCTACTCTCAACAAGGACAGTACCTTAGAAAGTGAGGAGACGGTAACTTTTCCGCATTCGTCGGTAGTGTGTGACGAAGTTTCGGAGACGGAGCCTTGTTGCTCGCTGGCGAGGCTGTCGGTGTCGACAACGCACCTTCGGCTGAAGACCAGTAAGATGTCCCGGGGCATTCCTCGCTGTATAATCCGAAGCAGCATTCAGCTATAGGAATCAAACTTCCGTCCGAGCATTTCGAGGCCTCTGAAGACGCATCCTTTCTGGCTTCAACATTCCTCCCTGAAAAAGAAGAAATTGTTTTTGAGAAAAAGAACTAGAGGAGTAATTGTCTCACTTTTCAGTGGACGTCTCAGATGTGCCATGAGAGAAGGGATAAAGGAATGGGTGAGTTGCCGTAGTGGAGGGCTCATTGTTTCAGTATTCCTCCTCCAAGTAATGAGACAGGCACGTTGCAACGCATGCTAGCCAGGATCAGCAAACACTGAAGAGGAACTCAAAAGTTGGAAAGATTGCGCCGCGCAGCTCTACACCACTGAGGAGCGTTGGTTAGTTTACAGCCCTTCTGCTACAAAGCGGCAGTGCTTCGCACTGTACTTTTAAGTGCGACTTGCGCGTAGTGCATGTTAGCTGCCGGAAAATATTGCAAAATCAAGCTTCTTTCAAATTTTGCAATAGGAAGTATTGAAATTGTGGAACAGTTTTTCAAGTCATAGAACAATATTTCCTTCTCCACGAATATTCTGGTCATATGCTCTTCTCCATGTACCTTACAAAGTACATTTTAGTCATATATGGTTCTTTTGATTATTCGCTAAAAAGTTTGAATAATGTTACAAGCAAACCAATGAAACTATTTTGTCTTCGTCTTTAAAAAAAATTGCAGCGCTAGGCTTCTCCATGCTTTCCTTGGTAGTATTACTCCTCCTCATCATCTGCAACTTGCAAACCCCAGTTATTGACTGCGTTAATTCAGTAGGTAGCATAGCTATTTGGCCATATCCGCTGCAAAACTTCAAATTTATTAACGTATTAACAGAAGGTAGTGCCATTGGTAACTCACAGCAGGGCTGTCAGTTACCAATGGCGCCCTTAACGACTATTTGCCTGTTACATTGGCATATGAAGATCCGCTGAGCAGTTTGTCTCGTCGCCGCATGAAGCGTGATAGTCCTCTAAACTCCTAATTGTGGCCAACCCTTGCCACTCGTTCACATTATGTGGCCTCTACATGAAAATGCTAGACAGGTATTATGAAAGAGTTCGGGTAAACATGTGCCTGCCAACTCAAGCAAACATACTTGTCCCTCAGCTAACATACCTCCTCCCCCCCAAGTGCAGTTTTACACCCGTATATGAGCCGGATTATCGTAAACTGGAGAGTTAGCATCAATTGATGCCAGTCAACTACAGCGTTTTAAAGTTATCGGTCTCATATTTTTGCTTCCCCAGACTGGGTGCCCTTCTCAGAAGCCATAGCTGAACTCTACTGCCGGCAGACCTTCAGCAGCTGACTATTAAAGGCTCATCCACACATGGCCCGAAACGGCTCCGCACAGAAGGTACAAATCAAGGGGCCGCTTTCGTTTCACGAACACAAGCGGAAAGCTTCTCTAGGCCTTATTGATTCCCATCAGCTTTTTTAATGTTGAGGTTGAGGTGCAGTGATCGATGGCATGCAGCACTGCAAGCAGTCACTGAAACTAAGAAAAGTGGTTAATTTTACAGCAGTCACCACTGAACGCCGCCAAGAAAGAAACTAGGACTGCAGGCTAGAGCAAAGCTGCTGCCCTTGCACACGGGGTAACTAATAATAATCAGTGCATATACAAATGTCGCTTCCACCGGTCTCAACTGTCAGCACTACGCATATGCTTCTCGAACATTTTTGGACGAAAATTTTAAGCATTCAAAAATTGTAAGGTACTGTTGTGGAAATATTGAAGGCAATGGTGGATTCTTCCGAAGTGTAGCAGTTAAGTTGGCCAAAGAAAGCCAATGGGGAACGCCAACGTTTTGGATGATCACAAAAACGCTAATAGCAAAAAAAAACGTGCGCCTCTGTGATGTCTTCAATTATATGAAAAAACTCACACACGAAACTTTTCTTGCCCAGGATTGCTGGATATATTCTCTTGGCGCTCGTCCCTTCGGAATAGACACAAACTGGCCAAAAGCGGTGACGTAAAAGTATTCGAACGTAGGCTCTTAACCCTTTGAAGGTTTTTGCCGTATGTGTACGGCGGCGGTTTTCTGTCCCGCAAGGTCTTTGCCGTACGGGTACGGTTTCAATCTTCCGTTTGAAATTTTGCGCCAAAAGAACATTGCGTGCTCACTGGGGGGTGCTGCCACCTCTTAGGAGTTACAAGAAGTGTTTGAATTTTGTGCTGCCTTCTTACGGAGATAAGCAGAACTTATGTCTAGCTTTAGCGCAGCGGCACAGACTGCGGCAACACCCCTTTTGTAGTTTTGGTTTCGCCGCGTGATCGCAACGGAGTCGCGCGAAATTTGAGTTTTCTTTTTGTCAGCACTATCTTGCAGGCGCTGCCGAAGTTGATTTCTATCTTTATTGGCGCTGCTCTTAGCTTGCTTATCACCGTTGCTCGCGAGGTATTCTCGCCCTCTGTGGCAACGCGCCTACGCGGTTTCGATTCCAGTTGTGAGTGATGCTGTCACCAAAGTAGTTCCTAATTTTTTTTTACTATTTATTCTCGATTATATACATTTTGTAGATTCAACATCCGCAATAAAGTCATTTGACCACCTGGGAAAGTTTTCTTCAAAATAATTAGACCCTCAAAGGGTTAAAGGTGCACTGAAGAGGAATCTGACTCGTATTTTTACCGCTGGAACTTGATCTACACGTTCCGAGCGTTCTTGAAAACTTCGAATTCTTGCGCTGTGCCGCTGATTTCCCTCATTTAAATCGGATTAACGTCAGGTTACCGCATTTTATTTAATTCCCCGCAAACGGTGGGAGGAGTCGATCGACCTTTCACCCAGTCCCGTGGGGGCTTGCCGCTCTGCCATCGGCAGAGTGCTACGTAGTGATCGGCGAAAGCAAGAAGTCGCGATTATTTCTTTTTCCATGGGTCTAATTTGCAGCTACGTAGTCTGAGACAAGATCTATTTATTCGTGGAAACCTAAAAGAAACAAAATAAAAGCGAAAACACAGTCGTCATATGACTGCCTGTGACTCCACGCGTTGGTTGGCTCCTCCCACCGTATGCAGGGAATTAAAAAAAATGCGAGAGCCGTACGTTAATCCGATTTATTTAGGGAAGTCGGCCGCACAGTTCAATAAATCGAAGTTTTGTAAGAATGCTGGGAACGTGTAGTCCGATTCCCCGCGGCAAAAAGACGAGTTCAGATTCCTCTTCAGTACAGGTTTAAAGAACATTATTTTTGCAAACATTCGCGGAAAGAGACATTCACTTAAGACACCTGTTGTATGTGTACGCATTCAAGGTACCTTACACGAAAAGATGTGGATATGTGTTTTCAGCCCGGTGCATTAATCCCGGCGTTAAAGCTATAAAAGCTGGCCATTCAACCATTTAACCAAGGCAACCTCCTCACAAGTGCGGCTGATAGCAGCAGCTGACATCGCTGGGCAGTGGCGCATCGCTTAGCCACCGCACCACTGCGCCAGTAGTAGTAAGAAGACAACCAGGGACTTATGAATTTAATGTAGAGGATGACCAATTCCGCATATACGAGAATTGACCCATTATATCTATTTGAATAACTTAAATCCGTGTACAATGAATCCCAGCACCGGAGCCGAAGTGCTAGCCCACCTAATATTCACTTTCCCTAACTACGCAAATCGACCCTGGTCCTTTTCTGCATGCTTCCTAGCTTTAGCACTGTCTAGTCTCCCGTTCTTCCAAAGAGTTCTCTCTCACTGCTCCCGCTGACCACCATGGCCTTTTCTGTGTAAGGCAAATGCTTCCTTTCTGAAAAATAATCTTTAATATGTCATATCGACTTTTCAGTCATGAGTGCGCTTGAAGATGCGTGGAAATCCGCAAGCTGGGTTTCAGCTGACGGCGCCTGCATCTAGTTCTAACTTTTTATTGTTCCTTTGATCGCTTATTTTAGCTGCGCAGTTTACATGGCTACATTTAACAGCGCAGGGAATTCTCTTCCCACAGGCTGCCGGTCGGCCAAAGGCGAGGGAAATGGCCACATGCACCCTGTGGCCGATGCTAACGGTGCTCTCTGGTGTCCACGACGTACAGTTGGCGGGTGGTGGTCGTCGAAAGACTACGCTTCGCTGTAGAGGTCGGCGGTCAGCAGCTACGTACGTCGCTCCAAAATCACCGACGTTACGATGAAACATCGTGCGATTAGAGCTGCAGCGTGCCTCTGGACGTTGGTAGCATCGGTTAATAATGTTTCCGGCGTACTTGCTGCCGCTTGGTGGCCATTTAGTCGGCCCAAATTCTTCTGAACACATGAGCGTGCTGAATGATTTGTCATTACTTGTTTCTCAAAAGTGGCTGTTTTCAGTATAATAGTCTTTTATATTGATTATCTTCCCTCAAAGTTTCCAACCGTCTTTCACGTCAGGTTAAGCGTCATGTCTAGTGGAAAATTGGAAGTGTAGTGCGGGTTACACGGGGCCAAATCTGCAGCAAGGGCGCATTTAGTGGCTTCCTACATGGGACTGTTTCTACACGTGCTCCGTGTGTCATGATTTGGGTGTATCAAAGCATTCCACTAGCAAAGCCAATGCATTCAGTTCCCGTCGTTTTTATCTGCGTTAGCATACTGCGATCACTCTGTACTCAAGTACGTATCGCATTTTTAATCCAGGGCAACATTCATGCGTTTTCTTTCGCAGGTGGCCGCTGACTTTTATACTCTAATCTATCCCGCTCTAGTTCTGATTTGTCATGAGCAGTGTCTGAATGTTCGCTGAATGGCGTCGCTGTATTCATGAAGAAATACAGCTTACCTCCTACCTTCCTTTCTCAGCAAGCTCCAGAATCCGCGGTTCCCGGGATGTCTCCAATAGCGCCATCATGTGCTCCGCCCGGTCACGCAGAGGCTGCTAGCTGTCATACCGAGGTCTACAATGTATGTCTTGTGAGTGCAGCATTTGGCACATATTACACCGACTGCCACTTCGCCATTGTAGAGATCTCGCAGAGAGCTTCAGCAGAGCACCTCTGGAGCGGAAAATGCTGGTTGGACGCCAAGTAGCAACCCAGATTTGAAAAGACGGATCCCAAAGCAGTAATTGGCAGAATTACGTTAGACTATTTCCTTCTGATTTTCAAAATTTTGCTCAGTGAAGCATCAATGTTCTACTAAAATAACTAAATGTCACGAAGAGTTCGGGGATTTTTAAGCAATGTTTCGAAATTTGGAGAAACAAAGTACAGTCGGGGACACAAGTCAATGGTCCATGTGTTCTCTGAAGGAAGATGATATCTTTGTTATTAGCCGCCGGCTGACGACTACACTTGTGGATGTGACAGAACATGATTTTTTACTTTCACCTCAACAAGTGTGGTCTTCAGCTGCCGGCTTATAAATGAGCGCTCGGCTTCATTTACGAAAAACGTGGTCTCGAGACTGTCCCCGACTGTACTCTATGACCAGTTTGGAAAGGCAGAATGGCTCATTACACAGTAGTCTACATAGTTTCGGGGCTATTCTTTATGTACACTCATAGACAAAAGTTTGCGGGACATAGATTCACTAACTCACTAGCCAATCAGATGAGATTTTTCTGACACTCAGGTGGTATTTTTCTAGCAGATAGAGCACGCATGTTTGCTTGCACTCCTGTTAGTTTCAATGAACCGCTGTGCTTAGCAAAGCCGTAATAATATTTTCCTCGGCATTCGCGTGTCGCAAAGCTTCGCCCGCAACTGTATCCCCATGCCAGACCATTTCGGTTGATCGATGGGAACAACAGCAATCATGGCCGCCGCACAAATAGTATGTGTACGCACTGAGCATGGTGTACCTGCCTGTTGTCGGAGACATCTGGTCGGCCGCATGTACACAAGCTGATTTGCAGTATGGGACACGCACATAATAGGGAGGTTGATATGTCTGAAACTTGCAAATGCAAATTTAAAAGGGCGATAGCGGTTTCACAGCAAGAACAAGCTCTTGATGATTGCACGGCAGCAGTTTCAAAAGAACACCGTTATTAAATGTGTCCTGGTGGACTCAAGGTGGGGTCAGTAACGTATTTTTCAAGCATTTCACAGCAAGCAAGTCAACACCAGTACAAGACAAATCTTATACCCACTGAAAACAGGCGTGTACCCGGTGCCTCCACTTTTTCAAAATAAAAGTGACGTAAATGCCAATTTTAAAAATTCAAAGGTTAGTGTGCAGGATGTTCGATGCCGAAGCTGTTCTTCTAAATGCTGTGCAGGTTTCTTTTGGAAAATCTTCTTGTCTCGAAATGCTGGAAACTAAGTGACCGCGATAGCACTAACGCGTGAGCATAAGGTAGGGATTAGAAAATGTTGCCTTGCGGCAGGTAGCATTTATGCTGTTTTAATGGCACAATGTACTACCAATTCGTGTTTTTGGACACGCTTATCCGGACCAGCAAACCAGAATACGCCTGGGTGACGACAGAGTTAATGATTTCAGGTTACTTGACACGCATAGATGGTAAGCACAGTGGTGCTATCTAGCTATAATAGCTTGTAGCACAGAAACTTGTCAATGTTTGTCTGACAGAAACAAAAAGTTTTTCATTTTAAGAAAACGTAAATCATAGTTCACCCATTTGTGGTTCCCTTTCAGAATAGAGCATCTGTACCAAAAACTCACTGCGGGCGGACAGCCTAGCTTCTTTTATGAGACTTTTAGTGTCAGTTTAAAATTACAAATCCTTGTTTTACCGGCAAATGTATTGCTTAACCATGCACAAGAAGGGTGATAAATTGGACGTCATAACGTACCCTCAAATTTCTATGGTCCAAATATTCTTCCCGTGCTTCAAAGCATCTACTTGCAAGAGCTTATTAAGGTTTCCAAAAAAATTTCTCAACAGAACTTGCGCTTCTTCACTAAAAGAAATTCATCCGCCATAACCTTGAAAACACACTTCTGATAATCGGTGTATTTGTAGACTTTACTCAGATTTTGATTTTATTAAACGCAAAATATTTTTTCAAAACCTTGACAAAGAAGGTGTAAGATCCTTGCATTAGAATTGTTCAAGTCCTACGTTACAAACACGCTGCAGTTTGTGCCAATAGATCATTTTAAACTCGATATATAGGTGATAGATTCAGGTGCCCCTCAAGATAGCATTCTAGGTCTGTTGCTCATCAACATGTACATACGTGTCGTAGCTTACACACAAGAACCAAAGCTCATCATGTATGCTGATCCTGTCAGCATATTTATATCTTCTTCCTCTCCTGCTCAGTTGATTCAGCAAGCACATGTATTTCTGCGTAAGTTCAGCGCTTGGTTTTATGCAGAATTTCTTCAAAATATTTCCAACAAAAAAGGCATTTTTTACACTAAACATACAAAAAAATCGGGGGGCACTTTGACTGTCTAAAGTGCGTAGAGGCGAAAGCGTTTTTCAAACCACTTTCGCTGCTGCTGTGGCACTGGTGGCGTCACATATAATTGAGTACTAATTACTAAGTGATGACAAATCACTACTTAATGGTTAATTACTGATTAATGCCTGAAAACTAATTAACTGCTAATTAATGACGCCTAAGATTCGCCTTTAGGAGTGGAACGCGACAGTGTGTTATAGCGCTGCCAGGCAGTCCACGGAACGCCACTACCCGTTCGGAGCGATGCCTTGCCCTTTGAACGCGACGCTTTTTGAGGAAAACTGTCATCTCGGTGGACACCCGAACCGCACAGTACAGAAAGGCAGGAACGCCACCACCCGTCTGGCGCGATTCCTTGCCCTTTGAACGCAACGCTTTTTGAGGAAAGGAAATGGCACAGCAATTCTCTGTCATCTCGGTGGACACCTGAACCGCACCGTAGAGGAAGGGAGGAAGTGGGAGTGAAAGAAGAGGAAGAGCGCCCGTAATGATGGAAATGAAAATTGTATTTGAGGAAAGGAAATTCGGTTCTACGCCTCGCTCGTCCACCACCACTCGTCGGTAAATTGGTTTTTGAGGAAAGGAAATGTATCTGTCTCCCATATCTTGGTGGACACCTAAACCTCTCCGGAAGGGAAGGGAGGAGGATGGGAGTGAGCGAAGACACCGTATTCACTAGACGCGCCTTTGTTCATTCCGGACCATCGAGCTGGCATGGCGGAGTGGATTGCATGCTCGTCTCGCACGCCGAAGACCGGGGTTCGATTCCCGAGCTTGACCAATTTCCTACTCCGTTTTATTTATTTATATGGCCTGACTAGAAAAATTAATTAGGCTAATTTGGTAATTAAGCAATTAACTAAGCTCAGTCCCACTTACTTGGAGCATCACTATACGATCCCTTCAATCGGTTGCATGGTTACTAGGCAAAGTACAATTGGCCCCGTTTGAAATTCGCGCACTGTGACGTCACGGCCGTTTCTACCAATTGAAAAGCGTGACATTTTCTGTCGACAACTGCTGCTTACAACGATGAGGCATTAAAGGCTTTCGCCTTAATATTTCAAGAGGTCTCAGTGCAACATTTAGCTTTGCACAGGCTGAAATTGTTAATACTATTCAATCCTTGGTGTGTATTTTGGGCGCTATCTGTTGCGTGGCGATTAAGTTAATTTGTTTGGACAAAGCGTTAGTCGCTCTGTGTGCCTGTTCAGCAGATTAGATACACGTTACTTGCTTTAGAGGAGCGTTTAATTTTGAATGCATTATTTTCCTCTCACATACAGTACTGCTGTTTGGCATGGGGCTCGACAACGGAATCCAATATTAACAAACCTCTTATTGCAAACAAAAAACTATATTATTGAATATCTACCATATGTATAGCACACTGAACCTGTATTTGAAACATATAATCATCGTAAAATTCAGCAAATGTATAATAAAAGAAAACCAATTTTATTTTAGCTCTCGAAGACATTGCGCGACATTTACTCAAAATAGCAAACAGTCTGCGCCCTCACGACTAACTGGTCATACAGATGTGGGGGAAGTTCCCAAGTTCAAAAATAATTATGGTTATTAAATGCTGAAGAAACAGCAAATCCAAACTTCTAGCTAAATTTCACAATAGAGGCATAGAAATTTCCAACCTAACTCCGTCAGAATTCAAACTGCTCATGTAATGTTACCCCTAATTAATACTTTTCACGAGTAGCTTTAGATTTTTTGTGGACTGTCCTTATTTTGATTTTTTGATACATGATAGCTTTTTTTTCTTTTGCGCATTGTACATTTTTGCTTCAGTTGTATTGTGAGCCCATTATGATATGTCACCCTGTGAAAGCGCTCCAGAATGTGTGTGTATGCCTTCCACACCTCTTGCTTGTACAGGGGTCGATGGCTTCTCAATCTACTCGCATGGAGCTATTACCTCAGCAACCTCCATTCGTGGGAATCACAAATAAAGCAAAAAAAAATATTCACTTCTTATAGATTATTATAACTGACTACGGTCAATTGTCGGTCCTTTCAGCGGTCATCATATTCCACTGCAGTGACGTGTGCTGAATCTCTCCACTCCAAGAGAGGCCGCCAACGATGTGTTAGTTGGAGCGGCTGAGGAGGGAGGCATATGAGATTGTGCTTTTTGTGCGATTATAGTGGCTGTCGTTGGTGCAGTACGTGGTGTATTGGAGGGTTTAGAGAAATGCCTCCGTCCTAGATTAGCCTCAACTGGAGCGATGGTCATGATAATGGCGACGATGGTGGAGTATAGGCTAATGCTTTTTGTGATCCGATTCGCTGCCACCTCGGAGATCACGAAGTGAATCAGGGAAGAAACGCTGGAATACATTCTGTTGGAGCTCTATGAGACCTGTAAGTTGTGCAGTCACTAATGCACATGAATAAATTTTAACTAAACGCATTTGGGTGGCAGTATTTCCTGTAAATATACTTTTATACTTTCTACCCCCTTTACTTCAACACCTCTCTCAAATTCATTCCCGTACTATTGAACTTTTTAAATACACTACAGCCGACTAATCTTGGCATATAAACTTTTGTTGCTCATGCTCTCTCTCTCTTGCCTCGGCTAGGATTTGACGCAACACTTATTCGCAGGGCACCAACGGGCGACGCCAGCTGTGGAAAAGCGTCGCCTACTTCATCCTAAGTTCTGAAGGTGATTGTGCAGCATTATTCCTTATTTTATTTTTTTTTTCGGAAGAAAGTAGATATAGGAGACGACGCGAAAAGGAAGGTTTTCACCTGGAAGACTCACAGCGGATCACTGTTTTTTGTTTGTTTGTATGGGGTGTGTTACTGCTCGCTGCATTCCAGGCTGCGTATATGCCTGAAAGCACACAGAGGTCCTCAAAACGTTATATTACTTTGGAAAGTGGTCCAGCAATCCTATATAGATCTCTATTCAGGTCTTATGTTGAAAACCACCTATCCGCGTAGCTTTCGCGTAAAGTACAAGACGTGCTGTATTTACTGCAAAAACCGTACGTTTTTGATGCAGAAAAATGCTTAATCCTTAATCCTTAAAAAACACTTATCTAGCACCCTAAGGACCTAGCCTGCTACTCTCAAGTTGTAAGGGCTTGTTTCGAACAAAGGAGGAAAGCGTAGCCATTTTGCTGGGCCTCCAAGTTTGCTTTGGTTTCCAACCGTATACCTTTATTGCAATATTAGAGTAGCGCCTTTACTGCGTCTAGTTTGTTACTTTTTTTTGTGGAACTGCCTCCAAGCATTCTGTTATGCGTTGCGTAGTCCTGTATACGTTTAACTGTATTGTGGACCAATACTAATGATTTTATATTCTTGTGAACTTTTCTTAACAAGTATTCATGCACGCTTTTGTGTGTTCCTTCTTACGGAGTAAAAGTGTTCTCTCAAAATACTTGGAGGCCTCTTTCCTGGTGCAAACGTCTTATTCGTAATCCCTTTGCCATTGCCTCCATCACTTGCAGCATTATTTGCTCCCTGCATCGTCACTGCGTTAATAGTAATAAAAACTGCTCGTTTAACCGTATCGGTCCATTAGTTCTCGAATTTGGCATACTGTGCAATAGTAACATACTATTTCTACTAAGTCAGGCCCAAAGAAATTAGTCTCTGGATGCCACTCGACTACGCTATTTCTAGCTTTACTACAGTGCCTCGTTCCTCACCTTTCTTGCATTGTACTCATTTCTTGACACAAGCAGTCACAGAACTGCAATTGCATCATTCACCATCAAAGGAGCTACACTTTGAACTTTACCATTTCAAATTCTTTATAAAAAAATGTTAATTGCTTTACTATGAAAATCATTATCCGAGGTTCTTTCTGGCGCAAATATTTCTGCGTTGTGGCCGCTAGCATTTCGAAATTATAGCAAACCCCTGTCTACCAGAAAACTTGTAACTATAGAATATTTAATGAATCGCTTAATGCATCTGGTCCTAGCCAAACAAACAAAGACAGTGCGTTGCTCAGTACCATTCAGTGGTATGTATTTCAGTAGGTTCCACCAATGCATATGCCGTATTTACTAGCATAATAGGCGCACTTTTCTTTCAAAAATGCTTAAAGTTCGTGGTGTTCGTATTACGCAGGGTAAAATTTTCAGAAATTTTTCGACTAGCAAAATTGAGCATACCGCATAAGCGCACCCGTGTACGGGCCGCACCATTTTCCCAAAGGGAATATTTAAAAAAAACACCCTGTAAGGGCCCCACCGAAACTTCCCACGACCCACGCAGGAATAGCCTTCGAAATGCACGCCACCTGGCCTCCGCGATCAGCTCCGGCTGCGTGCAACGGGCGCTTGATCACGGAGGCCTCATGCGCGCACAGGAGCTTCGAGGTGCCGCCCCCGGATGCCGCCCGAGACCTAGGTGATCATCATCATCAACTTTTTATTTGCCGCGAGCTTTCGCTATTCCTATGGGCATCAGCATCACCAGCTCCAGTTTTTTGTGGCTGCCAAAGGCCCGGTATCTGTGGTAGCCTGTTCATCGTAGTTGTGGGTTTCATGTACTGCCGCCGAACGTTGCTATTTTAGCACGGCGGGCAAGCACCTTAATAGCTACAAGGATGGGAGTTTGCTGTCGAACACGGCAAGCGTGCGGCAGGCCGGAAATTCGGCCTGGACGAGAAGTGCGGTAGTTACGACTGTGGCGTGCCACATTTTTCGTTTTCGACTTCTAGCGCCGTGGTTTTCGTCCACGCGTAAGTCAAGAAGGTTTCTGGCTGTAGATGAAGCTCTCCAAACAGACGCTTAAAGTGAGCATCCCTGAAAACTATGTGCGGCTGTTCCACGCGATGCTGTATGTGCTGTGGGTCCGCAGCAACTGCGACGGCAGCAGCAATAGTGAAGACTAGTGGTCAGTTCAGCAAAAACTTTATTAAAATAAAAATTGGAGGGGGGGGGGAGCGTCGGCTTGCAATGATGTAAATACAGTATTGATAACAGTTCCAAGTTCGGGGTGCGCCTATTATGCGCGGAAATAAAAAAAAGTCTGGTTTTTCACAACCAAACTAGGTGCGCCTATTATGCGAGTAAATGCGGTACTCCTGTGTTGCTACGTGTCTGTTTTTCAATGCAGTGCACGCTGGAGCCGGCTGAAAGTGTACACAGATGCAGCGCTGCACTGCCTGAATGCAATGGTGCGCTAGGCTGCGCTGCTACAATCGGCAATACAGAAATCTGCTGAAAGGAATGTCAGAAAAAAAAATGAAGCGGCCGCGTTGCCGTTGCATCCATCAGGACATCCCGCGTGGTAGCTGGAGATGAGGACGAAAGACCGCTGTTAGGCACGCTCCCCATCATGCAACTACGATAAGCGCTATCACATTCAGGTGGCGTTTTCAGTCCGAACACGAGCAGAGCAGGCAGAGCTCCACCACCAGCGCTGAGCAGCCGTTCTTCCAGGAAGCGCTGTTTGCGGTATGCTAACAAGGAGAGGAAAAACAGCTCCTAGAGATCATGACATGTTCCATGAGCAAAATAAAGTGGTTTTTTCGTGCATTTGGCAATGCCCATGACAGAAACAAGTCAGGGCGAACGAGCTGGACACTCTAGATCTCCGCCTTCTGGAGAGAAAGGCGCTTACAAACAAGAGCCAGTCTTCAGAGGCCATGCAAAACTCAAATACTGATCCCCTTGAGCTATTTGTATGGGCGGACAACACTTATCAAGCGGTCCGTCTATCTATTGGTGATACAATAAATTACTCAAGCAAATGAAGGCGTGCTCTCAGGGCTGTTTGAAAAAGCGCTGGGTTTGAATGGAGCACAAGCGTTTAATCAGATCACGCCTTCATCTACCTCAACTGCTCACGCTCGACTTGCAGTGTTGCCAGTGGCCCAAGAGTTTCAAGTGTCGAATACTGGATGAACACGCTAACCTACCTTTCAGAACCAAAACTCCGGGAAGATCAAACACAGTGCAGCGTTAATGTGCTCAGAGCAGCCAATTCCAGCGCACGCTGCAGCGAAGACCGGGCACGGTGCAAAGCCTGAGTAGGGTGTTGGGGCTCGAGTTGTAAAATTATTTCTTGCCACAGTCAAAATGTATTCCATTAGATTGCATGAAAAAATGTCATTTAATGTCACGTGGTAAGGTTGTGCGTGTGCTCAGTTGCAGCTGAAGGCCGAATATGTTGAGAAGAGAAATCATTCGCCAGGAGCGAATTTTTTTTCTGGCATGGCTTATACTTTCTGATCGCTGAAACTTTCGTGTCAGATTTTGCCTTGCTGAAAACAAAAAATAGTTGAAATGATGGCTGTCAGAACACAAAATTTGCAAAAGTTTTAAAAACCCATATTTTAGCACATTTTTTTCTGTATTGCATGTTTCAGAAAAAAATAAAATTAATTTACAATGAACCGTTGTGAAAGCTTAACGCCTTTTATTCACATACAAAAATTAAAATCGATGTGAAAAATGTTTGATAACTTTCACATGGCGACCACAGCATGAAACATTTTTTCGCCAAGAAAAAGTTAAAATAATGTTTCATATAGCGACACACTGAATCATTATTTGCTTAAAAAATTGAGATTGTTGAGGACAAAGTCCACGCTAGTTTGTATAGAATGACCCCATTGCCATTTCTGCACCTAACACAAGTTGCCTATCCATGCTGCTATACTTGACTTATACCATTTGTTTCAGAGAACATTTCTTGCGTGTCTCCAGCGACAAAACAGGAAAAAATGAATACTTTATGGAAAAAGATGGCTTTTGTGGCTTAGTGGCTTAGTGTTACCAGTGTTGGCAGACACCAGAACACCAGTGTGCCGTCTGTAATAGTAAGCTGCCTAATTAATTTTTAATAATTGACTTTTTAATTATTGGAGAGTTGTAGCCAGGTGTTAGTAGTAGGCCTATAAATTTTTAGAATTTCGAAAACGCAATTACTGTTGGCGCTGTGGTTCTACAAAATACGGATTTTTTGAACAGTTACATGGAATTTATAAGTTGCATTGCCTGCATGCTTGTGACACGGCATGTATTTTCGCATGATGCGACCAGATTTTCTCGACCCGCAGCGGCGAGGGTATCACGTTCTCAAAATGCTAAAAACTGATATGGTTGTTACAAATGACCTGCTGCAAACCTCTTTGATTGCTACCAGTTGCCCATCTGTGATAGATAAAATGTTAGTCATCAAAATTTAGTTCACCAGCTTAGTACTGATGACTATTCAAAGGCTTTCTGGTGTCCGCCAAGAGTTAATACCGTGTTGCAAATGCTATGTTTTTATCCAAAAAACTCTTTCAAAATTTGTGAAAATTATCCCTAAAACACCTGGTCAATGACGTTCACTTTCAGCTCATTATACTAGGCTTTCCACCTATCGTTTCTCTTCTATCGCTACCTTCCACAGCGTACTTTTTAACATCGTTTACACCTCCGTCTCCAACCCAGGCTCAGTGCCCTTCTTGGAACCCAAATCTAGGCTCAATCGCCTTCCCTCCGGCACCTTGCGGCAGCAGTGTAGTGCCAGCTGCCTGCAGAGACTTCTTCGCGTCAGTGGAAACGAATCCCAAGGACAACCTGGCTTCAAACTAAAAGCGGTTGGGCGTATAAGGTAAGAAGACACCGCTTCATTGTCCTGTATGCTATGTGCTCC
Source organism: Amblyomma mixtum (assembly GCF_055824585.1). Taxonomy (NCBI): domain Eukaryota; kingdom Metazoa; phylum Arthropoda; class Arachnida; order Ixodida; family Ixodidae; genus Amblyomma; species Amblyomma mixtum. The sequence continues at coordinate 186,092,879 of NC_143021.1, forward strand.
CATTAGGCACTGAAACTGCACTGGACGTCCGCGGGACGTTTGAAACGTCCCCAGGACGTCCCAAGGTGTGTTGCTGCCCATTGGGCTGAAGCGAATTTACACCACTGCTATGAACACAAGTATGGCATGGGTGAGAATATTCGTGTGACTTGATTGCGCGAGAAGAAAACAGATGCGCACCCCTGCGCGCGATGGAGACAGCTGTGCAGGACTCCGAAAGAGGAGGTCATCAAGAGCTTGGTACTTTTTGCCGCATGCTGTTGACTCACCAGTTGACGGGGACCCGCAGCTGCGTTTTACGCAAAGCTCATTCCTCTGTCATCCTGTGTTATACTTGTGGGTCCTTTGCTGTGACTTGCTTTACTGACGACCGCCGCCGCCATTTATCCCCCTGAGACCTGCAGCCTAAGTTCTGTGGAGATACATCACAGTGGTATTTCTTGCTGCGTTTTAAACTTTTGCCTGCGTGCCATGTCATTTCGAATGCATACCAGTTTGAGTAAAAAAAAATACTAAGAACTTTAGCGGCTAAAGTGATGAAAGGCGAAAACCTGAGTGTTGCATTTTGCTACGCGAGTGTTCACTTCACTTTCTGTTGGTGCATTAATTAACTGCCAATTAATGACGATTAATCTTTGCCTTTAGGAGTGAAACAGCGTGTTGTAGCGCTGCCAGAGAGCCCACGAAACGCCACCACTCGTTCGACGTGATGTTGTCCTCAACGCTTTTTGAGGAAAGGAAATGAAGCTGTAATTCTCTGTCATCTCGGTGGACACCTGAATCGACCGTACAGGAAGGGAGGAAGTAGAGTGAAAGAAGAAAGAGAAAGAGGGGCCGTAATGAAGAAAAAGAAATTGTATTTGTGGAAAGGAAATTACGCGGTAACTCTCTTACATGTCTCGGTGGACACCAGTCGAAAATTGTATTTGAGGAAAGGAAATTGCGCAGTAACTCTCACATATTTCGATGGGCACCCGTCAAAATTCTCCCGCAGTGACGTCACGACCATTTCGACCAATCTGAAATGTGGACAAATTTGCTAACACGTCTTGGTCATGACAGTATGAGCCATTAAAGGATTTCGCCTTAGTATTCGAGATTTGTGTGTATTGCTTCTCGTCCGTTAACATTGTTCCCTCGGGGTGCATAGTAGGGTGCGTATTACGCTACACGTGGTGCTTGGGCTCTAATGTTATGCCCTTCGCCATAGTCTCCACCAGTTCTGTCTATGCGTCTACCTGAAGAGTCAATGCGTTAAATCAATGAAGAATGCTAATTTTGACCCTATCAGTTCGTACCTGTTCGAATCTAATTTACAGTGTATTGCCATTATTGGTAGTACACTTTGATGGGCAAGGCATCGGCCGCTTTAAGTAGAGCCCGCCATCCAACTGCAAGCTTCCTTACCTTAAAAGAACACATGATTACCCGCTCATCTTCCATAGAATTGTCTTGGTATCTCCTCTGTTACTAGAGCATACGCCAATGATTAACACTTCTGTGCCTAACATGTGTTGGCATTTTCCGTTCTCACACTTGATATATTGCATGCCGCTCTATTTTCGCCTCAAATGTTTTGAGCTACGACCCAACATGTGTCCCATGTACGTATCCATCCGCGACGTCCTTAACGTCGCTCACCGCCTTCTACAGTGCAGACTCTGCGTCCTCTTTGGAAGCCAAGGCTGAGCACTTTCACCCGCCGCTTCGCACCTCCCAGCTTGCAGCAGTGGGCCCTTCGTTGCCTGCAGCGACTTCTCGTGAGCGCAGAGCTCCTCTACGTGAATCTGCTGTGATCTAACTGCTGCTGCGGCACAAAAGGTGAGTAGAGACTAGCTTACATGCCTGCATACTACACTGTGTCTTGACGCGAACTTTCGCTGTGACCACTCTCGCTGGTGTGGGCCGGGCGCTATTATTTTTCATTCCTTTTATACACCCACCCTAATTTTTGTGTATTCGCGCGAATTTTTGCTGTGATGTTTCGAGGTTTTTCCTGTTTCCCAGGCATTGTCTAATGTATAGTATTTCCTGAAATTTTCGAAGTGCACAGGAATATTGGAGTGCTTGTCTCTCAACTGGGTGTTTGTGTGTGTTGGCTGCACTTTTAAAACTGCTGAGAGGCACAGTGCTCCACCACCCGAAATTGATATAAATTATTCATTACTTTGGCGAGTTCCACAGATCATACTTTCCGTGACGGCTCTGTTTCGATAGAGGCGAAGGCTTAAAGCACCGATGTACAATGATATTCTAGAGCACATTAAATAATATCAGGGTGTCTGTAGTAGCCCGCCACGGCAGCTGAACGGCTTTGGCGCTGTGCACGTTATCTCAACGCCCCTGGGACAACATCCCCGCTTCCTCAAGCCGGCTCTATTTCAATGTAGGTGAATTGCAAAACCACCCCAGTGCTGCACAGCTTCAGTACACATCAAATGGTGTCAGGTGGTTCATAATAATCGCACTTTACGGCATTTTCATAGCCTTTTGAGACTTTAAACTTGACGATTTACGACAGTAATTAGTGTGATAAGCCCAGAAACATCAATTTCATGAAAAATCTCTCTCTCATATACCTAAAATTAACCCTCTCATGCACCAGATACAGCGCTTTATCCCACAGACTTCTAGATCTCATACGCCCACCTGCGTAGTGTAGCCGGGAGCCGGTGTTCACTTTAAGCATAAGTATAGCCCCCCATCCGACTGCACGTTTCCTTACCTTATCAGAACACGTGATTACCCGCTCATCTTCCACAGAATTTTTTCTTGATATGTCATCTGTTACTACAGCAAACAACAATGATTAACATTTCTGGGCCTAACATCTGCTGGCATTTTTCATTCTCACACTTGATATATGCATACCCCTCCTTCTCGTCTCAATGTTTTGAGACTCGACCCAGCTTGTGTCCAAAGTACGTATCCATCCGCGATGTCCTTAACATCGCTCACCGCCTTTTCCAGCGCAGACTCGGCGTCCTCTTTGGAAGCCAAGGCTCAGCACGATTGCCCGCCGCAGCACTTGCAGATGCAGCACTTTATCCCGCAGACTTCTAGATCTCATGTGCCCACCTGCGTAGTGTAGCCCGGATCCGGCGTGGGCCTCAAAACGATGTTGTTCTTTCTTTCACCAGCAATTGAATGTTCCTCACTACACATTGACCTGCGCACCCCATCGCATAGTGACATCTCCAAACAGCAAAGCAATGCAGCTTATATTGTTTTCTTGTTCCTAGTAACTCCGTTATCACCTGTAAAACTGCAGAAGCTGCTGAATTTGTAATGAGCATGCTCTGCCTTTGTAGATTAGCAGGAGGAATAGCCTCTGCTTATCGAGCCATCAGTGAAGGTCCGCCCGTGGCATTGTCATCTGTGCAGTCGTCACGTGGATCCCGCGACTAGAGCCAGCCCGCTTCAGCAGCTAGGGCGATGAAAAGAGCCACCGATACAAATAGCTGAGAACAAGAAATGGGTAGCCCTCTACAGACTATTCGGTCACTTGACCAACCTGCATCTTCATTTAAAAAAGCTTCGCATGCAGCCATTGTCTTAAAACACTGGGAAGTAAATTTTTACAACATAAACTGTTCTAAGAAAAATTCCGTGACGTAGACACTCGACATTCGTTCACGTGACCTCACGCATTCACGACCTGAGGTGAGCTTGTGAATGTAGTGATGGCAAGGTGACCACAAAGTTGGTCATAAACTTCTACTTCCAGCCATAGGCGCCAACAAATATCAGCGAATAGCACGACAACAGCTTCCGCCTAGTTTAGCACATTACGTAGCCTATCATGAAATCTTTGCGACTTATATGTTGGCTGGATCTGTTTCGCAGGTAGCGCCAAGGTGAACAATGCATAGAACACTGTCCAATCAAAACACGGAAAAAATTATTAAATTAAAGCACGATCTTCATATTTTAGTTTCCGTGCGAAATATACTGAGGCATTGAAAGTAGGCAACATCTGTGACGAGCTGAGTGGAGATTTCAAACTCTACATATCTCGTTCAAGGCGTCTGAAGTGACATAATGCGTGCAAACAAAGGAGGCACTGAAGGCGAACCTCATCTGCTCAAGAAGAGGAGATGCGTTTTTAATGTCCAAGGCAAAGAATTTGTAATTGCGGCAAAATTTCGCTACAAAATCTTGAGCTACAGCGGCATGTAAACCACAGATTTCTGCTTTGTTTGAGAGCTATTCGCCTACCTACTAAGGCGCTCGCTTCTCCATGCCACGCTGACTTTTCAGCTATGAATACAGTGTCCGTGCAATGTTCCGCCCAATAGGGACAATCATCCATGTCTCTTGAGTGTAGCACTGTTTGCGCTGAACGGTTTCAATGAACAAATGTGCTCCATGAGTTGCGCCAGAACACCTTAGATACACAGAGGGGTAGCGTACCAACACCCCCTTGTAAATTTAGAATGGAGAGGATGTCTACACTGAAGTCTATTAATGGTTTATATTTCCGTGCACGGACATGAAGCCGCTTGCGTATAGAGCACCTCCAATGACCTCTGCGGTGCGAACAAATTAAATATTTAAAAAAGGTACTGGACCTCATGGACACTTATTGCACTAAGGCAAAGCTGCAAAGCGATGCAAGCAAGTGAAGCACGAGAAAAATGCCTTATTCACTTACTTTGCGCCATAGCCTAGCGCTTCGGCATTTCAGACCAAACTTCTCACGTTGGCATATCCGCACGCGCAGTTGTGGGAAAGTATAACTGGAGGAAAATAATTTAATCGGCTTCTTCAACACAGCCTGGAATGTAATGTATAAGCAGCCGAATGTGGATTCCATAAGAAACAGACTGCTGCAATAAATCTGAAGCCATGCCTTGCATGGAAATAAATTTAATTGCTTCTTCAAAGCAAGCTTCCATATGCCTTCGAAGGCATGTGGACATACATGCGAGGGCACGTGAGGTGCCTATGAAGCTGCAAAGCTCCTTGGGATGACACTGCTCCCCGCTTGTGGTAGGATACTCGGGGATGTAGCAATTGCATGGCTACAGTGCTCAAGAGCAGATAGTGTCTCTTGAGAACATTTGATCAACCCTTAATACGTGCAAGCATTGTACCTGTTCCCAATCTGGGTACCGGCTTGCTATTAATAAAATAACAAGAGATGTCTTCTAAATACTGCTGTTTATGAGTTTTAGATGCATGGCCGTTAATAGGGACCAACCCATGTGGATATACCGTATAAACGCGTACGTGTAAACGCCGCAATTTTTTTTTTCAGATCAGGGGGCCAGTTTTCGGGGTGTGACCCATACACGCGTGTGCGGGAAAAATTTTTTTTTAAGTACAAACACACCAATAAGGGAATGACGGGCACTTATTCTACGTCCATTCGTCACTTATCGTCACTCGCGAAGTACTTCGACTCCAGCTGATGCTGCGCTCTGGTGCACGCTCATGCCACAAGGAGCTGCGCAGCATGTCTGTTGTAAGCGCGCAGCCGTTGTTCCACACTTCCATCACATAGCACAGCAGCTCTTCTTCCAGGTCGGGAAACTCGCACGGCTTGCCTCGGAAAGCGCCCTTTTTGCAGCCTTTGTTTCTGAATGCATCCTTTTGGTTCCAGCATCCTCGGACGCACTTCTCGACCACGTTGAATTTCCTGCCCACCACACGCTTTCAGTGTATGAGGGTTAACTCCCCGCCGTGTAGCTATTAAGGTGCTTGTCCATAGTGCTAAAATTGCAACGCTTGGTGGCAGCACGTGAAAGCACCAACTACGGTTCACTAACACGCCACCACAATTCCTGTTCGTTCGGCAGCTGGAGCTAGTGATACTGACTGCAATATAGATAGCGAGACCTCATGGCGTCGCTGCAGTGGAAAAAGCTGATGATGAGGAGCCATAGCCTCGGGTGCCATCTGTGTGCGGTGCCTGGAAGCTAGTGTGCACATGCGTTGCCTCCGCGATTGAGCGCACCATTGCTTGAAGCCAGAGCTGATTACGAAGTCAACTTCGCGTGAATATCGAAGGCTTTCATATCAAGGCCTAACATTTATCGCCTCAGAATGATCTTTATTTTGACTGTATGACATAATAATATATTTTAAACTGGTTGGTTTTAATAGATAAGAGCTACACGTATGTGTGGATGTACGTGGCTAGTTTGAGCAATTATCATCCTTGTGATGCCCAGTAATGCAGAGACTGAGGATATCATCAGGAGCGGTGTTATGTAGTAATTTCACTGTAATTTCACTGGATGCATCACATCCGGAATGCACCAATGGGGTCTGTTTCGAAATTAGTATTTGTGCATCATTTCAGGACGTCCTTTGGAGCAAGCGGAGAAGGAAAAACTTTATTCATCTTCAAGAGCTGAGACTTTGAGAGTTGTTGATAGCTCTAGGTGTCCAGAAGCCCTTTTTAGCCTGCTTTACGGCCCCGAGTTGTACCACTTGGGTCGGAGCTGAGCAGCATGTCCTTGGGGCGGTGTCCTCTGTAATTTAGGTAAGAATTCCTAGCAGCCAATTTCGCTTTTGTCACTCATCTAGACATAGGAGTATCTTTCTCGCTCACGTACTCAGCTTCACTTACAGCGATAAGTCACATTGGGGTACTCTCTCAAACATTGCCTGAAAGTTGAAACACTGCGTTGATTTTTCAGAAATAGTGGTATTGAACACACTTAAATGCAGCCGCACAGACCTACGAATCGCAAAGTCAGTGCACATTCCCGCAGAGTTAGCCTCCGCACTCAGCTTTTCTTCGTGCGCATCGCGCAGCTAAACTCTTGAGCGCTGTCGAATGTTTTTTTTTCTGGGCTTTGCATTTGCAGGTGCAGTAAAAGCGAGCTGGTGTTTCTCATCATGGCAAAAGCGATGGACAACATGGGACAACACACGAGCATTGCAGTGGCTAGGAAGGAATGAACACATCGCAGTGCCTGCAAACCACTGCCAACGTGGACTAGCCATCCTCTTGCCGCAACAACGCCAATGTTTTCCACCTCTGCTGCGTACCTGAAGCACCATGAGACAAAACAAATAAATTTAACGAACAAAATTTGTGAGCATGATGTAAATGTTCAGTTAGAGGAAATGTACATTTACATTTATCCTCTCTCCTCCTGTGTTGAAAACGAAGCTTTCGGCGAATCCTTGTACGAGTTACAGTGCGGGGGGAGTTACTTCGCGCCGTCGTAAATGCACCTAGCGTTTGTCTTGAAATTATCTAATGCAGCTAGGTTCATCCAGCCCGAAATAGCTGCTGAGGCGCTACAAATGCCAGATGTTATTGTGGACCTATAGACAGCGAAAGCGTCTGCATACACTCTGTATAATCTTTTCCGAGTCAGTAGCACTTTCTTTGAATTGGTATCGGCGTAACGCGCAATCATATACTCCTTCAAGACTCGTGCGTGCTTTCACAAGGATGAGACAAAAGTGCAGGCGAAAGCTGCTCCACCGTAATCAACATTTCCATCACGTAGAGGAAACAGGTCACAACGACGGGTTCGTATCGGTCATTAGCTGGAAGGCAAAGGGAAGACGGCGCATATAAGCCGAGTCCTCAGTCCTGTCAATGATCATGACAGCGTGAAGTGTCCCGGCATATACCGATTTGTTTATACCAATGCAACCAACTGACAACCTGAACCTCCTGACCAGGCAAGCCAGTTATATGTTCTACGAATGTGTAAACCCCTATAAATACATCATTGCCATTGATGTCTAGGAGCGAAGTGCACCAGAATGTCCAACCCCTATCACAAAACTGTGCAATATCAGTGTACGCCCTGTTATCCTCCAAGATAGCGAGAATACAACTTGCGTAGTTTGGAACGTTGAGATCACAACCTTTCACTGCGTTTTGTCCATGTTACGACGGCCACCAACAGCATTTCAATAATTCATGTTCGGCACATCAGAAGGTCTAAATGCATCAAGCAGACCATCAAAAGTGACTGTATACCAAAATAAAAATTCAGGGGGCACTCTGGTTCTCTAAAGTGCTGCAAGGCGAAAGCATTTCCGGGTTATTTTTCATATTTTTTTCCTTTTTATTTTTATTTTTATTTTTTATTCCTTCTTATTATTTTGTTTTTATTTTTGTTTAGTTTCTTATTTTTATTTTTTATTTTCCTTTCCTTCACTTTATTCCTTTTATTTTATTTATGAAACCCATGCATTCACTATATGCGCCTTTATTCATGCTGGAACCTTGAGCCTTCGTGGCGGAGTGGTAGTGTCTCCGCTTCAAATGCCAAAGGCTCTGGTTCGATTGCCACCCTCGGCGCAGTTTCTTTTTAAGCAGTGACGCCGAAAAGCGGACAAATCTGCCGACGCGTCTGTCGACACGGCTGCCGACTCGTCTGTCGACACCGCTGTCGACACGGCTGCCGAGAGCGTCTGCTAAAGACAGTATGAGGTGATTAAAGGCTTTCGCCTTAATACGTGAAGGTTAGGCACTTCGGCACCTAGTTCGACCTTTCCTAGATATGTCACTGTAGTGCAGGAACTGCATGGGGATCGATCGCGTCTGCGGCGTCTGCAACAACTCCAACTTCTGCCTGAGATGCTCGGAACTACAAAGCGGCATGTTGTGCAACTGCATTGAAGTGCACCCACTACCATTGCCTTCAATACCCTTCCTCGAACATTGGCAGTCCGAGAGTGTTTCACACATTTAATATTCTCTAGTATGTTAGGCGTTACGAATGTACGAAGTACGGATCAGCGATGTCGTCTTACCTAAAACTGTTAGAAGGGGTGCACGACTTAGAACTGTCTTGCAACAGGCGTGTACAGAGCATCACCCATAAGTCGCTTTTATGTTGAAAGCAATCGGCCTCCCTGTGAATACAGAAGACCTATGCTGACATGGCGTATGTCGTTAGAATCAGGTCAATTCCAGAGCACCTCTGCTCCCCATAGTCGGCCATGCGCATCCAATGAGGCCATTAGTAATGTGATTTGAGTTAAATACTTCGAAATGATGTACCAGGGGCTACCACTACCAGGGACGCCACACAAGCCCAAACCACTTCCATCATGCAACCTCCCCGCAGTGTGCGTTCATCACCCCCCCCCCCCCCCACGCTTTCGTAAGAAGCGACCTCCACAAGCGCACATCATAAGAGAGTACCTTCCACACCAAGAAAACGGAGGTCCCGGCCAAGCAAGCCATCGCCACAGGCTGGGCCGAAAGCGTCATGAGCCTCCGGGACGTGAACGTTTGAGTGCAGTGGGGCCGTCTGGGGGCCCAAGGACCTACGTGTCCCAAACTCTCCTGTTGCAAATAAAGTTTTGACCACCACCACGATAAGTTTGAGAATGACACTGAACTTTACACAAACGAAGCGTAGTTGTACTAGACAACTGGGAGACAATACAATTACATTAGAATTTTAAAAGGTTGGTAAATTAGAGACTGTACACAGAGCTAATCTTCTAACAATTAAAAATCTTAATCGGTGTATAGGGCTCTGTCTATTTCTTACCCGCATCTCCAGGAAACACTATTCTGCTTCCGCAAACCGCGTTGTCTAAAATTATGTAGCTGAACAATTTCTACTAAATATTTATTCAATCAAATGACGTCCACGTTTACTGGGTGGTTACTTACGGAGTTTGTATTACCATTGCTTGCAGCGCTTGCTGTAAACATAATAAAATTACAACCGTAAATTCCTCTATCTTCGTGGTACGGATTATTTTTGACAGCCTTTTCGTTTTACCCTATTCTAAATCATTTCTTCTTCCCCTACTAGCTCAAACGTGTAATTAATATTTTTATTTAAGCGGTCGTGGTTGTTTGCACAGCGCTGGATATTGTTCTGTCGCGATATTTTCGGTTTCATGCATGCAGTCTTCTTTTTCTATAACGGCCATCTGCATTCTCCGCATATTCATTCTCCAATTCGTTTCTTGGTTTGTTGAGTTTAACGTCAGAAAACGACTCGGGTTATGACGAACGCCCCAGGGAAGGGAGGGGGGGGGGGGGGGGTTGCTCCGGAAATTTCGACTGCCTGGCGTTCTTTTACGTGCACTGACACGGCCGCTCAATGGAGAGCGCACTGGGTGCGGCCCGTCGCGTCGCCCGAAAGAGCCGTATTGCGCCTAGTTCTCGTCGCCACCGCTGTGGCGCCACCGCTCCGGGACGAGTCAGGGCGGAGAGCTGTGCGCAGCGGCCGAGGCAGTGCTTTCGTTTAGGCGTCTGCACGTTAGGCGCTTTATAATTTCAGCCTTTCTGAGCTGCGTTTCACACATTATGGTGATGTCACGTGCAAGTTAGCTATTGATAGCGGCATGTCACCATCACTGCGCTTTTCCAAATCGCACGTGCGTTTACACTCAGAATCGAGGCAGAAGTGCGCTTCGCCGAGCCGTCACCCATTCAGTTACGGGCGTTTCAACCACCGTAATAACTTATTATGTATTGCAGTCTTTAACTCGGGACAAGGTTTCGCGCCACTTATTCAAGGTGCACGTTTTGTAAACTTACGTTTGTGGTCGCAACATTCAGCATTATATTTCAGCCTGTTGCTCCGTTTTCGCTGGAAATAGTTTCAAGTGGGCACCACCCCGTACGAGGGTCATCCCAAAATTGAGGTCTGCAGTTCCTTTATAAATCGAAAGGTGTGTTTATTTTAAGCAAATTACAGATCACTTTAAAGGGAGACCATTCTTCTACTTTTCCACATAATCGCCGTTGCGGTCTATGCATTTTTACAGACGCTAGGGCAGTTTTTGTATGCCCATGTCATACCATCTCGCCGCTATGCCGTTGAGGAAGCGTTTGACCGCATCTTTATCAGTGAAGCGCCTTCCAGCGTGGTGTTCTTTTAGCTTTGGAAACAAGTGGTAGTCAATTGGTGCCAAGTCCGGACTGTAGGGTGAGTGGCTGATGACGTCCTATACAAACTGTTCTAGGAGAGCGATGGTTTGGCAGGCAACGTGGGTGCGAGCGTTGTTCCTCTTCTGTGATTTTGAATCGCCGGTCCGAGTTTCTTAAGGCTCTCACAATATCTGTCCGCGTTTACTGTGCTCCCAGGAGCCAAGAAGTCTACCAACAATGCCCATTTTCGATCCCAAGACACAGTTGCGATGACTTTGCCGGCAGACTGTGTTCGCTTGAATTTTCGCGGCTTGGGCGAAGATGAGTGCCGCCACTCACGTCATTCATGTTTGGTCTCAGGCGTTAAGTGGAATGTCTAGGTTTCATCACCCGTAACAATAGAGCACAAAAATGTCTGCGTTTCATCTCCAGAACGCGGAAGAAATTCGCGGGAGGAGTCAACGCATTGTTGTTGATGGTCGTCTGTGAGCATTCGCGCAACCCGCCTTGCGCACACCTTCCGATATTTCAACCTTGCTGTCAAACTCCTATGAATAGTGCCTCTAGAAAAGCCAGGAACCAAAGTGCAGAGCTCGTTGAGTGTGATCCTCCGATATTGCCGCATCATTTCTTCGGCCTTCGCGACTGTCTCATCAGAAAGTGACGGTCTCCCGTTTCTTTCTTCGTCGTGAATTTCCGTGCGACCAGCTGCGAACTCCCTACACCACTTGCGGAAGTTTTTAACATCCATGCAAGACTCTCCGTAGACTTCCGTCAACTGGCAATAATTTTCGATTGGTTGAACGCTATTTGCATGAACTTCGCTCCTGGCGGTAGCGACAAACGGGAGCTCCATTCCAAATGGTTGCCGGGCCAAGACTGACAGTCCCTTTCGCGCTGAGTCATGGCTTGTTTGGAAGACGGGGAACAATGAACACAGCAGCATAGCGAGCAGCCACGCATATAGTTTCCCTGCGGCCGCAGCCCTTTGGAGACCTTACTTTTGGGATTGCCCTCGTAAATATACTGCTGACACTAACCGTTGCAAAAGGAACAACACAAGACAGCCAGTTCAACCAGACGCCAGCAGGCTCAGCCAGTGTTTTGCGTTTTATTTTGAAGCCACGTGATGCACCGAAGGAATTCAAGCCTATTTTACAAGCGAAGAACTTTCCTCGAAAGAGGTTTATGAGCAAGTATGATTTTTTCCACCGTATTGATGTTTCCTGCCCATTTGGTCAGCAATGGTCGCATTAGTTTGGCTAGAAAGGCTTTGCAGAGGTCCTCGGTGTGACTGCGGTCTTCTCACTCGCAAATCAACCCCGGACATTGTTCAAAACAGGGAAGAAGGGCTGAAACCACCATGTTGCATAGCTTGCTGCTTCTGCGGGAACTCTTGGTAACCGGTCTTCGGATCTTGCTTTTGTGGCGCACAGCGGCACGCAGCAGTTGCGTGGCATGGTGTCGCATGGGCTTAGGACGATGTCGACACAGGCACCGATGACAAACACGCAGAACTAGCAGAACCACGCGGTCATGCAGAGCAGTTACAGCGAAAGCACGTGCCAACACAGCCAGCGCACTCCTTCCGCGTCGTCCGGCTGTGCGTGCCGGCGGCGGCTTGTCACGGAGTGGTGGCGCCCCCGCGGAGAATAACGGCGGAAACTTGAACTTCTCCCAATACGCGCTTCCCCAGGCATTGAGGCGCGACGCGGCGGGCCGCACCAAGTGCGCCTCCATTGAGCGGCCGTGGCACTGACATGGCTCAGTATACGCGCCTGTAGCATTTCGCCTCTATCCAAATCCGACCACCGCTGCCGGGATCGAACCCGCATTTTTTGGGCCAGCAGCCGAGAACCGTGACCACTTAGCCACCCCGGCGGTATTTTGCAAATATTAGGCAAGCCTACAGATTAATGATTTGAAGACATTGGTTTTATACCTTATCATTCCACAGATTCATGCAGTTGTGGTTCGAAGGAAGAACTTTCATGTCGTGAATTGCCTTATAGGAATCAGTGGGCAGATGCGCTCACTTTCGAATTTCCTCCCTCAACCTCCCCATAAATCTTCGGCACTCCCTCACTTTCCTTTAGTAAAATTCTCAGGCCCTCGTTAGCCCTAAACTTACATGTACATGTCCAACTGCACAAGTACATGTCCAACATTCTCGGAAAAAAATTTAGCATTTGAAAATTGTAAAGCACAATTTTGGAAATATTTAAGGTACTGATCCTTCTTCCTATGTGTAGCAAAATTTTTCTTGGAAAGCTTTTCTATGAATCCGATCCAGCAGTTAAGATTGCCGTGCAAAAGCAATGGAGAACGCTTTTTATAAGAGCAAAAAAATAAACAGCAAGAAAATAAAAGCCTGCCAACTGGATATGTGGGAATATAATTATTGCTACAGTGCCATCTTAACACATGTGAAAACATTGCGTTCATAAACTCTTTCTCGTTGAAAAATGCTTCTGTCCAGAATTGTTCGGTATGGATTTGCTTGACGAGTGGTCATTGAATGAACTTTCATGGGAAGTAAGGCAATGTTTTTGCGGTTTCGAAAATAATGAAACCAGGCGATGTAGATTTTGTACCTGGTCACATGCACCCTAAAAATTAGTGATAGCAAGTTCCAGATATATTGCTTTTGAAAGGAATTCATATTTTGAGCATGGGATTTTTAGCACATAAGCTATTTAATTTCATTTAGTGGCATACTCCTGTTTAGTGACTGGTTTTTCTTTGTAGCCGCATCCCTGCGCTCAGGTGGATGGCAGCCAGTAATTATTGCCTCAGCAAACGGCCCTTCTTCTAGTTTTCCCAGAAACGATGTTTCATTGTCAAACTTACGGCTGCTCAAGAATGCGGTTTGAAGAGTGAAAAACGTTTCTATATGGAGTCAGTCAAGACTCGTTTTTAAACGAATAAAGCTATGTATGCTTAGTCAGAATCAAAACTTCCATACATAAAAAGTGTAGTTGTTTCATTACAATACATTTTAAGGTCTTCGGCGTGACGCATGGAACTCAGTAATGGGAATTTGCGAGGCTTTTAGTTAAAACAGCTTATCAGAAGCGTTATCTTCGTAATGTTTGACCATTTCCGACTGGTGTGATAAGGCACGGGCGTTCATACGTGAAAAACACGCACTTTCTTCTTTTACATTTTATGCGATTGACAATAAGGAAGATTACCTTGATAACGAGGTAACCAGGGGATATGGCTTCATTGCCAGCATTATTGGAAAGCATTTCTTCGCGATGTGGTTTGTCAGGCGCCCAAGCAAAGTTGAAACAAAGAGAGCTGCGAGAAACCAAGCCTGCGTTTCTTCCCACCTGACATGACGCCGTCAGCAGCCCAGCAGAGCTCACAGTTTTCACATCAGGTTTTCTATTGCGCACTGTCAGGTGACGGCGGTAAGAAGCACAAATTGAATTCTTTTATGCAAATAAAGAGTCCTAGAAAGTGCTGGCAGAATGAAAAAAATTATTTGAAGCAAGGAAAGAAATCTTGTCTGCTTTGTGCATTAAAATTTTGGTTCTTAAGATACGTTTTAAGAGCTGTAAAATTTCATTGAACTTCACCTGAAACCTCGGACATGATTTGCAACCACAAAAGTATTAGGTATTAATGGTCTATTGTTTCCTTTATCGACAGCAATTTTCTTGGTTTACTTCATCTTGTGCTTATTCTAAGCAGCCTACATTAAATGTTTTCATCGAGTAGGGCGATATCGAGTAGGGCGATGTGCCGTGATCAATGCGAGAGTGTGTTGCAGTTTAGCAGAAGGCGTGATCGGCTGCGGTATTAGCGTAGTTCTCTCGTGCAGTGGCCAGCAAAGCTTATCTGTTCGCGTCGCTGCGGGATCGGAACCCAGTAGCGGCAAAATTTATTTTGTTTCTCCAGGTTGGCGAGGTCACCGTCATTCAAGACCTCGTTTCTTTCCCGTCGCCTGCCGCATCAAGTGACAAACTTCAGAGGCCTCACCACACAACGGCATTTTCCATGTGGCAAAATTTCGGATGGCAAAACGTGCATTCAGGACAAATGAAAACAACGCGATCTTTTGTGGACATGTCACACTTAAATGCTCATGCAAAGCAAGCGCCGTTGTGACGAGAGTTCATGAGTGAACTTCTTGATATCCCATAATTAAACAACCACTCTGCCTGACCACCACAAGTGGCAGCTGATTTCAGTATATACCGATGCCACCTGTGGGTATGAATGGCATGAATTACACATCGCTATCTATAATTATCTATCATGCGCCGTTAACTCTCATCCTCAGCGCCGCAGCTGCGTAACGAATAGTTTTTGTAAAGGAGTGTTTAGAGACAACATTGCAGCTGCATGAATGACAAAAAAAAATATACGCCACCGCATGTATGATTTCCTACTGTGAAGTACTGCACGTTTCCCAGCGTTTAAGCCGCCACAATAATGGTTGCGTGTAACAGTAAGTGACCGAGTCAAAACAACACTGTAATACAATAAGGGATTCTGGGAAGGACATCGGGAACAGCAGCCATTATATGGCACTCACTGCGACTAAATTCCTAAGCTTCGGACTGATAGCAGTGGTTTCTACCTAATATTTCCCGTTCAAATAAACCATGTCGCAGCATGCCACATCTGCAGGCTTGCCTAGGCAAAACTTGCGTCGTGTAGCTATCTCACTGTGCAAACCAGCGGGTGTTGAATATTGAATGGTCTAATAAGCTGGCACAAAAACATGGCCCTGAAAAATTCACCTTCCAAAGCACTGTTCATTGCGGTTGACTACAATTAGGAGTCAGCGGGCTGTAAATTATTTCGTTGAGGCTTATACGTTGAGAGCTGGGAATTTTATTGTATTTCCGAACGTTTTCTTACCACGGGGAGACCACAATGTTCATGAAAAAGGGTTAAACTAAACATACGCTTCTCTTCCGTACACTAATATGTGTTCTACCCAAGAGAATAAGTGTGCAAGAACGTAAATATAAACAGCACAGCTTCTCGACGCACAAGTAAAAGTTCGTTTATTCTACACAGCAGCCCACTTAGGTATTTTGCACCGCGGGAACGATAACCATGGTGAACTGCTGAGCATCTAAACTTTATAGCGTAATCTCAACTCTGACACCACTGTTCAGTCACTTACCATCCATTGGGTCTGAAGCACAGAAATGTACAGTAGTTACGATCGTAGAAAGCAAGAACAGTGCCCACCAGCTACGCACTTGCTCCATGCTTTCTGAAAGCCTGACTCTTACGATACCCAAGCTCTGAGCGAGAGTGATGGCAGCGTATATGCAAATATTTAAGTGAAAGCACCTGCATTGCAGCTGTTTTTCTTCTGAAAAATGTCCTCACGACACTACTCTTTGACAATTATCTTGCGTTGTCATCTCGTCTTTCCAACCTTTGCGTATCCGAATGAATAATCGCTCACGCTCGTGCCTATTTGCTTAAACAAAAAAAGTCGGGGTTTCAGTTTTTTTTTTTTTGCTGCCCCCGTAATTCTACGGCCATAGCGAATGCGCTAGCTTTGACACGTGCGAACGAAGAATATGACATCAAGGAAAGAAAAACCTGGGAAAGATTAAATGGATAATGCTGCGAAGGACAACTCCACTATACCCCGCTTAAGGAGACAGGCTAAGCCCTATCTTTCCCATGTATTTTGGAGCATAGTGTGGTGGACTTTTCTCAACAACTCATAAATATTGCGGCAAGATATTTACCTCGTTTTGTACAGAAGTTTATCTTCTAGTCACTGTACCAAAATTATTTTAGTATACGAGAAAGTAAATTTTTAGTCATTTTTTTACTTTCTACACACTAATTTTGACCAAATTTTGTGCATGTTGTTATTTTTAAATAAACAATAATATTTGCTCGCTGATAGTTTTGGTACAGTAAATTGTCACATATATGTACTGTACGCACAGAAAAAATCATCGTGATATCTGTTGTCATTTCGAAAAAAATGGTACCGACGTAACAAAAGAACTTGTTTTGAGAAAACTGAGTTTAAAGGGAACAAAACCTTCAATCCAAAGATTTCGACTTAGCCAACTAATTTTGACCAATTTATTCAGTAGGCACCAGCTGCATAGTCATCGTCTAGGTCAACTTGGCGCTTCTTTTACTGCCGTTTAGCTTCTCGTGCCTGTTTTATCACTTCCTGCGTAGCTCGATCAGTGAAGTAAACTCGACGCCGATCGACTTGCGTCAGCCAGCGGACAGTGTTAATTCCCGGACTTAGTCCGCATGCCTCAAGAACCTAAGTTCTTGCGGTAGCACCATGATTGAAGGTCAGAACAGCATCTAATGTAACAATCTTCAATGTCTGTAGGCCCGCAAAGAGATTTTTTGGAGCACACTCTGCACACTAAGGATCACATATCTCAGAAGCCCCTACCGCGCAATATGAGCGCTAGTCTCCATCAGGGTAGGCGGCAGGCCCGAGCGAGCTATTACACGAAAACATACAGCAACCGCTCCGATATCCTTTATGTTGACACGGCAGAAAATTCGAAACCAGGATATTTCACGGCAGTCGCAGCCTATGAAGACGGCACAGTGGGGGCCGCCGCCACTATCCGGACTAATTCGCCTGCAGAAGCGGAAGGAGCCGCCATCGCACTTGCTCTGGGCCACTCCACCATTTACAAAAACTAACTGAAATTTGCACAGATTACCAGGCCGCGTACCGCCACTACCTAAAGGGCGTGGCGACGCCGGCAACACATCGTATTCTTTCCACAGTCATTTCTCTCGACCGAGCGGTTACTCTGTCGTGGGTCCCTGGGCATGCCTCGATCCCCGGTAATGAGCGCGTTCATGCGAAGGCCCGAGAACTCTCCTCCCGGACACCGGATGATCAGGCACCCAACCCTGCGAAAGAGGCCTCATCGGCGCTCTCTACATATCATGAAATCACAAAATTCTACAAACAAAGCCGCATGACACTAACACCACCCCACAGTACCTTGTCGCCCTCATCCAGCGCCACATGGCGACAATTACAGACAGGCTGTTTTATTTCCCCCCACTTTCTCTCATGTTTTCACCCCACCTTTCCTCCTGATTGTAACACCTGTGGCGTGCCCAGATCCAGACTTTTCCACTACCTTTGGGAATGTCCTTCCCCAAAGGCAGTACCGCCCATCCCCAATCCCACCCATTCTTCCTGGGAGGCTGCTTTACGTGAAGCACTAGCCCGTGGACTCCTGGATCAGTAGGGGAGCACTCTGGAAGATGTTTTTGTTTTTTTGTGTGTAATAAAGTTGCTTCCATCCATCCCTCCATACGACGTTGTTGAAGGACTGGTTTGGGTTCTGTGTTTGTCCGTGCAGCCACTTCGATAGAAGCTCTGGCTGTGAAAGCTGCCGACAGAGGGGTTTTAGGGCCTCCAAGACAGGTGGAGGAAGGCTGTCTTTGTGCTCAAAAGGTTTGCCTTCATGCACACTTCTGTTATATGCGCACCAGGTGCCAGGCCTCTTTGGAAACAAACCTTGGCAAGAGTCCTTGTCAGATGATGAAATATAAAAATATGTTGCCCAAACGGCCTTTCGCATTTCTTCCAAGTTGCCGATATTTCTTCTCATGGCCAAGCGGTATGTTTGTGCTTGTCGATGACTGCGTCTTTTAGTCTTCCTCGGCCGGAGAGAGTTTTCCCATCAGACGACTTTTCTGTCTTCTTCTCTTTTTTTACTCGTCTCAATAATGTGTCCATTCTCTTTGGCACGTGTCCAATGCATTCTAGCTTAGTAATTTCAATGCTTTCTCAATATTGTTTTGCTGCCTTCATCGCGAGAAGTAAAAGCGCAGAAAACACACCGCTCGTAAAGGGTGTGTGTCGCTGACCGCTTTGGTTTCAGATCGCTTTTTCAGGTTGATACAAATTGCACAGTATGAAGTGTGATACATAAAATCATGCAGAAAAGATTGTACTTTTATATTTAGAAAAAAACTAAAATTTCATTTTTTTCACATTTTTTGCATGCCCTGTCTCCTTAAGCAGGAGAATAACAAGCTGGCCATCGAGGACCTGCAAAACAAGTAACATTGCCTGATATTTTACTTGCCCTGTTTTATTTACTTCTAAATCTTAACCCTCCTTTTGGGTGAGAATAGTGAGGCAAAAGGGCGGAAGTTTATGCATAAGAATAAATCTTGCGCAAGGAACGAAAATGTCCTTGCACATTTTGAAAATGCAATAAAGGATAGGAGATGGAATAAGACAGCACTAGCCAATATGTACCAGTAAACAGTGCGTCAACTGTATGCAAAAAATGCACAAAACAGCCGGAAAAAATACTCCTCCGATGATTAGTGAGATTATGCGTGAGATGCCAGAAAAAAAATAATCTGGGCACGAAGAATTGCTCGCCCAAAAAAAAGATACCCTTGCGAACGTAATGCTCAATTTCAGGGATAACTACTTCAGCCCTCCAACATTATGCTTAATTAGCCAAAATTGTACAAAAACATGGGTGAAAAAAGGAAGGTAGAGTCACAGAGATCAGTAAATGTGTTTAGAAATTTTCAGAGAATACCTGCGCCAAATTTTATAGGGTGCTGAGCCCTAAACTTATTAAGCACTCTTTACGACATAATCTGGCGAATGTTTCGGGGAAACACGAAGAAACGGCGGAATGGCATGATGTTTCGCCAGAGGAAAAATACATTAAAAAATCTACGCTGAATTTAGCTAAATATACGCCACGTGCGATGGCTGTAAGGGCGCCACAAAAATAAAATTGGTGTGGTTTAGCTCTGGTTAAACCTAGCTGGTTGCGAAAGAAATACAATTCAGAAGGAGTAGAGCAACTACATTCAGATATAGACTCTTCGTCGGTGACTTCTATGGCGAGACTCCTCGAGGAGCGCGGTACAACCGGCTCCTGCTGGCTGCGGTGGAGAGAGCAAACTGACGTCACGCGTCGTCATAGCAATGGAAAGGCTTACGTAACACCATCTGTTAGGCGCGATGGCGCCTCGTTGAGGAGCAGGGGGGTCCACGGACCATGCGACGAGCGGTTAGACCTGTCGTAGTGTCACTTTCGCAAGAAAACCTCCGGTACTAAACACAGTGGCGGGATCCGATGGCCGCGTTCCCCCTGGTTGGTACCCGTTTCCAGACCATCTTGTCGAGGCCGCAGTGGCTCAAGATAGGGGCTCAGGTTTCTTCTTCGTGTTTTCCAGTGACGGATATCTCTATACACCTTTGCAATAAGGGAGCCTTGGCGCTGCCATATTGTTCATTGGACTATCGTGAGCACCTTCTCTTTGCTTTTTAGTTCATCAGGGCAGGAAGAGCAAGAAGAAGTTTTTATCACAGACTCAGTAGGCACACGCGAGCCATTTACCCCTCTACTGCAGCGATAAACTGAAAGTACTCCAACTCCTGCATCCTGAAATTCTAGAATTTCTTGGGAGGAAGATGCTGGGTCGACACCGCGTACAACACCCTTGACACATGAGAGTTGTTCGGCAATGAATGTTCTCACCGGCAATGAGCTGAAAATTTTGCACTAAAGCAACTCCGCTACACAAGCGATGTTTGAGGACTTGCAGATAAATTCTCTACGGCACAGACGGGTGACTTGCTGTGTTCGGGTCTGGAGATCTGGAGAGCTTGGCTGGTGCCGCTGTGTGCGCCGTGGGAGTGAAGGACGAGGCCCAGGATGCGAATCTTGGAGACTAGCAGAATGGGGTGGTTCCCTAGCGCAGCGTAAGTGAGATGGGAGGGAGGGTCGGTGGGGTCGTTTACCCCTCCCTTCTCCGAAACCCTGCTGCTTGTGCTCTTCTCCTTCAAATGGTTCACCTCCTAAGTAGTACAATTCCAAATTATTCACGCTGATTTATCTCTTTCCTCTAATCTCTCTTCACCAAGCTTTGCACAGCGGAGCGCCCCATGCTCCTTTATTGAGCATAGGTGGCTTTGTCGTGGCGTGACTGTGACTGCGTCCTTGACTGTGTGACTGCGACTCTGTCTTGACTGCGTGACTGTGACTGTGTCCTTGACTGAGTGACTGTGACTTCGGGTTTTTTCTTTTGTCTTGATTATGTTTTTATTTTTCTGATTTTTATTTTGTGGCCGGCGCTGAGTGCTTTCTTTGGCTGTTACGGTGACAATGACATTGCAGTGACTTGGGTTTTCTCTTTTTTTTATTACTGTTTTATTTTTATTTATTCCGCGGACAACACGCTGTGCTTTGGCTATCTGCCTGCGTCTAACTTATTATGACGAGACTTTTGTTTTCTTTTCTTATGAGTTTTTTTTAATGCTCTGTTTTTCGCTTAATTTTTTTTTCTTCTTTGGAACATTTAGTTATTTTTCATTTATTTTGAATTGGCGTTAAGCCTGGCAAAGCATTGCTGGTCCAGGTATCCTCTCTCTTTCTTTGATGTTTTTTACCTATTTTTTGAGAGGACCAATAAAAGGGTAAAAGGGTAAAAGGGTCGTTCGGCCTGGGGCGGTACAAAAAGAGTTCTGATTTGGAAGGGAAGCAGGCTAGGCCGCGCTTCCGAACGTACGAGTCGATGATGTTGAGGGCCGACAGTACGTTGTGTTCCATGTCGGCATCACTGCCTCGATTGGCCCAGACAGTGATGTCTTCAGTATAGAGGCTGAAATGTATGTCGGGATCTTGGGAGAGTTGGTGGGGGAGTTGGAGAAGGGCTATGTTGAAGACAAGTTGAAGGGGATAGGAGACTGCACAGCACCGTGAGGCGTTGCCGTGCTCCAAGTGAGACACCGGGGAGCTGGTGATCGCCCAGGGTGAGTGCGTCTGTTCGTTCGGAGAGGAAGTCACGGACGTAATTTTACATCCGCGGGCCAACGCCTATGGTGTGGAGGCCTTCTTGGGCAGCTGCGTGGGTAACGTTGTCGAAAGCTTTTGCCACGTGGATACAGAGGATACTGACCACCGAGGTGGCAGTCAGGGCAGAACTTCAACGCCTCAACACGTCCTCAGCTACTGGCCCCGACGGAGTGTACAAGGCACTCCGCAACCTCGATTCGCCCTCCGCCAAAGCCCTAACCAACTGCTTCAATGAATTCTGGATGCGTGGCGCCCACCCACCTCAGTGGAAAGACGTCAAATTAATCTTTATTCCCAAATCCGGCAAACGCCCTCTCCCCGTTAACCTTCGTCCCATCTCCCTTACGTCTTGTGTGGGCAAGCTCATGGAGCACGTTCTCCACACCCGGCTCAGCCGCTATCTGGAGAATAACAACCTCGTGCCTTCGTGCATGTTTGGTTTCCACCCAGGCTTATCCACCCAGGACGTCTTTCTACAACTCAAACACCACATCCTTGACAACCCGAGGGCGACGCCAAGGCTATGCTCGGCACATTCCGGAGCTCTATGGAGCGCCATCTTTCTAAGCGGCCTCATCTTGCATGGCCAGAATCAATGTTGCCTAAAACTTTGAGAACGAGAACGCCAATGAACTCAATTAACGCCAGCGGCCTATTGAAATTGGACGTGAAAAAAGACCGACGATTACGTTACTTCCTAATGCGAAATTTTAGCGCAGCTCATCAGCTGTTTCAGCGTTTCGATAGATCCAGGCAAAGAATTCGAGCAAGACATGTATGTGAAATTACAGACAACTTGTTATTTTTCATAAATATTCGTTTTTCAAGAAACACTCCATTAACAGTTCTTGATTGTGATGAAGGAAGCTATGTGGGCGGAGAAATAGATGTTTATATCCTCGACTTGCTGCACCAATGCCTGGTTCTAAAAGAAGAGGTCTATGCAAGTATTTCGCGAGGTTGTCACAGCCGTAGCAGACCTTACGAGCGAGAGGAACGGGATGTTTTCCCACGTAAGTGGTAAGAAATCCCTGTTTGTCTTTATATCTACATTAAAGTCCCCACCCACCGTGCAACCCTGGCAGGTGGCAGTTAATGGTTGATCGCGAGAGTTCGCTCGCTGTTGTCAGCGCTAACGCGTGCAGCCCACATCTCTATCATCACCCCACGTACCTGTAAGCGCGATTCAGGCGTCCACTGACCCATGGAGCCACTTATGCACTGCCTTCCAATAAGATGATCGGTGTGTAAAACGTCGTCAATGCCAACGCCAATGAACATAATGAACGCCGACGGCCTATGGCTTCAGCGCCGCGTTTCTAGCACAACGTTGTACAACTTGCAGAATAACGAGCGCCCTCTATAATTTTCCAACCAAAAACCCTCGTACGCAGACGGCAATCTCGCATCCTTCTTCGAAAAGGGAGAGGAGAGACGTCCCTTTATCTGTATGGGAGGGAAATTGTTGAAAGGACACAATAGAGCCGAGGTGCGAACGACAGGAGCGGGTCGAGACAGGTACTTGTCAAAGGAATGCATCATTGTAACTTTCCTTTACACTCTACCTCGACAGCTGGCAATGTCCGGCGGGGCTTCGGGTTCACGCAGATTTAGGGGCAGCCCCGCACACCTTTTCGAAGAAGGACACAGTGAAGGGCTGCTGACTCATCTCCCCTCGCGCTAAACCCTTCATGCAGCATTGCAGGAAACGAAAACGTGTCTGTGAACGAGGGTTTTTGGTTGGAAAACATCTTCCTGTAGTCAGCTTTCCCGCAATTTTGCAAGTTGTCCATACCTTCAGTCCACATATCTCTCTCAACGCCCCATGTGCCTATAAGCGCGATCCAGGCGTCCACTGACCTAGGGAGCCAGTTATGAGCACTTCGTTTCCTTAAAATGATCGAAGCGTAAAACGTTGTCAACGCCAATGCAATGAAGAAAATGAACGCCGACGGCCTATGGCCTGAACGCCGCTTTTCTGGCACAACGTTTTCAATGCCAACGCATGCCGCGCACATCTGGCACTACCGCCACCTAGCTTAAAGCACGATTGAGGTGTCCACTGTTCCAAATGGGTAGTTATGCGCCTTCCCTCTGGTTCAGGTGTCCACCGAGATGTGTGAGACAGATACTGCGCCATTTCCTTCCCTCAAAAATCAATCTAGCAATCTTACCCTTTGCTTTCGAATCTCTTGCTCCATCGGTTTCGCCGCTTAAAACGCGACTAAGGTGTCCACTGCTGATTACAACGGATAACGGCGGAGGCAACGGCGACGCCGCGAAACACAGAAACGGGAGCCAAAGAGCTGCGCTCTAATTTTTGGAGGACGCTTAAGCTTCGCCTTTAAGAGTGGAACGCGACAGCGTCTCGAAGCGCTGCCAGGGAGCCCACGCAATGCCATCACCCGTTCGGCGCGACACCTTGCCCGTCGGACAAATTGAAATATTGGTTTTTTGAAGAAAGGAAATGAAGCAGTCTTACTTTTCTTGGTGGACATCTGAGCCGTGCGCAAGAGGCACGCAACTTCCGATTATAGGTCGCCGGTTCGAATCCCTGCCGCGAGCTAGGCTTTAACTAGTATGTTATACCTGCATGAAACGAAGAATCTTTATGACACCGTCCGGAACATTCTGCGGCAAACGGTTGGTAAATTGGTTTTTGATTAAAGGAAATGGAGCACTATCTGTCACATATCTTGGTGGACACCTGAACCGCGCCGGAAGGGAAGGGAGGATGGCGGGAGTGAAAGAAGAAAGAGGGGCCGTAGTGGAAGTCTCAGGATGGATGGAATAAACTTTACTGTCCAGTGGATCAGCAGGGGTGGTATTCTGCCGGTGTCGCCTTTTGCGACATGTCGCATAAGGGCGGGGCCTAAAAAAGTGCGTACAGTTGCTCGAAGAAACGCAAAACGCCGCCGGCGCTTTAGTCGGTGGTGCTTTCATTCACTCCGAGAAGCGACAATTTACCACTGCTGATTCACTAGCAGCAGTAGTTTCGTATTTTTGATAGCAAGAATATTTGCCATCACACGACGTCTAATGTTCAAATAATACTTGAAAATTTAATATAAACTCGCTTTACTTCATTTAAGTCTATAAAACACCGCGAAAAGGCTCCAAATCTATTTTTGTTTTGTTCCGGACGGTTGTGCTAGGTGTCGGCTGCGTTTCGGGCAGTTGCAGACGGTAGCAGTGTAGCTGGAGGCTTGCGCGCTCCTTTAGGCTTGCGCGCTCCAGAATCGAGAGCGTATCTCGAAAACTAAGCTGAATCGCAGCTTAAACTTTATCGTCGAAGCAAGGTAAGTCATAACGAAAAGCAACAACACCAGTAGTTGCCAGTAAACATGCCGACCGGAATCGCAAGGACTGCTGAATTGGCTGAAGCGGGCGGCTCTCGCTTGGAAGGACGCCGCCATGTTTTCACGCTAAGGGCGCAAAAGCCGCAACTGCCGATTGCCTTCGTACGCTAACGCTATTCGCATGGCGAGTGCCAGTCCGGCTTTGCAGACGGTAGCCACAGTGCTGCTCTTCGACAGCCGGTAATGCCGCCGACAGGATTCGTCGGTCAAGGCAAACTGGTCGCGATGTCCGCGGACACGCCACTCTTCTTCGCAACCCAAAAACCAGGCAAGGAGAGTGGGATCCATGGCTTCCAGTATCAATTTCGTATCCCGTCGCCCGCGCGAATCGCTTCAGCGCATTCCGTTGTTCGACTAAGCGTAGTAAATTGGGGTGACGTCACGATGACGTAGCAGGAAGGCGGATCCGTGTCGTCACGCCGCCGTCACCGCGGCTGGAGCCAATCAGCGAAGAGCGAATGCGACATGTCGCAAAAGGCGACACCGGGAGAATACCACCCCTGATCTACCACCCCCCGACACGCATGGCAGAGGTCGGGTGCCGCCGGCTCAGATATGCAGGCTAGGAGGTCTTGGGTCCCAGCAGACTCTACAGCCAATTGGACGAGCAGGAGCTGGAGCTCAGGGTCAGAGCTGCACAGCAGGTTCTCCCAGGTGTCTACTCTCTATATTGTTCGTCCCCCTGGGAGAGTACGGGCATTCCCATATTATATGATCGAGGGTCCCTCTCGCGCCACAAAGATTACATTTATCGCTCCTGGCATCGGGGAATATGTGGTTGGCCATAACCGGGTGCGGATACGTACAAGTTCGCAGTCGCCTCCACGCGACTGATTGTTTAATTTCGTGTTTGGCGATCGTACCAGTCTATACGCTACAATCTATAATGCTGCGTGATCTCCCCATATTTTAGCATGCGCTCTCCACTCCTTCGCTTGTCGGTAGAGATCTCGAGCCAATTCCTGGGCCGCCTCGTTGCCGGGGACGGCTTCGTGCGCCGGAGTCCAAATTGTGTGAATTTTCCTATCCAATTTCCTCTGGCTACGATTTTGGCCGCTAATGGGGAGATCCTTCCATTGCTAAAATTTTGTATGGTAGTTTTGCTGTCACTGATGACAAACTTCGCTTCCCGTCCAACGCAAGCTAACGCGATCGCATTTTCCTCGGCAACTTCTATGCTCCGCCCTCGCAAAGTGGCAGACGTCACCGGATATCCCCG
The DNA here is from genome assembly GCF_055824585.1 of Amblyomma mixtum. Classification (NCBI taxonomy): domain Eukaryota; kingdom Metazoa; phylum Arthropoda; class Arachnida; order Ixodida; family Ixodidae; genus Amblyomma; species Amblyomma mixtum. The sequence continues at coordinate 186,119,096 of NC_143021.1, forward strand.
GCCTCTGTCGACCGTTGCCACCGTAAAACCGGCATATTTTCGACAACCTTGGGATCTTTAACGTGCACTGACATCGCACAGCACACGGGCGCCTTTTGCGTTTAGCCTCGATCGAAACACGGCCGCCGCGGCCGGGTTCGAGCCCGATGCTCCGGCTCAGTAGACGAGCGCCTTAACCACTGAGCCACCGCGGCGGGTACAGCTTTATCAGCCACAGCAGGTTCCTCCCTTCCCTTACAGCGCGTTTAGGGTGTTTCCCGAGGTGTGACGAAACTTCAGCGCCTTTCCTTTAGTCGAACACGTTCGCCGAACGCCGAAGCTATAAAAAACGAACGTGACAGGGACGCGCCTCTTAGGTTTGGCGGTTTGCAGCCTTCGGGCTGTGGCCGTATATCTATTTCAGTCAGCGTCCGTTGCGGCGGACGCGGTTGCCGCGACGCGCGTTTTTGCTCTCTCTTTTTCTCTCTCCTCTTATCTTTACTCTCTCTTTTTCTCTTTCCTCTTATCTTTCAACTCTCTTCTGCACGTGGCAGCGGTGGTGGCTCGGCTTGAGCCAGTTGGCAGGCCCGTGCACTTTTCCTTTTCATCCTTCTTTCAGTCGCAACCAACCAACCAACCAACGCGCCTCTACTACCAATCTTCTCTCGTGCGTCTCATTTTAATTCTGCACGTGGCAGCGATTGCGCGTCAGCGCGAGCCAGTGGACTGGCTCGAGCAGTCTCCTTCCCATTCTTCTTTCAGTCACAACGACGAGTCGTCAGCGTAGAACGTTAAACTTGGGCAGTGCTGCTAAATGACTGCCGGATGTTCGAGAACTCCGGACGCCCACCTACCCAAGACAGCCTGTGCCAAGGACCTGTCCATCCGACACTAGTGAGCAGTGCCGACGAACGCGGAATTCCCGCTCAACGTTACTCAACGTTAGTGGTGAGTGCATTACACTGCTGGCAAGTAAAGTGGTTTAAAAAGCTCTTTTTCTGTAACGCCTACAACAGCTCTTCATTTTGCGCTATTCTTCTGTATGTACCGTATTGTGCGTTTTTATCGTGAAGACTTTCAAAAATTTTCCCGCCACAACCGCTCGCTCGTTTGCGGTGAAACTGCGCACAGAGCTTGCGCAATATGGTAACTTTTGTATCGTAGCAAGTTTTACAACGGTGCTTACTTAGTTGAGCCGTGCATGATGCGAAATCGTACCTGACTGCGTAGAGATCGTCGAACCAAAACCCGCAGACGCCGTTTTTTCGCTGAAGGGCGGCAGTGGCGCCATCTGTTTTCAGCAGTGAAAAGCGTCACGACAAGGCGCCGAGGTAGCCGAGGTGAGCGTTGCATGAAGCGCGTGCCTACACTGTACGCGTGCCCTTTGAATATGCCGCTTTTTCGGCTAACTGAGCGAAAAAAAATATCAGAACAACTGATTTAACGAGGCTTTACCTTTCAGGTGATATTATTTGCAAAATCGCCGCGGCACTTTGTCGTGACGCTTTTCACTGCTGACAACAGATGGCGCCACTGCCGCCCTTCAGCGAAAAAAACGGCGTCTGCGAGTTTTGGCTCGACGATCTAAACGAAGACAACTACGATTTCGCATCATGCAGGGCTCAACTAAGTAAGTACCGTTGTAAAACTTGCTACGATACAAAAGTTACCGTATTGCGCAATCTCTGTGTGCAGTTTCACCGCAAACGATCGAGCGGTTGAGGCGGGAAAATTTTTGAACGTCTTTACGATAAAAACGCACAATACGGTATGTCACGACGAAATATTCGATATGATACAGCCGATATCTGGAGCTGCATGAGGTGTGGTATGTGGCCGTGTGTATGCGCCGCGCTGAAATTTTTATCGCGTGCGCCACAGCGCAGTAAGAATGCGCAGTAAGAACGACCCAGGTGCGGTATATGGTGCCACATAAAACTTCTGCATTCGAGACGAAGAAACAAGGCTTAGAGAGGCTGTCGTTCCGTCACACCCAGGCGCTCCCTTTAAGGTATCTTATGAACAATCCGCGTCTGGCATCGCTTAGAATGTGCTATTAATGTTCCCGGGACGAAGTCGGAAATAGCTGCGTCTGCCTGGTTGGGCCATGTCGGGCTAGTCTGCCAGGCCTTACGAATCGCAGCTTCTCTCGCGTTCAATTGAATTTCCTGAATTTCCTGTCGCGTTCGAGAGCGCGTCGCCGTGAACTTGCCGCGCTGGGCGCTCCTTATTACCGAACCTTATGAGCTCTGGCATCTTTCGAGGCACGTAAATTTTCAGTCGTATTCGGCACGACGAAGCCAGACATAGCGTGCGTTTCTTTGGCTGCGTTGCGCCGGGTTTGTAGTGGAACAGCGCTCTTTGAAACCGGTGCCACCATGGCATCGCACTAAATTTTTAGTCGGGATCAATACGAAGAAACAAACCCGTCTCAATGCTTGCACTAAGAAGGGTTTTCTGTATTGCGAATAAATATTTCAGGCCTGTTTGACGCTGCGCAGAATTTTCTGTTGCGTTCCTCAAGCGAAGGCGACACTTTGGGATGTGTTCCCACAATGTGCCACGAAAAGTTCGCTTACTACGGAGCCCGCTTGAAACCGATGCTTCTCTGGCAACACGTGATATCTTTCTGCCGCGTTCGCTAGAACGAAGTTACATTGCAACGCGTCATCTTGTGCTACGACGGATGCCCCGTGTTAAGTTCTATCTGTACATTGCAACACGTCATCTTATTGTGCTACGACGGATACCCCGTGTTAAGTTCTATCTGTTAAACCCATGTTTGGCGGCGTGTAGAATTTCTGACACGTTCTTTATTGCGAAGCGTTACATCGTGTGCGTCTCCCTTGTGCCACGACTGATGCCAGTGTTATGGAGCTCTTTTTGAACCGATGCTTGTCTGGGACCGCATAACAATTTGTCGCGTTCGCTAGAAAGAAGCGACACTTCCAGTGGGGAATCTTATGTTCTACAACGGATTCCCTGCGCCAAAATTTATTAAGGCCTTTAATGCTTCATACTGTCGTTAGCAGACGCGTCGGCAGCCGTGTCGACAGACGCGTCGGCAGAAGTGTCGACAGACGCGTCCGCAGCTGTGTCGACAGGCGCGTCGGCAGATTCGTCCGCCTTTCGGCGTCACTGCTTAAAAGGCTCAAGGTTCCAGCATGAATAAAGGCGCATCTAGTGAATGCATGGGCTTCATAAATTAAATAAAAGGAGTAAAGTCGACAAAAGGAAAATAAAAAATAAAAATAAGAAAATAAACAAAAATAAAAACAAAATAAAGATAAGAAGTGGAAATAAAAATAAAACAATAAAATTAAGAAAAGGAGCAAAAAATAAATAAAAGCAAAATATGAACAATAAAAATTAAATAAGAACAGTGGCCAGGAAACGCTTTCTCCTTGCAGCACTTTAGAGAGCCAAAGTGCCCCCTGAATTTTTAAAACCGAAGCCTGTTTGGCGCCGCGTACAATTTTCTATCGCGTTCGATAGAACGAAGCGATACTGCGTCTCCCTTGGTGCCACAGAGGGTACCTCGCGTTATGGAGCCCTATTTGAACCGATGCGCGTTTTGTGCCGCGTGGAATGTTTTACCGCGTTCGATTCGACGAAGCAACAGCTCGAATCCACATCCCTGATTATGCCGCGACGGGTACCCCGCGTTACGGATCCCTATTTCATCCGATGCGCGTTTTGTGCCGCGCCTAAATTTCTGTAGCGTTCGATACGATGGAACGGCACCTAACACGTGTCCTCGTGTTAGAAAACGTCGCGTGTGCCAAGGTACCGAGCTCTACATGAGCTGCCCTCTTGGAACAGTGGACACCTCAATGATACTTTAAGATACGTGGCGGTAGTGACAGATGCGCGTTCTATGCGCTGGCATTGACAACGTTGTGCCAGAAACGCGGCGCTGAAGCCATAAGCCGTCGGCGTTCGTTGTTGGCGTTGACAACGTTTTACACTCTAATCATTTTAAGCAAAGGACGTGCGCATATCTGGACCCCTGGGAAAGTGGATGCCTAAATCACGCTTGTAGATAGATGTCATCGCGCTTAGTGTCCAAGTAAAAAAAAAACCATTGGAACCAATTGGACATTTCAGTTGGAACTAATTGGACATTCCCATTGGTTCCAATTGGACTTCCCAATAGGACCCAATTGGTTTCAGTTGTGTTTTTAGCCACCCGACCAATTGGCTGAACTGGATCCAACTGGACCAGCCTTTTGGACCCATTAGTCCAGGGATTTATTTATACCAGAAAACATTCACAAAATATGCTACGTTCATTTAGAAAGGTAGCCAAATGTTTGTGAATAATAGGCTCTAGTGTCTTGGATAAGTATTTCTACAAGTTAACATATTTTAATGTGCAAAAGAAAAACTGATTAACATTTTTCTGTGTAATTGAAATTAACATGCTTTTATGGAAATCAAAGCCAACAGACACACATATATCACAAGCAACACTGCACATTCAGGCACTAGTAGCATATATTAGATCAGTATGTACATCCAGAGAACACACTTCTGCTGCAACTTATATACCCAATTTATGAGGCGCTCATGCTGCGGCCAGTGCCTCTTGCCCACTGAGAGCAGTTATTTAATTTCAGCTCCATTGGTGGTCTCGATGATGAGTACAATTCAGTGGGTTAAGCTTCTGATAGCTCTTTGTCAAATATGCACACATTCATTGCATAAATTGGGTGCAGTTGAGCGGACCACTTGGATTCAATGGGTGAGACCAATTGGACTCACCAATTGGAAACCCAACTTGTCCAATTGGATAATCTATTTCGATCATCCAAATGGAACGCCGTTCCAATTGGAACCAGTTAGAAATTGAACACGTCCAATTGGATCCAATTGGAAATCCAATTGGTTCCAATGGTCTTTTTTTTTACTGGGATGAGCTACACCGCGCGAGCCCCTGCCCGGGCGCTCGCTTGGTGTAGCTCATACAGACCGCGATAGTAGTCGGGGTGATGAGAGAGAGATGTGGGCTACATGCGTTAGTGCTGGCAACGGTCATCGAACTCTCGTGATCAACCATCTGCCACCTGCAAGGGTGGCAGGGTGGGTGGTTGACTTTAATGCAGATATAAAGACAAACAGGAATTTCTTACCGCTTATGCGGGAGAACATCCCGTTCCTCTCGCTCGTAACGCCCTACCTCGAAAAAATACTTGCATAGACCTCGTCTTTGGGAACCATGCATTGGTGCAGAAAGTCGAGCATATATATCCATCTATTTTTCCGACCAGAAAGCTTTCTTCATGACAAGAGTGGAGTGTTCTTGAATAACCCTTTGGTGAGCCCCAAGTTCCTGTTGCAATAAAGTTTTTCTCTCTCTCTCTTCAAGAAAGAATGTGTGTGAAAAATAAGTTGTCTGTAATTGTACATATATGTCTTGCTCTATTTCTTTGCCTCAATCTATCGAAGAGCTGAAACAGCTGCTGAGCTGCGCTCAAATTTCGCATTATGATGAAACATAATCGTCGACAATTTTTTTATACGCAGTTCGAAACTAGGCAGCGAAATATTGCGTTTTTGCGACTTTGGCGCACCGACTACAAAACCGGACGTAGTGACTGAACTGCGCCCCACGCCCTGTGCTACGGATTTCAGTGGGCCATGCACCGGTACGCAATTGATTGTGTCCTCATCCATTTGGCTTTCTTTACTATTTGGATCTTACCGTCTGTGCCTTGTGAAACGCAATACACGTATGTGCGCTCTGGTGTCAGGCGTGTCAACGTGGTAATCAAAGCTGCTGCATTGTAGTGGAACATGATCCCCCTGGTTTCTTTTAATGTTGTTGCACTGTTTATTCTCACCCGTAGAGCTTTATTTTGTTCCTCTCAAGTAATTAGGTGCAAACTTTGCGCTTCGCGCCTTTTTTATCCTTTTTTTAATGCCAACTGCTCGTGTTGTCCCTGAAGACGCCCTGTGTCTTTGTGTCTCCTCCGAAACTAGGTGCCATTTATTCTGCTAAGACATAAGTAAATTCTCCCGCAAAATTTGTGAACGAGCCGAATATCATAACCCTAGTCCAGGCGCACAAACGCAGTATGTTCGGAGGTGCTTCGAACTTTCACTCTGTGCATTGAAATGGCCACAATTGTACAGCATTCATGAACGCCTTTTTATTTTGAGGCAAGTGTGAAATATTATAAGGCACGGTTATGCAAATGTTGAAGCTAAAGGTTCATTTTTCTTGCGCGTTAGAAATCTTTGTTTTAAAAGTTTGTTCATCGCCAGTGTCTAGGGAAGACAGCCAATAAAAGCAATAAGAAATGTTACTGACACTGGCAAAAACATTAATAGCAAATAATGCCATCCTTCCGAGGAGTATTCTTCGGATATATTTATTGAGAAGCGGAATCTTGCGATATATGATAAACTTGCATTCATAGATAGCTTGCCTTGAAACACGCGCTTGTCTAGAATTTCTTTGTGTGAAACTATCCGAAAATTCAGAAATTATTGAAGTGCACACGAAGCAAAATGTTACCGTCCCGGCAATGTGCGTTTATCAGTTAGGTGCTCAATATTGCTCTATGATGCATTGAAACACGTTTTGTTTCACCTGCGCTTTTTGGCTTCTACCGCTAATAGATTATGTTGACTCCACCCTCCGCTTTTAACAGATGCTCATTTGCTAGGAAACGGTACATTTCCAAGAATATAAGAATGCATTTTTTGTGCAATACAGAGGCGCTGCCCTGTTGGAGTTCAACTTTTATTCATGGAACCCAAATAGTGGAAATTGAGCCCTGCCATGCGTCGTCTTTCAGAGCCCATGTTAACTATTCAGAGGTAAAGCCCACATCATAATCCACACCATACCTTTCCTTACCTCACCATGTCACACCATACTGCCTTACCCATTTATCAGACATGAAGTTGTGACCAATGCACACCATCTATTCAAGGTGGAATTCTCGTTCTTATCACCTTGTTATGAAATATGCAAAATTCGTATTCTCTAGAGCTAGCGGTTTTCGAGATAAAAGTGGGACATAGGAGACCCACAACGCCATGAGTGCATTTGAGAGAGTGGCACCTGTGTCCCGCTGACCTCTGAAGCACAGGCGCTTAAAAAAAAAAAAAGTAGTCTTGTTTTGTGAGGTGAAATGGCAAGACACAAAGGTCAGAACATACAATAGCCTACATGCTAAGAAAAAAATCAAAAGAATGTCATTCTATTTTCATGTACTCACAGTCACATTCGGAGAACGAACACGGGTGTGCCATCAGCTGTCTACTTTCTGTCGTGGAAAGGCAGGAAGCAAGTTGCAGAAAGGGGCACGTCACAGACTTTGCAGGTTAACATGTTCTAAAACAACATGCAGCGCACGCAAGGGGATCGGTTCGCTTGAGACAGAGGTATGGGCGGCCACCGCTCAGCTACCTTCTAAACAGCCATCAAGACACTTTCTTTGAGCATCCACCAGGTTCAGTAGAGGTTTAAACGAAATTTATTCGCGCATATTTCTCCTCAAACACCTTCTTTCAACATCCAAGAGGTGGCAGCAGAAGTTAAAACGAGATTGATTCGCACAGTTTACACCTCAAACGTCAGTGTAACCACGAAAAAAGTGGAACATATGAGTCCCTACTGATGTATTTGCATCATCCTCATCCTCCACGCTGTCCGCATGGATTTCACTGTCACATAAGTCGTCCAGGAGTCTGAAAACCAGATCAACTACTTCCTGCATGGACAGAGACTTCCGTGCATGAAGCAGATTGAAACTCCCATGCACCGATGGGCGGCACCAAACGTTAGAATATATATGCTTCAAGAAATATATTGCTGAAAAACGGTGAATTTGACTTTGCAAATTTTTTTTTCCAATAAGTGCACACATGACAAAAGAAAATGATGTATAAAGCAGATTTAAGAATTACTCAGTAAAAACAAGAACTTTTGAAACTTATCGTTCATAACGAACCGGCTGCACAGAGCGCCAAAATCTGCTGAAAGCATCACGCAGCGCGCGCAAGTGGTATGGCTCGTTTTAGACGCATGTCCGTGCTGTAAGCGCGCGGCTACATTCAACATAGCTATTAAAAAAGTTTTTTCAACATCCACTAGGTTGCAGCGGAAATTTAATTGAAATTAATTCAGCGGTTTCGAGCCCAAAAAGCAAAACATGACTGTGTAAAAAGTGGAACTTATTAGTCCCGCTGTCCAGCGAAGAGTTACAGTACCTTAGCATATCTTACCATACCACACCAAAGCATACCGCACCTTACCATACCTTCCACGCCTTGCCATACCATACCATACCATACCTTACCATATCTTATCATACCAAACCATGCCATCATGCCTTCCAAAAACCTTGCCCATACCCTACCCCATCATACATTAATATACCACTTTTTACAGTAAACAGCCTCCTTTCGAGGCTGCCCATCTGGGATTCCACTGCAGAACATTCTGGATAATATTTCCACTGCTGGGACTCAAGAGCTTAGTCAATGAAGGCACCGATAGCCCTGCTAGGCAGTCTCATGGTGTCCGAGGAGCTGGATGGTGCACTGTGCATTTAAATCATATCGCTGTGACTGGCGACGCCCACTTGCAGCGAATACTGCCAATTTTCCAGTCTGCTATTTTTCCAAAAGTTCTTCGGTGACTGCAAAGCTTCAGTGCTGCTGGCTGTATATAGATAATCGCGGCACTGATGTTTGTTTTTAAGCAAAAGCAGCAGGAGCCTGTTTTGATCATACCTTCTTTGTGGATGCAGACGGTGCATGTGTCGGCAGCGTCCGTTGTGCAGTTGTCACGTGGGTGCTCCCAGATGCTGACGCCCACGATTTCGATCGGCAGCAAGGCGATGAAACTAGCGAAATCGAAGACCACAGGTAAGGAAGACGGCTAGGACGAGAGCAATTGGTCCTGTCCTATAGTCACTACGGTTCCCTGGCCAACAAGAGAATGTGGGCATTGTTTGTTGGTACCACAGGTAAGGAAGACGGCTAGGACGAGAGGAATTGGTCCTGTCCTATAGTCACTACGGTTCCCTGGCCAACAAGAGAATGTGAGCATTGTTTGTTGGTACCTATTACTCTGCTTATGCCAAAAAAAAGTTGGCAAAAAAATGCCGGGTCGCCATCATGAATTTCGGCGCTGTTCCATGATAGGGCCCCCCGTACTTTACCAGTAATTTCGACACTCGGGGGCGGGAGCGCTTGCTCGAATTTTACGATATAAGCGTATTCGTTGTTTTTCAGACATAGAAGTGATAATAGAGAGTTTTAGTATTGCGGGCTTTGCATAATTGCGTCCATAGCGGAATAGCGGGTCCAGAGTGCGCATGCGCAGAACGCTAACGGGGAAATAGCGTTAGCGTACGCACGCAATTTTCAGAATTTAGCGTTGCGGCAGTTGCGGCTTTAGCGCCCTTAGCGTGGAAACATGGCGGCGTCCTTTCGAGCGACAGCCGCCCGCTTCAGCCGATTCAGCAGCTCTTGCGATTCCGTTCGGCGTGTTTACCGGCAACTACTGGTGTTTTTGCTTTTCGCTATGACTTACCCTGCTTCGACGATAAAGTTTAAGCTGCAATTCAGCCCAGTTTTTGAGATACGCTCTCGATTCTGGAGCGCGCAAAGCCTTATGGAACCTCAAGCTGCACTGCTACCGTCTGCAACGGCCCGAAATGCATCAGAAACCTAAGAAAAACGTCTGGAACGAGACAAAAATAGATTTGGAGGTTTTTCGCGGTGTTTTATGGACTTGAATTATGTAAAGAGAATTTATATTAAATTTTCCTCAAGTTTTTCAACATTAGACGTCATGTGATGGCAAATTTTCTTGCTCCAACGGCTTGTAGTTAACATTGCCTTTACTAGATGGCGCCACTATTCTACGTTTTCATTTCATTTTATTTCAATTTCTGGGTCATTTTGCACACGAAAATGAACGCTGCACTAATAATTCGTTTAAAAAACTCGAAAATATTGTACTTTGGCAAGTTAGCGGCAATGTCAACCATTTTAGAAGGACCGTTGGCATCCATGTCAAGCAGATGGCGTTTAGCGTTTTCAGAGCGCTATACTAAAACTCTCTGAGGGGATAAGTTGCTTGCGGCACGCTAACGTAATTTCCCTTAGCTCCGCTATCACGCTAACGCTATACTAAAACTCTCTAATGTTTTGGTCAATTGCATTTCAGAGAATGCTCCAAACTCCAAACACGCCCGTGGAAAATTCCTCCCGCGTGTTACGTGGCACTTAGTAAGGCTTTTGTTTCTTTTGTACTGTTATACTACTACACTACGATACTGTTATACTGTTATAGTGTACTTTTATAGCGATAAACTTAAACCGTTAGCGGTTAGTCTCGAAAAGGACTGATGGTTCTCGGAGACCTGTTCTTTCCCAAAAGTACTTACCTCTTCCTTTCTTTTTGGTTTTTTCATGCAATGTAATTACTTGCGAGCACAGCATAAAATATTGTTACGTGCTTAGCACGCACGGGGGTTTATTCACAGAGGGGATCGGTCGGAGCAGGATGGAAGCAGGAAGCCTAGCAGCGTCCTTCAGTTCTTTCTTTTTCTTTCTCTCTGCTGGTCAGTCCTTCATCTTTTGCTTCTTCCGTCGAGGCTCTGTGGAAGCACGTGACAGGACGCTGCTAGGCTTCCTGCTTCCATCCTGCTCCGACCCATCCCCTCTGTGAATAAACCCCCGTGCGTGCTAAGCACGTAACAGTTTGGTGGAGGTGCGGGGTTTCGACCACGAAGCATACCATCTACCGAAGGAGCCGTAGACTCGCAGGCTTCCCACCACTGCCATCGGACATGCCTGGAGACGACAATGCCGAGCAACCCGGGATATCCATAGCGAACAACTGGCCACATTGTCGAGAGCCCCGCACATTTTTTGGAAAACCTGAAGAGGACGTTGACGAGTGGCTGAAACACTACGAGCGGGTGAGCAAATACAATCGGTGGAACGCTGCAACTAAACTGGCTAACGTGGTGTTTTTCCTTGCCGCCACTGCCCTTGACTGGTTCGACAATCATGAGGATACACTGAATTCATGGGCTACCTTTACGACCGAGATAAAGAAAAATTTTGGGGATGAATCAGCAAAGAAGAAGCGTGCGGAACAGACTTTGCGTCACCGCGCGCAAGTACCAGGAGAAACTTGCACGGCATACATCGAAGCCATCTTAAAGTTATGCAAGCTAGTTAACACCAGTATGCTTGAAGAAGACAAATTCGGCCACCTTCTAAAAGGAATTGCGGAAGATGTTTACAATTTCCTGATTAGCAAAGAGAGCCTGAGCACCACCGCTGACGTTATAAAACATTGCAGAACATTTGAAGCTCTTAAGCTGCGTCGAATCACCCCTAAATTCGGAAGATTGGCCAATGTCACCTCTATAGCCAGTGTTGAAGCCTGTCCTCCAAATTCTATGGCTGATATGATTCGAGACATTGTGCGCGATGAATTGTCCAGATCCCGGGACACCTTCTGCCGCACAGAATATCTGCGGCACAGTTCTGCACCGGAGGAAGATGTTGCCGCCCTGTCGACTCCGTGGGCTCAACCTAACGGCACTTTGCCCATGAACGATCGGAACGTTGCCCAACGTTATGGCCACCAGCCGACGGAAAGGAGGCCCACCTACCCAGAAGACGTGGTTCGTCAGCAGCGAGATTCTGGCTCCAGCCAACGTCGCGACTTTGTTCGCCAGGACTTTTATGGCGGTCGCTGGCGATCTCAGCCTTTGTGCTACCGGTGTGGCATTGCAGGGCATATCGCTAGATATTGCCGCCGTCGTTTCCCGACTTCTCAAGACGGCCAACCCCCGGTGCATACTTACGGACAACTGCACACCGCGCAGCAGCGACCCCCAACGTCCGCTTGGAAGCACGTGACAATATCATAAGTTAATGAGCCCACCCGCTCACAGATATAAATACGATCATGAAATGCTCGAGTTACATTCATTTTTAGTTCTTAGATACAGTGTTGTGCAGTATGAATAATGCATGTCTTATGGGACATGCATTAGCCCGTGTTCAAGTGCGTCAACTGGTTTTTGTTCAAATCAGCTAGGAAAGTGAAGATCTCCGTCTGTGCTCAATGCACACGTTAACTGCCATTATTTTACTCAAGGCGAAATTTTTGCCGCGATGGCTCGATAGTTATTGTGTTTGGCTGCTGTCTCAGAAGACGCGGGTTTGATCCCGGCTGCGACATTCTGATTTAGATGGAGGCGAAATGCCAGACGCCAGTGTGCTGTGCATTGTTAACCCACGTTAAGGAACCCCCGCTGGCCGAAATCATCTGGAGTCCTCCACTCCGGCGTCCCTCAGAGCCTAAGTCACTCTGAGACGTTAAACCCCACAGAGCAAACCAAACGAAATTTTTCACATTGCAGGTGAGATGTCCCACCTTTTGTCTCCTCTGAGGTCCGTGTTATCCTGCCTTTAGCAGATAATAGATCACGGTTTCTTTTGTAGCCACATGTCGCAGATTGTGTAGAGGCTAAGTAGTACTCACATATAATAGATTATTCGCCCTTAAGTATGGCACCCCCCAGATGCTTTGGGATGTTAAACCCATATAAGCTAAACTCAACTAAACGTTCTCAAAACTGGTTTGGCAGTCTTGCGAGATGTGCCGGTTGCTATGATATGAACACTGACCTTCTTTCTTGTGTCTTTCAGCAGTGGCAAGTGTCTGTGCTCGTCGAACCTTCATTGAGAAAGCAAGAAGCCATGCGCCTTAGCCGCACTTGGCGCTTTCGTCACGTGGGTGCCAGTGGAGCCTATGGCCCGCTTCCTCGCCACCACAACGATGAGGGGAGTGAAAGTGGTGCCTAGAGGTGAGCAGCACTGCGAATAATTGTGTTCCAGTGGATCAAGTGAGCAGCCCAAGAATGGGGTCACTCTGACTGCTTAACTGTGCTGTTGGCGCTACTGAAACCAGCCGTTACTGAAACCAAGCGCATTAGTAAATGCTCTAGACAATAGATTTATTTGCCCTTCACTACAGCATCAAGTACAGCCCGAGTCGCTTTTGACGTTAAACACCTATAAGCTAAACTAAACTAAATATTCCCAAAACTAGTTTGGTCGTCTCTAGAGCTGCACCAGTCACAACGATGTGAATACTGATCTTCTTCCTTGTGTGTTCCACAGTGGCAAGAGTCTGTGTTCATCGAACCATCATTAAGAAGGAAGCTGCCGTGCGTGTTGGCAGCACTGGGCGCATTCGTGCCATGGGTGCCAACGGAAGCTCAGACCCACTTCCTCTCCACTACAACGATGAGGAGAGTAAAATTGGGGCCTAGAGGTGAGCAGCACCATGAATAATTGGGTTCAGTTGGATCAAGCGAGCAGCCCAAGAATGGGGGCGCTCCCTCTTACCACTTCACTGCGCCGTTGACGCCTAAGAAAGGTATGCATAAAACTCTATTTGATATTGTACCAGGTCTTTAATCTTTTTCTTATTCCGCACAGAAAGTTTTGAACATGCTGAACGTGAATGGGAGTGATGTGTGTTGGTGCTTATAAAGTCTAGGACGGCACGTAATTGGGACAAAGTGCAATTTAGGGACCATTACTTTAACTAACCGAGCCGACTACCTTTTCATTTTTGTTTAAGGGCTTGATATTATATTGTGGGATTGTAAACATATAATGAGAAAAGAAAGCGCGCGAAAAAAGCCGCTGCTAAAACCAAGCGCGTCTGTAAGTGCTCTAGATGATCAGTTATTACTATGAAAGCAAAGGCGCAGTCATTTTCTCCCGTTCTGTGTGTTAACCTCAAGAGCACAGTGAGCGAAGACACAGAGGGAGATAGGAGTTTAGTACCACTATGCGGATTCTTACAGAGAATGCGAGATGATGAATCTGCAATCATGGCAGATAACTGGTTGTGGAGGATGCCTGCGCTTGCTGTGGAAATTATAGCCATTTGTTTCACTGTTTTTCACGATTTGCAAGTTTACTGTGCACAAAATACGGCGATGCCTGAGCATGCTCACTTAGAAAATCTGAAGTTTAATTGCCCAGTATTGTTTCTCGCACTTATTTCTCTGTCTATATCCTCGCGAAACGCACTGACATCAGTTTGCTGCAAGTAACTGTGCCATCTACGGAAGCATCCCAAGCCAGGTTGCGCTCTTATAAACCTAAAGCTGCACTCTTGTAATGCTTTCGTAAGCAGAGGATCAATCTATGTCTGTGGGGTTTGAATGCTTGGGCAAAACATTTTCAAAAAGCAACTGTGGACTTTTAGCTGGTCCAAAACAACTGAAGCGTAAAGGGGAGAAGCTTATGCCAGGTTTTTCAGGGAAGCCGGCTAATAATTTTAAACATAAGGTTTTTGAGAAGAGGAACTTCTTTCTGAATAGTAATAGCCTTGTTGGTGGCTGCCAAAAAAGAAGGAAATGATATTAATTAGTAAAGTGAATAGTTAAATTCTAATAGTTCACTTTTCAACTATTACACATAGACACCTGATTGCAAATAGGGATTCGTAGCCGGACGTTAGTTGTTGCCATACGAGTTTTTACAGTTTTAAAAAACACTGTTACCCTCGCTGCTGCGGCTCGAATAATTTGAGCTGTTTCTCGCACCATTCAGAAACCACGCGCTTGTAGGGCACACAGCTGCGCCAGTGAAAAGACGACGCTCTATGAAACACGTAGAACGTGACAATCTCTACCTCATCAGCACTTGAGCAGCAAATTGGCGAGCAGTGGAGAGCACTACCCGGGCGGGGCTCGGAGTGTCGCGTGGTACGTGTGGCACAGACTGTCGCAGTTGGATTGATGTCACTTTGCGCCCTCCCACAAGCGCATGGTTTTCGGGTGTCGCGAGAAATCGTCCAAACTATTTGAACCACTTCGGCAAGGATTATCGGGATTTCAGAAGTGTAAAAACTGACATGCTTATTACTAATGACAGGCTAGAAATATCAATGTGCAATCAGGTGCCGCTCGGTAATGCTTAAAACGTTAGCTATTATAATTATTCGAATTTTAACTTGATTCTGTTTTCTGACGTCAGCAAACACTTGTATTGCTATTCCATAAAAAGCTTCTGTTTACCACAAAAACTTTTTACCTTGAATTAGTTGGGCCATCCTACCTGAAGCACCTGGTATACATTGCATTGAAGTTTTAAAAAGGACAAAGCTCATGCGTTCCTCGGGTATGTATGGAGATATATACCAATTCTCCCACCAAAATTAGCAATTGGATAAGAGATGACGTACAATCCTGCCACCACCCAAGTTATTTTTATTGATGAAGGTGTTACCCCAAATATTTAATGCTGTAAACACTCCGTCCCCGAAAATATATTTGGCTATGGAAGTCTCTCACTACGAATATTAGCGGCATCAAAGTCTCTCGGTACACGACTGGCTGCTGTTAATATCTTTCACTTTTGAAGTTGATAAAAATTAGTCCATTGTCTAAAAATTCTCTCTTTACTGAACTGTGTCGCTGTCAATGTTTGGCGAAACAATCCTGCCACTGATGAAAATGACGTTTTAAAGTGTGTTCTTGTAAGATAATCATCGGCATCAACTTGGGGGTAAAACTCATCTGCAATAAAAGCTCCCTTCATCAAAGTCTTTCGCAATGAATAATTATCGCCTGAATGTCTGGCAAAGAGCCAGTACGCGAATTTTCTTGCGCCATTATTTGCCCTGAAAATCTTTTAGCACTTATTACTTGGGCTACCCTCAACAAAACAGTCCATGCTCTATCACAAAACATTCTTTTCTCTGTGTGCTTATTCTCTAACACTAGAATATGCAGCGTCATTCGTCTTCTGGTCACGTGGCTTGCTTTAGACCTATATACGTCGTCATCATCATCCTGACTACACCCACTGCAGGGTAAAGGTCTCTCCCCTGTGTCTCCAATTAACCCTGTTCTTTGCCAGCTAGTTAATCTCTTCTTAATCTCATCCACCGGCCTAACTTTCTGCTGTCCCCTGTTACACTTGCCTTCGCTTGGAGTCCACTATGTTACTCTTAAGGACCAGTGGTTATCTTGCCTTCGCATTGCATGTCATACGCAAGCCCACTTCTTCCTGTTGATTTCGACTAGGTTGTCTTTAACCCGCGTCTGTTGCCTCACCCACTGTGCCTTCTTCTTGTCTTCTAACTTTATTCCAGTCTCCTAACTTCCATATTTCGCTGTGCTGTCCTTAACTTAACCAGAGCCCTTTTTGTTCGCTTCCATTTGTCTGCATCATATGTGAGTACCAGTGAGGTAAAGCTGTTGTATACGTTGGCCTTGACAATTATCCGTGAACTGCCATTCGTGATCTGGAAGGACTTACCATTTGTGCTCCACCCCCTTTTTTCTCTCTATTTCCCTCTCATGATCCCGATCAATAATCACTACCTGTCCTTAGTAGACATATTTATTCCCTTTTCGCGCACCTCGCTACCAATTGCGAACTGCTGTTCCCTTGCGATATTCTTGAACATTACTTCGGTTTTCTGAATGTTAATTTTTAGACCCACTGTTCTCCTCTGCCTGTCTTTCTCATTAATCATGCTTTGCAGTTCATCTTCTGTTCCCTTGCGATATTGTTGAACGTTACTTTGGTTTTCTGAATGTTAATTTTTAGACCCACTGTTCTCCTCTACCTGTCTTACTCATTGATCATGCTTTGCAGTTCATCTTCTGAATGACTAAGCAAGGCGATGCCATGAGCTAATTGCAGATTACTTGGAATTTTTCATTAACTCCTATCTATATCAGCACTATTGCTCGCTAGCTTCAGGTCTTCCTTCGGTGCAACACTGCACGGTTCAGAAGCACAACAACATGAAATACAAAAGATCTAGCCATTTTGTTTCGTCAATGAACAGGAGTAAGTGCCAGTAGCTGCCGCAGTGCTGTTTCTGTGTCTATTTGCTGCATTCTACTGCTCTCATCTCTTCGGAAAAAAAATCCGACGAATGAAACTTCTTAACAAGAAGAATCGTGACACACTCAGAGGCAAGAAAGATTTTTTTCAGCAGACAGAAGTGACGTACATATATTGAGCGAACGTAATTTTGCGTGAACGGCAGCGAATGAACCGAGAGCAGATTTGACATCTTCCCGGAAACCTGCTGCTGGCCTTGTTGAACTTTGCTGTTGAAGTGTTTTATGATAAGAAGGGAAGAACACGAAATGCGTTGTAGAGCCTGTCTTTACTCCAGCCAGCAGAGCGACCTCTAGATGTTCCTTTGTTAGCGGGAAGGGAATTTTGCGTGTTATTCTGCAGGAGTCCTGCAGTACTTGGAAGAAACTGAAGTTTACTAGCAGACCTATGAAATTAGTCATTGTTGTGCTTGGAATGCACCCATGGGCATGAACAGCCTGAGAGGTATTTATACCCTTTTCACACCAGCATCAACTCCGGTGGTTCTATTCCCGAGCCCCTTATAGAGCGGACTTTGTCTGTGGGAATGTATCCAAACGTAAGAGGTCCAGACTCGGTGAGAACTAGGACTTCGACATTTATTTACACTCCATAGCACTGACGAATACTATACAGCAAAATGCACCACATTCCTGAATCATGCGGCAGTTTCCGCGTTTTTAGTTCATAAGTATTCGAGCGATGTGGATCGTTCCTGGGTAGACCCTAGCCTGCTGCGTTTCATCACTTTTAAGGCATTCTTATTTCCTGAAGATGAATATGAATATATGTCCTGTTTCCCTTTAGTAATCGCTGGGATATCACTTTTTGGTATTTGCAGTTCTTTTTTTGCTGCGTAAAACAAATGCACATAACGTACACACTATGATGCGCGGTTTTTTCTTGTAATGTGCACGTTGTAACAGAAACCATTTCATTACAACTCGGTGGTTACAGTGCTCCATAGTGAACTGGAGGACTCCTTTTTCAATCCGGTCGAGACGACAAAGTTTGGTGGGAAGCAAAACGCAAAAGCGCCCGCATCCTTTGTGAATTCACTGCACATTACTCACCCTCTGGGCATCCAGATTTACCCAGAGCCATTCACTACTGTGTCTTCCCGTAGCCCGAGTCGCTTCGGGACGTTAAACCACCGCATGTTGTAGTTTTATGCGAAGCATATTGCTAGAGCTACCACTCACCCCGTCGGCGTGGGACCCCTAGACGTCACACCACGTGACACCGTGACGTCACACCACGTGACACCGTGACGTCACACCACGTGACATCGGATGAGAGAGGCCGCCTCCACCTCGTGCCGTCGCCGTGGGACCCCTAGCCGTCACGCCACGTGACACCGTGACGTCGTCGTGACGATGCCATCGCACAGACGCCGGAATGTCCTCGAGCGGCATTCCCGCGCATTTCGAACGCGCGTTCACACTCGGTGTAGGTGAAACGCTCGCTCCACCGGGCAGGCTGACGCGGCTTCCGTGGCAATCCAGGCGCTCACCCAACGCGCGGCTCGGGGTTAGTCGGCGTTGCGCTGTAGCCATGCCGTTGTCTTCCCCCACGATGAAGGCTTCTAGTGGTTGTATTAAAATGACCAAGTATGCAACCAAGGAAAGCCATGTATTACCAAGCCTAGCCACCAATATGCTTCGCATCTGACTAGGCTTAACCTTAACTAAGCCTCAGCCATAATTTTTTTTGGAACACTCCGAAGTTAAATTTGCAGTAACTGAGTCATTGGCGTTTTTGTTTTTTTGTCGTGATTGGCAGCTCGAGCTCCTGGCCAGCCCATCGTCCAAGCTGCGTACGCCTCTTGTGTCTGGACTGTTATCATCACGTGGGTGCCGCCGACGGCCGGCTGTCATCCAGCAGCCGCTACTGACTCGGCCGTGCAGAAATAATGGCCGAAAGTGAGTACGGTTGTACGTGACCTTTCCACGTAGCAGATGGAAACACGACTCGGTGATCCACGGTCTGAACGGCACAACTAAAACACTTCAGACAAGGCTAGACATATGCAGAATTTCGTAATAATTTACAATCTACAGCATAAAACTGAAAATTACATTTGCGCAAATCGTGAAATACTGCACTGCTCAGCTTAGCATTTTCCTCACTGGAATACTCGTGCATGGTTTTGCCTGAAATACAGGGGGGGGGGGGGGGTACAACTTATAAGCTTGTTTTGAAGTGGATGTCTCTGAGCACGCTCGTATTCGTAATATCCACCTCCGATGTTCAGCAGAGTCAATGTAGCTAAGAAACTGAAAGTGCACGTTTGGCGCAAAACATCTCTTTAGGGAGATTTTGGTGTTATGTACTGCGTTTGCTTTATTTTCAGTTTTCTGCGAGAAAGTGATAAAGCTGTGTTCATCAGCTCTACCTACTTCTCTGCAAGAAAAAGTTGTGCTGTTTCATTATGAGGATGCTATGAACCGAGCGAGGGGTCACAATTTGTGCTATTTACAGGACGTTGACACTGAATTAACCTTCAAAAGATAGTGGCATGATGACACAGGTTACTGCGTTTCTCCTGTGTTCTTTTTTTTTTGCTTCCAATAACTAACCTCACCTTGAAAAGCTAGTGACATGACGAGACAGGTTACTGCATTCATAACATACTGTGTTCTTTCTTAGCTACTAATAACTAACCTAACCTTCAAAAGCTAGTGGCATAAGGAGACAGGTTACTGTGTTTCTGCTGTGTTCTTTCTTGCTACTAATAGCTAACCTTACCAAGGAAAGCTAGTGGCATGAACACACAAGTTACTGCTTTTCTGCTGTGTTCTTTCTTGCTACTAATAGCTAACGTAACTTTCGAAAGCTAGTGACATTACGATACATATTCGTGCCTTTCTCTTGTGTTCTTTCTTTCCTGCTAATAACCTAATTTAAAAATGCTGGCACCATGATTAGACAGGTTATTGCATTTCTTCTGTAGTCTTTCCTTGCTACTAATAACTAAAGTAACCTTCAAAAGCTTGTGGCATAACGAGACAGGTGACTGCAGTTCTCCTGTTTACTTTCTTTGCTACTTATAACTGACCTAACCTGCAAAAGCTAGTGGCATGAAGAAACAGGTTACTGCATTTCTGCTGTGTTTTTTCTTTGCTACTAATAACTAACCTAACCTTCAAAAACTAGTCACGTGAAGTGAATGGTAACTTCATTTCTGCTTTGTTCTTTCTTTGATAGTAGCAACTAACCTAATCTTGAAACGCTAGTGGCATGACACTAGCATCAAGACCGGTGGTTTCATTCCCGAGGCCCTCAGAGAGTGGACTCAGTCATTCTTGTGCCCTTTGTCTGTAGGGTTGCATCCGTGCATAAGAGGTCTGGCTTCGGTGAGAACTAGGACTTCGACATTTATTACACTCCATAGCCCTGACGAATACTGTAGCGCAAAATGCACCACATTCCTGAATCATGCGGCAGTTCCCGCGTTTTCAGTTCATAAGTATTCGTGCGATGCGGATCATATGCGTATATCCTAGCCTGCTGCCTTTCATTGCTTTTAAGCCATTCCGATTTCCTGAAGATGAATATGGATATTTTGTTCTGTTTTCATTTAGTAATCACTGGGATATGACTTTGGTACTTGCAGCTTTCTTTTGCTGCATAAAAGAAATGTACATAACGTACGTGCTATGAGGCGCACTTTTTTTTTCATGTAATGCGCACGTTATAACACAAACCACTTTATTACAACTCGGTGGTTACGGCGCTCCATGCTGAACTGGAGGACTCTTTTTTCAATCCGGTCGATGATGATGATGAAAACATTTATTTAAAGCCACAATGACTTACTTAGTTTAAGGGAAGGCTGATCGGATCCCTACTCCGGGACGCCGTTGGTAAAAGCCGCTGCCCTTGCTCTGGCGACGAGGGCTCGTTGTTCCTTGAGGTCCGAGCTGGACAGGGCCGCCTCCCAGCCCTCCCGCGTTGGCTGATTTATGATGTCAATACTATTATTTGCCTGACAAGCCCATAACATATGGTATAAGTTTGCCTTCTGGCCACAAAGTTTCCACTGTGCCGAAAAGTACTCGGGTTTAATGGCGTGAAGCTTAGCTGAATTATTAAACGACATACCTTGTAGCCTTCGAAGGTGACATTCTTCTTAGTTACTTAGACCCTTTGCGGGCATCGGGAGTGTCTGCCTTTGAAGGCGCAAATGCTGTAATATCTCTGAATATGTTGTTAACGGAGAGGGGGAGCCTGAATCAGTAAGGGAGGACGTAGAAGGATTCCGCGGAAATAAATCTCTGGCCGAAGCGTGTGCGCGCTCGTTTCTTCAGCTCCTTGGTGACCTGCTACCCTTATTAATTCCTTCCGTTTAGCTGAAGTCCTACATTGACTCAGAATCTTGCAGGCTAGCGGCGTGATTCTGCCACGCATATAGTTTCTATAAGCCGCCTGGGAATCTGTAACAGTGTATTTCGATGCGGAGGGCGTTGCGGCTAGAGCTATCGCTTTTACTCCATAGCCTGTGTATCCCCGTTACGAACTTAAAGACCGTCCACGACGTGCAGTTGGTGAAACACTGATATTGTTGATATTCCTTGTACAGGACCCGTAGCGTCCACGAAGAAGGCTCCTTCTTATTTAAATAGCACTCGTTCATCTTCTTGCTCCTCGCCACTCGTCTAGCATGATCATGCTCCAGGTGCATGTTTTTGGGAAGCGGAAGCGTAAGGAATTTGCTCTTCCACTCTTTAGGTATATCTTGTCTCCCACCAACTTGATACGGAAAGCTAATGTTTAAATCTTCTAAGACCCTGCGGCTGGTCGTAGGTGTGGCCAGTCACGTTACGTGGCTTGTAAGATGAGCGCTAAATAATTCATCAGCCGTATTTTGTACCCCTTGTTTTAGCAGACGCTCTATCGAAGCTTTCATGGGTAGGCCGAGTGCCTTCTTATAAGCCGTTCGAATGATAACGTCCAAGTGGTTTAGATCGGTCTTCCTCATGCGAAGGTACGGGGCCACGTACACTATCCTGCAGATGACAAAGGCATGTATTAGTCTAAGGGTATCCTGTTCTTGCATGCCGTTTTTCTTGCTTGTGATCCGTGATATCATACGGATGACTTGTTGGCACATCGTTGGTGACTTGGTGATCACTGCTGCGTTCACACTCTTGTTGTTAATGAGCAGCCCCCAAAACCGTATTGCTTCCACCTCGGGAATAGGTGTATCATGGACCGAGATTTCCAACGATGCAGTATCCCCCTTCCCTCGCAGGACGAGGAGCTCCGACTTGTCCGGGGAACAGCGCAGTCCGCATTCTTCTGCATACTTTTGAACCGTACTGGCACCCTCTTGCAGGGCCTCCTCCATCTGTCCAGTTTCCCTCCGTTGGCCATTTGGTTATGTCATCCCCGTAGAGGGCGTGGCGGATTCCCCTTATGGCATTAAGTTGTTCCGGCAGGCGCATGACAGCAACGTTGAAGAGCATTGGAGAAAGGATTGCTCCCTGAGGCGTCCCTTTGGTCGGAAGCAAAACGCAAAAGCGCCCGCATCCTTTGCGAAATCACTGCACATTACTTACCCCCTGGGCATCCAGATTTACCCCGAGTCATTCATTACGGTGTCCCCCCGTAGCCTGAGTCACTTCGGGACGTTAAACCACCGCCTGTTGTGGGTCGTTTTGGAATACTGCAGAAGTTAAATTTTCCGTAAGTGAGCCACTGCCGTTTTTTTTTTATTTCGTCCTGATTGGCAGCTCGAGCCATTGGCCAAGCCCTCCGTCCAAGCCGGGGGCGCCTCTTGCGTCTGGAGTGTTATCATCACGTGGGTGCCGCCGAAGGCCGGCCATTGTACAGCAGCCCCTACTGACTCCTCCGTGCAGAAATATTGGCTGAAAGTGAGTGCGGTTGCACGTGACTTTTCCAAGTAGCAGATGCAAACACGACTCGGTGGTTCACGGTCTGAAGGCCACAACTATAAAACTTCAGACAAGCCTCGAATATGCAGAATTTCGAAATAACTTAAAATCCATAGCTTGAAACTCAAAATCAAGTTTACGCAAATCGTGATATACGAGTGCCGTGTATTACACTGCCATTTTCTCCAGTGGAATCACCGTGCATGGTTTTGCCTGAAATAAAGAGAGGGTGAAACAAGCTTTTTTTGCGGTAGATGTCACTAACCACGCTCATATTCTTAATATCTATCACTGATGTTCAGCTTTATCAATGTAGCTAAGAAACTGAAAGTGCATGATCGGCGCAAAACATGTCTTTAGTGAGATGTTGGTGTTATGTACTGCGTTTGATTTATTTTCAGTTTTCTGCGAGAAAGTGATAAAGCTGTCATAATCAGCTCCACCGATTTCTCTGCAAGAAAAAGTGCTGTTTCATTGTAAGGACGCTATGAACCAAGCGAGGGGTCATAATTTTTGCCATTTACAGGATGATGCAACTGGATTAACCTTCAACAGATAGTGGCATGATGAGACTGGTTACAGCGTTTCTCCTGTGTTCTTTCTTTTGCTACTAATAACTAACCTAACCTTCAAAAGCTAGCGGCATGAAGAGAGAGGTTTCTGCATTTCTACTGTGCTTTTTCTTTGCTGCTAACACCTAACCTAACCTTGGACACCTAGTGGTATGACGAGGCAGGTTCCTCCGTTTCTCCTGTGTTCTTTTTTCCTACTAAAAACCTAACGTTCACAGGCTAGTGGTATGAAGAGACAGGTTACTGCGTTTCTGCTGCATTCCTCCTTTGCTAATAACAAGCCTAACTTTAAAAAAAGCTAGTGACATGGCGAGGCAGGTTACTGCGTTTCTCCAATGTTCTTTCCTTGCTACTTATAACTAACCTAGCCTTAGAAAGCTAGTGGCTTGACGATACTGGTTACTATGGTTCTGCTGTGTTTTTTCTTTGCTACTAACAAATAACCTAACCTTCAAAAGCCAGTGGCATTAGAGACAGGTTGCTGCGTTTCTGCTGTGTTCTTTCTTTGCTACTAAAATTTAACCTAACCTTGAAAAGCTAGCGGCATGACAAGACAGGTTACAGCATTTCTCGCGTCTTCTTTCTTTGCAGCAAGTAACTAACGTAACCTTCGAAAGCTAGTGGCATGAGGAGGCCGGTTACTGAATTCCTGCTGTGTTTCTTCTAAGCGACTAATAACTAACCTTACCTTCAAAATACTAGTGGCATGACAATACAGATTACTACAGTTCTGCAGCGCTTCTTCTTAGCTACTAATAAGCTGTGAGTGTGAACCATGCGTCAGCGAAACGAAGTGAGACCGAAAGGAAGAAAGAACTACGTCTGGCAGTGCTGAAGTCTCGAGGCACTTTTCGTATGTGTCCTTTTCCCTAAAGCACCCTTTTGCCGCCAATTTAAAAGGTCAGTCGGACCGTTTTTTCGTGAGAAGCCTTGGCGGAAACCGAGCGCCAGAACTATATAGAGCTGGAGATAATGGTGGCTGTTCTGACACTAATGTTTAGATTGCGGCTGCAGGACAAAATTTCGTCAAAGTTTGAGGGTCCAAGAGGCCTTCTGCAGAAAATTAACACGAACTGTTTTCTATATGCTATCACATGGCGTAGTACATGTTTGCACGCCAGTGGTGACACATTTGGCGCTGACAGAAAAGATTGGCGATATTTGGCTACTCTTGACCTCTGTATGGCAACTTTACTGAACTGGTCAAAAGAAACACTGCGGACACCTTAGGCAAATCGCACTATTTTGTTTTTTTATTGCAGGTGAGTTAGCACACGTGTTAATTTCACATCGTTTCTTCTGCAGATGACTGCTGCTCCTGTTTAGCGTCAGCCTCACGGCGTAACCACGATGATGGGTATGTGGATAAATTTCCTCTACCTCTGACATTCTCTTGGTGAATAATTATGCCCTTTCTGATGCTGCATGACCCACTCTGCAGTACATATGGGTGTATAGGGGAAATTAATATGCATTATGTTGCACTGAAAGGCGCGCAAGCGCTCTGTGATAATAGCACGTTTCGAAGAGCCGCAGGTAGTATAAATTAGAGACCTTCGATAATAACGTTGCTGGCCGCCGCAAAAAGATCCCCAGGTGGTCGAAATTTCCGGAGCCCTCTACTACGGCGTCTCTCATACCCTCAGTCGCTTTGGGACGTTAAACCCCATAAACCAAACCATAAACCAAACCGATAATAACGTTGCTCATATCCAGTGCATCATTTCTGCAAGTTAAACCCATAATTCAAATGTGACTGCAATTATAGCCAGTAACGTCAATGCTGCAATAACTTTTTTGTCATTGTTCATTAAACTCGACAAACGCGAGCTGGAACCGTGCCACTATCGTTCTCTCTCTTGATGGACAGTCTGACTCTGGGACGAGCCATCCACAAGTGTGGGAGCAAGATGCGCCTGCTGTGACTGGACTGTTAATATCACGAGAGCACCACTAACCTCTGAATCCTGTCCAGCGCCCATTTCCTGCCCACTATGGTGGGAAAGGCGTCCTGAAGGTGACGAAGACTGCCAGTGCCTTTGTGCACGCAGTAGACGCAGCCATAGCTCAGTTTTCCGTGCTACAGCACGTGGAATTTGAGGAACAGAGTGCAAGCCTAAACTCAAATAGGATGGGCATTGACTTCGCTGAAACTTGTTAGGCGTGCGGCTCAAAGATAGGCAATTCCAATTATTCAAATACGCGCGGCAAGCACTGCACTTAGTTCATATTCATAACCTTTCTTCTCATTTCAGTAAGTGAGCGAAGTTGTTCGGAAACATAAAGAGAGTCAGAGTTTTGGCTTTTCCACTCGCCGTAATACTTGTGACAAGCCTTTGTTTCGAGATCTCCACTCCCAAAGCTGACGCTAAGTCCATCTAATCAAACGCGTGCACGACGTTTGGGGCTGGCGAGGAACTTCCCATTTCAAGACATCCCCCTAACGTTTGGAGTTCGTTCCATTTCTGTTAGTGAAAGCAAACTATTAAGTGGCCAGTTTTACTGGTTGTTCAGTAACAGGAAGCTTTTTTTTTGTGTCATTTAGAAAAAGAATCAACCAGAGAAGGAGGAAATGTGTGCTGTGTTATCCTTGCAATGCCACGACAAGACCACTGCTGAAACGCATACGTGCTTCGCTCAGTTGCCCGATGCTAAACAAGGCTCTGGGTGAGTCATGCGTGTATGGTAGAAAGAAAAGGCACATATGGACGAATTGCGGACAGCTGCAAGATATTGGCCCGATGGTTCTTGAAAAGGAGTTAAATAATGGCGCTGGCCTAGCATAAAGTTCCGTGTGTTTGTAATTATGACACGTACAGTCGATTGCCAGCCTATGATGAAGTGGTTGCTCACAGTGCTGCTTCCTTTCATAGCAGGGAGGTGCTTTGGTGCAGGCGGCCGCCGGACAGCTCACCGAACGAATGAAGCGGCCGCCATCATCTGCATCGGAGTCGTCCTGTGGAAGGACGGTCGATGCAACTCTTCGGCTTTTAAAGCAAAGGTGAAGTATTTAGCATGCTTTTTCTTAAATATGCTCTCCTTCTTGCTACATTGGGGCAGAAAATTTTTATTATGTCTTGATAAAAATGAATAAAACTTCAAAATATGTGAGCAAATAAGTAACAATATAAGAATTACTATTCTTACTATAAATCGCAATAAAATTTTGGTAATGAGCCATATTAAATGACTGCAAATTTAGCCGTATGTTTAAAATATACTAGCTCTGTTAGCTAAATGTAAGCAGGTTTTTAATTAAATAAGATGCTCTGTTATGGGCATAAAGAGTGATGTTGAGAGTTGTTTGTCGTAGTCTTCGGTAATTCTAATTTTTTTATATCTGTTGAACACTAAAGGCTAATTACCTTAATTGTTTACTATTGTCTTAGGGAAAATTCGTGGAGACGGAAGTTGTAGTTTGTTACGAAAAACTGGAGTCTGAAATGTTATAAGGTGGTGCCATATACATACATTTTCTAACTGCCCCAAAACGAATGCCGCCAACGAGCTGGCAGTTACTGCTGAATAATTTGGGCCCACTGCAAACACAGTCACCTACGGAACTGAACTCTGATGATGAGCGTTTTTCCCCCCAAGAAACCGCGTCATGGGGCACTCAAGTACCACGGTTACCACGTGATTGCTCTCGTATTTCGCAGGCTTTCTTTTTTGTCTGTCAGAAGATGTTCGTAAATGGTTCCTTGTTCTTAATATTTCAGGTTGCTCCTTTTTCACGGGATCTACTTCTTGCAAATTTACACTTTTACCCGAATAGCAGTATTTACAAAGTGTGTAATCACTTCACAAATTAACTTAGAAGAAAGTTACTGAAGACTGTCACGCGGCTCTCAACAGTACTCTTGTTTTCGCTCACATAGGACACTGCTTCATTTTTCCTAAACGGTGTATTCACTGGGCTAAGAGACCTTGTATAAATTTGTTTTATCTTCTGTATTTCGGGCGGAACAGTTCGATAATTATAGCATGGTGGTTTGGCCTCTCCACTATATATGCGCTATTCTCCGCACACGCCCTCTGCTGATAGGGAAGGTAGCTTGAAGGAAAGGGTACGATTGCCTGCAGGCAGGTAGTGCGCCTGCCACCCGCGGCCCCAGTGTAGCACACGCCGTGGTCTGTTCGTCGGTAAGATAGGCGTCGCTGGCTAGAGGTGGTGCCAGAGAATCGCAAGCTTGTAAGCGCGTGGGCTTTTCGCCCGAGACGAGGCTGATCGGAGGTATAATTTGCGCCCTGCTGCAGACGAAACATAGAGCCAACGATGCTCGGCAATGCGTGTTCTGTGTGCGGCAAATTAAACAGCGCCAGCCTTTAGCCGCTCTCTTTCAACTCTCTTTCGATTTTTAAGTACTCAAATGAACTTTCTCTAAACCATTTTCTATTTAAGTGGGGCTGCGTCTACATCGACTAGCTAACGTCGTCTCGGAATGTGCCATAACCTCCTTCGAAACCGCATCTCAATTCCCCTCATATGTGCAGCTGCCGCAACGGGAAGCTGCCGTTCGCGGTGCCATATAGGAAGGGGTCGGCACATGAGAGGGTGCTGCTGTAATGGTCGGACGACGTTTGTGCTTGCAGTGTTTAAAAGGTGCGGAAGTGCAGCTGTGTGAGTACTGTATACGCTTCCCTTTGAGAATTAAATGGTTGGCGTGTGAGGGCATGAGCAAAATACTATTATGGCAGTAAATTTCAGTAACAATTTGATTCCACGGAACGCAGTGACATCGACTGAGTACAAAATCAAGCGACGTTAACTTTATGTTAGGATTAAGTGCTTCTTGTGAAATCATCAGTTCTATGATGAGCGCCCTAGGCACCGCCGCATTTTGCCGGCCACTGCACTCGATGGAACTCTATTGCACTAGCATCAAATGCTAAAGATAATTGTGGAGTGCCCGGTATAGTACTCTGCATATCTACTGCCCTTCGCGGTTTATTACAAGCAACCTACGAGGCGGTAACTGTCTTTGTAATGTTAACTGGCGTATTGAATTTAGCAAACAACATATAGGAGGCAGTAATTGTTTTTTTAATGTCAACCAGCCTGTCACGCCGCAGCTAGCGTGCGCCGTGGTAAAGTGTGAGGAGTGTCGCCTAAAGGGAGCAGGGGAATGCGCAGACAAAAGGAGAAGGACTTAAAACTGCGTAGCATGCGATGGTCGTGCTTCTCGGCCCCAGCGAGTGGGGAATGGTTTCTTCTCGGAAGTCGGTCGGAAACCCGAGACGACGACAGGACGGCTGGGGAGGACACGCGCTGTGCTTGTTTTCGTTCTTGCTAGCTGGCCAGAGCGGCTAACAGTGGAGTGTGTGTTTTGAATTGTGTTTGTTTCCTTCTGTTGTAATAGCTTCTAGTTAGCCATGGCTGCTTACAGCGAGGCGTGTGTTTTATATTGTTTACTTGTCTTTTGCCTTGTGACCTCTTACTTCTAAACGACGGCGGGAAAGTCGTCTATTGGCTAGAAAGTAAGTTTTGGCGGGAGGATTGTTTATTGGCGGAGGATGGAGTTTTTGGCGGGAATGTGACGAGATGGGTGCGCGCGAAGGAGAGCGCCGAGGTTGTGTGTGTGGCAGCCGGACAGATCGGTCGTGTGTGGCCGGTGGTGGTCCCGGGGCCGAGAGCGTAGAGTTGGAGACGCGAGTTAGTTGAGCGGCGGCCGGACGGGTTGGCCGTGTGGTGGCCAGCGGTGGTCCGGAGTCGTGGAAGTTTGAGTTTGTACTTTTAGTTGAAGCGGAGAGGCCGTTATCTTTTCGGCATATGTAAATAAGTTTTATATACATTTGTAATAAATAATTTCTTGAAGAAAGCCTTCCAAGTGCCTCACCATCCGAAGACCTGCACACCTGTCTAAACCCACCAGTCGCAAAGTACGTCCCCCGGGTCACTCACGAGACCCGCCCTCTAAGACTCCACATCAACATCGAAGGAGAGCAACATCAACGAGAGAGAGGGGAAAATTCGTGACTCAGCCTATTGAATTTAACAAGAACCTCTCAGACAGCGACTGTTTTGTAATGTCAACCAGCCTAGTGAATTTAACAAGCGACCTACGAGGCAGTAAATGTTTTGTAATGTCAACAGGCCTATTGAATTTAACAAGCAACCTACGAGGCGGTAACTGTTTTTGCAATGCCAGCTGGCCTATTGAATTTAACAAGCAGCCTATGAGGGAGTACTTGTTTTTGTAATGTCAACAGGCCTATTGAATTTAACAAGCAAGTTACGAGGCGGTAGCTGTTTTTGTGATGTCAACCATCTTATTGAATTTCACAAGCAACCTCCGAGGCAGTAACTGTTTTCGTAATGTCACCGGCTTATTGAATTTAACAAGCAACCTACGAGGCAGTAACTGTTTTTGTAATGCCAGCTGGCCTTTTGAATTTAACGAGGAGCCTACCAGGGAGTAATTGTTTCTGTAATATCAACAGGCCTATTGAATTTAACAAGCAACTTATGAGGCAGTAGCTGTTTTTGTGATGTCAACCATCTTATTGAATTTAACAAGCAACCTACAAGGCACTGTTTTTTTTATGTCAACAGGCTTATTGAGTTTAACAAGCAACCTGCGAAGCAGTAACTGTTTTTTGTAATGTCACCGGCCTATTGAATTTAACAAGCAACCTACGGGGGAGTAACTGTTTTTGTAATGTGAACAGGCCTATTGAATTTAACAAGGAACCTACATGGGAGTAGCTGTTTCTGTAATGTAAACAGGCCTATTGAATTTAACAAGCAACGTTCGAGGCAGTAAGTGTTTTTGTAATGTCAACCAGCCTGTTGAATTTAACAAGCAACCTACGAGGCAGTAACGATGCTTACAATGACAGCCGGTGTGTTGAACTGTGCACGGCACTAAATCTCCAGTTCAGCTGAACTTCTGCTATATACTGTGAAACAGCATGTTTTTTGTGGTTGCTGCCTATTTCAGGGCCTAAGCAGCAGCAATAAAGTTGTTTCAAATGCCTTGCGGCTCCACGAGAACCATCCTCGAGGGGAACCCTCATGCGACCACATTTCGATGGTGGCAAAGCGTAAAAGGCTTCCATGTGATCCGCGATGCCGGCGCATGTTAAACAACCAGACATGGTCCAAAGAATACGGAACCGTAGAATGCGCTGTCTTTATAGCGCATGTGTCACTCTTGGAAAACCACAATTAACGATTCACATTTAAATTTATCAGCAGCACACGAGGCCAAGGCTGGGTGTCTATAGCTGTCCACAACTGAGTTCAAGGTCCTCAAAAAGGAATCGCTGCACAAAGGACCTCCATTGCGATGGACTTGAAACGCAAAATTTTCCGCGTGATTTGGTATGATGTCATTGCACAGGAAGAGTGCCATGGACTGTAAAAAAATTAGGAGTACGCTTAGGCTTAGCCTCAAGCCGTCTTCTTCTTTATTCTTCTTCTCATTCCTTTCCTTTCTCACTTCCCAGCTAAAGTCAAGTTGCAGTCGTTGTTTATCGGCACATCACTCTCGACAAACCTGATGCCACGAACTGCAGCATAGCTTCCACGCCGAACGAACGGGCAGGAAGCCGCAAGATTCGTGGTTAACGCACCTTGGATGTGCACTGCGTTCTTTGCCGCTCACCGCGTGATTCCTGCGTACCCGCAAGGCCCCACTGCGCCCGAGCGAGACGAGCGGAGGCGCTGCTGTCGCGCACTGTCTATTGGGGCAGTGGCGTACATTGCGAGGAGCAGGACGGAGTGGTTTTAGCGGGCGCCGCATGATGGCGCTATGTGCATATCAAGCGGTGAGGAAAAGTAGTGGAGACGTACTTTGCTACTTGCTTAACTGCGACTTTTGTAATTTCTATGCTCATAATTACTAATTACACTAACATAATTACTAAGATACACTACAGTACATGTCTCTAAAGCACCCTTCTAACACAACATAGTATTCACTAGACGCACCTTTGTTCACTCCAAACCATTGCGCTGGCGTGGCGAAGCAGTTAGCGTGCTCGTCTCGCACTCCGGAGGCCCATGTTTGATTACCCAATTCGGCCAATGTCCTACTCAATTTTCTTTATTAAGGCGGAAGCCTTTAATGTCTCATCGTTGTAAGCAGCAGTTGTCGACAGAAAATGTCACGCTTTTCAACTGGTGGAAACGGTCGTGACGTCACAGTGCGCGAATTTCAAACGGGGCCAATTGTACTTTGGCTAGTAACCATGCAACCAATTGAAGGGATCGTATAGTGATGCTCCAAGTAAGTGGGACTGAGCTTAGTTAATTACTTAATTACCCAATTAGCCTAATTAGCTTTACTAGTCAGGCCATATAAATAAATAAAACCGATTAAGAAATTGCTCGAGCTCAGGAATCGAACCCCGGTCTTCGGCGTGAGAGACGAGCATCTATCCACTCCGCCATGCCAGCTCGATGGTTTGGAATGAACAAAGGCGCGTCTAGTGAATACGGTGTCTTCACTCTCTCTCATCCTCCTCCATTCCCTTCCGGCGAGGTTTAGGTGTCCACCGACAAATGAGAGACAGATACATTTCCTTTCCTCAAAAACCAATTTACGGACGAGCGAGGCGTAGAACCGAATGGGCGATGGCGTTCTATGGACTCCTTGGCAGCGTTGCAAGACGCTGTCGCGTTCCACTCTTAGGGGCGAAGCTTAACATCTTAACCACACATCAGTGACCACACTTTAGGTCAAAAAAGTGCCCCCCCCCCCCTGAATTTTGTGACACAGTTACTGCGTAATTTCCTTTCCTCAAATACAATTTTCATTTTCTTCATTACGGCTCCTCTTTATCTATCTTCTTTCACTCCCACTTCCTCCCTTCCTCTACGGTGCGGTTCAGGTGTCCACCGAGATGACAGAGAATTACTGCGCCATTTCCTTTCCTCAAAAAGCGTTGCGTTCAAAGGGCAAGGCATCGCGCCGAACGGGTGGTGGCGTTCCGTGGACTCCCTGGCAGCGCTACAACACGCTGTCGCGTTCCACTCCAAAGGCGAAGCTTAAGCGTCATTAATTAGCAGTTAATTAGTATTCAGGCATTAATCAGTAATTAACCATTAATTAGTGATGTGTCATCACTTAGTAATTAGTACTCAATTACATGTGACGCCACCAGTGCCACAGAAACAGCGAAGGTGGTGCGGAAAACGCTTCCGCCTCTACCCACTTTAGACAGTCAAAGTGCCCCCTGAATTTTTAATGCTTTTGGGATTTTTACTCATGGCCAACGCCGCTGATGACTCCGTCTTTTCTGCGACATGGGGCCCTTTTTTAATGCTAGGGCGTTAAAACTTCCAAATTGGTTTTTACCCATGACTAGTTCTGCCCAGTTGGCCCTCAATGAGAATTTTTCTGTCCCACTAGACCCAGTAATGGAACCACTTACTTTCCAGTTGGTCCCCAGTTGCTCCCATATGGATCTCGATTGGGAAATGATGTCACCCATTTGGTGGCAAACTAGACCCATTTGCTGCCCACAAGGCCGCAGCTGGGTTTCCAAGCGTAACCAGCTTGCTTCCATTGGAACCAGTTACTCCCAGTTGAAACCAGTTACTCCCACTTCAATTTGCTTCATTTGGAGCCCTAAAGCTGCACTTCTGTGGATTCTTATGAGTAATTACTCCTCCTATATTTCAAATATACTTTGGGGACTACCCAAGAGCACAATTACCGGAAGGAAGAACCTACAATGTTGTCAGTCTCGCGTAATATGTAATTCTTCTGGCCGGAATGCCCAAGTTACTCTGTGTTGCATTTCTAAATCTTGGCTTCACTTCTGCCCTCCAGTCTGGTTGTCTTCCTTGGAAGCCAATGCCTGACTCAATAACTCCAGCTGAAGCAGACTTTCCTGCCTTAGCACGGACATCGTTATGTCAGCGGATGCAACTCACTGCGGTGCATCCGCGGCCAGCCACAGGCGGCTGCGGTGCAGGAGGTGAGGTTAAGATGCTCGCTTTGAATCCTCCGCGCACTGTATGATGACGCGAGTTCTGATAATGCCCGCTGTTTTTGTAGGAGACACAAAAGTTATGCAGATGGAATCATGCTTGTAAACTTCGTTCTCGATGCACATTGCAGCGCACATATGCGAGTGAAAAAACTCGGCCCACACTCAAACCAAGTATCCCTTCTCCTAAAATGAGTGCCCATAGCGATGTGTTAAAGTCTCTTAAAGCAAGTATTCATTTCAAAGCACCCACACATCCTCTGGAACTCCTTCACTACTGACATTTGGACATTCCTTCAACATGGCTGCATTAAACACAACGTATTCAATTTCTTGTGCATGATTTTTGTTTGCTGCTTCATACTTGCATGAAAATGGCTTGATGCTGTTTTAGTCCGTCTACTTGGAGGTCCTAATAACGGTTTCATTAGTGCCCCCTTCTCGGTAATGAAAACAATAAACACAGGTTTGATCCTGGCCGTGGCGGTTGAATTTCCATGAAGACGAAATTCTTGAGGCCCGTGCACTGTTCGATGTCAATGTACGTTAAGGCGCCCCAACTGGTCAACATTTCTGGAGCCCTACACTACGGCCTCCATCAGAGCCTGAGTTGTTTTGGAATGTTAAACCCCCATAAACCATTAACCATATTTTTTTTAAATACTGATTGTACTTTTCAGGTGGGCATTTCAAAAGCAGCCGCCTTGTTTTCAATGCCACCAGTGCTCTCTGGTCATCATGACATCCCTGAACGATGCCCAGTCGACGAGTGGAGGTGCGGGGGCCACACCTCCTTGCCGAGCCCATGGAGACACCGGTATGTATGGCGTTCTCAAAATCGCGATGCTCCGGCTACGCAACACGTGGCAAGAATTTCAATATGAACCTGGGAGGTACATAATCAGTGAAGAGTATCTCAAAATTTCGTGCACAGAGGCTGTTAAACTCTATAGTAACACCCAGTCATTAGTGCAAGCATTTTTCTCCAACGCGTCTCCCTCTAGCCTTAGCAACATTCATCTGATCCATTTTTTTTTCTCAAGCAGACTTCAGCCATATTTGTCGTCTGCCAAATCCATATATAAGTTTTAAATAATGACCAGATATATTTAGATGCCGTGCAGGAAATCTGCATTAAAGCGCGAACTTAGCGGCTTGTTCCTCCCGACCGCCTGAACGTGTGTTCCATGTGTTATAACAGGAGTGTACCTAGACTATACAATTCACCCACTAGGAATGCCTTCATGAAGCCTTCAAAGTCACAGCTGCCTTAGAACTGCTAACCTATCAACAATCCATTAATATTCAAAGAGTTCAAATCACTCCGCAATAAACTAACAACAATGTTAAAAAAAAACAAATACATGTATAGTATCAATATGTTCTGCAGCGACACAATGTGCTGATATGTTATAATGTGGAAAAAGCAGAACACTGTTCTGCATCCTAATATAGAAAAAAAAAGCTTTTCCCAGTGTTATAGAGCATGGAGGTAAAGAATTTAAGGAGGAAGAGCATTGGCGGATACATTTAATTAACTTTTGGTGCTGCAGGGTGGTGAAAGTCTTGGGCCTTCTAGCACCTCTGCATCTGACGGAAATACCAGTTTCCACTCTTTTCTTTCGTTGTCCGAGAGACTGTGACGAAGTATTTTCATATAGCAATGTTACTAAAAACGGCAACTGAAAGATTTCAACAGAATTCAGATTGCGCGTGTGAAGTATGTACTTAAATTCATCTGCCTTGACTTATTTAGCAATGCAGGTGTTGTGGATACGTCACCGCAGCTTACGTCGTGATAGATTTAGAAATATTTTAATAGGTGCCAAATTATTGAGCACAAACGGATTTTGGCTGCCTTCTGCGTTAGCGGCTTCCTTCTTGCACCTATCAGATCGTGTGCCAGTGAGAGGGGTCGTCCCTCTAACATATTCTAGACTAGACGTATGGGCGAGATTTGTGTTTAGAGAGCTCCTCGCGGGCACAGCTTCGGTGTTGCCGCAGTGGACGGCAGAATTCTAAGCCGAGTACGCTCGTGTCCGAGATTTTTTTCTTACAACTCGGGAGGGTGGGAGGGAAACGCAAGATGAGGGACTTGGAGTGTGCAATGAGGAAAGCAGGGTCGGGAAAAACGTTTGCGGGTCAGAAGATATGCTGCGAATTCAGGAACTGTTGGTCAGCAGTGACGTGCTCTCGCTCCCAAAGTTTGCGGAATAGAATTTGTCGCCTCGTTGTACAGACATCTGGTAACATGACATCTTCGAGCTCTTCACTAAAGTATGGTAGCACCTTCGAAGAGCTTGGTGTCAAACTAGGAAAGACAACTACACTTACTACCTCTCTTCAAGCAATATTTCCACCAGTTATTTGTTATAATGCAAAATGTAATCTATAGTTTGCATAGGTATTCGGTTCTTTGTTGCTGAAATGTTTAAAATAATCTGTACGCCTATAGAGCTGATTGCGTGCCTACATTTGATGCCTTGTTTCGATGTTGCACTTTAAATGAGGCACTCCGGAATGATTGAATGTAGAGTTTCAAGGAGTGCCCTTCTGGTGCTTTGGTACACGAATATACACGTTGTTTCACGTAAGACTTCACACAATTTTTAAAAGTAGGCTTGTTGGGTTAAAAGATAGCTTTGAATAATATTGAATAGTCAGGTTTTTAGCGAACACAATTAGGCCCCTTTAAATAAGTGAGAGGCGTGTAGCCCGCCGTAAGTAATAGCCATATCAGTTTATAGAATTTCAAAAACGCGATTAGCCTCCGCGCTGTGGCCCAACATATTTTGGCTACATCGCTACAAAAATATATTTGCTTTCGAGAAGTTTCCAGACAAAGCAACCTGTTCGGTGCATGTATAACTCGTCGAAATAGGCAAAAGTTTGTTTGGTCACAGCGCCGAGTTTAACCGCGTTTTCCACATTTCAACAACTGAAACGGGATTACTGACGGTGAGGTACACGCCTCTCAGTAATTAAGGAGCCCAATAGTAATATTAAAAAAGTTAGCCATTCGGTAT
The DNA here is from genome assembly GCF_055824585.1 of Amblyomma mixtum. NCBI lineage: Eukaryota > Metazoa > Arthropoda > Arachnida > Ixodida > Ixodidae > Amblyomma > Amblyomma mixtum. The sequence goes on from NC_143021.1 coordinate 186,155,420, forward strand.
TACTTAACCAGCACGGTAATTAGCACTTCCTAGCATTATTCTGATGTACCACATACTGACAATGCTATTCGGAAAAAAACGCTCTTCTAACTCCAAAAGCCTATCATTAAAATTTCTGGAATGCCTTAGGTGAAACAATCTGTGCAGATGTTCAAAGGTAGGCTTGTAGAGACTGTATAGAGAGCATTTTCGCAAAAAATGCGAACGGAATAGCGATGAGCTGGCTTCACGTTGAAGCCATCACTACCAGGAATTTGGGAAAGCGGTCTAGTTCACTTGTTTTGCCACCAGGTGGGCACGACAAGAAAGTAGCGGCTGCATATTCTTCTGTAGAAAAAGAATACCCGGCGGCAGCAAAGGCTCTATGTAAGAACGCGACCACTTGGCTTTCGTGCCACGCAAACGTGTGTGTGGACGCACTGGCTATGCAGGCTTAGGTAGGGTAACTTTTGCGAAAGCCACATTTGGACTTTGCAGTGTCTTTTGGCGAATATGGTACTGAACAATAGGAAGCTCTATTAAAGTTCAGGTTCTTTTCGCGGATCACTTCTTCACGGTGAGCGTCGATTTAACGTTGGACGTGAGGCAGACTGCCAGCAGATGGACAAGCGATGAGACACGGACGAAAAGAGGAACTGGACGTTATATGACCACCTCGAAAACAATATAGAAATAAATATACAAAGAAGAACAAGATGCTTTGGACACAGCTTCCTAAGCAGACTGAATAAGTGGCCCTTGACCTCAATGCCCGCTCTTCATTGTTTCTCGAAAGCAGGGACCTGTCCACTTCCTCCGACGAAGCCTGACCGAGAACCACATCACAGCGCGCAACAAGCTGTTAAGTCACCTTATCCGAAACTTCTAGAAGCGGCTGGTTGTGCCTAGAAAGAGAGGAGTCGCCGCAGTTCTCCTTAATTGCAGCGTCTCCCTCCCGCTCTTTTCCCGAGGGGGCCGCGCGCGCCCTGCTTCCCCGAGGTCACGAGGAGATTCCCCAAGGTCGCGAGGAGAGGAAGACCTGAGACCTGCTCCGAGATGCGGCTATGGTTGCGCACGGCTTGCAGAATTAAATTCGTCACCAAATTTATTATCAGTGACTCCAGGACCGCAATAAATAATTTCTCTAAATGTCGTATCTCTCCCGTCACCCTCCACATCCTACAATCTATCACGCGCACTCCTCCCTTGCAGGGAACCGGCGGCCCACTCACACGCCCGAAGCATTATCTATCCGGGCGGGGCCCAGCCCCTATCCCCACCATGGAGCGAGGTTAGCGAGAGATTGGTTCACCCCTTATGAGGACATCACCCGAAATTACCGACTTCGACAGGTCCCTACACCGCAAGAAATCTCCTAGCGTCAGCTTCAAACGAATGCCTTCCCGAATCGGACAGTTCTCTCCTAAATCCACCCTACCCACTCTTTCCCAACTGCACATTCTGCTGTGGCCCCGCTACCCTATCCCACATCATGTGGACCTGCCCTATCACCCCCTTCCGCTTAATCACTACCGAGGAGCAGCGAGAGACCGGGCTGCGCAGCTCGGAGCTGGGCCTTCAGGTTCGACTCGTCCAACGGGGTGACTGGGTCGCCTTTGCGCATAAGCTCTTACCCACTCGGCGGCGGGGCTGACCTGCTGCGTTATAAGGGACTTGGCCTTCCCCCTGAGCTAATAGTTAATTGTCTGCCTGTGTTTCTTCTTCTTCGGCGCAACCCTCGCGAACTGTAATGGTCATACAGATCCTGTTCAATTTTAAGCTCCTGAAAACAAAGCGATCAGAACTGTAGATTATTCAGAAATTGGCGCCCAAAAGTACTCAGGATTTTGGTCATTTCCATAGGCGCGCATTGTTTAAACATAGAATGGTTTTGGAACAAACGATGGACGCGACATTGAAACGTGGCTGAGTTTGAGTTATATCGGGGGTAAGCTATACAATCTAACCCGTGAGACGAAACCTCGTCCGTTGTCTGTACGATCAGTTGTACCAAAATATACGACTTTTTCTAATGAAGCCGCACAGGCTATAACGCCTACGGGCGCTGCTAGAAGCGTCGCAAATTCCCGATAACGGCAGACTATTTCCTTATTGTCAAAATTTTTTTCGCGTCAATTGTTTTTTGCTCGCCACTTTTTTGTTGTGGTGTCTTCCAGTCCCTTGCTCATTTATCGCGAGCCCTTTTCTTTTTCATTGTAAAGATTATAAAGTGGTTATTTCGGCCTTTGTTCGCATTACAGAATGCGTTGATCTTGATAAGTGTTTGAAGTGTTCATCGATAATTTCTTTATCTGTTTTCCTCTCATTTATTACCTATGTCTTTTCTGGTATTGGGTTTAATGGCGCATAAAGAGCTAAGGCCATTATGCTCCAAGCCCATATTACCTATGTATGCGTGTGTAAGCAAAACAAGTAACTATGGACATCAGTGTTGGTTGTTTTGTTAGGGCATTGTCATGAGGTCAAGGTGAAAGCGCTCGGCGTTTTCGAAGAAATGGCCTTGTTGGCCAATGTACAGTTGTTCCTCCCTTCTGGAAGCATTTAATGGTGTCTCGTGTGCAGCGCCGCCGTTAAGCTGCATCGCACTCCGAGTTTTTCTCTAGTAAACTCATGCTTCTCTCAAAATGCAGGCAAGCCGAGGCCGGCTTGTGCCAAGCTCTCCCGCTGATCCCCGTGGGCCTCTCGTCGAGCTCATTTCGCGGCCCGTCGAACGAGTGGCGGAAGCAACCCGGGTTCCATCTAATTCCACCACAGTGGGTCAAGGGCGGAAAGAGGTCAGTCAGATGATGCCAGTATCGTGCTACACAGCTTACCCTTTTCCCTGTTATTCAGGCATCAGCCTTACTTGTCCCATTGTGAGAAAACCTGCCTTTTTGTGTGTGCATGTGTGTGTGTGTGATAACACTCGATAATACACTTAAAAGAAGGCAGTTAAATCAATGATCAGTCACGCGAGGTTGCTCGGAAAGAGCTAACTAGATCGCACAAGTCCCACGGGCGGCAGCACCTTCCATCTCAAGACAGTGACGCTGCGCTTAACCGCTGCTGCACTGTGCCATGAGGACTCTTAGGAATCTGTACTGTGCACATACGGGCATTAACCCATCAGCTATCATGCCCTTACGGTGGAGCGCGGACCGCAGTACGCCGGCGACTGCCTTCACATAGCGCGCCACCAGGACGGCTGCGGCGGCTGCGTAGAGCCATGCTGAGGTAGAATTGCCAGATGCGTATCATTGGGTTACATCACGCCGAAGCGCGTGCGGCGACCGCGTTCATATAGTGACAGGGAGGGTTTGCTCCTTCTCACACGTAAGCAGCCTTAATTGCGCCTGTCGGGTTTTTATGGCTGTTTACCAGCGCCCTGCTTCGAGATCTTCGTACTACGGCGTTACGCTGCTGGAAATGGCGGCTGTTATTTATTGATTTTTTTTTGTTTTAGAAATAAAAGTTAAAATTTAGGCAAAAAACGTTATTTTAATGTTTTAGACCGCAATATCCTCAAATCAGAAGTGAACACATTAGTCACAGAGAACATTGTGGTTGTGTAGGAAAAAGGCCTAAAACGAGAGAAATTAACACAAATACGTCCTTGAAACGAGAACCTGGTTATTCATTGAAAATGGTTTGATAAGAAATGAAAAGCTATATTGTGAATAAACAGAGAACAGACAATAAATATTTAATAAGAGTGACAATCTACGGAAGCAGCAATAATTTAGCTGATGGCAAAGTTGTTCGCAAAGCTATCAGTCCGAGACTGTAGAGAATAATATTGTCACGGCATGGAAGGCGACCAAGTTGGCACTGGCGCGGCGTGGAGCGCTCGCGCCAGGGCCGCGGCCATTAGATCATTCCATCGCCATACGCCATGTAGTCCTTTCTTCATCGGCTTGCCGTCACGTAACAGTATGTGTTGAAAGGAGATGTTTGCCTGCGAAGGTGGCGGCGCCTTTTGGTTGTTAATAGTGATGGCTAAATATGGGCGTCACAAATAATGAAACTTACAATTACATGAGTGATAAAAATTGTTTTGCGCTGAATTACTTTTGTGTTGCTGGATATATGGAAATGTTATTTTTGTTTTTCCCTGCCTAAGATTAATGGTGGAGATGAAGATAATTAACGATCTGAAAATAGTCTTAATTTGTTCGATCAGCTTAGTGAGCGTTTTGGTGAACGAGTCCTAACAATGAAGGCACACTTAGCCTAAGCATGATCTCTGATCTGTTATTTAATAAGAGCTTGAAAAGCCGGACTATGTTTAAGCTTGCGTGTTACTGGGCCTGCTTTACGACGAGACGAAGCACAGACAAATAAATACATAAACGCCATGACCAACTCCAAAGCTTTCGGATACTGTGTGGACACAATTTTCTGGGGACTGTTCAATTTCCAGCTCGAAAGCGTGTGTGAGCGGCTGACGACGACGCTCCATATAGCGCTGGATCCAAATACGAACACGTTATCTTATTATTCTTTTTCGAATGGCTGTGTCTGTGTGTGGAGTCTTCATGCTCCACGCAGCTCCTCATGTGCAGGAAGTCGGTACACTGAAGATGAGGGATGCGTGTTGCCGCTTTGCCAACCATTACAGCGCCCCTCGTAGATGTGCTTTTTCACCGGCTCTAGACTTCACTTCTTCCCGTACCCCGAGACGCGACTACATGAGCGCGCTTATCGACACTTTTGCTTTGGTGTGCCGTTACAGGTGCAGAGGAAGATCATAGCCCGAATGCCGACACCATCTCCCAAACATCGCTCAGTGGGAGGTGCCATTGTGCGGCCTGTGCGACGAAGCATCAGCCTTTCCGTGCTGCAGACCAGCAAGGTGGGCGGTGCTGCATGTCCGCGTACGTCGTTCGCGACTTCGACTAGTCTTCGCTTTGGAAGAACCGGGACGAACAATATAGTTAAACCTGGATATAACCACTCTTTTATTTACCACAAACGACGTTCTCTGCAAGTGGCATGTACGAACGAAGCAGTTTCACAGAAGTCGACTGAACAATTCGTCCGACCACCAACTAACAGGGCAGAGCGAGGGAGTATTTTCGTGCTAGTGGTCCCTAGGGCGCCGGTAACAAAATAACTGCAGAAGATAAGCTCCAGTGTGCTGCAGGCAATTGAATGGTGCTGGGATTTTGCTGTGCCACCCCCGTTTGCGTTTTTGTTTACGCGCGCTATGACATTAAATGTTACTCTACAGACCCGCTGCTTGTAGCGAGTGCTCCCACCAAACGACGGAACTGCGAAAGCTCCACTGTTTAATATACGTAGGCGACGCGTGTTCATGCATTGACATTCGGCGTCAGTCAGTGGAAGTTGAAGCTGTAGGGAGAAAAAAAATGCTTTGTGGATTGTCTGAATCACACGGGGGCATTGCTCCTCCTTTGGGTCGTCCGTAAGGCACTGCATACCATTATTAGGAAAGACGAGGTCTTGTAAACTTCTCCACATGGCTGTACTCGAATCTCCTTGTCGTTCGCTTTTATAGCGTCTCAATCTCAGCTAGTTAAGCAGCGTTTGCTTAGGGCCTACTTGGTTCATGATTTCAACGCGGAATACTTTTTAGTGCACCACATAAGGGAGGGAACAAGATAGGTGTTGAAATTCACAACTGTTTAGAAACAACGCGTGTATATATATATAGTAATGCAGTCATTCGTTATATAATAACCTTCACAATCTTACGCCTATATCGCGAAGAAATATTGTTTTCGTTTCAAGTACGGTCAGGTGTCGCTGATACACACATCAGCCTTTTATCTCTTCCAGTCCAGGCTTGTTCCCTTTATGTGCTGCGCTAAAACATATTCTGCCTTAAAAATGTTTTTACATTTTGTAATTTTCCTTGGGCAGAGGCGTGCGCGGATGTGAGCGGGTAGATGAGTGTTGTTTGCGTTGTTGTGCATCTGTAATCAGTGCATGTTGAAAGGGCACCGTGTTTTGTAATACCAAATATCTGCACGAGCATACGTGCCTGAAATGTTATTTATCAATAGTATGCTGTAAGTTTCTCTCGCAATGATTACTATGTATGCATCTTTAGGCGTGCGAGTCTGTACACAAATGTTCAAAATATGGTAGTGACTGTTTATTTCCATCAAGCGAAGCGCAGCCATACAGCTGCAAAGGAAATCTATACAGCTGCCACGTTTTTTTATGTGTAGCATTTGCGCATTCAATTTCTAAGTGGGCAAAGATTTCGAGACGAACGACCCGGTCGGGAATTTTGTCACCTGTTCCTCATTCCTGGAAGGGTGCAGCTGCGACATTTGTACCGATCAGCCCCTTAATCGGATCCCCCATTGAGTTGGCATTTGTGAAAATCATTCTTCACTCCAGGTGGTGGCTAACCAATCTCGGCAGCTGCCCAGCCCCTCAGCGTCGGCCGACAACAACTTGGGCCAGGCCCTGCGAGAGACGGGGGCCGCTTCAGGCAGCACAGGAGAGGGGTGAGCCTTTCACAGCACCACACGGAGTTAGAGCACCAGCCGAATAACCAACGACCGCAGTGTCGAGCTACATTCCTCTTCCTCGTTATTCCTCTCTCTTTTAGCAGTGCCCTGCTTTCCGGCCTTCATGATATGGCACTTTCCTGTCGGAATGGCAGCAATTATTAGGGTGATAGCACTTATAGTGGGCATTCCCGGCGTTTAGCATTATCGAATGCCTTTTAAAGTTTATGTATACAGGGTGTCCCAGCTAACTTGGACCAAGATTCATAAAAAACTAAGCGTTCTTCAGAACTGAAATCACGTGGATGTTGTTGGGGTTTATCTAAAGTTACAGTACCATTTTTTTCGCTCCTCCTATTTGAATAATTAGTCGAGATAAATAAATTAACTTTTTAAATATAGCTTGAATCGTTCAGAAATCAATAGGAAAGTTGTGGAGCTCGACAAATATTGTCCAACGCAGGCACTTCCAACGATATTGACTTAGCGTTTCCGCTTTTCTTCGGGAAAAACGAAAGCCCGTGGATTTAAAAAAAATACCATGTGGCAGCGCGCTCCGTGCGCCCGGATGCGCCGCGATTATAGCGCTCTCATCCGTGCTTTGTAAAAAATCTCTGCCTCTCCCGTAACCGAGAGTAGAGTAAGCATGAAATGTTTACGGGCCTAATGTCATCTCGGTGGACACCCGAACCGCACCGTACAGGAAGGGAGGAACGCCACCACCCGTTCAGCGCGATGCCTTGCCATTTGAAGGCAAGGTTTTTTGAGGAAAGGAAATGGCGCAGTAATTCTCTGCCATCTCGCTGGACACCCGAATCGCACCGTAATGGAAGGGAGGAACGCCACCACCCGTTCGGCGCGATGCCTTGCCCTTTGAACGCAGCGCTTCTCCCCCGGGCCCCTGTGCGCCTGCGCGGCTTTGCTTCGATGCGCGAAGCCCCTAAGAGATCACGTATGACAACGAAGTGTATCGTGGCATTTATGTGCTTTTTGCACGCGTTATTAGAAATCGGAAATTATAATTCCGTGCATTATCAAACGCACAGCGACTGATATCTTGATAAACATTGAGAAGGCACTGGCAGCAGTTATTTTTTGACTCCTTTGGAGACCAACCGGCGCTTGCATGCCGGTCGCGTAGGAGGGCTTAGAGAGTCTCGTTAAATCTCGTTAAGTCCCGTACGGTGCCCGGATGTTCTCGTTTCAGAGCCCGGATGACTGGAATTCAGTGCCCGGATGACTGGAATTCAGTGCCCGGATGAGTGGATTTCAGTGACCGGATGAGTGGATTTCAGAGCCCGGATGATGGCTCTCGGTCTCGGCGTGACGTCACCACACTGCCGACAACGGAGGCTAAAAGCATTTCATGCTTAAAAACACTCGCTTCGCACGTCTTGCTGCCTAAGACAGGGCTTCGCTTTGTGCATGGTTCCCAGTGGGTTCTGGGGTCAATTGAAAGAACGCGCGGCTCCTGTTTTTCAGCGTAATTCACAAGACGTTATCAGGCTTGTTATATACATCTTTGCTTGTTGGGATCTTGCTCCCAAATTCAAACTCATGAAACTGCCATCGTTCCTGCGCATGCATTCTGCTAACGTGAGAGTGCTATTATCGCCGCAGAAACAGGAGCCGTGCTTTCTTTCAACTGCCACGCGTACCCACTGGCGCTTATCTTGGAACCAAGCACAACGCGAAGCTCTGTCTTGGGCGGCACGAAAGGCGCGAAGCGAGTGTTGTTTTTTGCAAAGCACGGATGAGAGCACTGTAATCGCGGCGCATACGGGCGCACGGAGCGCGATTGGTTGGTTGGTAACAACTTTATTCATAGTCCTGCAGAGCTTTCGCCGACGGGGCCTTAGGTCTCCCACGTGGGGACGTCGAGGCGCTGCCTCGCCGTCGCCTCGCGGGCCTGCTGGACGGCCCAGAGTTGGTCCCCGAGGCTGGGGCTGCGCAAGGCAGCGGCCAACCGCGGCGGGAGGGTTCCGGAATTAGCACCGTGGAGGTTTTTGTTACAGTCCCAGAGCATGTGAGTTAAAGTGGCTACATTGGCGTTGCAGACCTTGCATATATTTGTCGGGTATGTACCGGGGTAAAGCCTGTGGTATAGCTCCGGGTTGGGGTACGTGAGCGTCTGCAGTTGTCTGAGGGTCACCGCGTGCGCCCTGTCCAGCTTGTCGCTGGGCGGAGGGAAGGTTCGGCGGGCCAGGCAGAAGGCCTTGGTAATTTCGTTGTAGCTGGTCAAGCAGTCTTTGGTGCTATTCCACGGACGACGGTCGCCGGCGCGGTTCGCGAGCTCGCGCGCCTTGGCGTGTGCCGTCTCATTGCGGTTGCGATACGTCCTCGATACTTCTCCCATGCGCGCCGGGAACCATTGAATTCTGGTTTGGAACTCTACCTCCTGCTGGACTTGTCGGTTCCTCAGGACTCGGGCCGCTCTCTGTGAGATCCATCCTTTGGCGAAGTTTCTAACCGTCTGACGCGAGTCGCAGAGAACCACGGTGCACGTCGGATCTGTGAGGGCGAGTGCCACCGCCGCTTCCTCCGCCTCTTCTGCGCGTTCGCACGCTACACTTGACGTTATGCGCGTTTTGCCGCATGAATCGACGACCGCAACCGCGAATCGCGAGCGTTCTGCGTATTCCGCGGCGTCAACGAACCTCGTCCCCGTATCGTCTGTCATGTGGAATTTTTTAAACTCTGCGGGCTTTCGTTTTTCCCCAATAAAAACGGCCGCCCTAAGTCTACCTCGTTGGAAGTGCCTGGGTTGGACAATGTTTGTGGAGCTCCACAACTTTCCTATTGACGCCTGAACGTTTCAAGCTATATTTAAAAAGTTAATTTATTGGTATCGAGTAATTATTCAAATAGGACGCGCAAAAAAAATGGTACTGTAACTTTAGGTAAACCCTAACAACATCCACGCGATTTTAGTTCTGAAGAACGCCTAGTTTTTTTTTATAAATCTTGGTCCAAGTTTGCTGGGACACCCTGTATACATAAACTTTAAACGGCATTCGATTCAGTCAATCACAATATTGTAGCGTGCAACGCCAAAAGAACACCCGCGCAGAGACGAAAAACCTGCGGCGGTCCCCTAGTGGTTCGAGCGCGCGCGAGAGAGCCAACTAACTTCTTCCTCTTCTAGCGCATGCGCTACTTCTGTCTCTTCTTCGAATGCATGTATCACTGCCCCCCTCTTCTGCAGCATCGACACGATGCGGCTGGGAGTGAAAAGTCAGCGAAAGGGTAGAACACAGCTGCAGTGGACCGCAGTTCAGTCAGGTAGCCGGTCGTGGTAAGGCTTCATTCGAACAACGTGTACGACTTCAGTTCGGTGCGACCGGCGCGATGAACAAGCTGTCGGGGCGGGAGCAACTGCATAAGTCACATCACTGATGCGGCGCACTACTTCGTAAGGGGCCGAAGTATCGGCGCAGCAGCTTTTCAGAGAGCCCGCGGCGACGAACAGGTATCCAAATCCACACAAGGTCGCCGGGAGCATAACTGACGAAACGGCGTCCACAGTTGTACTTAGTGGCGTCAGCCTCCTGTTGACGGTGGATGCGCAGGCGGGCCAGTTGACGCGCTTCCTCAGCACGCTGAACGAAGGTATCTACGTCGATGTCAGCGTCAGAGTCGCAGTAAGGGTCGACGGGCAACATAGCATCCAACGGAGTGGTCACCTGGCGACCGAAGACAAGCTGAAAGGGGGTCAGTCGGGTTGTTTCCTGCAGGGCGGTGTTGTACGCAAACGTTACGTACGGCAGAATGGCGTCCCAAGTTCGATGCTCGACGTCAACGTACATTGATAGCATGTCGGCTAGTGTGCGGTTGAGTCGCTCTACCAACCCGTTTGTCTGCGGGTGATACGCCGTAGCACGTCGGTGGCTCGTGTGCGTCAGAGTCATCACGGACTGGGTTAAGCGGGCCGTGAAAGCAGTTCCCCGGTCAGTAATAACAACGGCGGGTGCTCCATGACGCAAGACAATGTTGTGGACGAAGAACTGCGCCACTTCAGCAGCAGTGCCCTTGGCAAGAGACGAGGTCTCAGCGTACCGTGTGAGGTAGTCAGTCGCAACGACTATCCAACGCTTTCCAGACGAAGACTTCGGAAATGGGCCAAGGAGGTCCATGCCCACTTGATGGAAAGGAGTCTTCGGTGGATCGACGGGGTGAAGAAATCCGGCCGGTTTCAATGGAGGAGTCTTCCGACGTTGGCATTCACGGCATGTTTTGACGTAGGCCCGCACCGATGGGAGTAACCTGGGCCAATAATACTTTTGTCTAATCCGCGCGAGTGTACGGCTGACTCCAAGGTGGCCGGCGGATGGTGCATCATGACAGGCACTCAAGATCTCAGACCGCAGCTGTGATGGTACGACGAGTAGGAACACTTCTTCGCTGTTGGCAAAGTTGCGTTTGTAGAGAACACCAGACCGTAAAGTGAAGGTGTGAAGCCCTCGAAGAAAAACACGCGGAATGGGAGCTTCACTGCCTTCGAGGTAATCGATGAGCGGCGCCAACTCCGTGTCCGCCCTCTGAAGCTGCGCCATTTGGGTGGTACTAACAGAGCCCAGGAAAGGAAAATCATCGGTGGTTTCTTCGGTATTGATTGGGATAGGCGCGCGCGACAGACAATCCGCATCCTGATGCTTGCGGCCAGACTTGTAAACTACTGTTAAGTCGTATTCTTGCAAGCGTAAGCTCCATCTAGCCAAGCGTCCTGAGGGGTCTTTGAGGCTCGCCAGCCAGCATAAGGAGTGGTGGTCGCTTACCACACGGAAGGGTCGTCCGTAGAGGTACGGTCGGAACTTGCAGATGGCCCATATCACTGCAAGACATTCTTTCTCCGTCGTTGAATAATTGGTCTCGGAGCGTGTAAGTGTCCGACTAGCATAACTGATGACCCGTTCTGCACCGTCTTGCCACTGGATCAGTACTGCACCAAGGCCGACATTGCTGGCGTCAGTGTGGATGTCCGTGGCAGCATGCTCGTCGAAATGGCCGAGTATCGGAGTGCTTTGCAGACGGCTGCGAAGCTCGACAAATGCAGCCTCTTCGTCGGTCCCCCAGAGGAAGGGCGTGTCGTCACGGGTCAGTGCGTTCAGCGGTTCCGCGATTTTCGAGAAATCTTGAATAAAGCGCCTATAATAGGAGCACAGGCCTAAAAACCGGCGAACGGCCTTCTTGTCAATTGGGCGTGGAAAACCTGAGACGGCAGCAGTCTTGTCAGGGTCCGGGCGAACACCTTGTGCGCTGACAACGTGACCAAGAAAGCGAAGTTCCTCAAAGCCAAAATGGCATTTCTCGGCTTTGATGGTGAGTTGCGCGGATTTGAGCGCTTGTAGCACAATGCGCAACCGCTCCAAGTGTTGGTCAAAGGTGGGCGAAAATATAACGACATCGTCCAGGTACACCAGGCAGGACTGCCATTTCAAGCCGGAGAGGACAGTGTCCATCATGCGTTGGAAAGTGGCCGGTGCTGAGCACAGACCAAATGGGAGCACTTTAAACTCATAGAGGCCGTCAGGCGTCACGAAAGCCGTCTTCTCCCGGTCTCTCTCGTCCACTTCGATTTGCCAGCACCCGCTTTTAAGATCCAATGACGAGAAGTATCTGGCGTTCCGCAATCGGTCGAGCGCGTCATCTATCCTGGGCAGCGGGTAAACGTCCTTTTTGGTCACGCTGTTAAGTTTCCTGTAGTCCACGCAGAAACGCAGAGTATTGTCCTTCTTTTTGACAAGAACCACAGGCGATGCCCACGGACTGGTGGACGGCTGAATGACATCGTCTGCAAGCATCTCGGCAACCTGATTCTGAATGGCTTCTCTCTCCACCGGGGAAACACGATATGGGCGCTGGCAGACGGGTCGCGTAGTCTCGTCAGTGATGATACGATGCTTGGCGAGTGGAGTTCGGCCGACCTTCGAGCACGTAGCGGAACAGTCCGCAAATTCTGCCAAGAGGGCCGACAGAAGATCCCTCTGAACCGACGGCAAGGCAGGATTTATTCTGACTGACTGAAGAACGTGATGTGGGCCAGCATACTCCGGAGAGGGTCCTCCCACGGTGCACAAACCTGGAACCTCAGCAACGTCGTGGAGGAAGGCAATAGCCATGCCTTTGGCCAGGTGCTGATATTCGTTGGCAAAGTTAGCCAGGAGGACGTGGGTGCGGCCGTCACGTAGTTGGACGAGACCTCTTGCAACGGCAAGTCCCCGCTTAAGCAGCAGTGGACTATGGCTGTCCGCTAGGCCCTCGTAGTCATGAAAGAGGTCGTTCCGCACGAGCACCAGAACACTGCACCGCGGCGGCACCGTGACGTCGTTCTCGACAATGCGCAGAGCGTTGCTGCAGGGATCGCGGGAGTCAAAGCGCGCCACGGCCTGTTTGGTCGAGAACGTGACACGTGCCTCCTGAAAGTCAATCACAGCGCCGTTCGACTGCAGGAAGTCGATCCCCAGAATCAAGTCTCTGGAACACTCGGGGAGTACGACAAATTCACCAACGTACGTAAAACCACTAATCCCAACTCTAGCCGTGCACTTGCCCACAGGGGAAATTAGGTGGCCACCAGCGGTGCGAATGGGGGTCCCCGTCCACGGTGTCAGAACCTTCTTAAGTTCTCCAGCGCAGGCACGGCTCATAACAGAGTAATCAGCACCGGTATCGAGCAGCGCGGTAATGTCAGTGCCATCAATTGTCACACGCAAATAGGATGCAGCGTATCTGATACTGTCGCTGCCTCTCTCTGTCCGGGTATCGTCGGCTCGAGGGTTCCGCGATGGAGGATCTTGACACGTCCCGACGTCAGCGGCGTTGCCTCCAGAGGTCGCTGGTGTTAGTTTTCCCGACGCGGACTCGGCGAGCGACGGCCAGCAGAGCTACTCTGGCGGCCAGGGCTGGAAGAGCGATAACGGAGAGGCGAAGGGGAACGGGACTCGCGCCTTCCAGAGTAGGCAGGGTTCTGGCGTGCCCAGAGATGCTGTGCAATCTCATGCGGTCGTTCGCCGTTCTGAGGGCAGGGTGCGTCGGGATGGAAACCGCGAAGGCCCACTTGGCGGTACGGACAGGCGCGGTAGAGGTGACCAGGCTCCCCACAGTGGTAGCAGAGAGGCCTGCGGTCCGGTGTACGCCACAAATCCGACTTGCGAGGGCGTGGCCCAGCTGTAGCAGATGCGGTTGCAGAATACGTGGCGATGTTACTCACGGAGGTCGACGGGGTCACACCGTAGCCAGGCACGCTTGCGTGACATGTGCCGATGTTGCTCACGCCAGGCGTTGGGGTAATGGGACCGTAGCCTGTCGTGCGACGTACAACAGATGCGTACGTGGGTCGGTCATCGAACCGGGATGGCGCTTCGGGGACAGGAGGTGCCTGCGCAGCCTGTCGCACCTCGTCCCTGACAACTTCGGACAGCGCTGCCAGCGGCGCAGGTGCAACCTGAGGCAGATGGATCCGTTGCAGTTCCTCCCGGACAACGGAGCGAATTAGTTCACGCAAGTTGTCTGCACTGCCGCCGAGACACGACGAAAAGCCTTCGGGCACCATGCAGTTGATGTCGCGGTTGTACTGCCGGGCCCGTTGTTGCAGCGTCGTCTCCATCGTGGTCGCCTCGGTTAGAAATTCCGCCACCGTGCGGGGTGGGCTGCGCACGAGGCCCGCGAACAGCTCCTGCTTAACCCCACGCATGAGATGGCGCAGCTTCTTCTCCTCTGTCATGTTGGGGTCGGCGCGCTTGAAAAGACGGGTCATGTCTTCGGTGTACATGCGCACGCTTTCGTTCGTGCGCTGATTTCGGGAGTGCAGCGCAGCTTCGGCCTTCTCCCGGCGGTCAGCGTTGGGGAACGTAGCCAGGAGACTCCGGCAAAACGTCTCCCAGGTGGGAAGTGTAGCCTCGTGGTTTTCAAACCACGTCCGAGCAGACTCTTCCAGGGCAAAGTAGACGTTATTCAGCTTGCGCTCGTCGCACCAGCCGTTGTAGCGTGCGACCCGCTCGAACGTCTCCAGCCAGTCCTCAGCGTCTTCGAACACGTCACCGTGAAAAGATGGCGGTGTTCGCGGTGGGTGGCAAAGGATCGGCGCCAGGGGCCTGGTGTCAGCGGCCATGGCAGTTGGACTCGGCGGTCGAGGCTGCGTCGTCCTTGTTGGCGGGGGAAGGGGCCCAAATTCAGGCGACTCTCCGCGGAGACGGCGGCTGGGTCGCTGGTGAACCGGTGTGAGGTCCGTAGTGACGCTGTACGGAGTTTGCAGGTCGGGAAGCGTACCCCGCACCTCCACCAAACTGTAGCGTGCAACGCCAAAAGAACACCCGCGCAGAGACGAAAAACCTGCGGCGGTCCCCTAGTGGTTCGAGCGCGCGCGAGAGAGCCAGCTAACTTCTTCCTCTTCTAGCGCATGCGCTACTTCTGTCTCTTCTTCGAATGCATGTATCAATATTCTCCTTTCCAAGATTCACACTGACAGTTTCTGTGGGAGTGCGCAAGCCTTGCTGAAATTATATTTCTAATATATAGCGCAATATGCAGAATTTCTATGAAGGAGAAATTCTAGAGGCCCGTGTACTGTGCGATGTCAGTGCACGTTAAAGAACCCCAGGTGGTCGAAATTTCCGGAGCCCTTCACTGCGGCGTCCCTCATAGCCTGAGTCGCTTTGGGACGTTAAACCCCATAAACCAAACCACAACCAAAGCAAAGCGAAACTAAGCAATGTGAAGTCAGCTACACCGCACATTAACTCCGGGATACCACAGGGGAGCTTTCTAGTACCACTTTTATTTTCCATTTACATAAACGACGTAATCCGCTACACAAACAATATGCAGTTTGTATCGTCTGCGGATGATACATCTGTTTTGAATACAGGTGGTTGTGATAGTGGTATCGAACTTTGTGCAAATAAAGTGTTGGCCGACATTCAGACACGGGTTGATGCAAACCATCTTGGGATAAAAATAAATAAAAGAAAGATTATGCTATATTTGCCGAAAGGAAAACACATTTCCGAGCCACTTAATATACAGTTAGGCACCAATATAATGCAATGAGTTGATTCTGTAAAGGTCCTTGGTGTCAACTTTCAGTGCGCTTAAGATGGAATAAGCACATAGAACATCTTTGTTTTAAAGTAGCTTCTGCTGTACGGGTCTTATGCATATTCAAAAGTATACTTCCCGAAAAATTCAAAATCATGCTGTACAATTCCCTACTTTTGTCTTGACTCCAATATTGTTACCTGGTTTGGGGCACTGCTGGTGACACAAATTTGTCTAATCGGCACTTACTCTAGAAAAAAGCCTTGAGATGTTTAGCAGATGTTCCTTACCCTTATACTTTCAATGATCTCTTTTTGCCATATATGATATTTCTCCCATTTTCAAAATCTATAAATATTGGTTGCTGAAGAAGGATGAATCTTGTCGCCAGACCCGTCATGATGAAACGTGGAATGTGCCCATGCCGCGAGAAAACTACTGCAAGGAATCATTATCATACAAGCTTCCCTCTTCTTAAATCGGTTGCAGCAAGAGTTGTTTGATCCTTTTTGTAATCTTATTTCCATGATTAAGTTTTTTTTTGACGTCTTTACCGAAGCGAAGTGTGTAGTATATTTTCGTCGTTCCCATATAACTGCATTCAGTGACAACTGTTTGTACATGCCCACTCACTTTCATTTTCAACGCCTGCTGCGTCCTCAATAACTGTTTACAATCTTTGCAATACTTTTGTGTTCCCTTTGTTTTTTTTTACCTGTGAAATATTTGTGCCATAACAATATCTTCATGAATGCCATTTTGAAAGGGGCAGGACTTGCGTCAAGGCGTTGCCACAGCTTTTTGTCCTGTCTCGTCCTCTGAAAAAAGGAAATAAAACAATTGAAAAAAAAAACTAAAAGAACTCCTCAGACTCTCTAATGCTTTGGATTCCCTGCCTTGTCTGCGCTTTCGCTGCCGCATACCACTGGTCACTTTATCGGCGCATTGTGTGATAAGTCAATTTAGCATCGTGAATTTTCTCAGAACACGCGTGCGATAACAGTATTTTCTGTCCTTACTGCCTTTTTTTGTTTCCTGAACACTGTGGGCACATCTACAGTGCTGCGAGGAACCGCGTCTCAGTGTGCCGTTGTGTCAGTGCGTTCCCGCAGCGCCATGCCTGATATTCATCATTCCTTTTCTGCAGGTGTCACCAGCCGCTATTCCAGGCCCTTTAGAAAGCCACCGTCACGTCACGCGCAGGCACAACCAGCTGTCGCACTGGGCTCTGCAGTGTACATACATAGCCCGTGAGTAGGGCGCCAGGCGCCCTATAGCCTTTGATGAACTGCACGATTAGAGCTATCCTGCGATGAGTTTCATCACGCAGCTTCTTTCGCCTCCAGTAGAACCTCCGCACCTGTCCTGCCCCCGCCTTCTGGGGTGCTTCCCGCCTACTACTTCCTTCAATTCACTTCTGCAATCTACCTTCACCCACCTTCACTCTCCAGAGATGCCATACACCAACCACTGTCCCTACTCAACCCTCCAAAAGCCCCACCCAACATTAATCCACCTACTTACACCTTCCACAAGATATTTACCAGTTATAAACTCATGCCGCAAAGGGAGAAGCACATGATGGTAAAATGAAGTTCAAAGACTCAGTGGGAACTCCAGCTGCCCATCGTGGAGCACCGCCTGCAAGCCAACTCCGCATCCTGCCTTCACCCACCTCCACCAATACCCGTACGCCAACTACCAGCATCATTCACCCTCGAGCAAATTTTGCTGGTTTGTGCAGCCACGCCTTTGAATAAGGAATTATTTACCGTAAAAACCCCAACGTAGGCATACAGGGCAACAGCTGTTGCACCTTTCATTCATTTGATTTCACGACTGTCCTGTCGAGTTTCTCTACGTCGAACCCGAGACAGAGTCTAGAAGCGCCGCTCTACGCAGCTTTAAAGTGGGACATTTTAAAGCCCTTGCAAACACTGCTGCATATGGCTGACTAGATACATTGAATAACGCCATCTGCTGATACATATAGATACATTGATACTGTGACAGCTTATAAGTATTATTAAATAGTGCTGTATTTGTGAATGCATTCATTATGATTAAAGTTCGGCGCAGTACCATCAAGTTTTGCTCTAACAATGACCTTTTCTGCAGCTGAGCGCAACTTTCAAGAAAGTGTCGATGCATGGTAATTTTTCATTTTCCCTCCATCCAAATTCAGTAGTGGCTGCAGCGGTCGTAATTGAGCTCTAGAACTCAAGCTGAGCATCAGAATGGCACAGCCCCTGAGCAATTGAGACCCTTTGTATATTCTGTGTGAATTCTGAGTGGATTCTGTGCGTACATTCTTTGTGAAATACTGCAAATAATTATCTGAGCACCATAACCAAGTTTTCTTTCCATCACCCATCGGCTACCTCACGTCTGTCGAGGTACGCATTATCGTCTTAATTGCGAGGCCATCCACTGACCTCCCTGTGCATGTTTTTTACAGCCTTCATTATCACACGAAGACTATCACAAGCAAGTGAATACGCTGACTGCCTTCCGAAGTGCCCCACCGTTTGACGTAGTTTGTTCTTGGCAACATGGCCACTCACGTTGGCCAGTTTAGCATCGGCCTCTTTAACTCCTCGAGGCCACAAGCATACGGGGAAATTTCATGTGCCTCGTGACATCAGTAACAGTGGAGCCATGCAGTTGGCTGCAAGTATTGGCACTGCGTGCACTGCACGAATTGCCTGCATTGTCATTTGGATATATTTCATCAGGATTTTTGTGTGCTGCCGGTCATGACTGCGTGCACCTATTCTAACTGTACGTGAGAGAGTACGTGCTCTATGTACGAGTTCGTTAGTTTCTTTCACAGAGAAGGAACTCCGGTAAAACTTGACTGATTTAATTGGCCGAACGGTAAAACAAGAAAACTTTACAGAACAGATTGGAAGCACGGCCTTTCCATTGAGCGTCTCGCAAACCACTGTCTTTCGATGCCGGGCCGAGTCCTCCTTTCTTTCTCCCTCTTCTGCCGCCGCTCCCGCCTCTCCGGCATTGGACAGTCAGAGTTCCCGGAAAACGGCGACAGGCAACCGCGCTGCCCGACCTCACAGCCCGCCGCCCGGTTCAGGGATGGTCGCGGGGGGACGGCCGCGGGAACCCCTTTCAGGTGCCTGCCGCTTGTGCGGCTCGCGCGGACACACTCACAGACGCACACACGCGCGCACACAGATGCACAAGAGTCCCTGGCCGAGGAAATTGCGTGTCGAATGGCGCCGCATCTTGTCTCCGTTTTCGTCCCCGATACACTCCCCCCGAAATGACGAAGTCATTTGCTAACCAGGGTGTTCCAGAGGGTATATTAATTGAATAGGTGAAGTGCGTTTCCAGATTCAGCGCAGAGGCTCATGGGTAAGTCGTCTGCTACCCCTACTTCCGGTTCCAAATTTCTCCCTCTACTCGCTTGCTTCACGGCAGTCACTGTGCAACACTGCAACACCGCTGATTGTATTGCATCGTCGCAAGACCAACTAGACGTCAACTCTGTTCTGCTTCGTAGCGTGTCTTAGCATGAAGTACAACCGAAATAGTGCAAACGGTAGGAGGCTCTCTATGCGTATGCAGTGCGATGTGTTCAGACGCGCTGTGTGCGCGGTTGCATGCATGGATAGTCTGCTAGCCCACTGACAGCTTTTACACGCTTTGGGGCAAATACATCTATCGTTTGCTAAACTGTGCAAGCTCAGCCTTCGCTGTCTTTGTGGTGCAGGAAAAAAAATATATATAATGACCAACGCGTTAATAGTTCAATCGCGCACACAGCCGACTGCCGTGCATCACCCTTGCCCATCATGTTTCATCCCGGTTTGATCATTCCCACAAAGTGCAACCCATCTTCGCACGAACACTGAAATATCAAACATCACCCTTACTATTATCTATCGCAGAGTGGAACTCGTTACCGGCTGACATAGTTGCTGAAACTTAGTTATCACATTTCTAAACAAAACTTACAGCGCACCTTGCCCTACAAAACTCACCGTGATATTTTCAGTATCGTCGAAGCATTAAGTCTTATACGCTCAACGTATGCATCTTTCAGTGACTGCAGTGCTATGTACTTGCAATTTGTATATATAGTTATTCTTTGCATTTGTTAACTACTGTGTGCCAATAATCTGTATTGTGTTTTCATGCCATCCCCCCTCCCCTACGTAAATGACCACTTGGGCCTTTAGGGTATATAAATAAATAAAAAAAATACGGAGAACAGCCAGCTGGCCTACGCTGGCAATACTATAACCACGGGAAAACACGCGTACCTTTCGTTACTGTTAATTTCTGCGCTCAGGACGCGTTCATACGGAGCACGCGCTGATCTTACCGTGATGCCGTGCAATGCGCAATGTCGCAGCACAAACAGATTAGCGAATAAACGATGCCCGAATGCACGGCAATTGCTTTGCAGAAGGCATTGCGTAGGATATATTGTTACGGCTACAATCTTTATAGCCGGGGTGTTCTAGCTGGTTCAACAGGCCAGCGGCGAGAGGTTCGATCGGCGAGCGGGAATCAGCGTCCAGCGGGGCACAACACTCTCAACCTCTTCTTCTTTTGTTCTCCGGCCTTGCCCTTCCTGCGTTTCTCCAATCCCGTAACACTTCCCCCTTCGCAGGCGAAGCCCGCTGGGCGAGTCAGGCATCGGCACGTGGATGACAAAGTTTCAGCCGCGCGACATGGGTGAGTTCTGTGCGGGCAGAACGTCGGCCGCTTGCGGTGATGCGCGCAATCCTATAAGTGAGGTCACTGAGTCGCTCCAAGATGACATAGGGACCGGTATAGTTCGCGAGCAGTTTCTGGCTTAAGCCACGCTTCCTGAGTGGACGCCAAACCCAGACCAACTCGCCAGGGAGGTAGGTGACTCGGCGATGATGGTCGTCGTAGCGGGCTTTGGAGCGGTCCTGTGAGGCGAGAGTTCTCAGGCGGGCTAGTTGGCGGGCTTCTTCAGCATTGCAGAGGATCTCAGCGATGCCAGGGTCATCGTCGGTGGAGAACGGAAGTATAGTGTCCAGGGTGTGTCGTGGAGAGCGGGCATAGAGGAGGAAGAACGGACTGTAACCCGTAGTTTCGTGTTGAGCGGTGTTGTATGCGTATGTGATAAAAGGTAGGATGGAGTCCCAGTCTTTGTGGTCAGGAGCGACGTACATGGAAAGCATGTTGGTGAGTGTCCGGTTGGTTCGCTCCGTTAAACCATTGGTTTGCGGATGATAGGGGGTAGAATGTCTGAACTGCACTGTGCACAATCGAAGGAGTGCTTCAACAATATCGGCGGTGAACTGGCGGCCACGGTCGCTGATTACGACTCGCGGGGGTCCATGGCGCAGGATCACAGAATGCAGCAGAAAGACAGAGACGTTAAATGCAGTAGCCGAGGGGAGAGCAGCTGTCTCACAGTAACGAGTGTGGTAATCTGTACAGACGACAATCCAACGGTTGCAGCCATGGGACTTGGGAAAAGGTCCCAAGAGGTCTATCCCAACCTTCTCAAAAGGAGATCTGGGAGGCGTCACCGGGTGAAGAAGACCAGGAGGAGGACCGGTGGAACGTTTGTGACTTGCACACTGTGCACAACTAGCCACATACTTCTCAGTCGTATCGTGCATACGTGGCCAGTAAAAGCGCTCTTGGATGCGGTGGAGTGTCCTCGCAGAACCCAGGTGTCCCGAAGTGGGATCGTCATGCATGACACGCAAAACAGATGAGCGTAGACTTTCAGGCACAACCAGAAGGAAACGGAGACCAGTTGCGGAGTAGACCTTCTTGTAGAGAAGACCATCGCGTACACAGAATGCACAGGAGGTTGTAGGGGCCTGCGCAGCGGTAAAGAATGACGTGAGATGCTGATCCTTCCGTTGCTCCTCGTGGAATGTACGGGCATCGGGGAATTTAGGTTCTACGGATGCGATGTAGTGGTCAAAGTCGTCGGCGTCACATTCCGTCGTTGCAAGCGGCAACCGAGAGAGACAGTCTGCGTCAGCGTGTCGGCGTCCACTCTTGTACGACACTGTATAATCAAACTCTTGCAAACGGATTGCCCACCGTGCAAGACGGCCAGATGGGTCACGGAGGTTGATCAGCCAACAGAGAGAATGGTGGTCGGTAACCACTGTGAAAGGTCGCCCATAGAGGTAGCAGCGAAACCGCTGAACGGCAAAAACTACCGCAAGGCACTCCTGTTCAGTAATGGTATAGTTACGCTCAGATTTGCTCAGGCAACGGCTGGCATAAGCAATGACGTGTTCCTTGTCGCCATAACGCTGAATTAACACGGCACCAATGCCAACACCACTGGCATCAGTATGCACTTCTGTTGGGGCAGAAGGATTGAAATGGCGGAGAATTGGATGCGATGTGAGGAGAAACTTAAGCTGACGAAAAGAAGAATCGCACTCAGATGTCCAATCATAGGGAGCGTCTTTGTGGAGCAAGCTCGTGAGCGGGTGAGCGATGTCAGCGAAACGGGGAACAAAGCGGCGAAAATACGAACAAAGTCCGAGGAAGCTGCGAAGTTCCTTTGCAGTCTGAGGTGTTGGAAATGATGCTACAGCCGCGGTCTTCTGCGGGTCAGGGCGGACACCTTCACTGTCGACGAGGTGTCCGAGCACCAACGTCTGACGTTCACCGAAACGACATTTCTTCGAATTAAGCACCAGACCAGCGCGTTTCAGGCAATCCAGCACAAGGGCGAGGCGTTCGTTGTGCTCATTGAATGTCCGGCCAAAAATGACGACATCATCGAGATAGCACATACAAATATGCCATTTCAAGCCCCGTAAGATCGCGTCCATAAATCGCTCAAAAGTTGCAGGAGCATTGCAGAGCCCAAAAGGCATTACGTTAAATTCAAAAAGGCCGTCCGGTGTGATAAAAGCGGTCTTCTCTTTGTCCTCGGGATGCATAGGGATCTGCCAGTAGCCCGACCGTAGGTCAACGGATGAGAAGTACGATGCAGAGAACAGGCAGTCAATGGCATCATCAATCCGAGGAAGCGGATACACGTCTTTCTTTGTTACAGCATTCAGGCGGCGATAGTCCACACAAAAGCGCCATGTACCATCTTTCTTTTTGACCAGAATGACAGGAGCGGCCCAAGGACTGCAGGACTCTTGTATAACACCCTTTTGCAGCATATCCCGAACTTGTTGATTGATGACCTGTCGTTCTGTTGGGGACACTCTGTACGGCTTCTGTCGAATTGGGTGTGAGTAACCGGTGTCAATCCTATGCCGTGTACGTGACACGGGAATGCTACGGGAACCACTGGGCTCTGAAAAGTCAAAGATAGACGAGTATTTGACCAGCAAGGCTTCTAAGGCATCACGCTCGACACTGTTCAGAGACTTGCTGATCATCCGACGCAGCTGTGAGTCAGTGGCTGGAGTAGCAGCTACTGCGTCTGGTGCATCAGCAACCAAAGCCACCGAGGCAGGGACATCTTGATTACACGTGGCGACCTTCATGTGAACTGGTAAAACAACTGGTTGCGAAGAACAGTTGATGGCCCACAACTGGGTCCTGCCCTGGAACACTGACACCAGGCAATGTGGAACCAGAATGAGTTTCTTAGCGCAGTTAGAATATAGAGGCGCCACTGTGGCATCGAAGGTATCGGAAGCACGGCTGGGGCATGAAACTGGGACGCACTTGATAGAAAGCGGGGGCACACTGGTATCCTCGGATACACAAAACACATCTTGTCGAGCCGGCGTCTCTTCGAAGAGTCCAGATGGAAGGGAACCATCAACGCAGAGTTCCCCAGAGCGACAGTCAACAGTTGCGCCACACATTCGTAAAAAGTCAATACCTAAGATAACGTCATGCGTACATCTCGGAAGCACTGCAAACTCCGCTGTAAAAATGGCTACGCCGAGGTACACCACAGCACTGCATATCCCCAAGGGGCACAATAACTCACCGCCCGCGCCATGAAAATTAACACTGCGGTCCCAAAGAAACATAACTTTGCGGCCTAACTGGTTCTTGAATGACAAACTCATAATTGAGACAGTTGCACCCGTATCCACTAACGCCATTGTGGGCACACCATCTACAAGCACATGAACTGTGTTCTTCAGCATAACAATTGAGGGAGGAATTTCTAAACGCAGCGCACAGTCTCCAGCGGCCTCACCTCCCGCGGCCGCGCTGACTAGTTTCCCGGCGAAGGCGATGGGGAACGTCGCCGGGGTGACGAATAACGGCGCACAGAAGAGGAAGGGGGTGGTGAGAAACTTCGGTCGGAGACGGGAGAGTGGCTGCGTTGTCCGTCGGGCAGAGGATAGTCGGTCGAGGTTAAGGGCCGTTGAAAAGGAGGGTCGTACGAATTGTTGACCGGCGGAGGAGGATGGACGGGCCGCTCGTATCGAGGTGGTGGACGGCGGCGGCAGTAGCGAGCAATGTGCCCCTCGATGCCGCAGCGGCGGCAAACGGGAGCGGTGCGACGAGGAGCTTGTTCTCTTGAAGACTCTGACGAGGCGGTAAGCACTGAATACCCACGCGCGTCCTCAGGCCTTCTGGCTGGGCGCCGGAAGGAGGGTGCAGGCGGTCTTGAACGATGTTCATAATCTGGATCGTAGTTCAATTCGAAGTCCGCCGAGCGTGGGTAGGAGTGATAGGGATGACTGGGTCCACCGAACCTGGACGTGTGTGCAGTGTTTACAGAACTCAGCCCAGGCATCGAGGGGACTACTAATGGAGAACTTTGATTAACGGGAACTTCAGACGGCACAGATGGAGGACACCGTGCATGGGGCTCGAATCTCAGAAGTTCCTCGCGAACGATCTGGCGGATCGTCGTTGAGAGATCCGTAAAACGCTCTTCGACGCTGGCCACAGTTGGAACGTTAGCCAGTCGCCCAAATTTAGGCGTAATACGACGAGTCTTCAACGTCTCGAATGTGCGGACGTGCCGAATGACGTCTGAGACGGCCCCCAAGTCATCTTTGGTGATTAGAAAATTGTACACATCTTCTGCAATTCCCTTCAGAAGATGTCCTACTTTATCATCCTCGGTCATATTAGCGTTCGTTGTTTTGCATAACTTAAGTATTTCTTCTATGTAGGTTGTGCACGTTTCGCCCGGTAACTGAGCCCTGTGTGCCAGCGTTTGTTCGGCCCGCTTGTGGCGCGCGAGGCAATCGCCAAAACACTGTCGCAGTTCAGTTACGAAGCGGTCCCAGGTGGTGAAGGAGTCCTCGTGGTTCTCAAACCACACCAAAGCTGTATGGGTCAGAAAGAAGACCACGTTGGCTAGCTGAGTGGCGGCGTCCCAGCGGTTATAGCGGCTCACCCTTTTGTAATGGGTCAGCCATTCCTCCACGTCCTCGCCTGCTGCTCCGGCGAAACTGCGAGGCTCCCGATAGTGCTGCGTTGAACCGGTCGCTGTGGCCACACGCTGGTCTGAAACTTGGATCGCAGCGTCACTTCGTGCTGCGGATGGCTCTTCGGGAGACTGCATGGTTTCGGTCAGCGGTTCCAGGCCGGCAAGGCGACGACGCCGGCGGGGCTGCTCCAGTTGTTGCTGCGCCGTTTTGTTGCTGAGATCGTTACCCGGCGCCTCCACCAAGATGTTACGGCTACAATCTTTATAGCCGGGGTGTTCTAGCTGGTTCAACAGGCCAGCGGCGAGAGGTTCGATCGGCGAGCGGGAATCAGCGTCCAGCGGGGCACAACACTCTCAACCTCTTCTTCTTTTGTTCTCCGGCCTTGCCCTTCCTGCGTTTCTCCAATCCGGTAACAATATTTCGAACCGGAAGTAGCTGGCAGACGATTTTTTTCATGGTTGCTTGCATTCACTTCGGAAACTTCGGGCGCCGAAGTTTTGTTCCCCCCGGCATTCGGACCTCAAAAAATCTTGCCCTGTTGCCTCTTTCAGTGAAAGCCCTTTCAATTACTCCAAGCTTCCACAATTGGCGCGGCTGCAGGGTTTGTTTTAAGAGGACCACGTCGTCAATGTCAACTCTTTTTCTACTCTGAACGCCTTTGGAATGTGTCAGCTGCAACTCCTTCAAACACTCAGAGCAACAGCGCTTCCAAAACCTGTCCAACGCTTTACCACGAGTCGAGATCATATGTCCCAGGTGGTTACATGTCAGTGCAGCGATTTCCTTTCGTTGCAGCGCCGGTAGAGAGGTCAGTCATCGTCCATTCAGAAGCATAGCGGGGCAAAGCGGCTCAGGTTCATGTGGCTCTGTATAAACATGAGTAAGTGGGCGGGAATTCAGCACAGCTTCCACCTCGGTCAGAGTAGTTGGCAGTTCCTCGAGAGTTAGGTAGCCATTTCCGAGAGTCTTCTACGAGGCTAGTTTCGTCAGTCCGACAAGCCGCTCGTAGAAGCCAACCCACCAGGGTCCGCGTTCCACAATTAATTTCCACTGAACCCAAGAGCTTACAATGTACTCTTGCACCTGGTCACTTCGCATTGCATCCCAGAGGCGCCCCAAATCCTTGTTCACTTTCTTGAATGTGAGGGCGTTGCCACCGTAGATGGTGTTCGGCAGTCCTCAGCTGGCGGTGAATCTCCGGATGCGACGAGTGAGCCCTGTCATGACCGGGATGTAAACCAGCCGAAGAGATATTAAGGCGCAGATTTCGTCGACCGGGATGATCACGGTGGCGGCAACAGTAGCGGCAATTTCGACGGGTCGTTTGACCCCACGATGACCCCACGCTCGGCTCGGTGTCAACGACGTTCGAGAAGCAACCGACGACAGGGGAAGAAAGGGTGCCCCTCGTCTGAAAAAAACCCGGAACGAATCAGAAGAAGCCAGCGCAGCTGCGGCTGCGACGTCATCATGCCACACCTGTGTTCGATGGACGCGAGCTGCCAACAGTATGGTTGCCTCGCAGTGCGACAGAGATGTGGACTTACGTTCCCTCCTCGCCAGTTCCCACGGGTAGACTCTACAACAGGTGTCTTCGTTGGCTGTGTTTTGTAGTGCCGATCTTCTGTGTCACGATGAATTGCCGCCTGGTGAAAGGGCGGACCCTTGGGCTATTTAATCTGCGCCCAGAGTGAGCACAAACGCTCTGGGCCCTGAGAAAAATGCTCCTCCAGTCGCTCGACGTCATGAACTCTTAATTGTTGTTTCTTTGCTCTTTTTCTTCATTGTAGATAAGTGTCTTAGTTTCTTGCCATTAAACCTGCTTGTTTTCGCAATCCCAACCTTTGAAGCTTCAGACCGTTTCCTCATCCGGTCTGAAGCTTCAAAGGTTGGGATTGCGAAAACAAGCAGGTTTAATGGCAAGAAACTAAGACACTTATCTACAATGAAGAAA
The DNA here is from genome assembly GCF_055824585.1 of Amblyomma mixtum. Lineage (NCBI taxonomy): Eukaryota > Metazoa > Arthropoda > Arachnida > Ixodida > Ixodidae > Amblyomma > Amblyomma mixtum. Next base: position 186,182,215 of record NC_143021.1, read on the forward strand.
AAGAGCAAAGAAACAACAATTAAGAGTTCATGACGTCGAGCGACTGGAGGAGCATTTTTCTCAGGGCCCAGAGCGTTTGTGCTCACTCTGGGCGCAGATTAAATAGCCCAAGGGTCCGCCCTTTCACCAGGCGGCAATTCATCGTGACACAGAAGATCGGCACTACAAAACACAGCCAACGAGACCGTTTCCTCATCCGCCGCCGCGGTGGCTCAGTGGCTATGGTGCTCGGCTGATGGCCCGAAAGACGCGGGTTCGATCCCGGCCGCGGCGGCTGAATTTCTTTGGAGGAGAAATTCGAGGCCCGTGTACTGTGCGATGTCAGTGCACGTTAAAGAACCCCAGGTGGTCGAAATTTCCGGAGCCCTCCACTACGGCGTCTCTCATAGCCTTAGTCGCTTTGGGACGTTAAACCCCATAAACCAAACCAAACCGTTTCCTCATCCCGGACGAGCCCCCTTGGTGTTGCAACAACTGGCCCCGCTACCTCGAGCCGTAACAGCCCGCCGACATATCGCTGACCAGTTCCAGATGGATGACTCGAGTGACCGCGCAGGTGAACAGCGCTATATAGCACTTGATTGCAGTGGTTCCCTTGACAAAAAGTGGCCCGGCGAAATTAACGCCGGTCACCTGAAAAGGTTGGGCCTCTGTTATTCGGTCTTTCGGTAGTGGTGCAGTCAGTTGATTTGCTGGTTGTGCGTTAAATCTTTGGCACATTACACATTCTTTTAGAGTCCTTTTCACCACATGCCTCGCTCCGATCACCCAATACTTTTCCCTGACCAGAGTTAATGTGTAGCGTATCCCTCCGTGCAATACGTTGCAGTGGCAGTAGAGGGCAAGCAGCTTCGCTAGGTGGCTCTGCTTAGGTATCACGACCGGATGCTTAGCGTCATGATTCAGGTGACTACGTTGTAGCCGTCCACCAATCCTCAAGATTCCCTTGTCGCCCACCACAAGTGAAGCATTTCTTAGTGAAGAGTCGACGGGGACAGCCTGCTAGTTCTGAATGCTTTCCAACACTCTGCGAAAGCCCTCCTTCTGCTCGTTGCGGATCCAAAATATTTCAGCCTGATCCAGTTCATCATCGGTAAGAGCTCTGACTTCGTCGTTGCGTCGTCTCACCCTTGAGACGAATCCAAGCACCCAAGCTGTGACTCTGATCAGTCTTATGAAGGAGCTGTAGCGCTGAATGTCCATTAATGCAGGGGAAGGCACGTGAGATGACATGGCTGGCAACGCCTTCGTTGGATGTTTTCGCTCCAGTTCCGCATCGGTGAACGTGTTCTGCACCAGTGCCTGTGGGCACTCGCCGTCATGCTTGCGGAGCCACTGGGGCCCTGTCCACCACACGTCACTGGCCGCAAGGCGAGAAACGGCAACGCCACGCGTCAGGAGGTCCGCGGGATTCTCTTTTCCCGGGCAGTGCCTCCATTCATAGCCGTCAATGACGCACTGGATCTCGCAGACACGGTTTCGCACAAACTGCTGCAAGCGTACCGCGTCTCCGGGATCGCGGAATCGGTCCACAAAATTACGCGATCCGGGTGCTGCCCGAGAGTGCTTAGTAGGTATCTGCATAATCAAGCGGCGAGCAAACATGCCATGAGTTCCAGCCTCGCTAGAGCGAGTTCTTTCAGAGGAGCCACCCTCGATTTGCTCACTACCATGGAAGTTACGCCGTCTTCGGAGGCGGTGGTGAGGTATGCGACCGCCCCGTAAGCCGCGGGACTGGCGTCTACAAAGATATGTAGTTCCGTCTTTGCTGCTTGCCCGCCGACATCCGCTCCATAGTACCGCGGCACCTGTATCTCAGGGAGATGTTTTAATTCGCCGTACAATGTGATACTTTTCGGCTATATCACTTGGTAGTGGACAATCCCAATCCAGGTTTTGTCGCCAGATTCTGAAACAAGAGCTTGGTTTGGTTTGGTTTGGTTTGGTTTGGTTTATGGGGTTTAACGTCCCAAAGCGACTCAGGCTATGAGAGAAGACGTAGTGAAGGGCTCCGGAAATTTCGACCACCTGGGGTTCTTTAACGTGCAGTGACATCGCACAGTACACGGGCCTCTAGAATTTCTCCACCAAAGAAATTCTGCCGCCGCGGCCGGCATCGAACCCGCGTCTTTTGGGTCAGCAGCCGAGCACCATAACCACTAAGCATGGCCCGCACAATAAAGGGCGACAGCCATCCCAGTGGGTCATAAATCCGTGCCGTTGTTTGTAGCATGGATCGTTTGGTGTATGATTTATCAGCGTTGTCTGCAACGCACGGTGCAAAGGTCAGGCGATCCAAAATGCGGTCCCATGTCAGCCCTAATACCTTGAGTGCACCAGACATAAATCTCAGGGGCTTGGTTTCGTTAGATTCTTGCCAAATAGCTTTCGCAGCCTCTCGTTATTCGATGACCATTTGTGCAGCTTCATCGAGGCGGCGAGGAAGATTGCGTTGGCCTCGGTGTATATCTACACGGCCTCCTCTTCCTCGTCTGCACCAGTTAGGAGGTCATTTACATAAAGGCCTCGCTGAAGCTGGATCACGGCCTCGCACGATTTCAGGTGGTGCTGAAGCGTAGCGGAGAGTAAAAATGGACTCGCGGTGGTTCCAAACGGAACTCGCTACAAGCGCTACGTTTCAATAGGATGCAACGGAGAACCGTGCTGAGGGGTCTCCCGGAACGAAAAAAATCGCAGGGCGTCTCTGTGTTGCTCTCGAATTCCAATTTGCAGAAAGGCCTGTTGACTGTCTGCGACAAGTGCAACACTGTACTTGAGGAAATTAAGGAGCCAAACGAGGTCCGCTGTTAGGTTGTGCCCAGTCTCTAGGTTGTCATTGAGACTCTTGGAATTTTCCAGTATGAGCAAGCATCAAATCGACCCTCAGTTTTCGGGAATCGTGAATGGCAGCTTCATGAGGCATGTGGTAAACGCAGTCGTTGTGGCTGACCTCGTCTTCGACCCGTTCTGCCATGTCGGAGATGCCGTACTGCCTAATGGTCGTGTCGTACTCTTGGAGCAGGTCAGGAGCCCTTTTGAGCCGGTTCGCCACCTGATCGAGTCGCTTCAGCGCAATTTCCCTGTTGTCCTCGAGTGAAATCTCGGATTTCCAGGGCAACGCAACTTAATAACGACTACCGACTCGCTTGATGTTGTCCTCAAAAAACTCCAAAGCCTCACATGATTTCTCGGTGTCATCGATCTCATTCACCCCAATTAATTCCAAGGTCCGAAATTTGGTCGGAATGTATGTCGCTTCCCTCTCAATTACTGAGGTTCGCAGTGCCACGGTTTGGAGGCGGTTTGTCTGCTCGGCACCGTCCTCAACAGGCCCTTGAACAGTCCATCCAGCTGATGGTTCCATCGCGCTCAGTCGTTTCCCAGGTTTCACGGATATGCCTGTCGTTAAGTCCCATATGTGATCCATATGTGTCCCATATGTGTCATATCATCTCGGGACTGGAACGATCTGCCGCCGGAAGCCGTACTCATCGTCAACTGCATCGACTTCAAGAAAAAGATTGAGGCCATCCTTATGTAATCAGTAATCTTTATGTATCCTGTAATCTTTATTGTATCCTGTAATCTTTATGTATCCTGATCTTTATGTACTTTGTAATCTTTATATAATCTGCATGTAATCCGCCCATCCCTCATGTAATGCCCCACAACCGGGGCCTTTGAGGTAATAAATAAATAAATAAATACCCGATCAGCAGCTCAACATTTTCCTGGACCGCCGTCAATTGAGAAGTCAGCTGGTTCGTACCCAAGGACCTTAATTTCTGCAGTACATTTCCCGGTGGCGAGGGAATAGGTTGGTCACAAATGACTTCTTTTTCTAGCACATTGAGTTCGCGTAAGCATCCGCGCTTTGTCTTTAGCGTAGCTCTGACTCTCCGGGACTCGCGTTTCTCTTGGTGGCCTCCGAATACACCGACGGTCAACCTTTCATGCCCGAGAAGCGCGCATCCCTGATTCCGCGAGGTGTCAGCGGGGATGTAAGAGCACTGACTGCCTCCGTCGAACAAAACTCGTACTTGAGCGCTGGAAGCTTCTCCACTACACAACGCAGTCGTGGTCTGCAGCAGAACTGTCCTTTTGAGAGTGGAGCTGTCTCCCGTGGCTGTCGCTTCGAGGCTTATTTGTGCACTCGTCACTGCTCGGCTCGCTTCGGGTGGCCTGTTGCGAGAGTACCTCGGGTCGCACATCGCGGTGGCATGCTTCTTGCGGCATTTGTTGCATTGCACGTTTACGCGGCCTGCTCGTGACTGATTTCCAGTTTTTGTGCACCGGAAGCAACGCCCGGACGAACGCAAAGGTCGTTTCTTCTCTTCGGGGATTTTTGAGGCGTCACAGTTCTGCGTTTGCTGCTCGTTAGAGTCACAGAAGAAGCAGTTCAGTGGTGGTTCGCTCTGATGCAGCATTGCTGCGGATCGGTCATGCTTGTCATTCCTTTTTCCACGCGGCTTATGACTCTCCTTCATGACTTCTCTACTTCCCACGTCTACTCTCAAAAAGGACAGTAGCTTAGAAAGTGAGGAGACGGTAACTTTTCCGCATTCGTCGGTAGTGTGTGACGAAGTTTCGGAGACGTAGCCTTGTCGCTCGCTGGCGAGGCTGTCGGTGTCGACAACGCACCTTCGGCTGAAGTCCAGTAAGATGTCCCGGGGCCTTGCTCGCTGTACAATCGGAAGCAGCATTGAACTGTAGGAATCCAACTTCCGTCCGAGCGTTTCGAGGCCTCTGAAGACGCATCCTTTCTGGCTTCAACATTCCTCCCTGAAAAAGAAGAAATTGTTTTTGAGAAAAAGAACTAGAGGAGTAATTGTCTCACTTTTCAGTGGACGTCTCAGATGTGCCATGAGAGAAGGGATAAAGGAATGGGTGAGTTGCCGTAGTGGAGGGCTCATTGTTTCAGTATTCCTCCTCCAAGTAATGAGACAGGCACGTTGCAACGCATGCTAGCCAGGATCAGCAAACACTGAAGAGGAACTCAAAAGTTGGAAAGATTGCGCCGCGCAGCTCTACACCACTGAGGAGCGTTGGTTAGTTTACAGCCCTTCTGCTACAAAGCGGCAGTGCTTCGCACTGTACTTTTAAATGCGACTTGCGCGTAGTGCATGTTAACTGCCGGAAAATATTGCAAAATCAAGCTTCTCTCAAATTTTGCAATAGGAAGTATTGAAATTGTGGAACAGTTTTTCAAGTCATAGAACAATATTTCCTTCTCCACGAATATTCTGGTCATATGCACTTCTCCATGTACCTTACAAAGTACATTTTAGTCATATATGGTTCTTTTGATTATTCGCTAAAAAGTTTGAATAATGTTACAAGCAAACCAATGAAACTATTTTGTCTTCGTCTTTAAAAAAAATTGCAGCGCTAGGCTTCTGCATGCTTTACTTGGTAGTATTACTCCTCCTCATCATCTGCAACTTGCAAACCCCAGTTATTGACTGCGTTAATTCAGTAGGTAGCATAGCTATTTGGCCATATCCGCTGCAAAATTTCAAATTTATTAACGTATTAACAGAAGGTAGTGCCATTGGTAACTCACAGCAGGGCTGTCAGTTACCAATGGCGCCCTTAACGACTATTTGCCTGTTACATTGGCATATGAAGATCCGTTGAGCAGTTTGTCTCGTCGCCGCATGAAGCGTGATAGTCCTCTAAACTCCTAATTGTGGCCAACCCTTGCCACTCGTTCACAATATGAGGCCTGTACATGAAAATGCTAGACAGGTATTATGAAAGAGTTCGGGTAAACATGTGTCTGCCAACTCAAGGAAACATACTTGTCCCTCAGCTAACATACCTCCTCCCCCCCAAGTGCAGTTTTACACCCGTATATGAGCCGGATTATCGTAAACTGGAGAGTTAGCATCAATTGATGCCAGTCACCTACAGCGTTTTAAAGTTATCTGTCTCATATCTTTGCTTCCCCAGACTGGGTGCCCTTCTCAGAAGCCATAGCTGAACTCTACTGCCGGCAGACCTTCAGCAGCTGACTGTTAAAGGCTCATCCACACATGGCCCGAAACGGCTCCGCACAGAAGGTACGAATCAAGGGGCCGCTTTCGTGTCAAGAACACAAGCGGAAAGCTTCTCTAGGCCTTATTGATTCCCATCAGCTTTTTTAATGTTGAGGTTGAGGTGCAGTGATCGATGGCATGCAGCACTGCAAGCAGTCACTGAAACTAAAAAAAGTGGTTAATTTTACAGCAGTCACCACTGAACGCCGCCAAGAAAGAAACTAGGACTGCAGGCTAGAGCAAAGCTGCTGCCCTTGCACACGGGGTAACTAATAATAATCAGTACATATACAAATGTCGCTTCCACCGGTCTCAACTGTCAGCACTACGCATATGCTTCTCGAACATTTTTGGACGAAAATTTTAAGCATTCAAAAATTGTAAGGTACTGTTGTGGAAATATTGAAGGCAATGGTGGATTCTTCCGATGTGTAGCAGTTAAGATGGCCATAGAAAGCCAATGGGGAACGCCAACGTTTTGGATGATCACAAAAACGCTAATAGCAAAAAAAAACGTGCGCCTCTGTGATGTCTTGCATTATATGAAAAAACTCTTTCACACTCGAAACTTTTCTTGCCCAGGATTGTTGGATATATTCTCTTGGCGCTCGTCCCTTCGGAATAGGCACAAACTGGCCAAAAGCGGTGACGTAAAAGTATTCGAACGTAGGCTCTTAACCCTTTGAAGGTTTTTGCCGTATGTGTACGGCGGCGGTTTTCTGTCCCGCAAGGTCTTTGCCGTACGGGTACGGTTTCAATCTTCCGTTTGAAATTTTGCGCCAAAAGAACAATGCGTGCTCACTGGGGGGTGCTGCCACCTCTTAGGACTTATAAGAAGTGTTTGAATTTTGTGCTGCCCTCTTACGGAGATAAGCAGAACTTATGTCTAGCTTTAGCGCAGCGGCACAGATTGCGGCAACACCCCTTTTGTAGTTTTGGTTTCGCCGCGTGATCGCAATGGAGTCGCGCGAAATTTGAGTTTTCTTTTTGTCAGCACTATCTTGCAGGCGCTGCCGAAGTTGATTTCTATCTTTATTGGCGCTGCTCTTAGCTTGCTTATCACCGTTGCTCGCGAGGTATTCTCGCCCTCTGTGGCAACGCGCCTACGCGGTTTCGATTCCGCCGCGGGATCGCAACGGAGTCGCGCGAAACGTGTTTTCTCTTTGTGGGCACTGTTTTGCAGAGGCTGCGAAGGTTGATTTCTATCTTTATTGGTGCTGCTCTTAGCTTGCTTATCACCGTTGCTATTCTATTCTATTGAACATTTTCCAGTTGTGAGTGATGCTCTCACCAAAGTACTGTTAGTAATTTTTTTTTACTATTTATTCTCGATTATATACATTTTGTAGATTCAACATCCGCAATAAAGTAATTTGACCACCTGGGAAAGTTTTCTTCAAAATAATTCGACCCTCAAAGGGTTAAAGGTGCACTGAAGAGGAATCTGACTCGTATTTTTACCGCTGGAACTTGATCTACACGTTCCGAGCGTTCTTGAAAACTTCGAATTATTGCGCTGTGCCGCTGATTTCCCTCATTTAAATCGGATTAACGTCAGGTTACCGCATTTTATTTAATTCCCCGCAAACGGTGGGAGGAGTCGATCGACCTTTCACCCAGTCCCGTGGGGGCTTGCCGCTCTGCCATCGGCAGAGTGCTACGTAGTGATCGGCGAAAGCAAGAAGTCGCGATTATTTCTTTTTCCATGGGTCTAATTTGCAGCTACGTAGTCTGAGACCAGATCTATTTATTCATGGAAACCTAAAAGAAACAAAATAAAAGCGAAAACAAAGTCGTCATATGACTGCCTGTGACTCCACGCGTTGGTTGGCTCCTCCCACCGTATGCAGGGAATTAAAAAAAATGCGAGAGCCGTACGTTAATCCGATTTATTTAGGGAAGTCGGCCGCACAGTTCAATAAATCGAAGTTTTGAAAGAATGCTGGGAACGTGTAGTTCGATTCCCCGCGGCAAAAAGACGAGTTCAGATTCCTCTTCAGTACAGCTTTAAAGAACATTATTTTTGCAAACATTCGCGGAAAGAAAGAGACATTCACTTAAGACACCTGTTGTATGTGTACGCATTCAAGGCGCCTTACACGAAAAGATGTGGATATGTGTTTTCAGCCCGGTGCATTAATCCAGGCGTTAAAGCTATAAAAGCTGGCCATTCAACCATTTAACCAAGGCAACCTCCTCACAAGTGCGGCTGATAGCAGCAGCTGACATCGCTGGGCAGTGGCGCATCGCTTACCCACCGCACCACTGCGCCAATAGTAGTAAGAAGACAACCAGGGACTTATGAATTTAATGTAGAGGATGACCAATTCCGCATATACGAGAATTGACCCATTATATCTATTTGAATAACTTAAATCCGTGTACAATGAATCCCAGCACAGGAGCCGAAGTGCTAGCCCACCTAATATTCACTTTCCCTAACTACGCAAATCGACCCTGGTCCTTTTCTGCATCTTTCCTAGCTTTAGCACTGTCTAGTCTCCCGTTCTTCCAAAGAGTTCTCTCTCAGTGCTCCCGCTGACCACCATGGCCTTTTCTGTGTAAGGCAAATGCTTCCTGTCTGAAAAATAATCTTTAATATGTCATATCGACTTTTCAGTCATGAGTGCGCTTGAAGATGCGTGGAAATCCGCAAGCTGGGTTTCAGCTGACGGCGCCTGCATCTAGTTCTAACTTTTTATTGTTCCTTTGATCATTTATTTTAGCTGCGCAGTTTACATGGCTACATTTAACAGCGCAGGAAATTCTCTTCCCACAGGCTGCCGGTCGGCCAAAGGCGAGGGAAATGGCCACATGCACCCTGTGGCCGATGCTAACGGTGCTCTCTGGTGCCCACGACGTACAGTTGGCGGGTGGTGGTCGTCGAAAGACTACGCTTCGCTGTAGAGGTCGACGGTCAGCAGCTACGTACGTCGCTCCAAAATCACCGACGTTACGATGAAACATCGTGCGATTAGAGCTGCAGCGTGCCTCAGGAAGTTGGTAGCATCGGTTAATAATGTTTCCGGCGTACTTGCTGCCGCTTGGTGGCCATTTAGTCGGCCCAAATTCTTCTGAATACATGAGCGTGCTGAATGATTTGTCATTACTTGTTTCTCAAAAGTGGCTGTTTTCAGTATAATAGTCTTTTATATTGATTATCTTCCCTCAAAGTTTCCAACCGCCTTTCACGTCAGGTTAAGCGTCATGTCTAGTGGAAAATTGGAATTGTATTGCGGGTTACACGGGGCCAAATCTGCAGCAAGGGCGCATTTAGTGGCTTCCTACATGGGACTGTTTCTACACGTGCACCATGTGTCATGATTTGGGTGTATCAAAGCATTCCACTAGCATAGCCAATCCATTCAGTTCCCGTCGTTTTTATCTGGGTTAGCATACTGCGATCACTCTGTACTCAAGTACGTATCGCATTTTTAATCCAGGGCAACATTCATGCGTTTTCTTTCGCAGGTGGCCGCCGACTTTTATACTCTAATCTATCCCGCTCTAGTTCTGATTTGTCATGAGCAGTGTCTGAATGTTCGCTGAATGGCGTCGCTGCATTCATGAAGAAATACAGCTTACCTCCTACCTTCCTTTCTCAGCAAGCTCCAGAATCCGCGGTTCCCGGGATGTCTCCAATAGCGCCATCATGTGCTCCGCCCGGTCACGCAGAGGCTGCTAGCTGTCATACCGAGGTCTACAATGCATGTCTTGTGAGTGCAGCATTTGGCACATATTACACCGACTGCCACTTCGCCATTGTAGAGATCTCGCAGAGAGCTTCAGCAGAGCACCTCTGGAGCGGAAAATGCTGGTTGGACGCCAAGTAGCAACCCAGATTTGAAAAGACGGATCCCAAAGCAGTAATTGGCAGAATTACGTTAGACTCTTTCCTTCTGATTTTCAAAATTTTGCTCAGTGAAGCATCAATGTTCTACTAAAATAACTAAATGTCACGAAGAGTTCGGGGATTTTTAAGCAATCTTTCGAAATTTGGAGAAACAAAGTACAGTCGGGGACACAAGTCAATGGTCCATGTGTTCTGTGAAGGAAGATGATATCTTTGTTATTAGCCGCCGGCTGACGACTACACTTGTGGATGTGACAGAACATGATTTTTTACTTTCACCTCGACAAGTGTGGTCTTCAGCTGCCGGCTTATAATTGAGCGCTCGACTTCATTTACGAAAAACGTGGTCTCGAGACTGTCCCCGACTGTACTCTATGACCAGTTTGAAGGCAGAATGGCTCATTACACAGTAGTCTACATAGTTTCGGGGCTATTCTTTATGTACACTCATAGACAAAAGTTTGCGGGACATAGATTCACTAACTCACTAGCCAATCAGATGAGATTTTTCTGACACTCAGGTGGTATTTTTCTAGCAGATGGAGCAGGCATGTCTGCTTGCACTCCTGTTAGTTTCAATGAACCGCTGTGCTTAGCGAAGCCGTAATAATATTTTCCTCGGCATTCGCGTGTCGCAAAGCTTCGCCCGCAACTGTACCCCCATGCCAGACCATTGCGGTTGATCGATGGGAACAACAGCAATCATGGCCGCCGCACAAATAGTATGTGTACGCACTGAGCATGGTGTACCTGCCTGTTGTCGGAGACATCTGGTCGGCCCCATGTACACAAGCTGATTTGCATTATGGGACACGCACATAATAGGGAGGTTGATATGTCTGAAACTTGCAAATGCAAATTTAAAAGGGCGATAGCGGTTTCACAGCAAGAACAAGCTCCTGATGATTGCACGGCAGCAGTTTCAAAAGAACACCGTTATTAAATGTGTCCTGGTGGACTCAAGGTGGGGTCAGTAACGTATTTTTCAAGCATTTCACAGCAAACAAGTCAACACCAGTACAAGACAAATCTTATATCCACTGAAAACAGGCGTGTACCCGGTGCCTCCACTTTTTCAAAATAAAAGTGACGTAAAAGCCAATTTTAAAAATTCAAAGGTTAGTGTGCAGGATGTTCGATGCCGAAGCTGTTCTTCTAAATGCTGTGCAGGTTTCTTTTGGAAAATCTTCTTGTCTCGAAATGCTGGAAACTAAGTGACCGCGATAGCACTAACGCGTGAGCATAAGGTAGGGATTAGAAAATGTTGCCTTGCGGCAGGTAGCATTTATGCTGTTTTGGCACAATGTACTACCAATTCGTGTTTTTGGACACGCTTATCCGGACCAGCAAACCAGAATACGCCTGGGTGACGACAGAGTTAATGATTTCAGGTTACTTGACACGCATAGATGGTAGGCACAGTGGTGCTATCTAGCTATAATAGCTTGTAGCACAGAAACTTGTCAATGTTTGTCTGACAGAAACAAAAAGTTTTTCATTTTAAAAAAACGTAAATCATAGTTCACCCATTTGTGGTTCCCTTTCAGAATAGAGCATCTGTACCAAAAACTCACTGCGGGCGGACAGCCTAGCTTCTTTTATGAGACTTTTAGTGTCAGTTTAAAATTACAAATCCTTGTTTTACCGGCAAATGTATTGCTTAACCATGCACAAGAAGGGTGATAAATTGGACGTCATAACGTACCCTCAAATTTCTATGGTCCAAATATTCTTCCCGTGCTTCAAAGCATCTACTTACAAAAAGCTTATTAAGGTTTCCAAAAAAATTCCTCAACAGAACATGCGCTTCTTCACTAAAAGAAATTCATCCGCCATAACCTTAAAAACACACTTCTGATAATCGGTGTATTTGTAGACTTTACTCAGATTTTGATTTTATTAAACGCAAAATATTGTTTCAAAACCTTGACAAAGAAGGTGTAAGATCCTTGCATTATAATTGTTCAAGTCCTACGTTACAAACACGCTGCAGTTTGTGCCAATAGATCAATTTAAACTCGATATATAGGTGATAGATTCAGGTGCCCCTCAAGATAGCATTCTAGGTCTGTTGCTCATCAACATGTACATACGTGTCGTAGCTTACACACAAGAACCAAAGCTCATCATGTATGCTGATCCTGTCAGCATATTTATATCTTCTTCCTCTCCTGCTAAGTTGATTCAGCAAGCACATGTATTTCTGCGTAAGTTCAGCGCTTGGTTTTATGCAGAATTTCTTCAAAATATTGCCAACAAAAAAGGCATTTTTTACACTAAACATACAAAAAAATTGGGGGGCACTTTGACTGTCTAAAGTGCGTAGAGGCGAAAGCGTTTTTCAAACCACTTTCGCTGCTGCTGTGGCACTGGTGGCGTCACATATAATTGAGTACTAATTACTAAGTGATGACAAATCACTACTTAATGGTTAATTACTGATTAATGTCTGAAAACTAATTAACTGCTAATTAATGACGCTTAAGATTCGCCTTTAGGAGTGGAACGCGACAGCGTGTTATAGCGCTGCCAGGCAGTCCACGGAACGCCACTACCCGTTCGGAGCGATGCCTTGCCCTTTGAACGCGACGCTTTTTGAGGAAAACTGTCATCTCGGTGGACACCCGAACCGCACAGTACAGAAAGGCAGGAACGCCACCACCCGTCTGGCGCGATGCCTTGCCCTTTGAACGCAACGCTTTATGAGGAAAGGAAATGGCGCAGCAATTCTCTGTCATCTCGGTGGACACCTGAACCGCACCATAGAGGAAGGGAGGAAGTTGGAGTGAAAGAAGAGGAAGAGCGCCCGTAATGATGGAAATGAAAATTGTATTTGAGGAAAGGAAATTCGGTTCTACGCCTCGCTCGTCCACCACTACTCGTCGGTAAATTGGTTTTTGAGGAAAGGAAATGTATCTGTCTCTCATATCTTGGTGGACACCTAAACCTCTCCGGAAGGGAAGGGAGGAGGATGGGAGTGAGCGAAGACACCGTATTCACTAGACGCGCCTTTGTTCATTCCAGACCATCGAGCTGGCATGGCGGAGTGGATTGCATGCTCGTCTCGCACGCCGAAGACCGGGGTTCGATTCCCGAGCTTGACCAATTTCCTACTCCGTTTTATTTATTTATATGGCCTGACTAGAAAAATTAATTAGGCTAATTGGGTAATTAAGCAATTAACTAAGCTCAGTCCCACTTACTTGGAGCATCACTATACGATCCCTTCAATCGGTTGCATGGTTACTAGGCAAAGTACAATTGGCCCCGTTTGAAATTCGCGCACTGTGACGTCACGGCCGTTTCGACCAATTGAAAAGCGTGACATTTTCTGTCAGCAACTGCTGCTTACAACGATGAGGCATTACAGGCTTTCGCCTTAATATTTCAAGAGGTCTCAGTGCAACATTTAGCTTTGCACAGGCTGAAATTATTAATACTATTCAATCCTTGGTGTGTATTTTGGGCGCTATCTGTTGTGTGGCGATTAAGTTAATTTTTTAATAAACAGATTCACAACAGCGCTACGGAACAAGGACACAAGGAACACGAAAAACACAGGACGGGCGCCTTGTGTTCCTTGTGTCCTTGTTCCGTAGCGCTGTTGTGAATCTGTTTATTAAGCATGAACCAACTAGCCCACACCAGAATCCTCTTAAGTTAATTTGTTTGGACAAAGCGTTAGTCGCTCTGTGTGCCTGTTCAGCAGATTAGATACACGTTACTTGCTTTAGAGGAGCTTTTAATTTTGAATGCATTATTTTCCTCTCACATACAGTACTGCTGTTTGACATGGGGCTCGACAACGGAATCCAATGTTAACAAACCTCTTATTGCAAAAAAAATTATATTATTGAATATCTACCATATGTATAGCACACTGAACCTGTATTTGAAACATATAATCATCGTAAAATTCAGCAAATGTATAATCAAAGAAAACCAATTTTATTTTAGCTCTCGAAGACATTGCACGACATCCACTCAAAGTAGCAAACAGTCTGCGCCTGTACGACTAACTCATCATACAGATGTGTGGGAAGTTGTCAAATTCAAAACTAATTACGGTCATCAAATGAAGAATAGCCGATCTAAACTTCTAAATAATTTTTATAATTGAGGATTACAAATTTTCAACCTAACTCCGTCAGAATTCAAATTGCTCATGAAATGTTAGCACTAGTTATTACTTTCCACCAGTTGCTTTAGATTTTCAATAGTCTTTCTTTGTTTCAATCTTTTGATATATGATATCTTTTTTTTCTTTTGCGCATTGTACATTTTTGCTTCAGTTGTATTGTGAGCCCATTATGATCTGACACCCTGTGAAAGCGCTCCAGAATGTGTGTGTATGCCTTCCACACCTCTTGCTTGTACAGGGGTCGATGGCTTCTCAATCTACTTGCATGTAGCTATTACCTCAGCAACCTCCATTCATGGGAAGCAGAAATAAAGCAAAAAAAATTATTCACTTCTTATAGATTATTATAACTGACTACGGTCAATTGTCGATCCTTTCAGCGGTCATCATATTCCACTGCAGTGACGTGTACTGAATCTCTCCACTCCAAGAGAGGCCGCCAACGATGTGTTAGTTGGAGCGGCTGAGGAGGGAGGCATATGAGATTGTGCTTTTTGTGCGATTATAGTGGCTGTCGTTGGTGCAGTACGTGGTGTATTGGAGGGTTTAGAGAAATGCCTCCGTCCTAGATTAGCCTCAACTGGAGCGATGGTCATGATAATGGCGACGATGGTGGAGTATAGGCTAATGCTTTTTGTGATCCGATTCGCTGCCACCTCGTAGATCACGAAGTGAATCAGGGAAGAAACGCTGGAATACATTCTGTTGGAGCTCTATGAGACCTGTAAGTTGTGCAGTCACTAATGCACATGAATAAATTTTAACTAAACGCATTTGGGTGGCAGTATTTCCTGTAAATATACTTTTATACTTTCTACCCCCTTTATTTCAACACCTCTCTCAAATTCATTCCCGTACTATTGCACTTTTTAAATACACTACACCCGACTAATCTTGGCATATAAACTTTTGTTGCTCATGCTCTCTCTCTCTCTTGCCTCGGCTAGGATGTGACGCAACACTTATTCACAGGGCACCAACGGGCGACGCCAGCCGTGGAGAAGCGTCGCCTACTTCATCCTAAGTTCTGAAGGTGATTGTGCAGCATTATTCCTTATTTTATTTTTTTTTCGGAAGAAAGTAGATATAGGAGACGACGCGAAAAGGAAGGTTTTCACCTGGAAGACTCACAGCGGATCACTGTTTTTTGTTTGTTTGTATGGGGTGTGTTACTGCTCGCTGCATTCCAGGCTGCGTATATGCCTGAAAGCACACAGAGGTCCTCAAAACGTTATATTACTTTGGAAAGTGGTCCAGCAATCCTATATAGATCTCTATTCAGGTCTTATGTTGAAAACCACCTATCCGCGTAGCTTTCGCGTAAAGTACAAGACGTGCTGTATTTACTGCAAAACCCGTACGTTTTTGATGCAGAAAAATGCTTAATCCTTAGTCCTTAAAAAACACTTATCTAGCACCCTAAGGACCTAGCCTGCTACTCTCAAGTTGTAAGGGCTTGTTTCGAACAAAGGAGGAAAGCGTAGCCATTTTGCTGGGCCTCCAAGTTTGCTTTGGTTTCCAACCGTATACCTTTATTGCAATATCAGAGTAGCGCCTTTACTGCGTCTAGTTTGTTACTTTTTTTTGTGGAACTGCCTCCAAGCATTCTGTTATGCGTTGCGTAGTCCTGTATACGTTTAACTGTATTGTGGACCAATACTAATGCTTTTTATATTCTTGTGGACTTTTCTTAACAAGTATTCATGCAAGCTTTTGTGTGTTCCTTCTTACGGAGTAAAAGTGTTCTCTCAAAATACTTGGAGGCCTCTTTCCTGGTGCAAACGTCTTATTCGTAATCCCTTTGCCATTGCCTCCATCACTTGCAGCATTACTTGCTCCCTGCATCGTCAGTGCGTTAATAGTAATAAAAACAGCTCGTTTAACCGTATCAGTCCGTTAGTTCTCGAATTTGGCATACTGTGCAATAGTAACATACTATTTCTACTAAGTCAGGCCCAAAGAAATTAGTCTATGGATGCCACTCGACTACGCTATTTCTAGCTTTACTACAGTGCCTCGTTCCTCACCTTTCTTGCATTGTACTCATTTCTTGACACAAGTAGTCACAGAACTGCAATTGCATCATTCACCATCAAAGGAGCTACACTTTGAACTTTACCATTCCAAATTCTTTATAAAAAAATGTTAATTGCTTTACTATGAAAATCATTATCCGAGGTTCTTTCTGGCGCAAATATTTCCGCGTTGTGGCCGGTAGCATTTCGAAATTATAGCAAACACCTGTCTACCAGAAAACTTGTAACTATAGAATATTTAATGAATCGCTTAATGCATCTGGTCCTAGCCAAACAAAGAAAGACAGTGCGTTGCTCAGTACCATTCAGTGGTATGTATTTCAGTAGGTTCCACCAATACATATGCCGTATTAACTAGCATAATAGGCGCACTTTTCTATAAAAATGCTTAAAGTTCGTGGTGTTCGTATTACGCAGGGTAAAATTTCCAGAAATTTTTCGACTAGCAAAATTGAGCATACCGCATAAGCGCACCCGTGTACGCGCCGCACCATTTTCCCAAAGGGAATATTTAAAAAAAACACCGTGTAAGGGCCCCACCGAAACTTCCCACGACCCACGCAGGAATAGCCTTCGAAATGCACGCCACCTGGCCTCCGCGATCAGCTCCGGCTGCGTGCAACGGGCGCTTGATCACAGAGGCCTCATGCACGCACAGGAGCTTCGAGGTGCCGCCCCCGGATGCCGCCCGAAACCAAGGTAATCATCATCATCAGCTTTTTATTTTCCACGAGCTTTCGCTATTCCTATGGGCATCAGCATCACCAGCTCCAGTTTTTTGTGGCTGTCAAAGGCCCGGTATCTGTGGTAGCCTGTTCATCGTAGTTGTGGGTTTCATGTACTGCCGCCGAACGTTTCTATTTTAGCACGACGGCCAAGCACC
Source organism: Amblyomma mixtum (assembly GCF_055824585.1). Classification (NCBI taxonomy): domain Eukaryota; kingdom Metazoa; phylum Arthropoda; class Arachnida; order Ixodida; family Ixodidae; genus Amblyomma; species Amblyomma mixtum. Next base: position 186,199,166 of record NC_143021.1, read on the forward strand.
TTAATAGCTACAAGGATGGGAGTTTGCTGTCGAACACGGCAAGCGTGCGGCAGGCCGGAAATTCCTCCTGGTCGAGAAGTGCGGTAGTTACGACTGTGGCGTGCCACATTTATTGTTTTCGACTTCTAGCGCCGTGGTTTTCGTCCGCGCGTAAGTCAAGAAGGTTTCTGGCTGCAGATGAAGCTCTCCAAACAGACGCTTAAAGTGAGCATCCCTGAAAACTATGTGCGGCTGTTCCACGCGATGCTGTATGTGCTGTGGGTCCGCAGCAACTGCGACGGCAGCAGCAATAGTGAAGACTAGTGGTCAGTTCAGCAAAAACTTCGTTAAAATAAAAATTGGAGGGGGGGGGGAGCGTCGGCTTGCAATGATGTAAATACAGTATTGATAACAGTTCCAAGTTCGGGGTGCGCCTATTATGCGCGGAAATAAAAAAAAAGTCCGGTTTTTCACAACCAAACGGAGTACGCCTATTATGCCAGTAAATACGGTACTCCTGTGTTGCTATGTGTCTGCTCTGCACTGCAGTGCACGCTGGAGCCGGCTGAAAGTGTACACATATGCAGTTCTCCACTGCCTGAATGCAATGGTGCACTAGGCTATGGCACCAGAATCGGCAATACAGAAATCTGCTGGAAGGCATGTCACAAAAAAAATGTCAAAAGCGCCACGTAGCCGATGCATCTGTCAGGACATCCCGCGTGGTAGCTGGAGATGAGGTCGAAAGACAGCTGTTAGCCACGCTCCTCATCATGCGACTACGAGAAGCGCTATCACATTCAGGTGGCGTTTTCAGTCCGAACACGAGCAGAGCAGGCAGAGCTCCGCCACCAGCGCTGAGCAGCCGTTCTTCCAGGAAGCGCTCTTTGCGGTATGTTAACAAGCAGAGGAAAAACAGCACCTAGAGATGATGACATGTTCCATGAGCAAAATAAAGTTTGGTTTTTCGTGCATTTGGCAATGCCGATGACAGAAACAAGTCAGGACGAACGAGCTGGACACTCTAGATCTTCGCCTTCTGGAGAGAAAGGCGCTTACAAGCAAGAGCCAGTCTTCAGAGGCCATGCGAAACTCAAATACTTATACCCTTGAGCTATTTGTATGGGCGGACAACACTTATCAAGCGGTCCGTCTATCTGTTGGTGATGCAATAAATTACTCAAGCAAACGAATTCGTGCTGTCCGGGCTGTTTGAGAAAGCGCTGGTTTCAATCGCGCAAAAGCGTTTAATCAGATCAGGCCTGCATCTACCTCAACTGCGCACGCTCGACTTGCAGTGTTGCCAGTGGCCCAAGAGTTTCAAGCGTCGAATACTGGATGAACACGCTAACCTACCTTTCAACACCCAAACTCCGGGAAGATCCTCTTAGAGCACCATGCAGCGGTACTTACGTGCTTAGTGCAGCCAATTCCAGGGCACGCTGCAGTGAAGACCGGGCACGGTGCAAAGCCTGAGTAGGGGGTTGGGGCTCGAGTTGTAAAATTATTTTCTTGCCTACAGACAGAATGGATTCCATTAGATTGCGTGAAAAAATGTCCTTTTATGGCTCTGTGCAAAGTATAGTGTGTTGTCTGTTGCAGCTGAACGCTGAATATGCTGAAAAGAGAAATCATTCGCAAGGAGCGCATTTTTTTTCTGGCACGGCCTATACTTTCTGATCGCTGAATCTTTCGTGTCAGCTTTTTGTCTTGCTCAAAACTTGAAACATTGTTGAAATGACGGCCGTATGAACACAAAATTTAAAAGTAAGAACCGTAAGAACATAAAATACCATACTATAGCATGTTTTTTTCTGTGTTTCATGTTTCAGAAAAAATAAAACAGATCCATTTTAAATCAACACTTCTGAAAGCATAATGCCTTTTATTCACTCACAAAAATTAAAAACGATGTGAAAAATGTTTGAAAACTTTCAGATGGCGACCACAGCATGAAACAGTTTTTCGTCAAGAGCGAGCTAAGATAATATTTGATATAGCTACACACTGAATCATTATCGCCTTTAAAAAAAATGAGATTGTTGAGCACAAAGTTCACGCTAGTTTGTATAGAAGGACCCCAGTGCCATTTCTGCACCTAAATCATGTTGCTTATCCATGCTGTTATCCTAGATTTACACCAATTGTTTCAGCGAACATTTCTTGCGTGTCTCCAGGCATGAAAACAGGCAAAAAAAGTGTGGTTTTCGGGAAAAGGTGGCTTTTGTGGCATAGTGGCTTAGTGTTACTAGTGTTGGCGGACACCAGAACACTAGTGAACCGTCTGTAATAGTAAGCTGCCTAACTAAATTTTAATCATTTATTTTTTTAATTATTTCAGTTAGGCACCTAGTTGCAATTGGAGAGTTGTAGCCAGGTGTTAGTAATAGGCGTATCATTTTTAGAATTTCGAAAATGCGATTACTCTTGGCGCTGTAGTTCTACAAAATTTGGCTTTTTTGACTAGTTACATGGAATTGATAGGCTGCATTGCCTGCATGCTTTCGAAACGGTATGTATTTTCGCCTGATGCGACCAGATTTTGTCAAGCCACAGCGGCGAGGGTAATCGTGTTCTCAAAATGCTAAAAACTAATATGGTTGTTACTAATAACCTGCTACAAACCTCTTTAATTGCAACCAGTTGCCCATCTGTGATAGTTAAAATGTTAGTCATAAAAATTTAGTAAACCAGCTCAGTACTGATTACAATTCATAGGCTTTCCGGTGTCCACCATAAGTTAATACTGCGATGCAAAAGCTATCAAAAAATTTTAAAATTTGTGAAAATTATTCCTAAAACGCCTGGTCAATGACGTTCACTTTCATACCATTATCCTAGGCTTTCCACCTATCGTTTCTCTTCTATTGCTACCTTCCACAGCATACTTTTTAATGTCGTTTTCACCTGCGTCTCCAACCCAGGCTCAGTGCCTTTCTTGGAAGCCAAGTCTAGTCTCAATCGCCTTCCCTCCGGCACCTTGCAGCACCAGTGTAGTGCCAGCTGTCTGCAGGGACTTCTTCGCGTCAGTGGAAACGACTCCCGTTGACAACCTGGCTTCAATCTAAAAGCGGTTGGGCGTATACGGTGAGAAAAGACCTCTTCATTGTCCTTAATGCTGTGTGCTTCCATTAGGCCCTGAAGCTGCACTGGACGTCCGCGGGATGTTTCACACGTCCCCAGGACGTCCCAAGGTGTGTTGCTGCCCATTGGGCTGAAGCGAATTTACAGCACTGCTATGAACACAAGTATGGCATGGGTGAGAATATTCGTGTGACTTGATTGCGCGAGAAGGAAACAGATGCGCAGCCCTCTGCGCGATGGAGACAGCTATGCAGGACTCTGAAACAGGAGGTCATCAAGAGCTTGGTACTTTTTGCCGCATGCTGTTGACTCACCAGTTGACGGGGACCCGCAGCTGCGTTTTACGCAAAGCTCATTCCTCTGTCATCCTGTGTTATACTTGTGGGTCCTTTGCTGTGACTCGCTTTACTGACGACCGCCGCCGTCATTTATTCCCCTGAGACCTGCAGTCTAAGTTATGCGGAGATACATCACTGTGGTATTTCTTGCTGCGTTTTAAACTTTTGCCTGCGTGCCATGTCATTTCGAATGCATACCAGTTTGAGTAAAAAAAAATACTAAGAACTTTAGCGGCTAAAGTGATGAAAGGCGAAAACCTGAGTGCTGTATTTTGCTACGCGATTGTTCACTTCACATTCTGTTGGTGCATTAATTAACTGCCAATTAATGACGATTAGTCTTTGCCTTTAGGAGTGGAACAGCGTGTTGTAGCGCTGCCAGAGAGCCCACGGAACGCCACCACTCGTTCGACGCGATGTTGTCCTCAACGCTTTTTTGAGGAAAGGAAATGAAGCTGTAATTCTCTGTCATCTCGGTGGACACCTGAATCGCACCGTACAGGAAGGGAGGAAGTGGAGTGAAAGAAGAGAGGGGCCGTAATGAAGAAAAAGGAATTGTATTTGTGGAAAGGAAATTACGCGGTAACTCTCTTACATGTCTCGGTGGACACCAGTCGAAAACTGTATTTGAGGAAAGGAAATTGCCCAGTCACACTCACATATTTCGATGGACACCCGTCAAATTACTCCCGCAGTGACGTCACGACCATTTCGACCATCTGAAACGCGGACAAATTTGCTAACACGGCTTGGTCACGACAGTATGAGCCATTAAAGGCTTTCGCCTTAGTATTCGAGGCTTGTGTGTATTGCTTCTCGTCCGTTAACGTTGTTCCCTCAGGGTGCATAGTAGGGTGTGTATGTACGCTACACGTGTTGCTGGGGCTCTAATGTTATGCCCTTCGCCATAGTCTCCACCAGTTCTGTCTATGCTTCTAACTGAAGAGTCAATGCGTTAAATCAATGAAGAATGCTAATTTTGACCCTATCAGTTCGTATCTGCTCGAATCTAATTTACAGTGTAATGCTATTATTGGTAGTACATTTTGATGGGCAAGGCATCGGCCGCTTTAAGTAGAGCCCGCCATCCGACTGCAAGCTTCCTTACCTTAAAAGAACACATGATTACCCGCTCGTCTTCCATAGAATTGTCTTGGTATCTCCTCTGTTACTACAGCATAAGCCAATGATTAACACTTCTGCGCCTAACATGTGTTGGCATTTTCCGTTCTCACATTTGATATATGGCATGCCGCTCTATTTTCGCCTCAAATTTTTTGAGCTACGACCCAACATGTGTCCCATGTACGTATCCATCCGCGACGTCCTTAACGTCGCTCACCGCCTTCTACAGTGCAGACTCTGTGTCCTCTTTGGAAGCCAAGGCTGAGCACGACCAACCGCCGCTTCGCACCTCCCAGCTTGCAGCAGTGAGCCCTTCGTTGCCTGCAGCGACTTCTCGTGAGCGCAGAGCTCCTCTACATGAATCTGCTGTGATGTAACTGCTGCTGCGGCACAAAAGGTGAGTAGAGACTAGCTTACATGCCTGCATACTGCACTGTGTGTTGACGCGTACTATCGCTGTGACCACTCTCGCTGGTGCGGGCCGGCCGCTATTATTTTTCATTCCTTTTATACACCCACCCTAATTTTTGTGTATTCGCGCGAATTTTTGCTGTGATGTTTCGAGGTATTTCCTGTTTCCCAGGCATTGTCTAATGAGTATTTTCCTGAAATTTTCGAAGTGCACAGGAATATTGGAGTGCTTGTCTCTCGACCGGGTGTTTGTGTGTGTTGACTGCACTTTTAAAACTGCTGAGAGGCACAGTGCTCCACCACCCGAAATTGATATAAATTATTCATTACTTTGGCGAGTTCCACAGACCATACTTTCCGTGACGGCTCTGTTTCGATAGAGGCGAAGGCTTAAAGCACCGATGTACAATGATATTCTAGAGCACATTAAATAATATCAGGGTGTTTGTAGTAGCCAGCCACGGCAGCTGAACGGCTTTGGCGCTGTGCACGTTATCTCAACGCCCCTGGAACAACATCCCCACTTCCTCAAGCCGGCTCTATTTCAATGTAGGTGAATTGCAAAACCACCCGCGTGCTGCACAGCTTCAGTACACATCAAAGGGTGTCAGGTGGTTCATAATAATCGCACTTTACGGCATTTTCATAGCCTTTTGGGACTTTAAACTTGACAATTTACGACAGTAATTAGTGTGATAAGCCCAGAAACATCAATTGCATGAAAAAGCTCTCTCTCATGTACCTAAAATTAACCCTCTCATGCACCAGATACAGCGCTTTATCCCACAGACTTCTAGATCTCATACGCCCACCTGCGTAGTGTAGCCGGGAGCCGGTGTTCACTTAAAGCATAAGTATAGCCCCCCATCCGACTGCACGTTTCCTTACCTTATCGGAACACGTGATTACCCGCTCATCTTCCACAGAATTTTTCTTGGTATGTCCTCTGTTACTACAGCATAAGCTAATGATTAACATTTCTGGGCCTAACATCTGCTGGCATTTTTCATTCTCACACTTGATATATGCATACCCCTCTATTCTCGTCTCAATGTTTTGAGCTTCGACCCAGCTTGTGTCAAAAGTACGTATCCATCCGCGATGTCCTTAACATCGCTCACCGCCTTCTCCAGCGCAGACTCGGCGTCCTCTTTGGAAGCCAAGGCTTCGCACGATTGCCCGCCGCTTCGAACCTCCCAGCATGCAGCAGTGGCGTGTTCATTGCCTGGAGCGCCTTTTCGCATCAGCGCACAGCTCCAGTACCTGAACCTGTTGTGATCTAAATATTGCTGCTGCACAAAATGTGAGTACAGACCGGCGTGTTTACTTGTATATTACACTGTATGTTGGCACAAATTTTCGCGGTGGCCACTCGAGGCACAAAGATGGCGTAGATAAGAATGTAGCTGTGAGTGCTTTGGGGCTCCGTCACATCGACTCTTTTTACCCTGGGCCCCAAACGCCATTTATCCTCCTGAGACATTTATCTGGCACATATTGTGCATTTTGAGCTTTTTTATATTGCCCAGGCATTCTCCAAAGTATATATTTTTTTTTAATTTTCGAAGTACACAGGAATATTAGACTGCTTGTCTCTCAACTAGGTGTTTATATGTTGGTTGCACTCTTACAACTGCTCAGAGCTACAGTGCTCGACCACCTAAAATTAATATAAATTACTTAGTACATTGGCGAGTTCCACAGATCATACTCTCCGTGACAGCCCTGTTTCGGTAGAGCGAAAGACTTAAAGCACCGATGTACAATGATATTCTAGAGCACATTAAACAATCTCAGGGTGTCTGTAGTAGTCCCGCCACGGTAGCTGAATGGCTTTGGCGCTCTGCTTATTATCTCAAGGCCCCTGGGACAACGTCCCCGCTTCCTTAAGCCGGCTGTATTTCGATGGAGGTGAATTGAAAAACTGTCGGCATGCTCCTCAGCTTCAGTACACGTCAAAGAGTATCAGGTGGTTGAATTTAATCGCACTTTACGGCATTTCCATAGCCTTTTGGGGCTTTGAACTTGACAACGTACAACAGTAATCAGCGTGATAAGCCCAAATGCATCAATTGCATGACAAAGCTCTCTTTCATAACCCTAAAACTAACCCTCTCATGCGCCAGATGCAGCACTTTATCCCGCAGACTTCTAGATCTCATGTGCCCACCTGCGTAGTGTAGCCCGGATCCGGCATGGGCCTCAAAACGATCCTGTTCTTTCTTTCACCAGCAATTGAATGTTCCTCACTACACATCGACCTGCGCACCCCATCGCATAGTGACATCTCCATACAGCAAAGCAATGCAGCTTATATTGTTTTCTTGTTCCTAGTAACTCCGTTATCACCTGTAAACCTGCAGTAGCTGCTGAATTTGTAATGAGCATGCTCTGCCTTTGTAGATTAGTAGGAGGAATAGCCTCTGCTTATCGAGCCATCAGTGAAGGTCCGCCCGTGGCATTGTCACCTGTGCAGTCGTCACGTGGATCCCGCGACTAGAGCCAGCCCGCTTCAGCAGCTAGGGCGATGAAAACAGCCACCGATACAAATAGGTGAGAACAAGAAATGGGTAGCCCTCTACAGACTATTCGGTCACTTGACCAACCTGCATCTTCATTTAAAAGAGCTTCGCATGCAGCCATTGTCTTAAAACTCTGGGAAGTGAATTTTTACAACATAAACTGTTCTAAGAAAAATTCCGTGACGTAGAGACTCGACATTCGTTCACGTGACCTCACGCATTCACGACCTGAGGTGAGCTTGTGAATGTAGTGATGGCAAGGTGGCCACAAAATTGGTCATAAACTTCTACATCCAGCCATAGGCGCCAACAAATATCAGCGAATAGCACGACAACAGCTTCCGCCTAGTTTAGCACATTACGTAGCCTATCAGGAAATCTTTGCGACTTATATGTTGGCTGGATCTGTTTCGCAGGTAGCGCCAAGGTGAACAATGCATAGAACACTGTCCAATCAAAACATGGAAAAAATTATTAAATTAGAGCACGATCTTCATATTTTAGTTTCCGTGCGAAATATACTGAGGCATTGAAAGTAGGCAACATCTGTGACGAGCTGAGTGGAGATTTCAAACTCTACATATCTCGTCCAAGGCGTCTGAAGTGACATAATGCGTGCAAACAAAGGAGGCACTGAAGGCGAACCCCATCTGCTCAAGAAGAGGAGATGCGTTTTTAATGTCCAAGGCAAAGAATTTATAGTTGTGGCAAAATTTCGCTACAAAATCTTGAGCTACAGCGGCATGTAAACCACAGATTTCTGCTTTGTTTGAGAGCTATTCGCCTCCCTACTAAGGCGCTCGCTTCTTCATGCCACGCTGATTTTTCAGCTATGAATACAGTGTCCGTGCAATGTTCCGCCCAATAGGGACAACCATCCATGTCTCTTGAGTGTAGCACTGTTTGCGCTAAACGGTTTCAATGAACAAATGTGCTCCATGAGTTGCGCCAAAACACCTTAGATACACAGAGGGGTAGCGTACCAACACGCCCTTGTAAATTTAGAATGGAGAGGATGTCTACACTGAAGTCTATTAATGGTTTATATTTCCGTGCACGGACATGAAGCCGCTTGCGTATAGAGCACCTCCAATGACCTCTGCGGTGCGAACAAATTAAATATTTAAAAAAGGTACTGGACCTCATGGACGGTTATTGCACTAAGGCAAAGCTGCAAAGCGATGCAAGCAAGTGAAGCACGAGAAAAATGCCTTATTCACTTACTTTGTGCCATAGCCTAGCGCTTCGGCATTTCACGTTGGCACTCACGTTGGCATATCCGCAGCGCGCAGTTGTGGGAAAGTATAACTGGAGGAAAATAATTTAATCGGCTTCTTCAACACAGCCTGGAATGTAATGTATAAGCAGCCGAATGTGGATTCCATAAGAAACAGACTGCTGCAATAAATCTGAAGCCATGCCTTGCATGGAAATAAATTTAATTGCTTCTTCAAAGCAAAATTCCATATGCCTTCGAAGGTATGTGGACATACATGCGAGGGCACGTGAGGTGCCTATGAAGCTGCAAAGCTCCTTGGGATGACACTGCTCCCCGCTTGTGATAGGATACTCGGGGATGTAGCAATTGCATGGCTACAGTGCTCAAGAGCAGATAGTGTCTGTTGAGAACATTTGATCAACCCTTAATACGTGCAAGCATTGTACCTGTTCCCAATCTGGGTACTGCCTTGCTATTAATAAAATAACAAGACATGTCTTCTAAATTCTGCTGTTTATGAGTTTTAGGTGCATGGCCGTTAACAGGGACCAACCCATGTGGATATACCGTATAAACGCGTACGTGTAAGCGCCGCAATTATTTTTTTTCAGATTAGAGGGCCAGTTTTCGGGGTGTGGCCCATACACGCGATGTGCGGAAAATTTTTTTTTGAAGTACAAACACACCAATAAGGCAATGACGGGCATTTATTCTACGACCATTCGTCACTTATCGTTACCAGCGGAATATTTCGACTCCAGGTGGTCGAAATTTCCGGAGCCCTCGACTACGGCGTCTCTCATAGCCTTAGTCGTTTGGCACGTTAAACCCCATAAACCAAACCAAACCTATTTCGACTCCGAGCTGATAGTGCGATCTGGTGCACGCTCATCCCACAACAAGCTGCGCAGCATATTTGTTGTCAGCGCGTAGGTGTTGTTCCGCACTTCCATCACATATCAGAGCAGCTCTTTTTCCAGGTCGGGAAACTCGCACGGCTTGCCTTGGAAAGCGCCCTTTTTGCAGCCTCTGTTTCTGAATGCATCCTTTTGGTTCCAGCATCCTCGTACGCACTTCTCGGCCAAGTTTAATTTCCTCCCCGCCACACGCTTGCAGTGATCGAGGGTTAACTCCCAGCCGTGTAGCTACTATGCTGCTTATCCATCATGCTATAATTGCAACGCTTGGTGGCAGCACGCGAAAGCCACAACTACGGTTTGGTTTGGTTTGGTTTATGGGGTTTAACGTCCCAAAGCGACTGAGGCTATGAGAGACGCCGTAGTGGAGGGCTCCGGAAATTTCGACCACCTGGGGTTCTTTAACGTGCACTGACATCGCACAGTACACGGGCCTCGAATTTCTCCTCCAAAGAAATTCAACCGCCGCGGCCGGGATCGAACCCACGTCTTTCGGGCCAGCAGCCGAGCACCATAGCCACTGAGCCACCGCGGCGGCAAAGCCACAACTACGGTTCACTAACACGCTACCGCAATTACTGTGCCTTTGGCAGCTGGAGCTGGTGATACTGATGGCAATATATATAGCGGGAGCTCACGGCGTCACGACAAAGGGAAAAGTTGATGATGATGAGCCATAGCCTCGGGCGCCATCTGATGGCGGTACCTGGTAGCTAGTGTGCACATGCGTTGCCTCCGCGATTGAGCGCATCATTGCTTGCAGCCAGAGCTGGTCAAGTAGTCCGCGGCGCATGCATTTTGAAGGCTTTATTATCAAGACCTAACATTTATTGCCTCAGAACTATCTTTATTTTACTGTGTTGTATAACAATATATTTTAAACTGGTTGGTTTTAATAAATAAGAGCTGCACTATATGTGCATGTACGTGACTAGTTTTAGCAATTACCATCCTTGTGATGCCCAGTAATGCAGATACTGAGGACATCATGGTGAGAGGTGTTATGCAGTAATTTCACTGTAAACGTAGTGATGCACCCGGAATGCACCAATGGCGTCGGTTTCGAAATGAGTATTTGTGCATCATTTCAGGATGTCCTTTGGAGCGAGCGGAGAAGGAAAAACTTTATTCATCTACAAGGGCTGACAGTTTGAGAGTTGTTGAGAGCACTAGGTGTCCAGAAGCCCTCTTTGACCTGCTTGGCTCCCCGGGGTTGTACCACTTGGGTCGCAGCTGAGCAGAATGTCCTTGGTAAGAATTACTAGCAGCCAGTGTATTTTTCTCACTTCTGTACTCGGCTTCACTTGCAGCGATAAGTCACATTGGGTTACTTTCTCAAACACTGCCTGAAAGTTGAAACACTGCTTTGACTTTTTAGAGATAGCGATATTGAACGCTCTTAAATGCAGCCGCACAGACCTACAGACCACGAAGTTAGTGCACATTCCTGCATAGTTAGCGTCCGCAGTCAGCTTTTCTTCGTGTGCTTCGCACAGCTTGCGCTGTCGAATGTTCTTATTCTGTGCTTTGCATTTGCAGCTGTCCTGCAGTAAAAGCAAGCTGGCGCTTCTCATCATGACAAAAGCGAGTACCATGTCAACGCGCACTGGCTTGATGGACAACATGGGACAACACAAGAGCATGGCAGTGGCTAGAAAAGGATGAGCACATAGCAGTGCCTGCAAACCACTACCAACATGGACTAGCCATCCTCTTGCCGCAGCAACGCCAGGGTTTTCCACCTCTGCTGCGTACCGAGGCACCATGAGACAAAGCATAAATTTATCGAACAAAATTGTTGCTCGGGAAATAAATGTTCAATGAGAGGAAATGTACATGTGCATTTATCCTCTCCCCTCCTGGCTTGGAAGAACGAAGCTTTCGATGAATCCTTGTAAGAGTTGCAGTGTGGGAGGGGGTTACTTCGCGCCGGTGGAAATCCACCTAGCGTTTATCTTGAAAATATCTGATGCAGCTACGTTCATCCAGCCTGAAAGAGCTGCTGAGGCACCACAAATTCCGCATGTTCTCGTGGACCTATTTACGATGGGTTTGTACCGGTCATTAGCAGCAAGGAAAAGGGCAGGCGATGCAGACAAGCCAATGTTTATGCCAATGCAACCAACAGATAGCCTGAATCTCCTGACCAGGCAAGCCAGTTATATTTTCTACGAATTTGCAAACCCCTATAAATACGTCCTTGACATTGATGTCTAGGAGTGAAGCGCACCAGAATGTCCAACCTCTATCACGAAACTATGCAATATCAGCATACGCGCTGTTATCCTCCAAGACAGCGAGATTTCAACTGGCGTAGTTTGCAACGTCGACATCCCGATCTATCACAGCGACTTGTCCATGTTTCGACGGCCATCAACAGCATTTCAATAATTCATGATCAGCACAGCAGAAGATCTAAATGCATCAAGCGGACCATCAAGGGTGACTGTATACTGAAATACGTGAAGGTTAGGCACTTTTGGCACCCAGTTCGACCTTTCCTAGATATACCACTGCAGTGCAGGAACTGCATGTGGACCGATCACGTCAGCGGCGTCTGCAACAACTCCAACTTGTGCCTCAGATGCTCGGAAATACAAAGCGGCGACATTTGTGGCGCAACTGCATTGAAGTGCGCAACTGCCATTGCCTTCAATACCCTTCCTCCAACATTGGGAGTCCGAGTGTGTTTTACACATTCACCATTCTCTAGTATGTTAGGTGTTACGAATGTACGAAGTACGGATCAGCGTTGTCGTCTTACCTAAAACTGTGAGAAGGGGCGCACGACTTGGGGCTGCGTCTTGCAACAGGCGTGTACAGAGCATCACCCATAAGTCGCTTTTATGTTGAAACCAATCAGCCTCGCCGTGAATACAGAAGACCTATGCCGACATGGCGTATGCCCTTAGAATCAGTACAATTCCCGAGCACTTCTGCTACCCATAGTCAGCCATGCGCATCCGTTAAGGCCATTACTAATGTGATTTGAGTTTGTGATTTGATACCTTGAAATCGTGTGCCAGGGACTACCACTACCAGGGACGCCGAACAAGCTCAAACCACTTCCACCATCATGCAACCTCCCCGCAATGTGCGATCATCCCCCACACGCTTTCGTAAGAAGCGAACTCCACAAGCGCACATCATACAAGAGTACCTTGCCCATCAAGAAAACAGAGGACCCGGCCAAGCAAGCCATCGCCGCAGGCCGGGCTGCCAGCGTCATGAGCCTCCGGGAAATAAACGTTTGAGTGCAGTGGGGCCGTGCGGGGGCCCAAGGACCTACGTGTCCCAAACTCCCCTCCCTCCAAATAAAGTTTTCACCACCACCAAGAAAAGTTTGAGATTTACACTGAACTCTACAGAAACGAAGCACAGTTGCACTAGACAAGAATACTTACCCGAAAGGAAAAAATTGCCCTGACTCAGCTCGGCTGAGCCAGGTTACACGGAATGAAAGGCAACCAAACCAATGGCGGTTGTCGACGCGGAGACGTGGGCAGCATCCGCCGCCCTTTTGCGCTTGAGATACTCTGCCATACTGCCGCCTCAACTGTGGTTGCGATGCACGCGAGCTCTCCTTTTCAATCCGACGTCTTATCAGGCATGCGACACAGCTGGCGAAGGGAGCTGAGGCGAGCGCAACGACGAGGCGCGCGGTGTGACCTCATGCCAGATGGCGCTCCGAGCGAGCAGCGTCCGCCAGCTGCGGCAGTTGCTAGGCAACGGCTCAAGGTTGGTCTCTGTGGCTCCTCGGAGCACCGCCACAGCGAAATCGCAAGTTCGTAGCCAATGTAGCTTTCGCTACGAAAGGCTGTGCTCATGGGGCGATGGTACATAACCTTATTACTTACGGCAGAATCGAGGCGAGTTTCAAGGTAATACGAGGGTCTTTACAACACCCATCACAATACATTTCTAGAATAAACACCGCTTGATGGGAAACAATTGCTTCATGCGGAGAGCCAGTGCTTTATGGCTGAATTGGAGGAGAAAAAGCGCGATGTCGAACTTGTCTTTCTTCTCACTGAGCAGAAATGACAAGGGTGCACTCAAGTTTTCTTATGTGTAGTAATGCGAAAAAATTTCTCTGACTGCTGCCGATCCTGTTGCTGCGTGTTCGTTATTTCACGCCTTTGCAGTTCCGAACTCGTGCTTTCGCTCGAACTTCGGTTCTCTCTCATGCGAGGACGTTGGTCCCGTTGCTAGATTGTCTAGCAAGCACACCATAGTACTAAACATTTAATGAATTAATACTTTATTAATTGATCAGCATTTAGGTTGAATTGCCATTGAATTGAAGAAGTAGTTTACTAATTGGGATGATTAATTCATTTATAATTTAATTAACCTATTTATTAACAGTTTCGATGACAACTGAATTTAATGCAACTGAATTCTTTATTTATATAAATAAGTAACCAATTCACAGGCTCTATTAAATTACCGCTTGATTTGTTAAGTAATATATTAACTTAGGTAATCAGTTACTTCACCAAACTAATTATTTACTGTCATCTTAGTGACCAAAGAATTGATCCGTTGTAATTAAATATTTAATAAACAACCTATTTTATTAATTAATCCGGTAATGAATGATTGACAGTTCGTGCGGACCCGCTCTGATGGCACACACTGCCGACACGCACTAATTACAGGTCCTTACACGCCACTTACTTCTTTTACATTTTTTTGCGATTGGGGACAAGGAACATTACCTTGATAGCGGGAGAACCAGGAGGATACGGCTTCATTGTCAGCATTATTGGAAAGCATTTCTTCCCGATGTGGTTTGTCAGGCGTTCAAGTGAAGTTGAAACAAAGAGAGCTGCGAGAAAACAGGCCAGCGTTTCTTCCCACCTGACATGACGTCGCCAACAGCCCAGCAAAGCTCACAGTTTTCACAACGGGTTTTCTATTGTGCACTGTCAGGTGATGGCGGCAAAAAGCACAAATTGAAATTTTAACGCAAGTAAAGGTCAGACGGAAATGCCGGCAGAATTAAAAAAATATTTGACCAAGGCAAAAAAATCTTGTCTGTTTTGTGCATTAAAACTTATCCTTAAAGTACATTTGAAAAGCTGTACAATTTTACTGAATTTCACCTAAAACCTCGGGCATGATTAGTAATTGCAAATATATTAGGTATTAAGAGTCTATTGTTCCCTTTATCGGCAGCAATTTTTTTTCCTTTACTTCATCTTGTGCTTGTTCAAAGCAGCCTACATTAGAACGTTTTGATTTCGTCACTGTTTCTGCGAAAACGACTGCAAAGTGAAATTTATGTTTGTGATGAGTATTGTGTAATAGAAAGAATGTATGCGATAGACGTGTTTTAGTTTAGTCAGTAACGTCACGCTGGCAGAAACAGAGGCGTAAACCATGTTATAAAGTGATGTCCACGACTGGTCGAAGCTTGGCGCTTAATGTATGTAGTCATATTATTGGTCGTAGAAAGCACTTCACTTAAGATGAGTATAGATACGTGATGGCTTCACGGCTGAAAAGCGGAATAAGAAACAATAAAAGAAGCTAGCAAGTACTAACGACGGCAATATTAATTAGCCACAGCGCTTTTAGCGAGTTATAGCTGCGAGAGCGCAACAAAGGTTTGGGGTATCCTACTTACTGTTTCTCATCAATTGCACTGTTGAGCTGTAGAGCAACCAGCTCTGCCAAGAATTTTGTTGAGCACACAGGATTGGCGCACAGTAAGCCACCAAAATAAGTTTGCCGCTTTGCTGAGAGAACAAGAATAAATTCATTGAATTACAATGAACTACAAAAAATATTTCTCGCAGTTTATTTTTGCTAAAGAAAAAATATTGAACGAAGGCATTCTTTTGCAGGTGAACACCAGCACCACGCTCCTCAAAGCGCTATTGAAAGCGCGTTTCCTTTCCTTTCGAAATTTGCGCACAGATCGAGTAGGGGGACGTGCCGTGATCAGTGCGAGAGTGTGTTGCAGTTTAATAGGAGGCGTGATGGGCGGCGGCAGTAGCGTAGTTATCTCGTGCAGTGGCCAGGGAAGCTGATCTGTTCGCGTCGCTGCGGGATCACAACCAAGTAGCGGCAATATTTATTTTGTTTCTCCAGGTTGGCCATGGCCACCCTCATTCAACGCCTCGTTTATTTCCAGTCATTCCCCGCAACAAGTGACAAACGTGAGAGGTTTCACTAGACACCGGCATTTTCCATGTGATATTTCGGATGGAAAAACGTGCACTGAGGACAAATGAAAACAACGCGATCTTTTGTGGACAGTTAAATGCTCATGCAAAGCAAGCGCCATTGTGACGACTGTTCATGAGGGAACTCCTCAATATCCCAAAATTCAACAACCACTCTACCTGACCACCACAAGTGGAAGCTGATTTCAGTACATATCGATGCCACCAGTGGATATGAACGGCATGAATTACACATCGCTATCTACCTAACTATCATGCGCCGTTAACTCCCGTCCGATGCGCTGCAGTTGCGTAACGAATAGTTCGTGTAAAGGAGTGTTTAGAGACAACACTGATAATGCATGAATGGCAAACAAAATACGCCACGGCATGTATGATTTCCTACAGTGAAGTACTGCACGTTTCGCAGTGATTAAACCGCTACAATAATGGTTGTGTGTAACAGTAAGTGAACGAGTCAAAACCATACTGTACTACACTTAGGGATTCTGGGAAGGAGATCGGGAACAGCAGCCATTACATGACACTGGCTGTCACTAAATTTCTGAGCTTCGGACTGATAGAGGTGGTTTCTACTAAATATTGCCACATTCCTGGGTACTCTCGTGGCGCCGTCTCCCGGCCGAACTGCCTTCCCCGCTATTCTGGCTAGCCTTAGCCATGGTGGCGGGCAGGGCTGCTTCTTCGTCCTCTCTTCTGTGTGGTCCCCTCGGGAGTCCGCTGCTACCTCACAGTAAAACGTGTCCTGGCCGTCCCGACTGCCTAGCCATAACATATTTGGTGTAGCCGGCTGGGTAACGTCCTATGTACACTGACTCTGAAGACGCCTTTGAAGCCAGTTCTCAGGGCGTAGACACAACCCCCGTGCACAAAGCGAGCCGCCGCCTGCTAGGCCTACAGCCAGAGTTTAGCGGCCTGACAAAACTGCCAAGGAAGATAACAACCACTGGCAGCCAGACCACTCAACGTTTTAAAGCTGACGCTCCGTTCGTGTTCCACGCGCCCCGGTCACCGCCGACGTTCCACGGAGACAGGTTTAAAGACGTTGAAGATTGGTTGGCCAGTTTCGACCGTGTGGCAGCCTTCAACCAGTGGGACTGTGAGCGCAAGTGGAGGAATGTCTACTTCGCGCTAGAAGACTCGTCAAAGATCTGGTTCGAGAACCACGAGACCTGTTTTGCCACCTGGGAGGTTTTTCGGCGTGAGTTGCTGGCGACATTCGGCAACAGTGAAAGAAAAGAGAAGGCTGAAGTCGCTCTGCACTCCAGGTCGCAGCAGCCAAATGAGAGCGTCACCATGTTCGTTGAGGACATGATGCGTCTCTTCAACCGAGCCGACCCTGCTATGCCCGAGGCCAAGAAAGTGCGCCACCTAATGCGCGGCGTAAAGGAGCAGCTCTTTGCCGGACTGGTCCGTGACCCGCCAAGAACAGTGGCCGACTTCACAAGGGAGGCAACGAGTATCGAGCGGTCTCTGCAGGAACGAGGTGCGCACTACGGACGTCAGGCTACCGTAGCAGCCGCTTCCCAGTACACGCCTACGTCGCTGCCCGCCGAGGAGCTTCGGGAGCTTGTAAGAAGCCTCGTTCGCGAGGAACTGGTGAAACTTCGCCTTGAAGTTCCACAGGCTAGTGTCGCTGCCTTAACGGACGTGGTCCGTGACGAAATCCGACGAGCTGTGCAGCCGCCTCCCGCTCCACACCCGGCGCCCTCCGTTATGACGTACAGCGAAGCACTACGAAGTCCTAGGCCAGCGATGCAAGCCTTTTTCCCCGTCGTTTCCGTGCCAGTACCATCCCTGCCAGTACCTGCCATGCCAGTACCACCCATGCCGCAGGAGTTCAGGCCCCCCATGAGCAAAGCGCACGTGTGGCGTACGCCAAATAATCGGCCGCTCTGTTACCACTGCGGGGAGCCCGGCCACATCATCCGTCACTGCCCCTACCGCAGAATGGGTTTAAGGGGGTTTTCACCTGACGCACCTCGACCACGCTACGGTGAAAGACCACGGGTATCTAGCTGTACCTGGCCGATAACGTGCAGTCCTCGATCCCGCAGCGACGCCAGTCCCGATCGCCATCCCCAAGGCGGTTCTCTTCGCCCGGCCGCCCGTCGTCCTCTGGCCAGTTTAGAGGCGCATCCCCACATCGGGAAAACTGAAGACGTTGTCCTCCGGGGGTAGGGCCGCCGCTACTGGAACCTGTCAAGAGCCTCCACCCGAACATTCGCCGCGACACTCCGATCAACGACGACGTGACCCGACGACATCAACGACGCGCTGCGACCGACTGGTTTCCGCCGAAATTCCGGTATCCGCCGACAACCATGACGTTACCGCACTCGTGGATACCGGCGCCGATTTTTCTGTAATGAGCAGTCGGTTAGCCACAGCCCTGAGGAAGGTTCTAACTCCTTGGTCCGGGCCGCAGATCCGGACAGCTGGTGGCCATGTCGTAACTCCGATTGGTGTCTGCACTTCGCGAATCCAGATGCGCGGTGTTACTTTCCCTGGTTGCTTTGCTGTGTTACCCGAGTGCTCAAGGACCTCATACTCGGTTTGGATTTCCTTCAGGAGTACGGTGCCGTCATCAATCTTCAGGAGCTAATCGTGTCGTTTTCCACCCAAGGCCCTGTCGACGACGATACCGTGCCACGCAGGGTAAGTTGTGCGTCTGTGATGACCAGGTGTTGATCCCGTCAAGAGCCAGCATGTTTGTTACCGTAGAGTGCGATAACAGCCCCAGCACTCGTGGCATCGCTGGAACCAACATCTCGCTGCTCCTGGGTCGGCAAGTGTGCGTAGCTCGCGGAATTATTGAATTGAACAGCGGGCGAACCGGACTTTTGGTGACCAATTTTGGTTCTGAACATCAGTGTTTGCCTGGCAAAACAGCTATTGCGTATTTCGAAGAACTTTGTGAATTCGCGGGACAGCACGCGTTGTCCGAAATCCCGGCATGAGTGGAGGCACCGACCACTCCCATAAAGACCGACGTGAACCCGAACCTCCCGTCACATCAGAAACGCTGCCTGGAGGGCATTATCGAATCTTTCCGCGACTGTTTTGCCTCGACCTCCAAGGTCAGGCAGACTCCGATCACAAAGTACCGCATTATTGTTGACGCAAACCAGCGACCGTTATGTCAGCCGCCTTATCGGGTCTCTTCGAAGGAACGTGACGCCATTCGCCGGCAAGTTCAAGAAATGCTCCAGGACGACGTGATACAGCCGTCGACGAGCCCGTGGGCATCGCCTGTTGTTCTTGTGGCGAAGAAGGATGGGACCCTACGGTTCTGTGTTGATTACAGGCGTCTAAACAAAGTCACCAAAAAGGACGTTTATCCTCTGCCACAGATTGATGACTCCCTGGACCGGCTACGCCACGCCACGTACTTCTCGTCGCTAGATTTACGTAATGGCTATTGGCAAATCGAGGTGGACGAGCGCGACCGGGAAAAGACCGCCTTTATTACACCGGATGGTCTGTACGAATTCCGGGTGCTCACTTTCGGACTGTGCTCGGCTCCTGCCACCTTCCAGCGGATGATGGACACAGTGCTTGCCGACCTAAAATGGCAGTCCTGCCTCGTGTACCTGGATGACGTTGTGATCTTCTCCACCACGTTCGAAGAGCACTTGAGGCGCTTACGTGCTGTGTTCGCCGCCATTCGTTCGGCTGGTCTTTCCCTGAAGCCCGAAAAGTGTCACTTCGCTTTCCAGGAGTTGAAGTTTCTGGGCCACATCGTGAGCGCTAAGGGAGTTAGCCCTGATCCAAGATAAGACAGCCGCTGTCGCTGCTTTTCCCACGCCAACCGATAAGCGAAGTGTGCGCCGCTTTCTGGGTCTCTGCGCCTATTATCGGCGTTTTGTGCGGAACTTCTCCCAGATCGCTGAACCACTCATCCGCCTCACGAAAGATGCCGAACCGTTCTCCTGGGGCCAGGAGCAACAACAGGCCTTCGAAGTCCTCCGGACTCGTCTGCAAAGTACCTTGGCCACTTCGACGAGTCAGCCAACACTGAACTGCACACAGACGCCAGCAACATCGGCCTCGGTGCGGTCCTTGTGCAGTGGCAGGATGGTCTCGAACGCGTAATCGCATATGCCAGCCGCACCTTGTCACGCTCGGAGGCGAACTATTCCACCACTGAAAAAGAATGCCTGGCAATTGTGTGGGCAGTGACCAAATTTCGCCCGTATTTATACGGCCGCCCTTTTAGAGTCGTCAGTGATCAACATTCGCTGTGTTGGCTGGCGAACCTCAAAGATCCCTCGGGACGGCTTGCACGCTGGAGCCTTCGCCTTCAAGAGTTCGACGTCACCATCGTTTATAAGTCCGGCAGGAAGCACAGTGATGCCGACTGTCTGTCTCGTGCTCCTGTTGAGGACAACCGAGCTGATCCCGACGCCGCTTTTGTTTTTCTCGGCGCCATCTCCACGTCCGTCCTCACTCAACACGAAAGAGACGACAGTGAACTACGGCCTCTCATTGAGTATCTTGAAGGAAGCGCTGAGTCTCCTCCGCGAATCTTCTCTCGTGGACTGTCGTCGTTCTGTTTGCGCGATGGCGTTTTGTATAAGAAAAACTACCACCCGACGCAAGCTCGCCATCTGCTCGTCGTACCTGCGGCCTTGCGCGACGAAGTCCTGCAGGCGTGCCATGATGACCCATCTTCTGGTCACCTGGGTTTTTCCCGCACTTTGGCGCGGATACGCCAAAAGTACTACTGGCCCAGGGTTGCCGCAGTTGTACAGCGTTACGCCAGAACTTGCCGCGAGTGCCAACGTCGCAAGACACCACCGACTAAGCCAGCCGGACTACTGCAGCCTATTGATCCACCACACGTTCCTTTCTACCAAGTCCGCATGGATTTACTCGGCCCCTTTCCGGAGTCTTCCCTGGGTAACCGGTACATTGTGGTCGCCACCGACTACCTCAGTCGATACTGTGAGACGAAAGCTCTTCCCCGTGGAACAGCTGCGGAAATTGCCGCCTTCTTCATGCACAACATCGTGCTTCGTCATGGCGCACCCACGGTCGTTATAACTGACAGAGGGACGGCCTTTACCTCGGCGCTGACAGAGGAAGTTATGCGACTCAGCGGCACCAGCCACCGACGAACAACAGCTTATCATCCGCAAACTAATGGACTCACTGAGCGCCTAAATAAGACGATCGCCGACATGGTTTCCATGTATGTCGACGATGACCACCGCAACTGGGATGCAGTACTCCATTACGTTACTTTCGCATATAACACTGCCCTGCAAGAGACGACTCACTTCCCACCGTTTCGCTTAGTCCATGGTCGCGAAGCCACGACTATGCTCGACGCAATGCTTCTTCCTGGTAGTGTAAACTCCGCTGTCGTGGGGGCGGACCGCTTTGTTCACGAAGCTGAGGCCGCCCGCCAACTTGCTCGGCAACATAACCGGCATCAACAAGCAAAAGACGCTCACCGTTACAACCATCGCCACAGGGATGTCACATACCAGCCCGGAAAAAACGTTTGGGTGTGGAGCCCAATACGCCAACGAGGGCGCTCTGAAAAGCTACTTCGGCGGTACTTTGGCCCCTATAAAGTGATACGCCAACTAAGCGAGGTAAACTATGAAGTTCTCCCTCAAGGAACTGTTGGTTCCTCTCGACGACCAACGTCCGAAGTTGTGCATGTAGCACGAATGAAGCCGTACCACGCCCGCTAGCAGCTCACTCGTCTCTACCTGCGGGCGCCGAACACTAAGGTGTTCAGCGTACGCGCCCGTCGAGATGGGGGTCGGCCAGAACCGCCTTATGGAATCCCACACTCGCCCTGCTGTCCAACCACAACACGCTGCCGCTTGAATACTCCGTCGGACAGAGTACCCACGGCTCGGTTTCGGGAACGCTCACCGACCGCGTGCTGCTCGCACTGGAAGTAGCAAATGTCCAGACTACTGAGAGCTGTCTCTCCCTCCTCGCATACGAGATCAAGACGGCCGAGACAGGTTTCCGCGCCCGTCGATGATAACTGCTCCGTGCACCAGGACTACTGCCCCTCTGCACGGGCACCCCATGAACAGCAGGTGTTCGTGTGCCAAAATCCCGTGCGCGGGAAAGCCGCCGTCGGTCCACATGACCTGCCGCGCCGAGGGCGGCGCTTTCCACAGGGGGGGGGGGGGGGGGGGAGCAATGCCACATTCCTGGGTACTCTCGTGGCGCCGTCTCCCGGCCGAACTGCCCTGGCTAGCCTTAGCCGTGGTGGCGGGCAGGGCTGCTTCTTCGTCCTCTCTTCTGTGTGGTCCCCTCGGGAGTCCGCTGCTACCTGGCGCTGCACAGTAAAACGTGTCCTGGACCTCCCGACTGTCTAGCCGTGACAATATTTTGTGTTCCAATAAATTATGTCGCAGCATGTAACTTCTGCAGGCTTGCCTAGGCAAAATTTGCGTCGTATCGCTATCTCGCTGTGCAAAAAAGTGAGTGTTGAATAGTGAATGGTCTCATAAGCTGGCATAAAAACATGGCCTTGAAAAATTCACATTCTAAAGCACTGTTCACTGAGGTTGAGTACAATTTGGTTTCAGAGGGCTGCAAATAATTTCGATGAGGCTTATACGTTGATAGTTGAGAATTTTATTGTATGTCCAAATGTTTTCCTATTACGGGGAGACCATAATGTACATGAAACAGGGTTAAACAGAACACACGCTTCTCTTCCGTACACCAAGAATGTGTTATACCCAAGAAAATAAGTGTGCAAGAACGTATACATAAGCAGCACAGCTCCTCGACGAACAAGTAAACGTTCGCTTATTCTACACAGCAGCCCACGTAGGTGTTTTACACCGCAGGAACGATAACCATGGTGAACTGCGATCTAAACTTTAGAGCTTAATGTTAACTCTGACACCGCTGTTCAGTCACTTACCATCCCTTGGGTCCGAAGCACAGGATTGTGCAGTAGCTGCGATCGTAGAAAGCAAGCACAGTGCCCACCAGCTACGCACTTGCTCCATGCCTCCTGAAAGCCTTTACGATACCCAAGATCTGAGCGAGAGTGATGGGTGTTGGCAACATATACGCAAATATTTAAGTGAAAGCACCTGCACTGCAGCTGTTTTTCTTGTCACGACGCCTCGTGACACTACTCCTTGATAATTATCTTGCGCTATTGTCTTTTCTCTCCAACCTTTGGGTATCAGAATGAATAATCGCTCACGCTCGTGCCTATCTGCTTAAACAAAAAAGTCGAAGTTTCAGTTGTTTTTTTTTTTTGCTGCACCTGTCATTCTACGGCCATAGCGAATGCGCTGGCTTTGACACGTGCGAGAGAAGAATATGACATTAAAGAAAGTAAAAAAACTGGGGAAGATTAACTGGACCAGGCTGCGCGAGACACCTCCACTATACCCCGCTGAAGAAGGAGAATAACAAGCTGACCATCGAGCACCTTGAAAACAAGTAACATTACGTGATAATTTATTTCACGTGTTGTATATACTTTTAAATCTTAACCCTCCTTTCTGGGTAAGAATAGTGAGGGAAAGGACAGCAGTTTATGCAGAAGAATAAATCTTTCGCAAGAAACGAAAATGTGATTGCACATTTTGAAAATGCAAAAAAGGATAGGACATGGAATAAGACAGCGCTAGCCAATATGTTCCAGTAAACAGTGCGTCAACTGTAGTGATGACTTTATGCAAAAAATGCACAAAACAGCCGTAAAAAATACTACTCCGATGATTAGTGAGATTATGCGTCAGATGCCAGAAAAAAAAAATAATCTGGGCACGAAGAATTGCTCGCGGAAATAAAGATACCCATGCGCACGTAATGCGAAATTTCAGGGATAACTACTTAAGCCCATAATTCTCCTTAGTTGACCGAAATTGTACAAAAATATGGGTGAAAAAAGGAAGGTGGAGTCACAGAGATCAGTAAATGTTCTTAGAAATTTTCAGAGAATACCTGCGCCAAATTTTATAGGGTGCTGAGCCCTAAACTCATTAAGCACTCTTTACGACATAATCTGGCGAATGTTGTCGGGGAAACACGAAGAAACGGCGGAATGGCATGATGTGGGTGGTGGTGAAAACATTTATTCAGAACAGGAGGTGTTTGGATCGGCCCGTAAGGGACCGATCCTTACAAACACTAGGTGGAGGTCCCTAGTTTGGGACCGCAGTGGCGGTAGCCGCCGCCCGGGCGCGCCGGACTAAGGCTTGTTGGGCCTGTAAGTCGTGGCAGCCGAGCAGGGTCGCCTCCCAGTCCTCCCGGGTTGGGTTGGGGATAGGGGGAATGGCCGGGTTGGAGGGGCAGGCCCACACCATGTGATAGGTGTCCGAAGACACCGCACCACAGTGCGGGCAGTTGCCGCTAAAGGAGGGGTCAAAATGTTTTAGTGCTGCCGGGCACAGCAATGTATTGGTGAAGAGGCGGAGAAGAAGCCGCTCATCCGCCTTCTTGAGGCCTTTAGATGGGCTAGGGTAAAGGCGATGGCTATCTTGAAAGTAGGTTGCGATATTTTTGAACGTATAAACCGGATTAAAATCGGGTTCCTGATCAGGTGGGGAGGAGAAAACAGCCCGGTGAGAGAGCGCGCGGGCGGCTGCGTCTGCTGCCTCGTTTCCTGCCAACCCCTGATGAGCAGGGGCCCATATGAGGTGACGGTGTACGGGGTCCGTAAACCGTATGCAATTTTGGTATATTTGATAGGCTAGGAAGGGAGTGCTGCCTTGTTCGACGTTCCGACAGGCCCCTCGCGAGTCGGTAATTATGTATTTTGAATTGGAATGTGTGGCCGCGAGAGCAATCGCGACCTCTTCTGCTTGTGTTGCACTGCGGGCTCTGAAAGTGAGGCCGTTAACTGTGTTGCTGTTGTGAACTACCGCGGCCGCGTACCATCCCCCGTGGTGAGGGCCGGAGGCGTCCACGTAGTATACACCTGTTTTGTTGCCATAATATCGGGCTAGCGCTTCCGCTCGTGCCAGGCGCCGACCATTATGGTCTTCATGTGACATGTTTGCTGGAAGAGGCCGCACGTGGAGGGCACGTCTCCACAGTTCCGGGATGCGAAACCTGTCTTCCATTGGAGGGGTGTGTTGTATATGGAGTGGAGCAAGAAGGCGGCGACCCGACTCCGTTAGCGACAAACGCGTGTACTGG
Source organism: Amblyomma mixtum (assembly GCF_055824585.1). Classification (NCBI taxonomy): domain Eukaryota; kingdom Metazoa; phylum Arthropoda; class Arachnida; order Ixodida; family Ixodidae; genus Amblyomma; species Amblyomma mixtum. The sequence goes on from NC_143021.1 coordinate 186,224,099, forward strand.
TTTGTAAGGTGCGCCTCCCGGAGCTCCCGGAAAGTATTCAACACCCCAAGGGCCTTAAGCCGGCTGTTCGAAGTAGTGATGGGGAGGTCAAGGGCACGTTTAACAATTTTGCGAAGGATGACCTCAAGGGCATCCTCCTCTTGTTTCCGTAGGTGGAGATAAGGAGTCGAATAGAGAATTCGACTAGTTACGAAGGCGTTTGCCAGCCGCAAAGCATCCTTACTTCGTAACCCTCCGCGTTTGTTGGAAACCCGGCGGACCATGCGGCCCACCTGGTCCCCCACCTTACGGAGTTTGGCCAATGTAGTGTCTGGCCGCCTGTGTTTGTGGATGTAGAGTCCGAGTACCCGTATCTCATCACTTTCGCGTATGGGACCACTCTCGAGAGAAAGAGATATTTTAGTTGTGCACTTCTGTGAGGGGCGGAGGTGCACAAATTCCGATTTTTGAGGGGAACATTGAAGACCGCAGCGGCGGGCGTAGCGGTCTACTATCGTCGCCGCTGTTTGCAGGCTGGTTTCAATATCCCCTGTGCTGCCCTGCGTGGCCCACAGAGTGATGTCATCGGCGTACAGGGCGTGCTGCACGCCGGCGACACCACTCAGCTGGGCCGGCAGGTGCATCATGGCCAGATTGAAGAGCAGCGGGGAAAGTACCGCGCCTTGAGGGGTTCCCCGCGTGCCGAGTAGGTAAGGACCATGGTCTCTATCTTGAATTCGAATGTAGGATTGACGATCCATTATAAATTGGCTTATGTATCGGAATGTGTTGAGGCCACAGTCGGTGTGACTTAGGTTAGTGAGTATGATCTCATGTGTTACATTGTCAAATGCCCCTTTAAGATCCAAGGCGAGTACGACCCGGTCATTATGGGGGCATTCGAGGGGGTCAAGGACTTCCCGATTGAGTTCCAGGAGGACATCCTGTGCGGATCTGTGTGGGCGGAATCCGAACATGGTGCTCGCAAAGACATGTTTGTATTCAAGATATGTAGATAACCGATCCCGCACCATCGTCTCCATTAGTTTGCCCACACATGAGGTGAGAGAGATGGGGCGGAGGTTATCTGTGTCAATTGGTTTGCCAGCTTTAGGAATAAAAGTGACCAAAGCCGTTTTCCATTCGATTGGCAGGGGGGTGTCCCCGCGCCAAATCGCATTGACGTATTCCAGGAGGGACTGGTATGCCAAGTCGGGCAGGTTCGTCAAAAGCTTGACGGTGACCTTATCCCGTCCTGGCGCAGTGCCCCGTTTCATTTTGGCGAGAGCCGCCCGCAGATCATGGAGCTGGAAGGGTTGATCCAGCTCCGTGTTCTCTCTGCCTGCATAAGAGTACGCAGATCCACGGGGGTCTTGGGCTGTACACAGATACTGGTCCCGAAGTTTCTGTGCCAGTTGAGTCGTGTTGCCAGGAAAAGCGTGCATGGCTCGCTGTAAATGTTTTTGTGTTTCGGTTCGTGTTTGGGTTGGGTCGATTAGAGCTCGAAAGAGACGCCACGTGTTTCGGCTGGACATCTGTCGCGCGGCCGTGTTGCATCTATCTACCCAGTTGGAGTCGGCGAGTTGGGCCGCGTACTCTGCCGCTTTCTGGGTAAGCTCGGAAATTCGAGCTTTAAGCTTTCTATTGTGTTTCTGGCGTCGCCAACGGCGGACGAGGCTGCGAAGGGCTTCCCAGAGGTGTAGAAGGTGGTTATCCACGTCCGTGACCGCCTCTGAGAGCTGGATGTGTGTTTCATGCGAGGAAAGGTGTGCCAGCAGCTCTTGGGACCATGCTGTGTAGCCATGCGCGGAAATGGGTGTATTATCAAGTGAGTTAAAATTTTGCCTGAATTTCGTCCAATCTGGGATACGGGCTTGTGTTCTGGGACGCTTGAGAGGGCGTGTGCGTAGTGTAGTGTTAATGATGCAGTGGTCGCTACCGAGGGTCTCCTCGGTGTTGAGCCAGTCTGCGTGTCGTATGTTTCGAGTGAAGGTTAAGTCCGGGCACGTATCCCGTGTCACGGAGTTTCCTAGCCGTGTTGGGTGGACGGGGTCCGTGTGGAGGGTGAGGCCCAACGTGGACGCAAGTTCCGGCAGCCTACGTCCGCGCGACTCCTCCTTGCGATACCCCCACAGCTGACTGGGAGCATTAAAGTCGCCCACAATCAGCAGGGGATCGCGGCCCGCTACTCTTAGCGCGCGGCTAAAGAGGTCCGCAAAAGTCACTCGCTTGAGTTTGGGAGCGCAGTACACGTTGAGTATATGCAACGGCGGGTCCCTGCGGCGGAGTGGTAGGATAGTCACCATTACATAGGAATACTCGAGCTTGAGGTCGAGATCCACTAAGTTGGCTGTGTAGGCTTTGTGAACGAGAAGACATGACGCGGGATCCTGTTGGAACGTCGTGTAATTTGAAAGTGTGGCGCCCAGGCCTGGCTCCTGAAGGGCAACCACGGCTGGTAGGGACTCGAAGGTTTCAAGGTAGAGGCGGAAATTGGCCCGCTTAGTGCGGTTTTTAAAGCCTCTACAGTTCCATTGTGTTATGGAAGTTGATATGGCCGAATTGGAGATGGCGGAACTCCTTTGATTAAGGTGTCTCGCCATGATTTAAAATTCTTGGGTGGGAGGAGGAGGGATTGGCTGCCCCAGAGCCAGCTACTTGCGCCATCAAGGGGGTGATGATGGAAGGAGCGGAGCAGCTGTCCTCATTGTCCGAATCAATAATCAGACGGTTGAATTTTGAAGGACGGGATACGTCCCTAATGGGCCCCGTCCGACGGAGGAGGCGGGGGTTGTCCAAGATGTGTTTTGATACTACCGCGGGGACGGCAGATTTGACCTTGGTCAAGATTTGGTCCATGGCGGTCTCGATCATAGATCGTAATTTAGAGGTTAAGCGCTCCTCCATCGCGGAGATGGCTGTCACGAGGGCAGGCGAGATCTCCGCGTCGCTCTCCATTGCGTCCGAGTTCTGCAGACTCGGAGCGGCGGACGCCAATTTTGATTCTAAATTTTGAATTTTGTTGAGCAAAAGCTCATTCTGTGCCCGGAGCACGTCGATCTGTTTTTTGTATTCCGCGTCGAGTGCGGAGACGGTAACTGGGGAGGCGGGGGAATGGGAGGAGGAGGAGGCGATCTCAGCCCAGCTGCTCACCTGTTGTTTGCCGTGTTGAGACGCTGATGCCCGGGCGCCGGCAGCGCCATTTGTCTTGAGCGCAGGGAAGTGGCCAGCGTCCCTGCCGCTGGGCGGTGGCGGTGGGGGCGTAGTCTTGTTCCCAGGCGGTGACTTCACCGAGGATGATGATGATGACGTTTTGTTGTCGATGCCGTCAGCCCCACGCGGTGTTCCGCCACCGGCACCTGAATTGGGATGACTGGGCTGCCGGCCAGGTCGCTGTTTTCCAGCGAACTCGGAGCGCCTAGCCTTGCGGCCGGGCACCTTGAGCTGCCTGAATTTCCCCGTGCAGTCCCGGGAGTTGGTGGCGTGGGCTTGCCCACAGACTGCACAGGACGGAGTGCACTCATGCGGTGTCTCCACCCCGTCGACGGTCGACACCGCACTGCCACAAAGGCCACACTTTTGATCCGGGCAGGGGCATGTGTCCGCTCGGTGTCCCACGGTACCGCACCGCACGCAGGCCGGAATCGTTTTCTTATAGGCACGCACAAGGGTGACTTCTGAGTTGTAATGAACGTATCGCGGCACCACTTTGCCCACAAAGGTGAGCGCCGCGACGTCTGATTTTCCAAGCTTGCGGATATCGGCAAGCTCTCCAGCACGCCACTGGATCTTGTTTTGCAGAGACTCACTGGTCTCGTGCTTGGCCACGGTGATGACGCCGCGGCACACGCCACCAGTGAGATTCAACTGGCCGTACATACAGAGCTGGACTTTCGGTGTTGTTAGTTCGAAGTCCCGCAATAGCTTGTCTGCGACGTGCGGCTCTCGGGTGCCTGCCACGATCAGGTTTTGCTCCCATGTGGGGAGCAGGCTGAGCGATGCTGCGGGTTTGGCGCCCAGGTAGGCCGCGAACGCTGCTCCCAGCTCACCATGTTGAAAGACATCCTTCAGAGCGACGGTCACCCGGGGCTTCAGGATGATAACGATGTATTCGGGATGAAGCCGCGGAAGCCGCTTTGGTTTCCAAGCAGGTCCCTGGGGCCCACCGTGAAACACTGCAGCGCACGCAGCAGCGCTGTGCCGTGTTGAGCGGCCTGGCGACGTGGCGTCCGCTTTCTTGGAGTTAGCGTTCCGCTTGCGGGAGCGGCGTTCCACTAGCTTGAATAACTTCAAGTTCTCGATGGGCGCAGAGTCCGGGCTCTCAGGCACTGGATTTGCTGGAACCTCGAACCAGGCCATGGCGTCCGGGTCGTAGCCACGTTGTAAGCTTGGCGAAGCCATCTTGCCGCGGATGGGCGACTCACTCACGGCCGGGCGCCGGCGTAGACGTTATGCCTAGCGCCGCCGCCACGATACCCAAGTGAAGATCGGCCCTAAAAGGCCTAAATTTTGCCCCACCTGTGTGCGAGAGGTGTGCACAGGTAGCTGTCGTCTTCGGGAAGCCAGACGCGGCTGTGTTGACGGGGTTGCGGTCGAAGATTGCAGCAGAGGAAAAATACATTAAAAAATCTACGCTGAATTTAGCTAAATCTTTCCTCCGAACATTATAAGACCTGGTGTATACGCCACGTGCGCTGGCTGTAAGGGCGCCACAAAAATAAAATTGGTGTGGTTTAGCTCTGGTTAAACCTAGTTGGTTGCGAAAGCAATACAATGCAGAAGCAGTAGAGCAACTAGATTCAGATATACACTCTTTGTCGGTGAGTTCTTTGGCGAGACTCCTCGAGGAGTGCGGTGCGACCGTCTCCTCTTGGCGGCGATGACGAGAGCAAGCTGACGTCATGCGTCACCATAGCAACGGAGAGGCTTACGTCTCACCATCTGTTAGGCGCGATGGCGGCTCCTCGAGGAGCAGAAGAGTCCACGGGCCACGGACCACGCGACGAGGGGTTAGACCTGGCGTAGTGTTGCTTTCGCAATAAAACCTCTTGCAACCGGTTCAAGAAACAGTGGCGGAATCCGCTGGCCGTGTTCCTCCTCGTTGGTACCCGTTTGCAGACCAGCTTGTCGAAACTGCAGTGGCTCAAGTTAGGGGCTCAGGTTTTCTCTTCATGTTTCCTTTGCAATAAGGGAGCCTTGACGCTGCCATATTGTTCACTGGACTGTCGTGAGCACCTTCTCTTTGCTATTATCTAACAAGCTACGCTCTTCACTTCGTTTTACGCAATCGGCACCATCTGCTGGGTGGTTGTTGCTGCACATGCAACAATGAGGCTGCTCTGAGGTGCAGTTATCAGCAGTATCACCTTCTCCGTAGAAACGGCAGCGGGACTCGTACTTGCATACTTTGCTGCTATGCCCGAACCGCCAACAGTTGATACATTGAAGAGGGTGCGGTTGCAGCCTGTCTACACGGATACAATCGGCCACATTTTCAGTTCATCAGGGCAGGAAGAGCCAGAAGAAGTTTTTTATTACAGACTCAGTAGCAAACAAGCGAGCCATTTACCCCTCCACTTCAGCGATAAACTGAAAGGACTCCAACTCCTGCATCCTGAAATTATTGTAGAATTTCTTGCGGGGAAGATGCTGGGTCGACACCGCGTACAATAAATACCCTTGACACATGCAAGCTGTTCGGGAATGGATGCTTCCACCGGCAATGAGCTGGAAATTTTGCACTGAAGCAAATCCGCTACACAAACGATGTCTGAGGACTTGCAGGTAATTTCTCTACGGCACTTACGGGTGACTTGCTGGGTTTGGGTCTGGAGATCTGGAGAGCTTGGCTGGTGTCGCTATGCGCGCCGTGGGAGTGAAGGACGAGGCCCAGGATGCGAATCATGGAGACTAGCGGAATGGGGTGGTTCCCTAGCGCAGCGTAAGTGAGATAGGAGGGAGGGTCGGTGGGGTCGTGCGGCCTGGGGCGGTGAAAGAAGAGTTCTGATTTGGAAGGGGAGCAGGCAATGCCGCGTTTGCGAACGTACGAGTCGATGGTACTGAGGGCCGACAGTACGTTGTGTTCCATGTTGGCATCACTGCGTCGATTGGCCCAGACAGTGATGTCTTCAGCATAGAGGCTGAAATGTAGGTCGAGATCTTGGGAGAGTTGGTGGGGGAGTTGGAGAAGGGCTATGTTGAAGACGAGTTGAAGGCGATAGGAGACTGCACAGCACCGTGAGGCGTTGCCGTGCTCCAAGTGAGACACCGGGGAGCTGGTGATCGCCCAGGGTGAGTGCGTCTGTTCGTTCGGAGAGGAAGTCACGGACGTAATTTTACATCCGCGGGCCAACGCCTAGGGTGTGGAGGCCTTCTTGGGCAGCTGCTTGGGCAACGTTGTCGAAAGCTTTTGTCAGTGGATACAGAAGATACTGACCACCGAGGCGGCAGTCAGGGCAGAACTTCAACTCCTCAACACGTCCTCAGCTCCTGGCCCCGACGGAGTGCACAAGGCACTCCGAAACCTCGATTCACCCTCCGGCAAAGCCCTAACCAACTAGTTCAATGAATTCTGGATGCTTGGCGCCCACCCACCTCAGTGTAAAGACGCCAAAGTAATCTTTATTCCCAAATCCGGCAAACCATTTCTCCCCGCTAACCTTCGTCCCATCTCTCTTACGTCTTGTGTGGGCAAGCTCATGGAGTACGTTCGCCACACCCTGATATCTGGCGAATAACAACCTCATGCCTTCGTGCATGTTTGGTTTCCGCCTAGGCTTATCCACCCAGGACGTCTTTCTAGAACTCAAACACCACATCCCTGACATCCCCGCGGGCGACGCCAAGGCTATGCTCGGCAGATTCCGGAGCTCAATGTAGTGCCATCTTTCCAAGCGGCACCATCTTGCATGGCCTCAATCAATGTTGCCTAAAACTTGAGAACGAGAATGCCAATGAACTCAATTAACGCCAGCGGCCTATTGAAATTGGACGTGAAAAATTACCGACGATTACGTTACTTCCTAATGCGAAATTTTAGCGCAGCACATCAGCTGTTTCAGCGTTTCGATAGAGCCAGGCAAAGAATTCGAGCAAGACGTGTATATGCATTACAGACAACTTGTTATTTTTCACAAATATTCCTTCTTCAAGAAACTCTCCACTCTTGACATGAAGGAAGCTTTGTGGTCGGAAAATACGTAGATGTGTGTATCCTCCACTTGCTGCACCAATCCTTGGATCTCAAAGACGAGGTTTATGCAAGTATTTCGCGAGGTTGTCACAACCGTGGGAGGCGTTACGAGCGAGACGAAGAGGATATTCTCCCGCATAAGTCGTAAGAAATTTCAGTTTGTCGTTATATCTACATTAAAGTCCTCATCCAACCTGCCACCCTGGCAGGTGGCAGTTAATGGTTGATCGCGAGAGTTCGCTCGCTGTTGTCAGCCCTAACGCGTGCAGACCACATCTCTCTCTCATCACCCCACGTACCTATAAGCGCGATTCAGGAGTCCACTGACCCAGGGAGCCAGTTATGCATTTACTTTCATTAAGCTGATCGGAGTGTAAAATGTTGTCAGTGCCAACGCCAATGAACATAATGAACGCCGACGGCCTATAGCTTCCGGACTGCGTTTCTGGCACAACGTTGTCACTGCCTTCAGCCCACATATCTCTCTCATCGCCCCACGTGCTTATAAGCGCAATTCAGGCGTCCACTGATCCAGGGAGCCAGTTATCAGCACTTCCTTTCATTAAAATGATTGAGGTGTAAAGCGTTGTCAACGCCAACGCCAATGAACGCAACTAACGTCGACTGTCTATGGCTTCAACGCCGCTTTTCTGGCACAGCGGTGTCATTGCCAACGCATGCAGCGCACATCTGTCACTACCGCCACGTAGCTTAAAGCACGATTGAGGTGTCCAGTCTTCCAAGAGGGTAATTATGCGCCTTAACTCTGGTACAGGTGTCCACAGAGATGTGTGACACAGATACTGCGCCATTTCCATCCCTCAAAATCCAATTTGCCAATTTTTATCCTTTGCTTTCCAAGCTCCCTCGCCATCGGTTTCGCCGCTTAAAGCGCGAATAAGGTGTCCACTGCTGGTTACAACGGGTGCAAGGGGCAACGGCGGCGGCAACGGCGACGTCGTGAAACGCAGAAACGGGAGCCGAAGAGCTGCGCTATAAAATTTGGAGGACGCTTAAGCTTCGCATCGACGGATGACGTCACCTGGACCACCGCGACACCACTCTTGAGCCGGTAGGCTCATTTTTTGGACTTTTAAAGGACTTTTTAGTGGCCAGCCGCGGCCGGGAGCGCTGAGCCTAGCGCAGGCCTAGCGCGTTCCCGGGGCGGTACCGTGCGGTGCTTGCGTGTCTCGACATCGGCCAGCATGGAACACCGGGATGCTGACGACCCTATCATGAATTAACCTACCCGGACCTCGGCCCAATGTTCGGCGAATACTCAAGATACGGACGAATCTTCTACCGCGCCGCCGACCAATGCGAGCTCCGGACTCGGGGACGCAGTGACCGAGGCCATGGAGACATCGCCACCGCAGCAGGACGACGGGGCCGACATCGACTCGCTGCAAGACGAAGATATGGATCGTTGGGAACTTGTTTCTTACAAACGGCGCCCAAAAAGGAAAGGCTCGAAGAAAGGCTCGAAGGAGCCAGGTGATCCCCGCGAAGAAGTAAGCAACAAAATAGCGCCGACAGCCGCAGCTGGCGGAGCAGAGACGCAGGCGAGTGGCGGGACGCGCTCTACATTAAAACCACATCTGGCGGGAGCGCAGCGGCAGATAAGGCCACGTCCGCCGCTGCTACCGAAGGATGATATCAAGATCATTTATCGCCCCAAGGGAGGCCTCAAAATCACCGAACTCCGTGTCGACCAGGCAACGCAAGCCCTCGTCGAGGCCAGCGGAGGAAAGATCAAGGAAGAAGACTTCATCATGAGACTCCGACCCGGATCGAACATCATGATTGCGTGCACGCCCGACGTGGACATCGTCGACGTGCTCAGGAAAATCGAAAAGCTCACGATCAATGACCAAACTTATGCAACCAACACCTATCCAGCACTACCGTACGACTTGAAGCGTGCGGTAATCCACAACGTCATGCTGGGGCAATCACCGGCCCTACTGAAATCGAGGCTGCGGCTTCGATCCCAAGGAGTGAAGATCCTCGAAGCGAGAATGCTGGGAAGTCAGAAACGGCGCTCATTACGTTCGACGGCCCTTATATCCCGCAGTGGGTCATCTACCGCTCCGGAGAATTCAAGACCTACCCATATCGTCCTACCAGGCATATCTGCTACGTGTGCGGAGAGCAAGGTCATCGTTCGGACACCTGTCCAACGCCGAACACCAGGCTCTGCAGGACGTGCGGCACACACGACCCACCAGAAGGCCACCCTTGCAAGGCCAAATGCATGGTGTGCGAAGGCGACCACGTCACCAGGGAGTGCCGTCGACGCCTGAAGACTACTGACGAGCTCCGTGGCAGCACGACCGGCGGCCGGCAGTCCCGGAAACAACAATGGCAGCAGCAGCAGCAGCAAGTGCCGCAGCAGCAATAACCGCAGCAGCAGCAGCGGAACCAGAACCTGAGTCGAGAGCGCCGACCCAGGTGGCTTAGCTCGGAGCGGGACCATGGCCGCTCCTCGAGCCGAGGCTGTAGCACCCCGCGAGATCGCAGCCAGAGCCGATCCAGGGATGACTCTTTCCCGCCGCTCAACCGATCAACGGCCAAGCCGAAGCAGCAGCAGCAGCAGCCACCGCAGAAACAACACAAGAAGGGCGGCGTCAAGGTGAACTGGGGAGTGGGCTCTCCAAACCCACTGATTCCCCACTCGGATCAACCGAATATTACGCGTAACTCGAAAAGGATTAAAGCTCTAAGAGAGGAGAATGTGTAGAGGGCGCTGGTTCGGCTCTATAAATAGAGACGCTGGCAAGAATAAAGGGTCTTTGGCTTCCGGTCTTGAGAGCGTTCACTGCTGCGGCTCCGTCCGCTAGCATGGGTCCAGGCGAGGCCTAGTAGCCGGCCCAACTCTGCAACCCTGCCATCTCGGCAATCTCTACATGGTGTCAGAAGTGTTTCGATTCTGATTTTTCCTTTTTTTTGAAATCTTTAGGCTATCTCAAGACCATCTCAAGACCATCTCAAGACCAAGACCATCTGCAGCGCCATGGACGCGTCGTCTTCGACTGAGACGCAACCTCGATTCGTGGGTTTGTCTGGCCTAGGGCCGCCACCAGCGTTCGACTTCGATGACCCGGCCTCCTGGTCATCGTGGGTGGAGCAATTTGAAGATTTTGCTGTCGCCACGGGTGTATCTTCAGCAACGGACGAAGTAAGGATTCGCACACTTCTTTATTGCATGGGTGTTCAAGCGCGCCGCATCCTCTATTCTCTTGGGCTCACCGAGTTGGAAAGCGCGTCGTATGCTGAAGTTAAACAACTCTTCACGGCTCACTTCATTCATCCAGTGAACGAAGTTCATGAAAGGTTTCGCTTCCATAAGCGTGTACAACAACCATCCGAGAGCGTGGACGCGTTCTATTCCACCCTGCGTTCGATGGTAAAGAAATGCAATTACGGCTATTCCAGCGTCGGAGACAGGCTGGTTCCTGACCGCTTCGTTGTTGGCCTGTTCGACACTAAGCTTTAGGAACAGCTTTGCCGAACGCCGGATTTGACTCTCGAGAAGGCGCTTTTACATGCACGCATGTATGAAGACGCGCAGAAGGAAAGCCAGGAACGAGCGCACAACGGTACTTTGCCTGTGCATGTGGACGTCACCGCGCGTCGCAAATCCATAACGAGAGACGCTCGTCGAAACGCTTCGGAAAAACCCTGCAACTTCTGCGGACGCGAGGCTCATACACGTGATATCTGCCCTGCGCGGAACGCTGCATGCAGATTCTGCAAAAAGAAGGGTCATTTTGAGAGCGTCTGCGTCTCCAAGCAACGCTCATCCGCAAGACACTCGCACTCCATTTCTGTGCATCCTATCAAGAAGGAGAAGACGGAGAACGCCAAGTTCGTGTGTGTGAAGGTCAACGGACTTCCTCTTGAATTTAAAGTGGACTCTGGTGCAGAAGTGACTGTGGTTCCCGCCACTTTTCCAGGTATTCCGTCGCGGCTGGACGCGCCGGAGGGTTGCCTCACCGGTCTAGACAACCGGCAGTTGAGGGTTGCTGGTCAATTTTTATCTACCCTCGAATGGAAAGGTCGCACATCGCAGCAGAGAGTCTACGTCCTGCCATCGCAGTCGACGCCACTTCTGGGTTATCCAGCCATCACAGCTCTTGGAGTTGTTCATTTCGTTGATGCTCTGGCACGTTCGCAAGTAAGTCAGGCTCCTCCTTCTCATTCTCCTGGTCAGTTGCCGACGCAGGATATTTTTGAAGGCATAGGGACTTTTGGTGCGGAGTACACTTTCCGACTAAAACCGAACGCTGTACCTTTTGCTCTGAGCGTCCCACGTAGGATTCCCCTGCCCCTCCATAACGTGGTTAAAGATGAACTTGACTCGCTTGAAAGACAGGGAGTTATTAGGCGTATTGACAAGCCAACGGCATGGTGTGCAGGCTTGGTGGTAGTTCCAAAAGTTTCAGGTGGATACCGCCTCTGTGTGGATCTGACCAAACTTAACAAGGAAGTTCTCAGGGAAAGGCACGTTTTACCTACGGTTGAATGGGTGTTAGGACAACTAGGTGATGCCAAAGTTCTCTCAAAGCTGGACGCTACTGCCGGATTTCATCAAATCCGTCTTTCGGAAGATTGTCAGGAATTCACTACATTCATCACGCCTTTTGGTCGTTACTGCTACTGTCGTTTACCGTTTGGAATAACATCTGCTCCGGAATTCTTTCAAAGGGAAATGGCTAGAATCTTGGAAGGCCAATCTAATGTTGTTAATATGATTGATGACATTCTTGTTTTTGGGAAAGATAAAGAGGAACACGACCAGAAGTTATCTGAAGTTCTGGATCGTCTAAGCAAAGCAGGTATAAAGCTTAACAAAAACAAATGTTGTTTTGGCCAACGGCAAATAGAATTCCTAGGCGTAGTTGTAAGTGAAAATGGTATTTCTCCCAGTCCTGACAAGCTTGAAACTATCCGTTCTTTACCAACTCCGACAGATGTTCATAGTGTTCGCCGGTTTCTTGGTATGGTGAATCACAATGGTAGCTTCCTTCCAAACCTGTCACAGGCTACAGCACCGATTAGAGAACTTCTAAATAAGCATAGCGACTGGTAGTGGGGTCCTATGCAAGAGTTAGCTTTCAACAAGGTCAAGTCAATGCTCACGTCTTCACTCTGTGTAGCTAAGTATCATCCAAGCTACAACACCACTCTGTCATGTGATGCCAGCTCTTTTGGCATTGGCACAGTTCTTTTGCAAGAACAGCCCACTGGTGAGCTACGTCCTGTAGCATTTGCGTCTCGTGCACTGTCAGAGGCAGAAAAACGCTACAGCCAGACCGAAAAAGAGGCTCTAGCAGTGACATGGGCAATTTACCGGTTTGACCAGTTCATTCGTGGTATCTCCTTTATTGTGGAAACGGATCATCAACCTCTAGTAACTCTTCTAGGGAAATCAGATCTTGACATGATGCCACCTAGGATTCAGAGGTTCCGTATCAAACTGATGCGATATCAGTTCCGAGTTGTTTATGTGCCTGGCAAGCAGCTTGCTACTGCAGACACGCTGTCTCGCACTCCAGTAGCTCCACCTCCCCAACAAGTGGATATGGTCGAAACATTCTTACAGCTGCATATTTCAGCAATCACTGAGACTCGTATAATCAGTCCTGATGATGTTCGCAGCCATCGACAGCAGGATGGGGAATGTACCCTTTTAACTCAATACTGTACTCAGGGTTGGCCGCGTAAGGAAAGGCTTCCACAATATATGAAAAGGTATTGGGAGTATAGAGGTGATTTTTCCCTTATAGATAATATTCTCTTTAAGGACCATAGACTTGTCATCCCTGCTTCTCTCCAAAAGGTGACATTAGAACTTCTCCACGAGGGTCACCAGGGTATCAATAGAACACGTCAACGGGCGCAAGAAGCTGTTTGGTGGTTTGGCATGTCTCAACAGATCCGTGACAAGGTACTCATGTGCCGACAATGTGCTTCAACACGAATCCCTCGTCAGGAGCCACTTATGGTTACAAAAACTCCTTTGATGCCATGGGAGGAGGTTGGCATAGATTTGTTCAAGCACAGAAGTCATGATTATCTGTTGGTAGTCGACTATTACTCGAGATATCCAGATGTCATACACCTGAAGAATACAACTTCTGTTGACGTTATAAATGCCATCAAAAGAATCTTTGCTCGATTCGGCATACCCAAGCTAGTAAGAAGTGACAATGGACCTCAGTTCTCTTCAAAGCTCTTTTCCTCCTTTGCGGGTCAGTATGGTTTCGAACATAGAACGTCAAGCCCTAATTACCCGCAATCGAACGGTGAAGTTGAGCGAATGGTTCGCACCATCAAAGACATCTTCACCAAGTCTTCAGATCCATTTCTGGGATTGTTGGCCTATCGTAATACTCCGGGTGTCACTGGTTACAGCCCAGCGCAGCTATTGCTAGGTAGAAGATTGAGAACAAGGTTGCCAATGGCTAAGTGCCAGTTGAGACTCAAATGGCCGTCATCTACGACTTTCCACTCCAGGGATCGGCAGGCTCGCCAGCTTCAGAAGAAGCATTACGACAAAAGGCATGCAGCCAGTCGTCAGAGAGATCTAGAAGCTGGGGATCGTGTTTGGGTCCGAGACGTAAAAACTCCTGCGGTGGTACTTAGTCCAGCAGCCCGACCGCGCTGCTATGTGGTGGAGACGCCGACTAAGGTTCTAGTCCGCAACAGGATTCATTTGATGCCTTTTGTCAATGACATTTCTGTTCCGCAGTCGACAGAGCTTGTGTGGAATGAGAACGGGCACTCGACCTTGCCTACTCAAACTCAAGCAGCATCAGAGGAGTCCTCGGGCGCAAGCACTGAACCTCAGGGTTCAAGCACGCTGTCGTCTCCGACAAATGCACTTGACAGCAGCCCTGTTTCTACACCACCTCGAGGGTTGCACGGTCCCTCACCTCATCGTGAGATGCTTCAGTCTTCGCCAGAAGAAGTCCTGGACGCTCTCCCCTCTTCGTCACCACCTGGGCGCACTACAAGATCCGGCCGACGTGTGAGGACACCTCGCAGACTGAACCTGTGAACCTGTGTGACTGAACCTCGCAGACTGTGTGACAGTGAGCTGTGTCGTGTGCGTGATGGGGGTCAATGTGTCGGGAAGGGGAGATGTAGAGGGCGCTGGTTCGGCTCTATAAATAGAGACGCTGGCAAGAATAAAGGGTCTTTGGCTTCCGGTCTTGAGAGCGTTCACTGCTGCGGCTCCGTCCGCTAGCATGGCTCCAGGCGAGGCCTAGTAGCCGGCCCAACTCTGCAACCCTGCCATCTCGGCAATCTCTAGAGAATGCATCTCTCTGAAAAAAAAATCGACGACCTCATTAAAGAGATGCAGGCTCAGAGAACAGGGCAGCTACCGCAGCCCCGACTCCGCCGGTCGAGGTGCAACGATCTCCAACCCCCTTCGAAGTGAGCCCCGAAGAATTAAGAGCTTTCATGCAGCGCGTGGAGGATTTCATGATTAGCACCGAAGGACAGTTTCGCCAAACTCATGCAAGATTAGATGCTATGCAGGTCCAACTCAACCTGTCAGAATAGAACGTCACATTACTACAGCAAAAAGTTGCGTTGCAGGACCAAAGTTTCAGCAACCACGTCAAAAGGCAAAATACGCAACGAATAACAGACGAGGCCCGGGATAGGCTCATACACGAGCGCCGTTTCGGCACTGAAGGCTCCAGTCAGAACAATGCCCAAAACCATGGCTAAACAAACTCCACCCGAAATCTGGCAATGGAACTGCATGGGGTACCGCGAAAAGTAGAGACTCCTAATGCAGTTTTTACATCGGCAAGACTCCACACCCGATATAATAGCTTTACAGGAAACTAACACGACACCGTCACTCAGGGGATATACGTGCAACGATAGCGGACGCACGGCAACCCTGGTCAGCAAAAAGTTGGTAGCCATAGCCCATGACCCCATTCCCAACACCAAAATTGAGCACTTAGTGACGGAAATTATTCCCAAAAAGAAGCGTAAGGAAAAGAGTGTCTTTCTCGTAAACCTCTATAGCCCGCCTCGCCAGCCGGACGCGAATTTTCATACACTCTTTCTAGGGGCCAGCAAACTTGCGAAAAGCAACTCGTTGCTCATTGTAGGCGACTTCAACGCACGTGTACAGCAATGGGGATACCCCACTAATAATCAGAAAGGTATTCAGGTCGAGGACGCGGCGGAAGCGATCCAATGTACCCTCTTAACAGACGAACTTCAACCCACGCGCCTTGACACTTCGATCTGCCCAGATACGTGTCCGGACTTAACGTTTGTTAGGGGAGTGAAACACGCAACGTGGGAGAATCTGCTGGAGAACCTAGGCAGTGACCACTATATCCTGAAGACCACGATAGCAGCCACCAACATCAAGCGCAAGCTCGGCACGGCCAAGATCACTAACTGGCCGGCTTTCCGCAAGGCTTGCACAGACCTGGAAGGGGGATTACTTCCATACATGATTGGTGTGAACAACTTAAAGACATCCAGAAGCGATACACTCAGGAAGTGGATCGCACCAAGCAAACATCAGAGGTGGACCCTCGGCTCCTCAGGCTATGGGAGGCACGTCGAGGACTGACCAAGCGCTGGAAGAAACAGCGCTTTAACAGGAAGCTCACGCTCAAGATCGCAGAAGTCACCAAGACAGCGGAGGAGTACTCGACCCAACTGGCCAGGGAGAGCTGGCAGCAGTTCAGTAGCTCGCTGGACGGTACCCTCAGCACGGCCAAAACGTGGCTTATACTCAAAACCCTCCTCGACCCTACCCAAACCAGGGCCGAAAGCGGGAAAGCTATCCGCAGACGCATCCACACCTTCGAGGGTACGGAAGAGAAACTGCTAGCTAAAGCCAAAGAGAAATGCTACGGCACGACCTTGCCTGCGGCGTACGCGAAACCATACCTGGGGAAACCGAACACCCACCTATACAGGCTGATCACCAGGGAAGAAGTGTTCGCTGCAATAAAGGCATGCACGCGCAACACTGCGGCGGGAGCAGACAAGATCCAGAACGCACTCATACGCAACCTCTGCGACGAGGCGGTCGACCAACTGACCACTTTCCTCAACGGGCACTGGGCCGCAGGATCGGTTCCTGAAGAGTGGAAGCATGCAGAGGTCGTAATGATCCCCAAACCGGGTAAGAAACTCCAGGTCGAAAATCTCCGACCTATCTCACTCACCTCCTGCCTAGGCAAGCTTTACGAGCGAGTCGTTACTCGGAGGCTCCAAAGCTACATGGAAGACGAAGACCTGTACCCCCACAGTATGTTCGGCTTCCGAGCCCACCTCTCCACCCAGGACATCCTCTTGCAACTCAAAGAAGAAGTCCTCACCAATGTCCCGAGCGTAGGCGAGAACGTGTTTACGGCCTTCGACATCAAGGGGGCCTTTGACAACGTCAGCCACACGGCTGTAATGGAAGGACTCGACAACCTCCACTGCGGCGAGAAGATTCACAGCTACGTGAAGGCTTTTCTCTCCACCCGCACTTCAACGGTTGGGCTCGGAGACCTTCGCAGCGCTAAATTGTCGACCCCCAACAAAGGCACACCTCAAGGGTCCGTCGTCTCGCCACTACTTTTCAACGTGGCCATGATCGAACACGCGAGACAACTCGAGAAGATCGAAGGCACACAGCACGCAATATACGCTGCCGACGTCACGGTTTGGGTTACCGCTGGGTCGTTCGGCCAGAAAGAAGAACGACTGAAAGCAGCGGCTACCTGCGTGGAAGAATATGTCTGTAGAGGGCTAGCATGCGCCATGTGGGTTTATTCCCCCCTCCCCCCTCCTTTCCTCGCGGCTAAGGAAGGGGGGCTTCGTCGTTGAGCGGGCCCCAGGGAGATATGGGGATGCGCGCGGTCTCATTAGGAGCGCCCATCTTTCTGTCGCCTTTGGTGTCGCCGCTGCAGAACCCGGAGAGCCCCCGGCGGGGGGGGGGGGGGGGGGGGGGGGGGGGCTGCGGGCAGCAGCCAGCAGCAAAGCGGGCTCACCCAAGCCTCCCATTGTCCCCTTTTGGGGAAGGACGCGTGTTTCTCGCCGCTCGGTCGCTTTGTGCCAGTGCACAAAGAACCAAGAGCATAAAAAGGTCAAGCCGCCGTTTCATCTTACGCCGACAGCTCACCGCGGCTTCACAAACACCACTTGCGGCCCAATTAAGTTTCGGACGCTTCGTTCGGAGGTTCGACCGCTTTTCTTTTGAGAAGAGAACACTGCCGAACGAAGCGGGGTCCGGTGCGTCCGGATGAATGGGAGCTGTGGGCGGCGGTGCAGCTGGCTGGCGTCCGGGATAGCCCCGAGGCTGGACAACGCGGGCTCAAGAAGCGGGCGCGCGCAGAAGACGCCGCCGCAAAGAGCGAGCACTGCCACCTGCTTAACTGAGGACAGTGGCGGCCATCTCGACTTATGTCGCCGCCCCGACCCCGGAGGACAACTGGTGGCTTCGGCAGTCCATTGTGATCCGATTCTTATCGGAAAGTGGATCTGCGCTCCCGGACGATGTTTGCAACAGTCGCAGCTGGGTTGGGGCCGACAATTGCCCTAGTGCCGGGAAGCGTCAAGGTCACGGGGACTGGGGAGCAGGGTGTCGAACCGGCATTTTTTCGGGTTCGGTTCGGGTTCGGGTTCACGCCTTTCGGGTTCAGTTCCGGGTTCGGCTCCAGAGGGCCATTCTGTTCCGGTTCGAACCGGTTCGGACTGTCTCGAACCGGTTCAAACGGGTTCAAACGGGTTCAGGCCAAAAAAAAGTTAAAAGCAGATGACTTTCATTCAACCTTGCTATGCGTTTGCTTTTTTCTGGCACATGGTATACAAAATAAAAAAATGCAAAGATTTGTTTACGAGAACATAAAACTGCGCCATTTGGTAATTGTTCATGCTTAA